>NC_069386.1:67297500-68497500 GCF_027475565.1 Acinonyx jubatus | reverse complement strand
CAAGAGCTTTATAAGGTACTTAAAAAACTATCTTTTGGGGCGCCTGGGTGGCGCAGTCGGTTAAGCATCCGACTTCAGCCAGGTCACGATCTCGCGGCCCCTGAGTTCGAACCCCGCGTTGGGCTCTGGGCTGATGGCTCAGAGCCTGAAGCCTGTTTCTGATTCTGTGTCTCCCTCTCTCTCTGCCCCTCCCCCGTTCATGCTCTGTCTCTCTCTGTCCCAAAAAATAAAATAAAAACGTTGAAAAAAATAAATAAATAAAAAAATAAATAAAAAGGTCTTTACCTTCCAACTGATAAAACACTAGAATAACAGCAGGTTGCTTACTCATAGTTTAATAGAAGGGTAGATAACACCTATTTAAAAAAAAACAAAAAACAAAAAATTATCTTTTAACCTGAGTGATAAGTGCACGGGAGTTTACCTTATTATTTTTAGTATACATATGTTTATATACTCTTTTGTATGTAGAATATTTCACACTTTTTAAAAAATAACCAAAAGAGATGGGTAGGGATATTCCAGAGAGGAAACAGCATATGGAAAGGTACAGAAGTGAGAGTAAGCAAGCAGTTTTGGGGGGAAAGCAATGACTTTTTTGGCTTCAGTGCAAGCTGTGTAGGAGAAACATAAGAGATAAAAAGTAAAGATACATGGGAAACAGATTGCAGAGGTCCTGGAAAGCCAGGCTATGGAGGATGAAATACTCCATGATGGATGGAGAAGGAACCATTTGGGGGATTTAAGTTGAGAAATGTTATATATGTAAAGTAGTGTTTTTTTAAAGAAGCCAAGGCTAGGGAGGTGACTTACAAATCATCTGCATGAATATGATCATTGAAGCCACAAGATATATATGTATCTAGAGGAAGGGTCAAATACGATATGAGAAAAGCCCAAGATTTAAAGTCTGGAAAAAAGAACCAAAAACAGAGAAAGAAAATTTCCAGAACACCAGAGGGCTCAAGGCTCTAGAAGTCAAGAAATGAGATTATTCCAGAAGGTGGATAGTGTTGCAGTGGAATCAAGAATAGGAATTAATTCAGTGTTTCTGGGATCAAAAATAAGAAAATTGGTATTTGAGGGAAGACCGTTCTAGGAATTCTTCACTAATGTATTTCCAGTGCCTAGAATGTAACACATCAGTTATGCTCAATAAATAATTATGGAATGAATGAATATTAGAAGGAGGAACTCAGATTGCCCAGGATACATGGAGAGAGCCCAAAATAAAAGGACTTTTTAATGATTAAATAAACAGCAGAAATGAGAGTTTCATAGGAACAAATGGGGAAGAATATCAAAGTGCCTAACCGCCAGAGGTAATTGGCCATAGGCTCTGGAGTAGCAGAAATGGATGAAATAAAAAATAAAAATAAGGAGGCTTAGCCTTGCAAAATAAAAGGGCCATGTATTGTTCTGAGTCAGGAAGGGAAAAGGAAAAGAATTTGTAAAGATACAAAGAAAAATTATAATAAGTCTTTTTGTTATAGTGAAAAGAACACTACAGTAGAAACAGGTGAATTTGGACTGTACTAGAATCAGAAGGTCTGCCTTTTAGTGGCTATACTGTCAATAAGTTACATGAACTTTAGATTTTCACACAGATGTATAAAATAATTTCTGCCTATTACTGTCCCTTTTTTCATTTGATCATATCACGATCAAATAAATAAAAGAAAAGCCCCAAACCAAGGAAAAAATCGTCCAACATCCTGCAGTTTTATTACTTGAAGAAGAAAAAAATCCAAATTTTCCATGATTTACCTAGAATCTGGTTGGGATGGAGTGGGATCCAGGGAAGCAGGGCAGAGAAACCAAATAAGAAATAGGGAATGAACCAGTAGACCAGAGCTTCAAGATGATACAGTAGTGAGGATTAACCAGCCGAAGATGAAAAAATACAAGGGTCCTACAAAATTCTAAGTGTTCCTGGTCCCCAATCTCTGCCCACCCCTGCCCATTCTACAGCAAATTAATATTCCGGAAACACTAGCTATGCCTCTCTACTACTCCAAATTGGAGACTTCCCATTGACTAAAGAACAACCCTGGTATTCTAGGGCCTCTGTGTTTTGGCTCCAGCACTAACTCACCCTGTGTTCGGCTAAATCAGACCCTTCACCATGTCTGAAACTATCTTTTCCTCCTTTTCTTCAAACTATCCCCTCCAAATAAAACACCCTGCCTCATCTGTCTTGAAATGTTGCTCGTTTTTCACAGCCCAGTTTAAATGCCACCCATTTCATGAAACCTCCCCACTATCCTAGCAGGAAAAGAAACCTCATTCCCTCTCTTTCCCATAGCACTTCATACTTCTCATAGTACCTTTTGCCCTGCAGTATAGTTACTGTACATGACTCGTTTCCTGTGTTCCCAAGCCCTAGAGGGCAGGACCTCTGCATTATTCATCTCTGTCATCATCCTAGCAGTTTCAGAGGGCAGAATTGTCAGTTTTAGGAAGTCAGTGTTTGCTAAATTAATTTGAGTTCATTCCTTTGTAATGTCAACTTAATTGTTTAAAATAAGATAACTTAGAAGATGAAGATTTAGAAAGCATACAAAGAGAAGAACTTGAACAATGGTGAGGGATAGAGAGAAAAAAAGGATTTAATGATAAAACAAAAATGAAGCAAAGGAGTAAGAAATAGAGAAAGAGCGATGAAAAGAATCATGTAGGAGAGAGAGAAAGGACAAAGAATGATGCTTCCCTCAAGTTCTGAGACTAGATGGAAAAATACAGGAAAGAATGAAAAAGTAGTTTACATATTTAAAATTCCAAGGAGCCCTAGCCACACACCCAGTAAAAAGCTTTAGAAAGACAAGCTAATCTCACAAACACAAGGACCTGAGTTTTTCCTCTCAAAAAATATTTGAGGGGCGCCTGGGTGGCTCAGTCGGTTGAGCGTCCGACTTCAGCTCAGGTCATGATCTCACTGTTTGTGGGTTCGAGCCCCACGTCGGGTTCTGTGCTCACAGCTCGGAGCCTGAAGTCTGCTCCAGATTCTCTGTCTCCCTCTCTCTCTGCCCCTCCCCCACTCTGTCTCTCTCTGTCTCAAAAAATAAAATAAACATTAAGAAAAGAAAAAGAAAATATTTGACAGAAGGCCTCATCTGCCATAGAGAATGGCCGATCTTTAATTTGAAACCAAATTTCCCCCTTATTCCCATTTCTTTTCTAATGAGACATTTCCCTAAATAATATTCTTCCCTTACTTACCTCTCCACCTCTCAGCTCTTCCTGCTCCAGGCACAGTAATGCAATGTAACTTTCTATCTTCTATTCCCATGGAGTCCAGCTCATGGGGGTAAGAAATTGTGTATTTTTCTCTGTAAGCCCAGCATTCTGGTTAATGTTGAAAACATAACAGAAGCTGAAGAAGTATATTTTTGTTGAATGAAAAAAAATGGATATACAAAACACCCAGATATCAAGGTTTTATGAATCGTTCAGGAAGACCGTGATCCTTTTAAATTAAATAGAATGTTTGACCTCAGCAATTACTTCAGATTTTTTCTTGTCAGTCATTTCTTGTAGTAACTAATTAAATGGTCAGTGTAGGAGGAGAGAACATGCAATTCCTGCTTCTTTGGCAAATGCTTGACTAAATTGAATAATTCTGTTTGCTTGATCCACTCAGAAGTTGTGTTCTACAACCAAAACCAGACATTAGAACCAACTCTGGAGTGGATGTCTGCTACCAAACTAATCTGACTCGGGAGCTAAATCTAAATATTCCATGCACATCCTAATGTCATTTACACTCCTGTGTGCCTCCTGGATCGCGCCTGACTCTTTTGCATCATGTTTCTTACCCTTGGATACGTGACACTGAATACCTCTCTATCCCTGTTTAAAGACCAATATAGATTCCCTGCAGACTATTTTTCAAACCCTGCCTGTTGACTCAGTTACTCTTCTCAACTCTTTCTCTTCTGGGTGTCCTCTTCTCCTGGACCGCAACTGGGTATTTCAAACTCTGATTTAGTTACCACTGGAGATTTCAAACTCTGATTTAGTTACCAGAAAATATCTCAGCCAACAACAATCTGATTGAATCTGTTCTGCTCATCTTTCTCACCCACCTGTTTTCTAGAAGACCTGAAATAGCAGCATCAGAAAAATCACATCTAGCATATGGAGCTATTTGAAATTCCCCCAGAGTGGAAAAGAGATAGCTAATTAGCAATACAGAAGGTAGTCAAAAATGGTACCAAACAGCACAGGGAAGACCAATATGCTTTCAATCTGTGCTGGGAATGGTCTCAGAATAAGACTGATTTTCCCAGAGCAATGTAAAAGGAGACAGTTAATGAATCACCTAGGGGAAGAGCTCCCTCATGAATAAGTTTGATCAGGTTGTTTTTAGTTGGTTTTTGTTTTTGTTTTTGTTTTACCTCGGGTCTTAGGTGAAGTCCTAAAATTCATGAAAAAATATTTAATTACCTTTTAATGAAAATCATCTTTACTGTTCTCCTATATGCATACATATAAGACAGACACAAACACACAACCGGATATTTATTTTCTAGATACATGCATTTGGACGGGTTGAAAAAAGAAAAGCATATATCCTGAGGTTTAGAAAATACGACAATCCAAGAAAGAGAGCCACCAAAAACTTAAAGACTCCTTGTTCTTGACACCATCCTAAATCTACCTATTCACCTACCTAAGGAATTCACAAATATTCTTGCCTCTAAATGCCCATTGCTCTGCCAAATAAATATTTATAGGATTTTTATGAGATACAGTTATATTTTCTGTCTCACCTGTGGCTTTTGCAGTGTCTAATTATTGCTCATGACAAGATATTTTTCTTTACATGTTCAAAGACCATTGATCAGACTGGTAGAGAAAAGCGTGAAAATATGGAGTTCAAAACAGCTAAAAACACTAATTCAGTTTTTCATATACCAAGTTCTGTTGTAGATGATAATTATGCAGAAGAAAGAGAAGGAGGAGGAGGAGATATGGAATCTCCCTCGAAGAATTCATAGTCTGGAAGTGAGAGAAATGTGAAGAGATATTTTAAATAGAGGATAAGTATAGTATTTAAAACTCCACATAGAAGATAAATAGTAAGATATGAGCAGGAAGTATGAAAAGACTTTATCAAAAAGGTAATAGTTGTGTGATAGCTTCACTTCAAGCAATGTCAAAGGAAGGAGCACAGGCAAAGATATGGAAACCGGAAACAGCAATTTATGCATGGTAGGCTGTGGTTTGTGAAGAGAGCTGAGGATTCTTAGAAATAACTGCGGGCACCGTGGGTTAATGAGAGATGACGTGACCAAAAATCACAGATCAGTTTCTTGTCTAAGAGCTCAGAAGGTGAATACAAGGGGGGAGATATGGACACAAGCCCATAGCCAGATGGAATTGTGATTCCCATTGTGCCTTTTTTTTGTTAAGAAAAACAAAAATCGGGGCGCCTGGGTGGCTCAGTCGTTGGGCGGCCGACTTGGCTCAGGTCATGATCTCGCGGTCCGTGAGTTCAAGCCCCGCGTTGGGCTCTATGCTGACAGCTCAGAGCCCAGAGCCTGTTTCAGATTCTGTGTCTCCCTCTCTCTCTCTGACCCTCCCCCATTCATGCTCTGTCTCTCTCTGTCTCAAAAATAAATAAACGTTAAAAAAAACAAAAATAATCATTTTTCATTGACATATAATTAACATGCAATGTTTTATTAGTTTCGGGTGTACAACATATTGATTCAACAGTTCTACACATTACTCAGTGTTCACCAAGATACGTGTAGTCACCATCTGGCACCAAACAACATTATTAGTGTGCTATTGACTTTATGCCTTATGCTGTAATTTTTTTCTCCGTGACTTATTTATTTCATAAATGGAAGTTTTTACCTCTCAATGCCCTTTATCTATTTCATCCACCCCCCTCACCTGCCAATCCTCTGGCAACAACTAGTTTCTTCTCTATATTTAAGAGTCTGGGCTTTTGTTTGTTTCTTTGTTTCTTGTTTGTTCAATTGTTTTGTTTTTTAGATTCCATATGTAAGTGAAATTATATGGTGTTTGTCTTTCTCTGTCTGACTTATTTCACTTAGCATAATACCCTTTAGATCTATCCATATATAACACATCTTCTTTATCCATTCATCTGTTGATGGATATTTGGGTTTCTTCCATATCTTGGCTACTGTAAATAGTGCTGCAGTAAACATAGGGTCACACACCCTAACCCTAACTATAACCGTAACCCTAATCCCTAACTTTAACCCTAATCCTAACCCTAACCCTAATCCTAACCCTAACCCCAAACCTTTAACCACTAACCCCTAATACTTACTTTATTATTTTTACTGTTTTTAAATTTATTTAGTTAGTTATTTTAATTTCAGTTAGTTAGTGTATAATATAGCGATCCAACACTTCCATTCAACATCCAGTGCTCACCACACCAAATACAATCCTTAATCACCATCACCTATTTAACCCATCCCCCCACCCACCTCCCCTCTATTAACCATCAGTTTATTCTCTATAGTTAAGAGTCTGTTTCTTGGTTTGTCTTTTTTTTTCTCCCCTACGATCATTTGTTTTGTTTCTTAAATTCCACATGAGCGAAATCATATGGTGTTTGTCTTTCTCTGACTGACTTATTTCACTTAGCATAATACTCTCTAGTTCCATCCACATCGTTGCCTAGGCCTGAGAATTTTTTGCTTGGATGCTAGTTGTTTTGATTTTTATATTGTTTATTATTGCATTTTATTGTATTCCTTTATGTTTTTAAGTTTACTTATTTATTTTGAGAGAGAGAGAGGGCAGGGGAGGGGCAGAGAAAAAGGGAGAGACAGAATCCCAAGCAGGCTCCAGGCTGACGGCACAGAGCCTGACACAGGGCTCAATCTCACAAACTAAGATCATGACCTGAGCCAAAATCAAGAGTTGGACTCTTAACCAACTAAGCCACCCAGGCGCCCCTATATTCCTTTAAATAGTGTTGGAATTTGTCTTAGAATTTAGGTCATTAGAATCTTCCACTCTGCTTTTTAAACATCTAAGATTTGGTGAGATATTCTCTAAACAATGATTACAAAGCATAAGCAAGACAAAAGGAAAGCAAATCTGCCTTGACTGATTCAGTCCAACCTAGAACTACGATTTTGTAAGAAATATGGAAAGCTGTCTATAGCCACACCATCCTGAACGTGCCAGATCTCATCAGATCTCAGAAGTTAAGCAGGGTCAGGCCTGGTTAGTATTTGGATGGGAGAAATATAGAAAGCTAAAATGACTTTTGGGGTGTTCTTAGGTTGCTTGGAGGAGAAGAGCCTCTTTGTTCACTATTTTCTTTAAGTAAATGATTGATTCTATTTCCTGAAACACACAGGAGCTCTTAAAAGCTAAAATAATAAACAGATTTTTTTTCTTGTTTTAGAATTGCGTTCTACAGAGCCCCCTCAAAATATATTCCAGCCGTGGTTATTAACAAAACAAGAGATTAAATCTTTCACGTTTCAAGGGCTGCCTATGGTCATGTAACCATCTTTTCTTTCCAGAAAAGTCAATCCCTGAAACATTAAATTCAAGTAGCTAGTTAGTGCTTTTAAAATCATATCAAGACCAAATCTTTTTATACCACGTAATTGGTTTTCCATTTATGTAACAAACTGACTGTCTCACTTGTGTTATGTATACATTGAGAACAAGGGATCAGTTCTGTTTAAATGTCTCTTGTTCACTCTTTAGCTTCAACTCTTCCATTTGAATAAACAAAACATTTTAAAACCTGTTTTCATCTTTTCTGTTATTGCATTGCACATCTCTACTTATTCTCCATATATTTTCTAAACCACATTCTTTTTTTTCACCCATTCTTTTTTAAAAAGAAGAATACAAAGCAGCAGTCTATTAATGTAAAAACTAGGACTGAATAAAAAATGATGCCTCCCTGGTTCTTGCAAGTGATATCCTATTAAGACATCACAATCCCATACAAGCACTCTCCACTAACTACTCATCTGCATCTGAGAATGAGAACTTTTTTAATAGCAACACCCTTGGCTATAAGGCTAATAACCTCTCTGAAATACCTATGGTCCTACTAATAATTCTTTCTGCTCAAGATGGCTTTTTCAAATCCCTTCTTCCTTCTCTGGGTGAAGGGTTTTTCTCTAAGCAAGTTGTATTGTCTTAGGAAGGTTCAGGTATTGTTAAGGGAAGAGAAGACTATTTGCCTGCTAACCAGATCCACCTCAGAGATCTATGGGATTATGAATGCCATATCAGATTATTCTAGCATGCCAGGTACTATCCTTGTCCTCCCTTTTCCTCCTTTCCATCATAACAGTGTGAGTCCAAGGAAAAGTGCACCTTCAAGGTTGATGTCTTTATGTATACCTGGCCCACTAGTGTTAAATGATTAAAAAAAAAAAACTTTATCACTTAGCTGTTTCCTATACTTCAAAAATACTTTCATTTTTTAAATATTTATTTATTTATTTTTGAGAGAGAGAACGCAGGGGAGGGGCAGAGAGAGAGGGAAACAGAGAAACCAAAGCAAGCTCAAGTGCTGTCAATGCAGGGCCTCAAATGCAGGACCTCAAACTCACAAACCATGAGATCATGACCTGAGCCAAAGTCGGACACTTAACCGACTGAGCCACCCAGGCCCCCCAAAAAATATCTTTAAGTCATCCCCAAATGATGCTTTGAAAACTTAAGATATTTGGACTGAACTAAATAGAAGAGAAACATTTGCTTTATCTTGGACAGATTTTCTCTTTACTTATTAGATACTTGGATTAACAAAAAGGAGAATGCGGGAGGGGAATCAATGTAATATAGGGAAGGAGATTTGGACTGAGGGTCCTAATTTTGTCACCTGTATCTGATGTAACCATGTGGAAGTCATTTCATGTACCTGAGCCTTAGGTCTCTCATGTTTCAATTAAGGGGAAAGGGTAGAAAATTAGATGACATATTCACATATCCATTGACAGTCTCTTTCAGGTTTAACATTCTGTATTGTACATAAATATATATGAGGTATCTGATGAAATAGAAAAAAAAAGCAGGAGATTTTTTTTTAAATCTTCAGAAAGGTAACAATTAACTACTGACACCTACTACTGAGTGCCAGCCCTGGGGATTTAGCAATGAAAGAAGCAAATATGTCCCTGCTCTCATCAACTTTAATGGCAGAGAGGAGGACAAACATTAAACAATAAACATGATTCCATTCACACCATTAGTTAATGAGTAAACTGATTGTATGAGCTATGAATACTTTGAATAGGGCTACCTAATCTAATCTGGGCATTAGAAGGTTTCCCTGGGAAACTCATTTAAGCTGAGACCTGACTCAAGGAGAATTTCAAAACATGAAGTATTTTTAAATAAGAAAAATGGGGAAAAGAGGAGACAGGGAAAGAGCAAAATTATAAGGAAAAGAACCCTAAGAAAGTTGAAAAGGAGATAAAAATAAAAATGATATAAGGGATAGCCAAGATATGCATAATATATACGTTGATCTTAGAAATCCCAAATTTAACCAAACGTCACAATTGTCCTGGACATTAATCGCTGCAAAAGTTTCTATTCTGGTAGGTAAAGTTGTTAATTAACAGTTCTGGATATAAGTAATAATATATTCTACAGAGACTACATTATGTCATGTCATCATCCGAGGTTTTTATTTACTTGGGAATGAAGTACACAGAGAACAAACACCTTCTGTGTCTGAGATGAGGTAGGTACTTCCCTGGCTATCAAGAAAGGGACAATGTGCAGCACATTTGCTTACAATGGTAGAGACTGGATGGAGACCTCCTTGCAATCACTAACAGTTCATGTCAACCTCATATATACTCACAGAAAAATAAACTGTCTAGTAGAGAATAGCCCCAAGACCCCCTGTGTGCCTAGTTTACCCCTTTCCGGCTGCCCCGGCCTCTGACTAGAGCTGTCCTCTCCTGTTTTCCTGATTTGAGCGTCCCAGGAGACTATGGGTCTCCATGGTACATCAAGCCTCTCCTTTGTTTCAAGATGTCTTCAAAAAGAGCAAGTACTTAATTAGGAACTTGAGACTTAAGCAAAACTATGTCTTTAGGAATGTCCATTGTACTCTACATTTACCTACAGATAAACAACCAACCAGAAATAAGTATCAAACCATAGAAAAATTAGGAGGTTCTAGAGTTTATAGCAAGTTGAATACTTGTGTCAATGGAAGCAATTTCAGTTCGTAGCAAAATAGCACATGGTTGGTGTGATTTTCCTAGCCTTGATTAGGTAACAGAACATTTCAGGTGTTTAGTATGCGATCTTTGAGGAGATTCTCTTGTGAGTAAAGATACAGATTCTCTTGTGAGTAAAGATGGTCTCTATCTTGCTCACTGCACAGTAAATCCATAGACAGAAATATCACTCTTGTTCTTTATGTGACGAAGGAAAATCATTCAGTAATACCAATGAAGCCATAAATTGACTGCAGAGTTAATGAACAGAGCCATCATCTAAGTACTAAACTGGGACAATTGGTTAGAAAGTAAGAAAATTGAATGGATTTCATGAACTATATGGAATAGCAATTGAGCTTGAGAAAATAACCAATTAAGCCTAGGAACAAATGAATAAATGAATGAGCTGTTTCTTCCTATTTCCACAGATCACCCATGCCTTCTTATTTCTCTCCTACAAAGAAGCTCTCAGCTGCTCATTAGACCCTGATAGAGAGGGGTAGTGTAGCACAGTGGTTTAGAACACAGACTCTAGAGTTAGCCTGCCTGCACTGAAACCATGACTCCATCACAAGTTGCATAACCTTAAACAAGTTACCTAAGCTCTCAATGGCTCAATTTCCTCATCTTTAAAATAGAGAAGAGGGGTGCCTAGGTGGCTTAGTCAGTTAAGCGTCCAACTCTTGATTTCAGCTCAGGTCATGATCTCACAGTTAGTGAGTTCAAGTCCTGTGTCAGGCTCCATGCTAACAGTGCAGAGGCCGCTTGGGATTCTGTCTCCCTCTCTCTCTCTCTCTGCCCACCCCCCCACTCATGCTCTATCTCTCTCAAATATATAATTTTTTTAAAAAACTTTTAAAAAATTAAAAACAAAATAGAGAAGATACTAATGTCTACCTAAAAAGACTCTTATATGTCTTACATTGAGTTAATATGTCTTAAGTTGAGTTAATATTGGAAAGTGCTTCAAAAAGTACACAGCACCTATATGAAGTTCTATGAAAGTGTTCATTGCATAGTTAAATGACAATAACAAATCCAAAAATACTATATTTCTTTGACTTTATTAAGTAGCCTTTTAATTTGTCTCTATCATTTCAATTAGTTTATCATTATAATAAGCATCATCAACACTATTATTGCTAATATTATTATACCAATATGATCTTGGCCAAGCTAACTGCCTCATAATCTATCAGTCTCATCCATATCTGTAAGAAATAAGTATCATTACATGGAGATACTACAGGATCTCAAACCTAATTTCTAGCTTTTCCCAAGAATCTGTCATAATAGACAAAGGAATTCAAAGTAACAAAACAAAATAATTAAAAGTAATGAAACAGTTTTATCTATTAATAATGTATACAGGCCTTATGTCAGTTATATTTCAATTTTTTTAATCTATAGAGGCAAAAGAAAACTGACCTTCAAATGGCCATGTAGAATATTTTATACTTTTTCCTTGTTCAGAAAATGTGGGTACTCACAGACCTATAAAACATTAGAGATGAAAAGTAAATTTGGTTATTTTACAGGTTATATCATATTTACCAAAAATATCTGTAGCAGTTATGACTCTAGGTTCACAAATTCAGGGATACAAGAAATAATGTGTTGCCTTATTTTCTTCTAATCATCTTAAATCTGACTTTGAACCCCATTCTGCCATGCTACTGGAGATATGCACTTCCATCCATTATTTGGGTTCCCAATTCCAAGTTGTGCCAAGATTGTGGGATCTTTTGGCACTGAAGCATGAGAGGGTCAGTCATCTATCCAGACTGCCAAGAAGTCAGTTGCCCCAGTGAATTGTGATCCCTTCCTGTCCACCATTTCACCTCTTCTGTGCATACTCAGAGCATTGAAGTCTTAGGCTGGGGGTCCTGTGCCTCAGGCCCAGGTTTCTAACAAGCACAAGTCCCATTGACTTTTATCTCCTTCCCAGTCTGTAGTATCTTTTATCTCTCTTTGTTTGTCTATTCTTTTCTTTTTCTTACCCACTCAGGACATAAATTATATTCAGTGAAGGTAATATCTTATCAAAATCAAAAAAGACTTATTGACATCAAATTTTGTATTTATATCCTACAAAAATATCTGAAACAAGGAATTTCTCAAGGGCTTAGCTAAGCACTTGAATTGGAGAAGCAGAAATAAATATATGGTGGAGTGCCTAGGTGGCTCAGTCAGCTGAGCATCCAACTCTTGATTTGGGCTTAGGTCATGATCCCAGGGTCATGGGATCTAGCCCCACATCTGGGTCCACACTGAGCAGAGAGCCTGCTTAAGATTCTCTCTCTCTCTCTCTCTCTCTCTCTCTCTCTCTCTCCCTCTCTCTCTGCCCCTCCCCCCAACAAACAAACAAAATCAAAGGCATTCCTGGAAGGCTCAGTCAGTTAAGCATCTGACTCTTGGTTTTGGCTCAGGTCATGATCTCATGGTTCATGAGTTCAAGCCCCATGTCAGGCTCTGTGCTAACAGCTGAGGAGCCTGCTTGGGATTCTCTCTCTCCCTCTCTGCCCCTCCCCTGCTCACTTTCTATCTTTCTCTCAAAATAAATAAATAAAAATTTTTTAAAAATTAAAAATAAAACAAAAAAATAAACATAAAAAGAATTTTTAAAGAAATAAATGTATGGCAAAAAACAAATTAATACTTCCAAAAAATTATCCTGCTACACATCAAACAATTCAATGTAATAGCTTTTCTTATTTGAAAGACTTGGCTCTGAACACCTTTTGACTATTTTAAATTAATCCTTTCAACATCTTTTACAAACAAAAGACTGCCAACTCCAAGATAAGAACCAACAGGACTTGTTCTTAAATAGCCTAACCTAGATGCTTTACCAAGTGGATCTGTGTTATAGACTGATCATTTGTGTTCCCCCCCCCAAAATTCGTGTGTTGAAACCCTAATGCCAACAGGATGCTATTTGGAGGTGGGGTCTTTAGGAGGTGGTTAAGTCACCATTGTAGAGCTCTCATGAATGGGATTAGTGTCCTTAAAATAAGCCAGAGAATGTTTTTCATTCTCTTTCCACCATGTGAGGATACAGTGAGCAGTCAGCAGTCTGCAAACCAGAAGAGGGTCCTCACCAGAATTTAACCATGCTAGCCCCCTGATCTTGCACTTCCAGCCTCCAAACCTGCCAGAAATAAATTTCTGTTATTTAAAAGCCACCCAGTCTGTGGTACTCTGTTACAGAAGTTTAAACAAAGACACTGTGGTTTCTAACGGGACATTGCAAAAAACTGGCTAGTTCCTTAATAGAACTACTGTGATGGAGGTTGATTTTGATAGAGTGTGTCTGCCACCTACTGTAATTTTTGTGAATGACCAGCCAACAAGATGCTTGTACCTAAGAAAAACTTGGAATAAAACTCCATTAACACTGTTCTAAGAACTATAAGAAAGTGCTGCAAAAAATATTGCTAGTGTTTGAGATGGCCTCACAATTAACCCCTTTTCTACCTCATCACCAATAAGAATGGAGACAATAAACAAGGTGGTTGGAGGACAGATATCACTTGTGTTAGTGATAAAGTTGGTATCAGAAAATGTTGTATGAGAGATAGGAGAGCTACATAAGCTTCCAGTGCTGAACCCCAGATTAGACTCAGCCAGATACAAGCAGTGCTGAACCACCACAACCCTTCCCAAGTGGAAGCCTGTCCTTCTGTAACTTAGCGCCTAGAGGAACTTAGAGGAACAAAAGCTGCCTGAGGACAGAGAGAGAGGCATGTCCACTTTCCCCCTCCAAATTCACCCAGCAGATAGGGTACAATATCTCCCACCCCCACAATGTTGGGTGAGTATATGTCCATCCACAAGGAAGGAGATGTCAGGAGGGAAGAAGGAATGACCCTCCCACCTCTCATCCTACCACACTCCCTACCTTAAAAAGGCAAGAAAATTATAAATGTTTGAGAATGAATAAGTTACATATTAGGAAGTAATAGTAGGAAGGACAAAGAACTGAATAAAATTAATTTTTAAATATTTCACTGAGTCAGACAACCAATGGGTAATAGAATGTTAAAAGCTCTTTGTTGTGAGGGGTGCCTGGGTGGCTTAGTCAGTTGAGCATCTGACTCTTGATTTTGGCCAAAATAATGATCTCATGGTTTTTGAGTTCAAGCCCCAAGTTAGGATCTGTGCTGATGGTGTGGAGCCTGCTTAGAATTCTCTCTCTCCTCTCTCTTCCTCTCTCTCTCTTTCTCTCTCTGTCTCTCAAATTAAATAAACATTTTTTTAAGTTTTTTAAAAAAAATTTAATAAAAGAAAATCATATTTGGGGATCCTGAGTAGCTCAGTCGGTTAAGTGTTCAACTAAGGCTCAGATCATGATCTTGAGGTTCCAGAGTTCAAGCCCCACGTTGCTTGGGCTTTTTCTCTCTCCCTCTCTCTCTGTCTCTTCCCCACTTGTGCTCTCTCTAAAAATAAATAAATAAACTTTAAAATAAAAACTTTTTTAAAAGCTCTTTGTCATGAGAATTCAACCAGCTAAAATATAAAGTACTTAGCACCTGCCTATTTCCACCCTCGCCCCCGTTGTGGACTGAATTTTTTTTAAGAGTAGAACAAACAATGTCTCTTCTCTACCTAAAACTGTCCATTGGCTTCTGATTCTGCTCAGAGTAAAACTTAAGACTATAAAATGACCTGCAAGGCCCTATGTGACCTGACCTTTCAGGATCTCCCCCACCACATTTCCTATTACTCCCCCCATCACTGCACTCCTTGCCCCCCTCCAGCATGCAGGTAGCCTCCCTCCTCAGAGCCTTTTACACCTGCACTTCCCTCTATTTGGAATGCCCTTCTCCCAGATAGCAACATCATTAACTCCCTCTCCTCAAACATCACCATCTCAGTGGGTCTTGCCTGATTATAATCCCAGTCACCACCACCCCAAACTGTTGAGCACTCTATGCCCCATCCTCACTTGTTTTCTCTTTAGTGCATATATATATATATATATATATATATATATATATACACACACACATATATAACATATGTTATAACATATATGTTATATAAAATATAACATATCACACACACACACATATATTAAATTGTTTTCAGAGACAGAGAGAGCATGAGTGGGGAAGAGTGGCAGAGTTGGGGTGGGGGAGAGAGAGAGAATCCTAAGGAGATACCACACTCAGCATGGAGCCTGATTCAATTCCACAACCCTGGGATCATGACCTGAGTGTCGGTCTGACACTCAACCGACTAAGCCACCCAGATGCCCCATATACATTTTTTTATGGTTTTTGTCTGTGTCTCCTCTCATTCATGGCCTCTCTCTCTTTCTCTCTCTCTTCTCCAGGAGAGCAGAGATTAGTCTCCTTTTTTCATGGTTGTATCTCCAGAATCTACAACACACAGCAGAGTACATAGTAGATGCCCAATAAAAGTTTGTGGAATGTGGGGCACCCGGGTGACTCAGCTCGCTAAGTGACTGACTCTTCATTTTGGCTTAGGTCATGATTTCACAGTTTGTGAACTCAAACCCCATGTCAGGCTCTGCTGTGACAGCACGCTGTGGCTGCTTTGGATTCCCTGTCTCCCTTTCTCTTTGCTCCTCCCTGACCTGTGCAGATACATGCTCTGTCTCTCTCTCTCTCTCTCTCTCTCTCTCTCTCTCTCTCTCAAAAATAAACATTATTTAAAAAGCTTGTGGAATGATTGACATAATAAAGGAGCATTTCCCCCAGTTTTCTGTAAGAATGGTATACAGACTATATTCTTTTTTTTTTTTAATGTTTATTTCTGAGAAAGAGAGAGAGAGCAGGGGAGGGGCAGAAAGAGAGAGGGAGACACAGAATCTGAAGCAGGCTCTAGGCTCTGAGGAGAGCCCATAATTACAACAGCACAGAGCTGTTGTCAGCACAGAGCCCAAGGCAGGGCTCAAACTATGAACTGTGAGAACATGACCTGAGCCGAAGTCGGACGCTTAACCAACTGAGCCACCCAGGCATCCCCAGACTATATCTATTCTTAAGTTACTTGTTGTAATTATGGGAAAATGCAGATTCTGAGGCCCACCCCAGACCTCCTGAATTAAAATCTCTCAGGATGAGCCAGGAAATTTTCATCTACCTGAAAGCACACAAGAGTTTGATAATTACTGATCCAGCCCAGCCTTCATTTTATAGGCAGCGCCTGATGGTCAAGCCTACAGAGCTAGATCGCAAGAAACGAGAACTACAACTACCATTTCATATTCATTCCATTGCAAATGTTTTTCATTTGTATCATCTAACATGGAGTTAAGGTCTCAGGGAGAACTTGGAAAATGACACTAGTCTTTGAGGTTCCTACAGGGAGGCCATGCAACACTAATTAAAATATTCATTTCTGACAAATAGTTGCAAAATGAAAAAAAAGTAACCAAAAAAAAAAGATATGAGTAGTTCTAAATATTATATACAACTTTCAAGAAAATGTAAGTTTTAATAGTGGAATTTTATTTCATTCCTTTGACCCCAAGTTTCCACTACTACATTTCCCTGCTGTAATAAAAAGAGTAATAATTCATTCCAGTGATTTTTAAGTCCTGCTAGGTACTCTGTTCTACAGCAGCAATAGCAAAAGAAAACAAAGTCCCTGCACTCATGGAGGCATATGCCAAGGAAACAGGGAAATGGCAAACAAAAAGATAAATATACACTTTAGAGAATACTACTGTGAAAGAAAAATAAAACAAGTTACTGAGATGGTAGGCAAGAGGGGCAGGATGGGAAGGAAGGAGTGGTGCTATTTTATATCTGGGGTTCAGGCAGGCCTCTTTGAGGGGATAGCATTTAAATAGAGATCTAGTGATGGGTACCTGGGTGGCTGAACTGGTTAAGCATCATCTGACTCTTGCTTTCAGCTCAGGTTATGATCTCACATTTCATGAGTTTGAGCCCTGCACTGGGCTCTGCACTGACAGTGCTGAACCTGCTTGGGACCCCTCTTGACCCCTCTCTCGACCCCTCTCCCCCCACCCACTCACCCCCGTCTCTCTCTCTCGAAATAAATAAACTTTCTGAATTCCTGGGTGGCTCTGTCAGTTAAGCATCTGAATTCGGCTCAGGTCATGATCTCACAGTTCATGAGTTCCAGCCCCACATCCAACTCTGTACTGACAGCTCAGTATATGGAGGCTGCTTTGGATTCTGTGTCTCCCTCTCTGCCCCTCCCCCACTCACTCTCAGTCTCCCTCTCTCTCTCTCTCACACACATACACACACACATAAAGGTTAAAAAAATGAAATAAAATAAACTTTCAAAAATAAAAAGACATTTTTAATAAAATAAAATAAGTAGAGACCTAGTAAAGGAAGGAAGGTAGCCAAAGCAAAGTCAAGTGCCCTGAGTCAGAAGCAAGCTTGTTGTGAGTCTTAGGTCAGGATTTATAGCAGCAGACTGAGATAAAGATTCATATTCAGGTGATTTATTGAGAAAATGCTCCCCAAGTGTTAACGAGGATGTAAAGGGAATTCTTATGCACTCATGGTGGGAGTGTAAATTAGCACAACCATTATGGAAAATAGTATAAAGTTTCCTCAAGAGATTAAAAACAGAATTATCATATGATCCAGCAATTCCCCTTCTAGATACTTATCTGAAGGAAAAGAAATCACTATCTCAAAAAGATATCCACACCTGGTGTCCACTGCAGCATTGTTTACAATATCCAAGACATGAAAACAACCTGTGTCCACTGATGGATGAATGAATAAAGAAAATGTGACATATATAGATACACACACACACACACACACACACAGGAATATTATTCAGCTATTAAAAAAGAAGAAAATTTGGGGGCACCTGAATGGCTCCATCAGTTGAGCATCCAACTCTTGATCTCAGCTCAGTTCTTGCTCTTAGAGTTGTGAGTTCAAGCCCCATGTTGGGGTCCGTGCTGGGCGTGGAGCCTATTTTTAAAAAAAGAAGAAGGAGGAGGAGAAAGAGGAAATCTTACCACTAGTTGACAACATGGATGGACTTCAAGGGCATTTTGCTAAGTGAAATGAGTCTGACAGAAAAACAAATACTGTATGATCTTATTTATATGTGGAATATCAAAAAAAAATAGGACTCATTGATATAGACAACATATTATTGGTTGCTAGAGGCAAGGAGGGGTGGGAAAATGGGTGAGGGTGGTCAAAAAGTTCAAACTTCTGGTTATAAGATTAAAAAGTCTTCAGGCACCTTGGTGGCTCAGTCAGACAAGTGTTTGACTCTTGATCTCAGTTCATGGGTTCGAGCCTCATGTGGGGCTCTGTGCTGACTGTGACACTGCTTGGAATACTCTCTCCCTTTCTCTCTGCCCCTCGCTTCTTGCTCTCTCTCTCTCTCTCTTTCAAAAATAAATAAATAAACATTAAAAAAATAAAAGTAAGTCCTGGGAATATAATGTACAGCATGGTGACTATAGTTTACTATACCATGGTATATATTTGAATATTGTAAGAGGGTAAATCTTAAAAGAGATCTTTTAAAAAAGTAGATCTCATCACAAGAAAAAAACCTTGTAACTACGTGCGTTGATGGATGTCAACTAAGCTTATCATGGTGATCATTTCATAATATATACAAATATCAAATCATGATGTTGTACCCCTGAAACTAATGTTATATGTCAATTATACTTCAACTGCTTAAAAATACAATTAAATTATGTTGTACATTTAAAACTAATACAATGTTATATGTCAGTTTCTCAGAAAGTTAAATTTCAAAAAAAAATGACTCACTGGAGCAGTATTTCCTGAGTTCCTGCAAAAAAGAAAGAAAGAAAGAAAGAAAGAAAGAAAGAAAGAAAGAAAGAAAAAGAAAAGAAAGAAAATTCTCCCAAAACTAGTCAGGGGAAGCTGGACAAGGCAGGGAGAAAGCCAAGAAAGAGTGCAATCTCATGCAAGGTCCAGCCAGATCCTGCAGGGGACTTCTGGAATGTAGATGATTCCTCACAGTTTAGACTCTATCCCAACTGGAGTCAAAGGAGTTGAGTTCTCATACTTCTGCAGTGACTAAGAACTGGGGGCGTTGGTGAGGAGGAATGTAAACCCCCAGTCACTTCCTTTGGCCTTTGCCTGAGCAAAGCAGCTCTAATACTGATCTCATTTCCTTTGGCTGTATACCCAGAAGTTACACTAAGTGAAATAAGCCAGATACAGAAAGGCGAATGCTGTGAAATCTCACTTATATATGAAACTTAAAAAAGCTGAATTCATAGAACCAGAGAATAGAATGGTGGTGGCTAAGGTTTGGAGACCAGAGAGATGGGAAGAGGTTGGTCAAGGGTGCAAAATTTCATTTATAAGATGAATAAGTTGGGGCGCCTGGGTGGCTTGGTCGGTTAATTGTCCTACTTCGGCTCAGGTCATGATCTTGCAGTCCAGGGGTTCCAGGCCTGCATTGGGCTGTGTGCTCACAGCTGAGAGGCTGGAGCCTGCTTCAGATTCTGTGTGTGTGTGTGTGTCTCTGTCTCTGCCCTTCCCCCACTCATGCTTTGTCTCTCTACATATCTCAAAAAAGAATAAACGTTAAAAAAATTTTAAGATGAATAAGTTCTGGGGATATAATGTACAGCACGGTGGCTATAGTTAATAGTACTATATTATATACTTGAAATTTGCTACAAAAAGAAAAGCTGGGGGTGCCTGGCTGGCTCAGTAGAGCATGTGACTCTTGATCTCAGGATTGTGAGTTGGAGCCCCATGTTGGGTGTAGAGATTATTTAAAATAAAATCCTTTAGGGGTGCCTGGGTGGCTCAGTCAGTTAAGCATCTGACTTCGGCTCAGGTCATGATCTCGCGGTCCGTGAGTTGGAGCCCCGCATCCGGCTCTGTGCTGACAGCTCAGAGCCCGGAACCTGTTTCAGATTGTGTGTCTCCCTCTCTCTCTGACCCTCCCCCATTCAAGCTCTGTCTCTCTGTGTCTCAAAAATAAATAAACGTTTAAAAAAAGTTTTAAAAAAATAAAATCCTTTAAAAAATAAGCTAACTTTGTGAGATAATGGATATGTTAATTGATTTGATTGTGGTAATCAGGTAGCCATTTCACAATGTATACATATATCAAATCATCCCATTGTATACACTATATAGAGAGGGTTTTTATTGTGAAAATAAAAGGCTGGGGGTGAGGGGAAGCAGTTGTAATAGCCCAAGACAGTCCTCCTAAGAGAGTTGCCGGTGCTGGCTATTAAAAAACATTAAAAAATGTTTCACTAAGGAGTCCAAGAGGATCTAGGTAGAGCACTGACAGGGTCCCCTGCAGTGTGTTTAGGAACTAAATGGCTAGGAAGGGGCAGAGAGAATGGCTAGAAATAGGATTGTGATAGGTTTCTAGTATTCTAAAACCCATTTTTTTTTTCATTAAGTAACCATTTATTGAGTACCCATAATGTGCCAAATGCTATGCCAGCCCTGAAGATCCAATGATGGACAATGGGGACACAGTTATTGTGTCCTCTTGGCACTTATAGTCTGACGATGAAAAGAAGCATTAAATTACTCTCAAGCACTATAGGGCACAAAACAGGAGAACATAAGCCAGTTTGGGAGTCAGAGGCTTCTCTGAGAAAGTACTATCTGAGCTGATGCTGAAGAGTGAACAAGTTGTTGTCAGACATAGACTGGGCTGGGGGGGTTGGTGAGGAGGGAAGTGCTTCAGGAGAGGCAACCAGATGTTCAAAGACCAGGAGCCAAGAAGGGTGTAGTGAATTCAAGGAACTGAAAGAAATTGGCATAACTGAGGCAGAAAGAGTGGGTTGGTGATGATAGGAGTGAGCAAACTGAGTAGTAACTAGAGGCCAAATTCAGGATGATATACTGTAATCGAAGGACAGTGACAAGATTTAAATGGGATTTGGCTAACTGGATGTGGAAGTGGTGATTGGTCATGCTGAATTTGTAATACATATTTCTAATGAAAACTAAGATTATAAGAGGAAGAAAAGTTTTGGGAAAGTGTTTTGCCACTTCGTTCTGTTTTCAAATATTAGTATTTTTACTAGTGTAAGATATTTATTATGCTATTTCAAAAACATCTGAAATCTAAGTGTTATGCAAATATATATTATGTACATAATGTATATATTATATATTATATGTATTATATGTATTTTTGTATATATGAGGCAATATGTACAAAATTGTAATAATGGGTCCCTCTAGAAAGTAGGACTGCAGATTTTTTGTTCCTATTTTGCACATTTCTGCATTGAGGTTTTATGAGCATATATTTTTATATAATTATGAAAATGTTGCATATAATAATAAAAAAGAAAATAAGAATAAAGGCAGATTGTGTGTGTGTGCATGTTGTAGTTACTCTTTTTTTAAAATCTTTTTATTTGAATATAGTTGACACAATGTTACATTAATTTTAGGTGTACAATAGTAATTTAGCAATTTTATACATTATGCTATGGTCACAAGTGTAACTATCACCTGTCACACACAACACTACTACAATATCATTGACTATATTTCGTATGCTGTGCCTTTTATTCCCATGACTTATTCATTCCATGACTGGAAACCTGTATCTTCCAATCTCCTTCACCTACTTTGCCCATCTCCCCCATCCCTCCCCTCTAGCAACCATCATTTTGTTCACTGTATTTAAGAATCTGGGGGGGGTTTGTTTTTTGTTTATTTTTTGTTTGTTTCTTTGTTCATCATTTCTTTGTTTTTTTGTTTTTTGGTTTTTTTTAGATTCTACATAGAAGTGAAATCACAAGGTATTTGTCTTTATCAGTCTAACTTATTTTACTTAGTATAATGCTCTCTATCCATCTATGTTGTCACAAATAGGATAATCTCATCCTTTTTATAGCTGCATAATATTCCAGTGGGGTGTGTGTGTGTGTGTGTGAGAGAGAGAGAGAGAGAGACAGAGACAGAGAGAGAGAAAGACATCTTTATCCATTCACCTATCAGTGGATACTTAGGTTGTTTCCATATCTTGGCTATTGTAAATAATGCTGCAATAAACATAGGGACACATAAACCTTTCCCAATTAGTGTTTTAACTTTCTTTGGGTAAATACCCAGTAGTGAAAGTACTGGATTGTATGGTATTCCTATTTTTAGTTTTTTAAGGAACCTCCATACAGTTTTCCACAGTGACTGCACCAATGTACATTCCCACCAGCAGTGCACAAGGGTTCCTTTTTTTCCCACATCCTTACCAACACCTGTTATTTCTTTTTTGCTAATGTTTATTTATTTATTTATTTTGAGAGAGAGAGCAAGGGAGGGGTAGAGAGAGAGATACTCAAGCAGACTCCTGGCTGTCAGTGCAGAGCCCAAGACAGATCTCTAACCCACAAACCATGAGATCCTGACCTGAGCCGAAATCAAGAGTTAGTCGTTTAACCAGCTGAGCCACCCAGGCCCCCCTCTTACCTTTTTGATACGAGGCATTCTAACAGGTATGAGGTGATATCTCATTATGGTTTTGATTTGCATTTCCCTGATGTTGAGCATCTCTCCATGTGTCTGTTGACCATCTGTATGTCTTCTTTGGAAATAATGTTTATTCAGGTCCTCTGCCCATTGTTGTTTTTGTTTTTGTTTTTTGGTGTTGAGGAAGGTTCTTTTTACAGATGAATGCTACCTGGAAATATAGACAAATGACTGAATTAAGAAATCACCCCTTTTGTAGCATTGTGTTCCAACTATACTTCAATAAAGAGAGAGAGATGGGACACCTGGCTGGCTCAGTCGGTTAAGCATCCGATTTTGCCTCCGGTCATGATCTCACAGTTCATGGGTTCGAGCCCCTCATCAGGCTCTGTGCTGACAGCTCAGAGCCTAGAGCCTGCTTCTGAGTCCATCTCTCCCTCTCTCTCTGCCCCTTCCCTGCTTGCAGTCTGCCTCTCTCTCTCAAAAATAAATAAACATTTAAAAAATTAATAAATAAAATAAAAAGAGAGAGAAAAAAAAGAAAAAGAAATCACCCTTTTGTCACCACAATGTGATAATTGATGCAGGTGGGAATCATCAATGGATGCCAAAATCATCAGGAAAGATTGGTAGGAAACATGATGCCTGTGATAGTCTGATTGTAAATAATGGTCTCAATTCTCCTCCCCTCTCTAGCCATGTCTCTTACAACGTGATTTTATAGCTCCCCTATCAAGAGATGGAGCCTATTTTTCTCTACCCTATGAATCTCAACTGGCCTTGTGATTTGTTTTGACCTATGGAATATGGAAGAAGTGACAGTGTCAGTTCCTAACCTAGATGTCACTCACTTCTACTTGCTCTCTTAGAACCCTACCATCATCATGAGAATAAGCCCAGACTAGCCTGCTGAGGAGATTCAACGTGCCACAGGCAACAGTGAATCAACACTCAGGAGCAAAGCCACCTAGCCAATCCACAGTTGACCACAGATGCATGAGGAAGTCCAGCTGAAGGCAGAACCACCCTGTAAACTCAGCTTAAATTGCCAACCCTCAGAATGCAAACTGGTGCAGCCACTCTGGAAAACAGTATGGAGGTTCCTCAAAAAACTAAAAATAGAACTACCCTACCACCCAGCAATTGCACTACTAGGCATTTATCCACAGGATACAGATGTGATGTTTCGAAGGGACACATGCACCCCCATGTTTATAGCAGCACTATCAACAATAGCCAAAGTATGGAACGAGCCCAATGTCCATCGATGGATGAATGGATAAAGAAGATGTGGTAAATATATACAATAGAGTATTACTCGGCAATCAAAAAGAATGAAATCTTGCCATTTGCAACTATGTGACTGGAACTGGAGGGTATTATGCTAAGTGAAATTAGTCAGTCAGAGAAAGACAAATATCATATGACTTCCCTCATATGTGGAATTTAAGATACAAAAGAGATGAAAATAAAGGAAGGGAAGCAGAAACAATATAAAAACAAGGACGGAGACAAAACATAAGAGACTCTTAAATACTAAGAAAAATACTGAGGGTTGCTGGAGTGGTTGTGGGTGGGGAGATGGGCTAAATGGGCAAGGAACATTAAGGAGGACACTTGCTGGGATGAGCACTAGGGGTTATATGTAGGGGATGAATCACTGGATTATATTCCGGAAATCATTATTACACCATATGCTAACTAAGTTGGATGTAAATTTTTTTAATAATAAATAAATAAATATTTGCCAACCCTCAGAATCTTGAGCTAAACAAATCATTATTTTAAGCCACTCAGTTTTGAGTTATTTTGTCATGCAACAATAATGTAAAACCACATAGATTTGTTACTAATAGCAAAGGTGAAAATATGTGCCATTCAGTGGAGTGATCTGGTGTTGACCACCTTAACTCTCACTGGTAGTAGATAGAACAAGCTAGCATTATTGTTTCCATAGGCAATGCAATATCAAATACATCAAGTATAATTTATTCTTGCCAAAATTGTTTAAGCTGAATCTAACCAGGTCTCTAAACCACCAGTCATGCATATAGGGAAAACAGGGGAAAGAAAAACAGTGATATGGCAGCATGAAGAAATAAGTATTTTATAAGATGATTGGCCTGAGGGCACCTGGGCACTGTGCCCAGAGCCTGCTTAGGATTCTCTCTCTCTCCTTCTGCCACACCCCAGCTCACATGCGTGCGTGTGTATGTGCGCATGGGCTCTCTCTCACTCTCACTCACTCTCTCTCTCACTCACTCTCTCTCTCAAATAAATAAATAAATAAATAAATAAATAAATAAATAAGAGATAATTGGCCTGGACTTTTTAGGAAAGAAAAAATGTGTCATAAAAAAAGGAAAGCTAAAGTTATGGAACAGTTCTGGAGGCTGGGAAGTCCAAGATCAAATCACTGGCAGTTTCAGTGTCTGGAGGAACCTGCTCCCTGGGTCCCAGACAGCCATCTTCTCACTGTGTCCTCACATAGTGGGGCCGGGGAGGGGGGGGTGGCAAGAGAGCTCTTCGGGTCCTCGTTTACGAGGGCATTGATCCCACTCCTGAAGGTTCCACCCTCATGACCCAATCACCTTTCAAAGGCCCCATCTCCTAACACCATTACGTTGGGCTTCAGGGCTTCAACATATGAATTTTGGGAAGAACACAAACATTCAGTCTGTAGCACCAGTCAACCCACAGACTCATGAGAAGTATTAAATAATTCTCATTTGAAACCACTAAGCTTTGGGATGACATATAACACAACAACGGATAACTGAAACCATACGGTCTTCATAAAAACCCTGTAAGGTAATTGCCATTATTATCTTCATATTGTATAAGAGAAAACTAATGCCTAGGTAGTTTAAATAACTTGTCCAAGATTACAAAGTTCAGAGGTAGCAAAACCAGGAATTAAAATCTACACTGGTTTGGAGCACCTGGGTGGCTCAGTCAGTTAAGCATCCTGATCTTTGTTTTGGCTCAGGTCATGATCTCACAGTTTGTGAGATCAAGCCCTGCATTGGGCTTTGCACTGACAGCATGGAGCCTGCTTGGGATTCTCTCTCCCTCTCTCTCTCTGCCCCTCCCAGTCTTGCTTGCTCTCTAAATAAATAAATAAATAAATAAATAAATAAATAAATAATTAAAATTTTTAAATTAAAAAAATGTTAATTAAATAAAATAAATAAAATCTATATTGGTTTGATTCTAGAGCCTGACTCCTAAGTATTATATGACAAAGTTTCTGACCAAGGCCAACTTATGCCCCAAGATATTCAGTTATAGAGTAAAAACATTCCTAGAGATAATGTATTCAGAACATGAACAAATGACTTTACTATAGCATTTTTGTCACCTACAGACAACATCTCCAAACCCAGGGCTTTAAAAAAAAAAAAAACACTTTGTCCTGGGGCACCTGGGTGGCTCAGTCAGTTGGGCGTCATGACTTCAGCTCAAGTCACGATCTTGCAGTTTGTGGGTTCGAGCCCCACGTCGGGCTCCAGCTCAGAGCCTGGAGCCTGCTTTGGATTCTGTGTCTCCCTCTCTCTCTGCCCCTCCCATGCTCATGCTCTGTGTCTCTCTGTCTCTCAATAATAAATAAATGTTAAAAAAAAATTTTTTTAACAAAACACTTTGCCCTGTACAGCCTTATTAGTGTTCACCCTGGGTAATGCTAGAGCACAGGGGAACTCAGAGACTTTTACAAAAAAACAAGCACCCTCCCACAGAGAGTAAAAGGAGGAAGGATATTAATTAGGACCAAACATGAACACTAACATGTGGTCTCAGTTGGTACCATGGTTAAGAAGAAGAAGTCTTTGAAGAAAGATTAAAAACCAATGACAAAAATGATGTTCAGCATCACTAGCCACTATAGGAATGCAAATTAAAACCAAAATGAGATGTAATCACACACCTATTAAAAGAGCTAAAAATTTTAAAGTAGTGACAACACCAAATGCTATTCAGAATGTGGGATATCTGAATCTCCCATACGTTGTTTGTATAACTGTAAAATGGGTGGCCATAGTTTGCCAGTTTCTTAAAAAACTAAACATGCAATTACCATACAACCCAGCAATCACACTCCTAGGCATTTATGCCAGAGAAGTGAAATTTGACTTCTACACAAAAATCTGTACATGAATGGTCATTGCAGCTTTATTTGTAATACCCAAAGGCTGGAAACACCCAAAATGTTCCTCAACAGGTGAATGTTACAATAAACTGTGCTACATCCACTGCACGGATACTAATCAGCAATAAATAGGAATGAAATAGTGAAACACATAACTTGGATGGATCACAACAGCACTATGCTAAGTAAAAAATGCGAATCTGAAAAGTTTTTTTAAAAAAGTCACATGCTGTAGGATTCCACTTATATAACATTCTCAGTGTGACAAAATTGCAGTGATGGAAAACAGATTAGTGGTTGCCAGGAATGAGAGATGGTGGGGAGGAGAGGGGCAGGTGTAACTCTAGAGAAGTAACAGAAGGGAGGGGCAGCTGGGTGGCCCAGTTGGTTGAGTGTTTGACTCTTGATTTCAGCTTGGGTCATGATCCCAGGCCGTGGGAGGCCCACGTCAGGCTCCACACTGAGCATAGAAACTGCTTAAGATTCTCTGTCTCTCTCTCTCATTCTATAATTAAAAAAAAAAAAAAAAAAAGGAACAAAAGTAAACAACAGAGATCTTTGTGATGACAGAGTAGTTCTGCATCTTGATTGTTGTGACTGCTACCCCAATGTACACATGAGATATAATGGCATAGAACTATACACACACATTCTATCAATGCCAATTCCCTAATTTTGATATTGTACTCTAGTCACATAAGTTGTAACCCTTGGGGGAAACTGGGAGAAGGGTATATGGACTTCTCTGTACTGTTTTTGAAACTTCAAATGACTTGATAATTGTTTCAAAATAAAAAGATAAGAAAAAAATTACAGTGTAAAATAGACCTCAATAAAGTCTGTTTTAAAACTGACAAGAGGAAATTAATACAGTATCTTGTTAATCTCACTTATCTTTTCCCTGGTTCTGATTCTTTTATCTTGTTTAGACCCTATTCTGTGTGTTCTGATTGTGAGCCCAAAAGCGAATTTGTGAAATATGGCATGAAAACGCAGTAAGTGTGACTTTGCATTTAGCCAACAATGACAAAGCTCCAGGCACTGTGTGAGGCCCTGTGGACATGACTAATACCTGAACACATGCTCTGCTTTGCCTCTTTGCACCCCCACGCCTCCCTGCCTCCACACACAGTCCCTAAGCTAGTTCTCTCCCACACTTCATTGCTTGTTCTTGGATCTTTCATCAGAACTTAAATGGAATTTCTGAGAGGAACAGAAAAAGGCAGGAAGCAGAACTCTTTGGTTGCCCCCAGAAAGGAGGAAGGCTCAGGACAAAGAGGGAGGAGGGAATGACTGCAGAGAAACTAACATTTAGACAGGGGATATGGGAACAGTGGGTGGGCGTGTGTCCCAAGCAAAGGACTTACTGAACAACAGTCCCATAAACTATATTGTGGTGCCAAATTCAAGGCTGTTTATTCTGTGCTGATTTCACTCTGGCAACTCAGATCCCTACCATTATTCCTAAGAAGGATCAGCACAAATCTAATACCCAAGCTGTAAAAGATAGCTCAGACTGTAGTGTTGTCTTTGTAAATACCAAAGACATTCTTTTATTTAGCAGCCTACCATTCTGTGAAGTGCACTGTGAATGCAGATCTCAGAGCAGTCGCTCAGATACAGTGATCAATAGCCATTATTCCAGGCCCCTAGACGTGAGGGACTCACAGAGGAAAAGAGGACATCTGAGATCTGTATCAGCTATTGTGTGAGCTTTTTTTTTTTAAATCTGAGACTCTCCAACACCAGAAAATATTTATTAAACTTAGGTGTATTCAGCACTATGATATGCTCAGGGCCACAGAGATGAAAGTGCCTTTTCCCTTTGCTCACACGTGCCCTTATGCAGTAAACTCCCCCTTTTTTTTTCTCAGGGAGCCTGGGTGACCCAGTTGGTTTTAGCTTCCTACTCTTGGTTTTGGCTCAGGTCATGATCTCGTGGTTCATGAGTCAAATGCCTCAGGTCAGGCTCTGCACTGACAGTGTGGAACCTGCTTGGGATTCCCTCTCTCCCTCTCTCTGCCCCTCCCTGGCTCTCAGTCTCTCTCAAGATAAACTTTTAAAAAAAGCAAACAAAACTTTTTTTCTCATCTCAATCTTATCTTGAGTATTTTTGAATATGCTGAAGTTTAACTGTGATTTTTCCCCCCAATCTCTAATTCCCCCAAGGACATCCTGGGTGAACCTAGAATGAAGGCGTAAAAACTGTGCTATCCCTACCAAGGAGAAGTCTGGTCTCTCAGCTCCCAAAAAAAGAATCTGGCTTGGTATTAAATGAGCTCATTGCCTATTGAGATTTTATGAAATGGACCAATGGTCCTGACTCAAGAATAAGATGGAGTAAAGAAGGTGGAATTCAAGTTCCACAACCATAATAGAGACTGTGCCCAACTCACCTTGTGTGTGTGTGCGCGCACGTGTGCGCGTCTGTGTGTGTGTGTATGTGTGTGTGTGTGTGTGTGTGTGTGTGTGTTTCCAGCACCTCGTATGGTGTCTGGTATAAAGGGATTATCAATAAACATTTTTTCATTAAATTGAAAGCAGACAAGATGGTTTGTCAGGAGAATTCCCTCCTGATTTAAGGCACCTCTGAAACAAATAGAAATACATCCCAAAAGTATATGGGAAACACACTCCTGACTTTGATTTCTCTACCACATGCACAGACTTCTCCAAAATCTTTATCTCCATCCCTGAGCTCCAAATCCACATTTTTAAAAGCCCACTAGACAATGCCTAGATCTGGATGGTGCCTCCCAATAAATATGTCAACCCCAAATCTGCCTGGTCTTCCAAGCTAGACCAGTGGTTTCCAACCTATGAAACAAGCACCTAACAGATCATGGAGTCAGCAGGGTACCAAGTGCAAGTTAATGATGGGGTCAGCCCCAGCCAGGTGCAGGGCACTAAAAGTGCCTCGAAATCAGTCAGCGTTTCACTATCACTATGCATCAGCAATTCTGAACAATGCCAGCGATGAAATACTCCTCCAAAAAAAATATCCAATGAATCCAAGTTTTAAACAATTGCTGTGGTTACTTTCGAGTTTTGGTAATATTTATTTAAGCTTCAAGTTGGACATTTTTATTACTTGCCTTTAATAAACATTGTAATCTGCATGGAATTTAACTCAAAGGACTCTCAGTTGTACAATTGCCCCCAGACACAAGTGGATTCAGTAGCTTTTACCCATCATTTAGAAAGTTTCCAAAGGTCCAGAATCATTCCAGACTACTTCAGGCACCCTTCATATCTCCGGCCTCTGTGGTACTCTGTATTTCTACATTTAAACAGATTTGACCTAAACAATGATAGCATAGTGATAGTGTCTCAGTCAGCTGACAAAATACCATGGGTGGCTTGAAAAACAGAAATTTATTTTCTCACAGCTTTGAAGGCTGGAAGTCTGAGATCATGGTCCGTTTACAGTGAGGGCTTTCTTCCTGGCTTGCAGATGTCAGCCTTCTCACTGTGCCCTCACATGTCAGAGAGAAAGACCACAAGTTCTTTGGCATGAAGTCCCCACCCAAGGGTCAAATATGCTAAGTATACTATGCATGAAGTAATTCCAAGGGATTGAGAAATCAATACAAATGCCAAATGTTAACTGCAAGCATATGTATTTGCAAATACCTGCAAATATCTGCAAATGTTATCTGTATGAAGAAATAATACAACTCACATTATATATATGTAGCCACATGCCTGGTCCCTAATTAGTTGACTTCGAGTTAATCAAAAGTAGTATCATCCTGGATGGGCCTGACCCAATCAACTGAGCCCTGTAAAAGAGAGTCTGGAAGTTAGGCTCTTTCTGGTGCTGGCAGTAAAAATCAAATTACCATAAATTCTCCAGCCTCAAGGAAATGAATTCTGCCAACAACTGAGGGGGCTTGGAAGCAGATCTTTGCCTAGTCAAGCCACCAGAAGAGAACATGGCCCTTGCAACTCGTTGACTTCAGCCTTGTGAGACCCAAAGCAGAGGACCTAGCTAAGCAGACTCAGTAGCTATTCCCATTCATTTGGAAATTCTGACTTCTGACATGGAGAAACTGTGATAATAAAGAGAGGCTGTTATAAGCTGCTAATTTTAAGGCAATGTGTTATACAGCAACAGAAAACCAGTAACAGCAGTTTTTTGTACATAGCAGAATCTCTGACTTAAACTGGCTTAATGAGCAAAGAAATTTATTTTCTCATATAACAGGAAGTCCAGAAGTACTTCAGACTTCAATTTGGTTTGTTCAGAGGCTGTATTCTGTCATCAAAGATCCAGATTCTTTGCATCCCACCACTGTGTTACCCTAAGTGATGTTTGATCTTCAGATAGTTTCAAGATGGCTCCAGTAGTCATATCGGTGTCACATTCAGAAACATCCAGAGGATAAAAAAAGAGTGTTAATTTGTAAGGCATTTTCAGAAAGAGTAAGGAAACTTCCCAGAAGCTCTTCAAATTTTCATTCCTGTCTCATTGTCCACAGCCACATGCCCATTCCAAATCAGTCACTGACTGGGTGAAAAGGACTAGGAGAAATGGAGAGAAAAGACTAACATGTCCACTACAACCCTTAATCAAAGAGTTTACAAAAAAAGGACAGAAGTATGAAATGTCCACAAACACTGAGATGGCTCTGCAATCAGTGATAAGAAATCAGAGACAATGAAGTAATAACATGTCGGAGAGCAGCAAGGAGCAAGAACATTGCAAGAGATATACAAGGTGAACAAAACAAATGATGAGAGAAGAGATATCCACACCAGACCCATTGCCTAAGGGTTTTCCATCAATTCCATAGAATTAGAAATTAGTATCAGGGTGCCTGGGTGGCTCAGTTAGTTGAGTATGCGACTTTGGCTCAGGTCATGATCGCACAGTTCATGGGTTCAAGCCCTGCATCGGGCTCTGTGTTGACAACTCAGAGCCTGGAACCTACTTCGGATTCTGTGTCTCCCTCTCTCTCTGCCCCTCCCCTGCTTATGCTCTGTCTCTCTCTCTCTCTCAGAAATAAACATTGAAAAAAAAAAGAAATTCGTATCAAAACTTTGCGCATCACTGATTATATGTACAATTTAGTGACATAGTAATTTGCATACAATTATTATTGCTATATAGGTCTGTGTCCCAAGCTTCATAACTCCTCCTGGTATGGTTACAGATAATTTATGATAAAATATTAAAGGCATAAAAAGTAAATTATGTGTAACTATACATTTAATGAATTGCCTGAATTGAAGAACAAGAAATTGCAAAAATATTTTAACTATTCTGGAAAACGCAAGATATATAGAAACCTGCTCTCCCTTAAATAGGAGGTAGAAGATATACCTGTATCTTATCATCGCAATGTGGAAATGTTGAGGTGCAGAGCCAACAGCCAAAAATAATTCTTATGGGCACCTGGGTGGCTTAGCCTGTTAAGCATCCAACTCTTGATTTTGGCTCAGGTCATGGTCTCACCATAAAGGGATGAAGCCCCATGTCAGGCTCTGACTCTGCACTGGCCAGGGAGCCTGCTTGAGATTCTCTCTCTCCTTCTCCCTCTGCCCCTCCCCCTCCCTCCCTCGCTCTCTCTCTCTAAAAAAAAAAAAAAAAAAAAAAAAAGTAAATTTTTAGACATCTTCATGCACGAAGGTGGCTTTATTAAAGCAGGGGACAGGACTGTGGACTGAAAAGCTGCACTGGGATTGTGAGGAGTTACTGATTATATACTTAGAAGTTGGGGGAGGTAAAGGTAAGGGGAACTTTCCAAAGGGATTTTCACCATGCTGAAGAAGGCTCAGAGCATCCTGGAAGCCTAGCTATTGTCAAGTTAAGGTTGTTTTCCGCTCTAGCAAAGCATTAATTTTAAGACAGTAGGGAGTTCCTGGAAGAATGTCTTACTCTCCTTGTCTCAAGTATTTGTCAATGGGGTGCAGGTTATAAGGAAATTTATCTGCATTTCTTTGCCTTTGTTTCCCCACATCAATCACATTGTACACCTTACACACTGATGTCAGTGTGATCTCGATAAATCTGAAAACGGTTTTTAAATTTTTTTAATAGGTAAAAGTGAGCTATTGAATCTTAAGAACGTTTAAGAAATAAATCTTGACTAGATATCCCTTTGTTTCCCTGAGAATGGTGACGCTCTGAAGAATACAGGTAGAAATTAAGTGAGTAAATTATGGGGCAAGGAGGCAGAGAAGGGGATCTAGACAGTAGTCTTCTGGCTTTTGCCTGGTCCCCCTTCCAATGAAAGATTAATGGTGTTCAATGACCTGCCACTTGTCCCCATTGCCCTCAGGAAATGGTGACTGACAGGAATGCAGAAGGGAGAAAACAAGCTGAACCCAAGGCTGCCTTCTTTCCACAAGCAGGGAGGTCCCCTTACCCTTTTTATCGTATTACCACTCTGATTTTGTTACTCGCTGTGGATCTCAAAATCCACCCCATTTTCTGATCTCACCATTGAGTTTTCTAGGATGATCTGGGGCTTGGGCGTTAAGGGCAGAGAGGCAGAAGGGGGGCAAACGGAGAAAAAGAGACAAGGATGGAAAAAGAAAGCTGCTGCTGGGGTCGTCCAGCCTTCCCGGTTCCTACTGCCCCTCCCCAGCCGGGCCTTGCGGGCTCACAGGAAGCACACGGGCCAGCCTTTTAAGAGCTTGAGGGCGTCCGGCGGACAGAAGGGGTCCACCCCGCAGAACAGGAGGCCCCGCTTAGCGCAGGCAGAACGCGGGTGCGGAGAGGTGTGAGGCACAACGCATCCGCCAGAGGGCACGGGCGCCTCAAGTCCTCCCGCGATGGCGTCGCCACCACCAAGCAGGGAAGGTGGTCCGCCAGCGAGCCCGCGGAGAGAGCGGGGCCCCACCCGCCCCCGAGCTGCGGGCCTCGGCGCACCGCGCACAGTTCCTGCATTCCTAGCCGCCCGAGGGCCCCGGTCCGCGCTCGGAGGGTGACCTCGACTCCCGGGCGGGGTCGGAGGACGCTGTCAGCTCCGCGCCCACCTCGCGATCCCAAGCCCTCTCCAAGCCGGAGGCCTGCGAGGAGGTGGCGGTGGCCCCGTGTTCCGAGAGGAACGCCCGGAGGCCAGGCCGGGGGTCAGCATACCCCAGCATCCGGCCGCCGCGGAACAATGGCCGGAGGGGCTGCGGCGGGCGCCGAGGAGCCCGGGCGCCGGGGAGCTGGAAGCCCCGCCCCTCCGCCGGCTCCCTGACAACGCGGGCCGGGCCGCGCCGCCTGCTCCCCGCCCCTCGGCGCCCGGCATCAGGCGGGGCCCCGGTGGGAGCGCTGCAGCCGCAGCTGCTGCTCTGCAGAGCGGGGCCCGGGGTCGGGGTCGGGGCCGGGGCGCCCTCGTTCCCACTTTTCTCCCGCCGCTATGAGCCAGGGAAGTCCGGGGGACTGGGCCCCCCTCGACCCTACCCCGGGACCCCCGACGCCCCCCAACCCCTTCGTGCATGAGTTACATCTCTCCCGCCTCCAGAGGGTTAAGGTAAAGTGTGAGCGGTGGGCGTCGGGAGGACTCGTGGAGGTAGGAAAAGGAGGTTGTTTAAAGCCCAGGAAAAGATAGGGATGGGGATCCAGAAAAGAGGTGGGTGAGAAGCTTGGGGGGCGGGAGTTCGGGGGAGCACACGTGGGGGCGGCAGTGGATGGGCGAGGAGTCCTTGGAGAGGACGCGGGATGGGGCGATGGATAGCTCGAAGGTGTGGAAGAAAGGACAGGGTGAGGACGGAGAACGCAGAGGACCCGGGGGAAGGGGAGACGGAAGATACTGGGAATGCGGTTTACATCCTGCGGAGGCCGATGAACTAGGATGGAGGTGGAGGCTACGGAAAGCCGGCGGTGGGGGTGGGGGCGTACGGAGTGCTTCTCGGAGGCTCGGAATTAGAGGGAAGAGGTTTCTAGACCCAGAGCCTGCGCCCCTTTGGCCATCCAACACCCCCCCTTTCCCACTCCCCCCACCCCTGCACTGCAGCACCTCCTGGTGGGGGGTAGGGCGGCTGAGAAAGGGGCAGGCTACAGGAAGTGGAGGGCCGCACCAGCCTAGGGGGAACTGGGGAAGGGTGTGGGAAGGGAGTGTCCAAGGTTTCTGCTGCCCTCACCGCCCCGAAGGCTGGCTCCTGGGGCTCGGTTTGTTTACCTGCGCTCTCCCTAGGGCAGCCCAAGGAGTCACCCTGGCTCCTGGCAACCCCTACCCTGCGGAGTAGGGCCAAGCTCTTGTTTCCCCCATCCTCCAGCACTGGGGGAGTGCTGGTGAGTTGCACTAGTCTGGCCTGGGCCTAAAAAGTGGACCTCTGTGTGTTCCAACTCTACACCTCCCAGGGCCAAAGTAGAAAGAACTGTGCACCTGGCTTCTGTTGGACAGAGTAGCTATTTATGGAATGCGACGTGGGGGGGAGGGACTGTCTCCAGCCTGCGCTACATCAAGCACTGTGCTGGGCCCTTCCATAGGGGTTATCATTAAATGCTCTTGACAGCCTTACCAAGTGCCAGGTGCATTTTATGACTTTTAGGTAGGGTGGGGACCAACCGAAAGATATAAAACATTTAGGTCTGATCCTATTAATGAGGCCCTTAATCCTATCTGTTACCCTTTTGCCCTTACTGATATCTTCATCTCATCTTGGATTCCAATCCATCTTCTGTTCCCACACCACCTGTCTCCTGATCTGCAGGCGGTGACAGCTCTCTATTCCATCCTTGTGGGAGAAGGGAAGCAGTGGGGAGTGTGTCTCCCGGTCCTGAAGTGGCATTCTCTCCCACCCTTTGCAGTTCTGCCTCCTGGGGGCACTGCTGGCCCCCATCCGAGTGCTTCTAGCCTTTATCGTCCTCTTTCTCCTCTGGCCCTTTGCCTGGCTTCAAGTAGCTGGTCTCACCGAGGAGCAGCTTCAGGAACCAATTACAGGATGGCGGAAGTAAGTGGAGCATCAGCCCCCGGAGACCCTACTACTCACTTCTCTTCCCTGTTACCCATTCTGCTCCCTCTTTGAGAAGAAAAGGAGGGAGGATTCTGAAGCTCTGCTACCCATCTTAGGTAGGCAAGATGAGTCAGCCAGGCTCACACCTGGTCCCCAGGACCACAGCTCTAAGTGAGGCACCCTGATGTGTCCCAGAGGAGGCAGACTTCAGCCCTTGGCAGAGGATAGAGGACGAAAGAAGGGCAGCTGCTTTTCCGGGTGCCCAAGCCTGGGAGTGAGTGAGGGAAGGGACGGAATCACTGCCGCTGCTCATGGCCAGCCTTGCCCCACAGGACCGTGTGCCACAATGGGGTGCTGGGTCTCAGCCGCCTGCTCTTTTTCCTGCTGGGCTTCCTTCGAATTCGAGTTCGGGGCCAGCGGGCCTCTCGCCTTCAAGCCCCCGTCCTTGTTGCCGCTCCCCACTCTACTTTCTTCGACCCCATTGTCCTGCTGCCCTGTGACCTGCCCAAGGTTGTGTCCCGTGCTGAGAACCTTTCTGTGCCTGTCATTGGAGGTGAGAGAGTTTAATAAGAGGGGTAAAGGGGAGAGATGACCACTCTGAGCAAAAAAGGCAAGAATCAGAGATGCTGTGGAGAGAACTGGCCTCCAGGGGGAAGGGAGAAGTTAGAAGGGGTACGGACTGATGCTGGCCAATGAGATTCAAATGGACACCTTTTGTGAACCAACCTCTTAGATGCTGAGGGCTGGTGCTTAGAGGGTTGGAGGGATCTCTGATCAGTTCCCTAAAAGACAATATGCAATAAAAGGAGTGTCCCTGTGGCAAAGAGACAACTGAGAAGCATCTCCATACTGTTGAGGGAGTGGAGGGTGCAGGTGTAAATGCCCCTGGGAAGGAACCAAATGATTCCTTGTATCCTGTCTGGATCCCAGCCCTTCTTCGCTTCAACCAAGCCATCTTAGTATCCCGGCACGACCCGGCTTCTCGGCGCAGAGTAGTGGAGGAGGTCCGAAGGCGGGCTACCTCAGGAGGCAAGTGGCCCCAGGTGGGTAAGGGTCTCAGGAGCTTCTGGCCTTTTATATACTCTCAAAGAGACTTCTCTCTCCTCTTACCCCTTCAAGCTACCCCTCCTCATTCTGATCCCTTGTTTTTTTTCCCCCAGGTACTATTCTTTCCTGAGGGCACCTGTTCCAACAAGAAGGCTTTGCTTAAATTCAAACCAGGTGAATAAATGATAGTGGGTGATAGGGTGGTAGGAAAAAAAGTAGCCCCAGATTTACAGAGTCTGGACCAACCCAAGAAGTGGAGTGGGATGGCAGGGAAGAGAGATGGGAGACTTCCTAGCTAACCCTCAAAAGTCTCCAGGAGTCAGAAAGAAACTTATCAATGAAATGGAGCAAGTCCAGGTGTTATTTCAGACCTGTCCCAGACCCCAACACTTCATGCCTTCTAGCTATCTGAATGAACTAACCTCTGCCTGGGGGGGTGGGGGGTGGAAATGGGGTTCAGGAGCCTTCATCGCAGGGGTTCCTGTGCAACCTGTCCTCATCCGATACCCCAACAGTCTGGTGAGTCTGAGTCTAAGAATGGAGGGTGGGGTGCACAAATCCACCCTAAATGGGAATCAGTGAAAACTTCCGAGTGTCATGGTGGGATGTGCATGTGGGGCTGGGGCGGGGCCTCTGCCCAAAGAGAATGGGCCAGCTCCCAGGGAAGAAAAGGAATGCCTTTCTCCCCTCACCTCTGCTTCTCCTGTAGGACACCACCAGCTGGGCATGGAGGGGCCCTGGAGTGTAAGTCTTGGTGTTGGTTCCTGGGGTGAGGGTGGGGAGCAGGGCCCATCAGAGAATTCCTGGCCCGCCTTCCAATCTCCAGACAAGGCCAATGGACCTTCTTCATTCTCAGATTGAGAGAACTCTAGAGAAGGGCGTGCCCATTTCCCTGTTTTGTTCTGATCTCCAGGTATAACCTGGAAGTGCTTTCAGCCATCCCACCTAATCATTCCTGCTGTGATTACAGCTCCTTTTAACTTCCTGTCCTATGTTTCTAAGTGATCTTTTCCATCAGCCATCCCTTCCTGAAAACGAGCAGGTGTGCCTCACCCTTTGTGCAGTCACTCACACCTCTTCCAGCAGCTCTTCCTCAGGCATATGCCTGCTGGCGCTCTCTTTCCCTACCACCTTCTGGCCCTTTCCTCTGTCTCCCTACTGCATATTCATCCAGCTGACTGTGTGGTTAGGAGTCTGTTTTTATATGAATAGGCAGAACTTTCCCACTCCCCTCCTCAGGGTGGGAAGACCCCTAGTTAGAGATTGGTGAGCATCTGAGGTCTCTCTTCTCTTAGACTTAAAGTCCTCTGGCTCACAGCCTCTCAGCCCTGCAGCATCGTGGACGTGGAGGTATGACATCCCCTACCCCCCCTACTACCACCATGAGTGGGATAGGGGAATGGGCATCGGCCGAAGGGGATGAGAGTGGGAGTGGTCACCCATAGCTTTGAGGTCCTGATGTGTGTGTGTGTGTGTGTGTGTGTGTGTGGTGTCTTTCAGTTCCTCCCTGTGTACCACCCCAGCCCAGAGGAGAGCAGGAACCCCACCCTCTATGCCAACAATGTCCAGAGGGTTATGGCACAGTGAGTTACCCACAAAATATTTCCTGGAGCAGATACACAGGGCATAGGAACCACAAGAGGGGTGGAGGGCTGAGGTTCCAAGGCAAAGATGGGGGAGTGGGCAGTGGGATGGACTCTGAACGGTTGATACTTGGAATGGGGGGCGGTTAAAAGGGCCTGGTCTCCTCTCCCTGTTCAGCAGCCCAGACTCGGTAGTGACCCCTCAGAAGAGTCTTCTTCCTTGCTCCCCCTCCATTCCATCACTCTTCATCCTCTAGGGCCCTGGGCATTCCAGCCACCGAGTGTGAGTTTGTAGGGAGCTTGCCTGTGATCGTGGTGGGCCGGCTGAAGGTAGCACTGGAGCCACAGCTCTGGGAACTGGGAAAAGTGCTTCGGAAGGCTGGGTAAGTGACCTTGAACATAAGAGTATGGTCAGTGTCACTTATAGATAGAGAAAAAAGAAGAGGGAGAAATGGGAAGAAGGAAAGTCTTTTTTTTTTTTTTTTTTTTTAGTTTATGTATTTATTTTGAGAGAGAGAGAGAAAGAGAGAGAGAATCCCAAGCAGACTCCACACTCAGCCTGACTCGGGGCTCATTGCCACAACAGTGAGATCATGACCTGAGCCAAAATCAAGAATCAGATGCTCAACCAAAAGAGCCACCCAGGCGCCCAAGGAAGGAAAATCTTTTAAAAAATAATAATAAATAAGAGGGAAGGTAGAAGAATTTTTTTTAGGATGATGGAGTAAAAGAATTGGTAAAAAGTAAGGGAAAGATATTTAATAACCCCAGTGAGGAAAGGAGGAATGGCTCTCAACGGACTGTGAGTGAGAGTACATCTTAGAAAAACACCAGATATGTCTGTGGTGGGAGGGCTGCGGCCAAGGTCGTGTGTCCAGGAAGAAGATGAGTAAGCTGTCTGCCTTCAACATTTCTGTTGTAGGCTGTCCCCTGGCCATGTGGACGCTGGGGCAGAGCCAGGCCGGAGTCGAATGATCAGCCAGGAGGAGTTTGCCAGGCAGCTACAGCTCTCTGACCCCCAGACGGTGGCTGGAGCCTTTAGCTACTTTCAGCAGGTAAAGGAGCTGGGACACAGAGGCCAGAGCCCGGGCACTGCCCTCCAGGCTGATGTGCTCAGGACTTCAGGACACTATCCAGTTGGCCCCATGGGTGGCCAGTTTGGAATCTGCACTGTTGGATGGCCATGTCCTGAGGTCTGCTGGGGGATTCATTTTTTGTAGAGTATCCAGTGCATTGAGGAACAATGTTTTAATCATTGTGGAAAGGAGCAGTGGAGAACTAATCGGGGTCAGTGAGGTCCCTAAGTTTTTTAAGCCACTTTAGGGATTGACCAAGATGGAGGACCAGATGACCTTGTGGGGCACCTGTGTGAGTTTCAGGGAAGAGTCATGAAGGTTGGATGGGAAAGTGACCTATGGAGGAGACAACATGGGACAGGTTAGACAGAGACGAGTGGGAGCCTCAGATCTCAGCGATACTTTTTAAAGATAGCCCGTGGCTGCTTAGGGGATTCCTGAACTATCTCAAGAATTTTGGTACTCTGTATATTTCCTGGGACTTAACTAGGTTTTCCTGTTGAATTATAATAATTCCAAAAGATTCTTAATGTTTGCAAACAGCCACCACTGGCCCCAAAGAGCTCTTTTTGGTCTAAGATGCAAACCGTGGCTCTCAACACCCTCTAGAGAGGGACAGAGTGACCCAGGTGTGTTGATTGCTTAGACTGGGGCAGACTTTCCCTGAAAGGAGCTTCTCTGCTTAGTCTCTAGCATAGCTAAATAGCATGGCTCCGCTGGGGCAGCATCCTCCTTGGGGTTTTTTATGCCGGTGGCCCCCTGTCAGTCTGTCAGACCAGTTCTCCAGCATTGGCTGAGTCAGAAGAGAACCAGTTATTCCAGCTTAGCGTATGTCAGAAACTTGGTGGTAACTTCAGCATTCCTGAGGGATTCCCTCACGTTCATAGGAGATTCCCTAGAGGAGAGTTTTGTCACCACGTGACTTTGGGGTGGCTTGAGCATGACCAAGAGAAATGCTGGGAATCCTGGTGAGTTTAGGGCTTCAGGTTTTGAGGGAAGCAGACAGAAGATCATCATCCCTGTTCCTGCTGAGAAGAGGGAGGAGCCAAAACCCAGGGCAAGAGGGAGGACACAGGGTTGGTCCTCATACTGCCCTGGTTTCTCTTTCACCATCTAGGATGCCAAGGGTTTGGTGGACTTTAGAGATGTGGCCTTGGCACTGGCAGCTCTGGATGGGGCCAGGAGCCTGGAGGAGCTGACTCGCCTGGCCTTTGAGGTATCAGGAAGGTGGAGGGATGTGTGGTGGCCATGCCTACCCCACCCAGAGGCCTGTATGCACTGCTGCTCCCAGTACCTTCTAGATAGTAGGTGCTGGCTATGCACCGCAGTGCCTCCCTGTCTCACCTACAGAGCCCCAGTGCCTCTGTGTCGCAGCCTTGCTGGGAACAGGGCAAGGGCAACAGCTGTGAAGTTTACAGTTCTGCAGAAAGGGCCAGGGTGAGGGTGGCAGGGGAGACGGGGGAGGCTGTCAGGCAGACCTGCAGGGCGGTGTGGGGCTATGGCCTGAGGACAGTGCTTGACTTGCTGTCCCTTTCTGTCCCAGCTCTTTGCCGAGGAGCAAGTAGAAGCACCCGACCGCCTGCTGTACAGAGACGGCTTCAGCACCATCCTGCACCTGCTGCTAGGGTCACCCCGCCCTGCTGCTGCGACTTTGCATGCTGAGCTGTGCCAGGGGGGTCCCCACCAGGGCCTCTCCCTCTGTGAGTCACTGCCTCCTCTGCCAGGACGGCTCGGGCCATCATCAGCACAGGCTGGGAGAGGGTGCTGGGGATCCTCGTACAAGAGGTGAGGCTGGGAAGGCAGAGAAGACATAAGCTAGGACTTGAGAAGTGAAGCAGAAAGGAGAGGGACAAGACATACCAATTCCCAAAACGAGCTGGCCTCCCTCTTCCTCTCCTTCCTGGAGGATGGTTTTACCTTTCCACCTTTGCCCTTCTCACTCTTTCTTACCCGTTCAGGTCAGTTCCAGGACTTCTCCCTCCATGATCCGCTCCACGGGAAGCTCTTCAGCACCTATCTGCGCCCCTCCCAGAAACCACATGCCTCATCCCCAGGCACCCCCACTGCTCTGGCCAACGGGACTGTGCAAGCTCCCAAGCAGAAGGGCGACTGAGCGCCTCGACCTCCCCAGCTTGCCTCCGGCCTACCCTGTGCCTCAAGCCCATTTGCTCCTGCTTGATTTTTTTGTTATTGTTGTTTTTTTTTAATTTGATTTTCATTTTTTTTGTTTGTTTGGGTTTTTTTTTTGTAAGAAACTATTTTATATATAAATATAAATATATATCTATATCTATTTAAAAAAAAAAAAGTAAGGCTGTTACACTGGTGATATCAGCTGGGAACGAAAGGGATTAATGGTTGTAGGCTGCCTGTTGGAAGATCCCAAACGTTCCCAGGGTCAGTCCTCTTGGCCACTGCTGAATGATTCCTCACTTGCAGTTGGACTGGACGGAGCTTTTTCCTGCACAGAAATCCTGCAAATCTCACATCCTCCTCTCCTGCTGTCAAACCTTACATATGCACATTTTAACAGGCTTCCTCATGAACCTCTTTTCAGCCTATTCCCTCTTGTTCTGTCCTCATTAGAAATTAAAAAATAGCTGACTACCATTTTACATTTAGTAATCCTACTGAGAATGATGCCCCCTCCCGTGGTGGGAGCAGAGAGCTGTGTCAGTAGCAGCCAAGCCTCCTCCCTGCAGCTGAGACTAGCCTTAGGAGGGTGTTTTATGCCAGAGGATAAACAGTAAAGTCTCTTCCTTCCAGCCCCTTTTTGAGGCGGGGGAACAATAAGCAACCCCCATGCCCCTTAAAAAGATGGTGTGGAAAATTAATTCGATTCAGAAAATTAGATATCTAACCCAGAGACCTGACAGGTTTAAAAAAAAAAAAAAAATCTTCCCATCTTACAGATTTTTTAAGGGAGATGGATAATGATGGCCTGTCCTGGGAAGAACTGCCAGCTTCAAGTCTAGGCTTTTCATGAGTGGGGGGATAAAGTGATCACTGGGACTTCTCACTCCTGGAGCTTGTCAGGGAGCCTAGATAAGGCTGGAGGCGGGAGTGGTATCTAGATCCGGTGAATCTGGAGCCACCTCCACCTCCTTTCTTCTTTTCAGCACCACACCCCATCTAGCAGGGAACACGCAAATACACAAGGACACACTGCAAGCATTTTCCAACAACCGGAAAATCTTTATTCTTTTTCCCCGTACAACTCTTTTCAAAGGTACTTCACCTCCCACCAAGGGGACCACCTTCAGCCTAGCCAGTGTGGCCTCCCTTCCCACACTCACTACTTTTGCAGAACAACGAAATAACATGGGGTTGAGAACCAGTCTGTTGGTACTCAGCCAGGGTGAAATCTACTCTGGGGCCCCCACCTTCAAGGGATCAGCAGGTGGGATCGTTTGGTCCTGCTGTCCCCTAGTGGCTGCGCCGTCGTTTCTTCCTTCTGCCAGTAACAAAAGTATCGCGCCGCCTTTTACGGGGCTGTGAGGCCCGAACCACCTCCAGAGCCAGGGGTTTCTCCCCAGAGACACCAAGATCAGTAGGTGTCTTGTAGGGCCTCTTGTCAGCAGGAGCTGAACTTCCACTGAGTGTTCTCTTCCCAGACTTGGTCACAGGATATGGAGGCTGGCCAAGGCCCCTCACCTCAGCGGAGAGGGAGCTGGATGCTCTCTGGACCCTCTGTCCTCCCGTGGAGGGCAGTGGGCCTGAGGCAGAGTGAGGACTGAAGGGAGGCCCCCTGGGAGACAGGCTAAGTTTAGAAGCCAAGAGGTAGGCAAAGCTGGCAAGTTCCTCATCTTCCCCCTCCTCCTTCTGCTCTTCCTCCTCCTTTCCTTTGGCCCCATCTGTTGAGCTGCATGTTTCACTGACAGGAGAAGCATCTCTCAGAACTAAGGCATCCCTGGCTCCCCATCTAGAGAACATGCTTTCAATGCCCTGGTGAGGAGACATTGATTTGGGGGTCCCATGTGCATAAGAGTCTTGATTCCCTGGTAAGGGAGCAAGGTCTTGGGGCTTGGATACATTAGTATCTTCCCTGTGCTCTCCTTGGGGGTCATAAGAATTAACATTTGGCAGGCAGGTATCCTGACTCACCCCTAGATGGAGGCCACAGGCATCTCCAATATCTAGTATGTCGACCTGTTCTATGGTTTCCAACAGAGGAGAGAGGGAATTGCCACTGCTCCCCCCCTCTAGGCTGACCTCAGGGAAGGAGGAGATCCCCTGGGTCCCCAGCATAAAGATATTGCCTTGACATGCAGGCTGAAGGGTTTCTTTGGGAGCCCCCAGGGTGGGGGTGCTGATACTACTCTCCAGCATTGGGGGGCAGCCTTTAGCCCACAACTCCCTGGGATCCCCTGTAGCCTCAGGGCTCTGTTCTCCATTTCCTTTAGACCCCAAGGACGGGCTGTTGGCCCTCAGAGGTCTGGGCAGGCTGCTGTAGTTTCTCTTGTGCACAGCTGCTGTGCCGTCTGTGCCTCCATGGGGAACTGCAGTGCTCCCCCCTTCCCCAGGTGCTGTGGTTTCTCCAGGACCCAGAGAAATGTTGCCTCTGGAGCCCAGTGCCTGGCAGTCACCCTGATGCTCAGTGACACATTCCCTGGAAGTGGAGTTCACATGGAAGTTCTCTATAACCTCCTCAATCTCTAAGGGCAGCTCCAAGCCCACAGCATCCAGCTCACTGCTCAGCCAAAGTCCTGGACTGAGAGAGGCTCTGTCCCCATCCCCGTCCCCAGCTTCTTTAGGGGACGGGCTCTGATCATAACTCTGAACTACAGGAGGACCTTTGTCGTCTCCCCACTCTGTCATCTCCTGGGACTCTGCTAACAGCTCCCCCCCTTGAGGAAGCGCTCCGAGCCCCCCTAGCTGCTGTCCAGTCTGCAACCCCACAACCCGCTCTTCTAACCCCTGTCCTTGCAGAAGGGCCAGCCCTGCAAATCCGACATCCAAACTGGGAACCGTCTCCAGCAGGGGGCCTTCCTGCCAACAAAGGGGCGGAGTCTCTGAAGTGCTGTCCGCCACCAGGGAGTGCCCAGGAGACCTAGCACCTCCCAGGTGGTCATCCTGATGAGGGCATATTTGATCTGTCACCTTCCCAGACCCTCTTCTCTCCATATTTAGGGACCCTCGAAATCCCTGCGCAGCTGTAAGTTCTGGCTGCAGGTCCCAGCTGCTGGGAGATGGCAGAGCAGTCCCATCTCTGCGCATCCCCCTCCGGCCATCCGGAGCCCGTTTTCCTGGGAAAACAGTCTTTCCAAGGCGAACAGTGCTGTCCCCCGCCACCCGAGGCCCAGCTGAGGGCCAAAGCCGCCCACCTCCATCTTCGTCCTCATCAGAAACGGAAGGACTGGAGTCCGATTGAGCTCCGCTACAACTCGGAGATGCCTCTGCAGCCTCCTCTTCCAAGGCCAGGAGTCGCTTCTGGACCAGCTGGAAGCAGAATGGACAAACATTGTTCTATAAATGGTTGTGAGAAGGAGTAGCTGAGGGGGTGGTGAAGAGATGGTACTTAGGGCAGGGAATGGAAACAGGTGGCATAAGTCACAGTATCAAAAACAGATACCATCGCTCTTTTCTCCCTTCTCGGGCCTTCCTTCCATGCTTTGACCCCTTATGCTCGCTCCCCTTCTCCTGTGTTTCCACAATCCCTTGCCTACTTGTTCTGCACCCAAACCTCAATCCTGAAGCTGTCTCCAGAAGCCATACCATCCAAGACCGTGTAGAGTTCGATAAAATTATACAAGCTTTTTATTCTGTTATTCCCTACCTCCCAGGTTTACCTGGGCAAGACTGAGCCACTCTTCTTGCTCTAATTCCTCAATTAAGGCCAATGGATCCCTCTGCTGCTCTGGGGACAGCAGATCTGCCAGAAATTGAGGATGAATGATGGCCTCCACCTGGAGAACAGAAGGAAAAATGATCTGAGTCCTTGACAGAAAGTAACCTGTGAACCAAGAAGCTCTGGAGAAGAAGCCATGTCTCCACCCCTCCTCCCCTGGGGTTGTTATTAACCGCGACCACCACCAGCTATGCACGTTCACAACCTAGGAAGACACTAGGAAGACAGCCTAGCTCCTAACTGCCTCGGGCAAAACCCTAGGTCTTTGGTGCCCTGGTGTTTCCACCCCAGGATCTGTTAGAAACCAGATACCCAGGTCCGACCCACCTTGGAGACAAAGACCTCCTGAGAACAAAGCTCCTCGATGTAGCCTAGGAGGCCTGGATCTGGGTACATCCCTTCCTCCTCCTGCTGCTGCTCTTCTTCCTCTTCTTGTTTTCCATCTGACCCCCCGCTGGCCAAGTGACTCCCCAGGAGCCCTTCCATGATGTCAGCATACTCTTTCACAGCTTCTGGTGGGATTTCCTTGGGTACCTCAGGAAGCGGAGGCCTCTGGGCTTTGCGCTGCCGCCGACGGGGGGCCCGGGCCTTGGAAGCCACCTTTTTGGGAATGTACGCTAAGGGAAGAGACGGAAAGGAGGAACACAAGGTGGCACAGAGATTGTGGCTTCTGCCTCCCGACCTTGTGTTTGTAAAGGGCAGCAACCTGGGTACACTGAAATGGTTACAGGCTAGATGAGGCCTGAAATGGTACCAGCCCATAGGAGAAGACTGTGGAGCTAGAAGGTCTAAGAGGATCACCGTATGAGGCATCTGGAAACCTCTGAAATTCCAAGAAGTCCTCTGATCCAGCCCCCATTTCTTAGGCAGATGAAGTATTACGTGCCTCATTTATGGACAGTCTCAATTAGAGACTAGTTGGTCTCCTTGGCCAAGATCAGAGTTTGGGACCAAGGGAAACGGAGAACCCAGCCTCCTATGTATGCCCTGTTTGGAACATCAATGGCACTCCCTGGAGGGAAAGTGACAGAAGCAAGGGCAATGCCTTTCCTAGTCCATGACTGGCTCTGTGTACGCCTCCCTTTGAGCCTTTGGCCCAAGGCTCCTATTTGGAATTGGGTAGCCTTACCTGGCTGCTGGCTAGCCTCAGGGGCCAAGAGCCCTGGAGGATCAAGTTTCAGAGAGGCTGCCGGAGGCAGGCCCTGGGACCCATTCATCACCTGTGTGTTCTGAATCTGCATCTCCTCCTCGGCCTCAAACTCCATGAACCTGCAGAGGGCGAGGAAGGCCTGGAAAGTTCTCAGAAGGTCAGACACTGGGAGGGGGTTGCTCACAGATGGCCAGATAACAATTCTGGAGAAACATCACAAGGTCTCCACAAAGTCCCTTATGTGCAATCATCACTTAGGAAGCTTGTTAAGAAAATGAATGGTCTAGGGGCGCCTAGGTGGCTTGGTCGGTTAAGCGTCCGACTTCAGCTCAGGTCATGATCTCATGGTCCGTGAGTTCGAGCCCCAAGTCGGGCTCTGTGCTGACAGGGCTCTGTGCGGAGCCTGGAGCCTGTTTCGGATTCTGTGTCTCTCTCTCTCTCTGCCCCTCCCCTGTTCATGCTCTCTCTCTGTCTCAAAAATAAATAAACGTTAAAAGAAAATTAAGTAAAAAATAAATACATACATACATACATACATACATACATACATAAATAAATAAATAAAAAGAAAATGAATTGTCTAGAACTTGTAAAGCTTCTCCAGGACAGAACCATGGCTTTCACTTCTATTTCATACCCTATCTCGCCCAGCATCATGGAGGGTATACAGCAGCAATTAATTCAGGCTTGTTGAAGCCAGTCAGGCCTCTGCCAAAGCCTAGCAGGACCCCACCAGCCAGCCCATAGGGCCTGGGGTTGCAATTTAAGGCAGTTCCTACCAGGAGGCAGTACTGAGATCCGAGTCCTCAGCCTTGCACTGGGACCCTACAAGAGTAATTCTGGGAGATACAGGTCCAGAAAATTTGGGGGTTGGAAATGGAAGCTAAGCTTTGGAGGAAAGAGTTCGTCTTCCTTAAGAGTTACTTCTTTAACCAAGGAGATTATCATGGAAAAATGGGGAATATGAGCCAGGAGACAACTCTGGGCACCCAGGACCCTCCTCTGACCAACCTATGCAAGCACCAGGCCCTCCCTGGGATAACAGGGTAAATGATTTCTGTGATAAGTCCTTCACAGATATATACTCTTTCCAGAGGAGGCATGGTCTCAAAGTCTGCATCAATAGCCACTTGCTGCTACCTGGTCAGTGAGATAGGAAAGAACCCGCCTAGTAGGGCTTACCTCCCCATTGCTAGGTCCCTTTAGCAAGGAATTTTTACACCCATTGGGTTCTGACCCCATTCTAAGAACTTCAGTATCAAGGACCTATATAATTCAGAATCTGGAGGAGGGAGAGCTTCCAAGGGACAGGAAAACTCAAGAGTCAAGGTGGTGGAAGCAGTGAGAATCCAGGAGACCCCATTCTAGTCCACACTCCTCCTAGCACCCCTTTGAATAATAATTCCCCCCACACCCAGACTCATGATGTTCAGACCTGACCCCATCCCTCAGCTGAAAACAGCGCCCCTCAGGAGAATGAGGGGTGGTCAGACTCACTTTTCTGCCATCTCATAGAAGATCATCCGGTCAAAGTTGCTGGTATGCTCCCACTCCTGCACAGCCCTTGGCAGTCCCTCCTCCAGGGTCATCGTGGGCTTCAGCCGAGCCAGAGAGCGAAGCACAGGGCTAAAACCCCCACTGGGTCAGTCATGGTCTACAGTGCATGCCCCACTCATCCACCTGTCCTGACAGACACCTCAACACATACCCCCTTGTCCCCTCAGCAGATCTAACTTGCCCCCCAATCCTTGTCACATCCCAACTTCCAGTTAGACTTCCAGACCCCCAACTTTCCATCCATCCTCTACCACACTGGGCTTCCCACTGAAATGTTCAAATCGCATGCAAAATCAGATGATTGGCTCTGCTCCCCACCTTTTGAAATCAGCCACCTTTAATTCTCACAGTGCTGTCCTCAACTAAACATTAGGAAGAAAGCACTCATGTTGTTAAATTAATGGATTTGTTATAAAGTAGGCAGGCTTACCCCTGCCCGAAGGCTCTTGCTTTTGGAGAAAGGCACTACCTAACCCAAATGAATCTCTAATTAAAGGTTGTGTGGTGTTTTTATTTGTTGGTTTTTAAGTGCTTTTTGCCTCCAGGACACCCTTCACAGTCAGTCAAATATCAATACTCTTTAAGCACTTTATGATTCATTTTTGCCTTTCTGACTTGCCAGAGTGCTCAAGCACTGTGCCTAGAATCACCTGGTGAAGCTTGTTATAATTATGGATTCCAGCGCCCCCGGATCTCTTGACTAAGTATTTTACTAGCTTCCTGGGTGACTGTTGCAGAGGGTCTGAACTGCATTGTGGAGGAGACCCTGCCCAGAGCCCCTGAGCATGGAGAGCAGGAAGAGGCCAGGAGTTAGAAATCCAGCCTGCCAGGCTCCAAGAGAACTCAGAGCCGTCTGGAGAAAGCAGGGAGCTGGTAAGCTGATCTACACCAAGGACTTGGGGGAAGGCTCTTGATTTATTCACTCCAGAGTCAGGGTGGAAAGGGAGATTCCTTTAGGTGTTCAGTGATGGCGAGAACAATGTACCTGTATTTTAAGTCCAGTAAAATGTGGTATGTGTTACATAGTGGTTTACACAAGATGTTGAGAGTGCAGTGCAGTTAGGAGCAGCTGTGGGTCTGGGTGGGAAGAAGAGAAAATTCCCCAGATGGCTGGCTAATGACTCTGCTTGATAAACACAAGAGACAGCCTATGACACGTGGGGTCCTTGGCTAAGCGTCCCCTCACGTAAACATTCTGGCCTTTTGTGAATTCTTTTCTTCTACTAGACTGCCTTTTTTTTTATAACGATAGTAATGACAACAGCAGCTACCACTTAATGAAGCATTCTCTGTGCCCAGCACACTGCTAGGTACTTCACAGATATGAATTCATCTTCTCAGCAACCTTTTGAAGTAGGTATAATAATCCCCTTTCTAGGTGAGAAAACTGAGGGCAAAGATAGCAAATGTTGGGCCCAGGGTCACCAATCTAGCAAGTGGTGGAGCCTAGGTCACTGGTCACTAGGCAAGCTCTACCAACTCCCTAGTTCAACTTGAACTGTGGCTAAAATAGGGACTAGTGGGGGTGGCGGTGGCACACACAAGGTCCTTCGCCAGGCCCCACACCATCCTCCACTCCTCCAGGAAGGCTCAGGGCCCAGCACTCATCCTGCTGGTTTGGACGGCCCAACTCGATGTCGGGCGGTAATAAAACAGAATGGAGGCCCCTGTACTTAGTGTCAGAGACCTCAGCTCCACCCATGGCTCCTCGCTCTATGACAGGGAACCTCTGAGCTCCGGTCTTCTCATCTATAAATGAGGACCACATAAAAATGCCTGCCTCAACCCACAGGTTGTGAGGATCACTTCAGAGAAGACACCTGAAAGCTTGTTATACTCTGGAAAGCGCATAAAGAGGTGTATCATCATCCTCGTTATGCTTTTTCATTCTCACAGCATCTCTAGCACCCTCATGACCTGCCCTCAAGCATTCCCGAATAGCCTAACCTCTCGCCCACCCCAAAGTCCTCCCTGTTGAAAAGCGCTAGGATAATCCATGTCAGATCTCCCCACTTACATAAGAAAGCAGGAAAGGGCTTCTGCATCAGGACTTTGAGATAAGTGCCTCCGAGCCAAGACTTTGTAGCGCTGCCAGCGTCGGAAGTTCTCATACACACCCTTGGAGGTACAGGAGAGGTCACCCAGTGAAGGCTTGGATTGGGTGGACAAAGGACCTCCTTCTCCAGTTGCCCCGTGTGGCCCTGGCCAAGCCTTTTCCGGGGACACAATGGGGGCCAGTTGGGCAGCTGGTGGTGGAGCTCGAGCAGGAAGGCCCGGGAGACCCTCCTGGCTGACCCCAACGGCCTTAGTGGGCAGAAGAGTCTTCATGTTAGTGGCTGTCATGAATCGCGGGGGAGGACCCTCAGGGGCCCCACAGGGACTGCCTGAGGCCATCCAGTTGAGGGCTGGCTGAGTAAGGATAAAGTTCTGAGTCTGAGAGGGCTCAGCCGGCCCCACTTCTGTCTTGACTTTGACAATGACTCCAGCCCCAGTGGGGCCAGGGCCCCCGTCCCCTGTCACCAACAATGGGCTGGGGAGAGCAGAGAGCAGCAGAGGGTTGTCTGGAGAGAATGCTGAAGGCATGGGAGGCTGTGGAGGCGGCTCCCAGGGTGGCTGGTCTGGTGGGCCAGAAGCAGGTGGGGGAAAGGGAAGTGCAGTGAAAGGAGACAGGGTGGCACCAGGTTTCAAGGTTATATCCGGTCCTGGCAACGGAGATGCTGTTGAGACAAAGAGAGGGAATGGAGTAGGAGAAAGGGAGGTCAGAAGTAGGTCATCAGAGCTCCATTTAGTCCCTGAACCATCAGAAGACTGATTCTCAACAGGTGAGAGAGGGGCTACGGTGGGGAACTCGCATAGTCTGCAAATGTCCCCCAAGTGATTTTGACTTGAGAATTCTCGCACCAGAGAAGGTGCAATGACCCTTGGGCCCATAACTCATATTCCATAACACGTGCCACCCAGCATACATCTCTTATTCTCACCCACTCCAAACACATTCAAACCACCTGAGCCCTGCTCCCAGCTACTCTGTGGTCCCTGCCACCGCTCACAGAAGTACTATTTCCAGGAGAGGGTGTGTGGATTAGATGTCTCGTTTCCAGAAATCTTGTTATGTAACAGCTAGGAATGACTAGAGATAAGGGCCAGGAAATGGGTGAGGGGAGGGCTGTGCAAGAAGAGAGGTTCCCAGAGTAGCTGCTGCACATGCTAAAATTTGGTGATGTAGACTATCCGTGGTCCTGCTTGGAACTCCTAATAGCAGACATTTAGGGTCCACTAGGAACAAGGCACAGACGGTGAAGTCGGAAACATAGTACCTGCTGATGAGAAGCTATGTGGAGTCTAGTCAAAGGGACCAAGGAAAATACATAAAATACGTACTTAATTAATCAGGACATGTGTTTCTTAGTATTTTTCATTATAATAATAGAAGATCATTTTCCTGATTTCACACGACTCTCCTCCCCCTCTAATAAATAGTTTCCAGTGGCAAATTAACGGCACTCAGCTTCCGCTTCCTGACCATGAAGGAGACATGGAATATGAGCAAACCCCTCATCTCAACCACACAGCAGAAGGCCAGGAGTCTTCCACCAAGTGTGGACAGTGAAATGTGTCTGAAGGCCTAAGTTCCACAAAACGTAGAAAAACTGAGAGCAACTCAGGGAAGCCCCAGCTCTCATTCTGGTTGGAGTTACCCACCTCCCCTGGCCCTGGGAAATCAAGGAAAACTGCTTCCCTGAACTGGAAGAGAGGCCACCTCTTGGGCAAAAAGGAGTCATAAGGCTCTGAGCAGAGGCACTTATATAGTACCTTCCAGTCTGGCTTTGGGGAGAACATTTCTTTACAGATGAGGCAACAGATAACCCAGCAGAACAGTTTTCCAGCTAAGGTCTCCCTCCATTCACCTCACTCAATAAGATAGGGAGTGGCTCCAGCCCGGTTCTCTCAGGGCAAAATTCTAGAGCAGGCTCCAATCGCATGAAGAAGACACAGGAATTTGGACCTTCCCCTTGAGCCCTCTCTGAGCTATTCGCACCACACATAACCCGGCCACACAAACACATGTTGAAGGCGGTCCCTGTTCCAGAGAAATGAGTTGCTAACTTTCCTCTGAGGGGCTCTGATTTATTTACCTCCCAGGAAGCTCGCTTCATCCCCTAAGCCTGGTGTTAATAGCACAATCTCCTTCCCCAGCCTCCCCAAGATGGATGACTTTGCTGGGGTCTAGTGCTCTCACATCCCTCTAGGTGAACCCCAAAAGCTGGTCCCCAGGTAAAACGTCAAATTTGAATCCCCAAGGATGTGGGCAGGTAGCCAGGACCTTCCCCACCACTTTCAGACTTACCTCCATCTGAAGCCATCCTCTCAGGTTTGGGCTCCAACTGTGGCTCTGTGGAAGCCTCCAGAATGGCCAGTTAGGTCCAGGACCCAGAGAGAAACCTGGCCCCAGCAGATACACAGGGATCCAAGTAAGGGAAGACAAAGATCAGATCAAAACAGAACTAGAATCTAGGACTCGAGGCATTCTGCAGTGGGGGAGGGGAGAGGAGCTGGGGTAGAGGTACAGAGAGATTCCAACGGGCTCTAGTAAGTAGGCGGTAACCAGGAATTCCCTCCAAACCAAAGTACCACAACACAATTTTTGAGTATCTTTTTAGGGCAATTTGTAAATTCTTTCTGATTCCCAATATTACAAGTTTTACATCAGTAAATATAGTTTTGTGCCCTTCAATCCCATCCAGTTCTGTAACTGACTTCCTATTAATAGCAGGTTGTGGCATACGCTTGACTTAATTCAATGTTGGCTATATTTTTTAAACCAAATTCAGAGCATTATAGTCTGTGTACTTAAGGATCAAAGAAACAGAATGTTTGAAATCAGGGTGTCTCAGAAAATCCGGGTTTGATGGGCTATATGCATATCATTTCCTTAAAAAGCTGTCCTGCAGTTCCCAAACAGTCCAGTACCATCAGGTCTGCAGTCCACAGAAGGTTCAGCCTTACCCTTGGCTGAAAAGCACCCCCCTATCAGAAACTGCCATTCAGCCTAAAATTCCAAAAGCAAAAAGTCCTTCTTTTTGTTATTTTGTTTAAATTTTTGTTAAATAATTTTAATTTTTGGAATGGGTAATACATCCGCATGTTTCAAAAGTCAAATTATGCCAAATGTAATATACAGCAAGTCTCCTTCTCTCCCCTTTCCTCTGGAACTGAGTTCTTTCTCTCTCTTTCTCTGTTTCTTCTCTTTCTTTCTTTCTTTCTTTCTTTCTTTCTTTCTTTCTTTCTTTTGTTTTTAGAAGCAAGTTCTTTATCTCAGAGGAAACCAATAGTATGCTTCTTGTGAAATTTTGCATTTTATGTAACTACAATTAAATACAAACTGTATTCTTAAAAAAAAGAAGAAAGCCTTCAGGTTTTTCTCGATTATAAAATTAACCTATGTTCCAATGTCTTTGCCATTATAAATAATACTGCAATGATCATCTTTGTAATGACATCTGGGTTCCACTATCATTTTTTAAAAACCAGGTTCCTATGAAGACAATTTCTATGTTCTTTTAAAAATTCGAAATAACCCTATGAGGTGCATCTTATTATGCTATTATTAGCTACTCACCACTATTAGAAAGAGCGTTGAATTTGTGGTAGAGACCTGAGTTTAAATCTTGGTTTGACCACTAAAATCTACTTCACCAGTTTCATAAAATAACTTCACGCTCTCTTCGCTGTACATAATATCGAATACCCATCATGCACTCTTTACCGCCAATACTTTGAAATAGGGCGGAGGAACCGGATGTAAAAGAGGGGAGAGAAGAAAACTTTCTTCTTCTACCATAAGGTAAAGGGGCTCTGAATCCTGGAGCCTTTGTTTCTCCAGGCACTAGAAACCCACTGCCTGTGAAATGGGTGTACATCTCGATATAAAGACAGGATTCTATTAATCAGTGTTCAAGCCATATCCATTCCTACCCCCCTCTAATTCCTAGCAGTGTCTTGCACACAGTGGGCACATTCCACCTATCTCAGAACTCCTGCAAAGTTGCAACTGGAAGCCAACTCCTGCAAGGTTGCAACTGGGTTGCAACTGGGCCAGATCCTGCAATAGTTCGCCCCCTTCTGGCCAGCTGGAGAAAGACCTAAATGGACTACATTTCCCGGTATGCCTTGAGAGAGAAAGAGAAAGACTCTTCCGGCTCCAGGGGAAGGAAATTGACAAACACGTGAGACTGGCGGCGGTTAGGAAGAGGTGCAGACGGAATTGGAACTTCTGGCTTCGGTGTGGTCATGTTTCTCCAGTATTACCTCAACGATCAGGGAGACCGGGTCTATACGCTGAAGGTGAGAAAAGAAGACAGGTTGGAAACGGTTATGGCGAGAAACATGGGTGGGGGAGCGGTTGAGACCAGCCACCGAATTGCCTAGGTGGGTGAGGGGAAGTAGAAAGCCCAGAAACCAGGAGTGATGGAGGCAGGAGTGTATGACTTGTTGATCTAACTGTTGCGTCTCCTGTCTTCCTGTTAATCTTTTTTTTTTTTTTCGCGCAGCCTCCTCCCCATCCCAGCCTCTGTCTCCCTTATGACTCCAGGGATTGAGTTTTCCCACCACTCCTGTACTGAGCTTATGTTCTCTTTCTTCCTCGAGCAGAAGCTTGACCCTATGGGACAACAGACCTGCTCGGCTCATCCTGCTCGGTTCTCCCCAGATGACAAATACTCTCGACACCGAATCACCATCAAGAAACGCTTCAAGGTGCTCATGACCCAGCAACCGCGCCCTGTCCTCTGAGGGCCCCTTAAATTTCATGTCTCCTCTGCTACCCCTCAAGAGACTTTCTGAAACCAAGCTCTTCAGTGTGTGAGCCTAGAAGCCTTCTTATCATCCTTGCTCTTTGGAATCGGTTTCATCGTTACCATTGTTCATGCTTGTGTGAAACAGTCATGGTAGCATACCTCTTAAGGGAACAAGTTTGAATGTTTCCATATTTTTAATCGCTGCCAGGTTATTAAATTGATTTGAAAGAGCTCTTGTTTTGTACGTTGTGGGAAGAAAGGAGGGAGATGAGAGGGAAGAGCACCTGAGGGGTACAAGTGGTACTTGGAAGAAAAACTTCAGTCACTGCAGGAGCGGTAGTGCGCGGGATGGGGTGTCGGGGAACGGGAAGAATGGTTGAGACTCTTCCACAACCGTCAGCATTCACTCAGAAGTACCCCTCTTGTCACTGAAGTCATTCCTTGCCCCTTGAAATGACGTTTTGACTCGGAGGGGTTGCTTGAAAAATAACAGCAGCTATACTGTAGAGGGGATGCTGTGAATTGGAAGTCGGGAGACCAGGATTTTCCCCTCTGCGTGCCTTTGAGAAAGTCACTTGTTTAGTCTCACTTTTCTCATTTCTAAATTCTCTTCCAACTCTAAATTTGATAGAGTTCAGTGGTGGATCTTAATATAGCGACAGTGTGTTATAAATAGAACCGTTGTGAGTATGAATGCCTTTGTTCATTAAATAAATAATATGCATCAATGAATGCATATTTACTGGCCCTCTGAAAATATTCCCAGGTTTTTCGTTTTCTCCATTAAGGAGTTGCCTTCTCACATACACCTAACTTTATTTTCTCCTTGGCAGGCAGCTACTTTGTGGAATTCTACATGGATCTTAATTTAGAAAATCGCGTATGAGAGATTCAAGCAGGGTTTTGCTGGTTTTTTAAGCTACTTTTGGGGTTAATTAAAAAAAAATGCAAGATTTCTTAGGACTTAAGCTGCTCTTATGGGGCAACCATAAATTTTTCAGCCAATTCATAGTAAAGGGATGATGAGGGAAAATGCTGTATTTAAGCTTTCAAGAAATGCTAGCTTGCTTCTTCTTGTCTTTGTCAAGTTAATCAACTCATTATTTCCCAATTTTCCCATTTGTGGCTTTTGACATTGGATTTGAATACTTAGTGCCCCTGATTTTAAAACTGCTTTATGGAGATTGTGTTCTAATTATACAATCGTTTTCTACTGCATCAAGATTCTAGACTCTGGAAGCAGATGTAACTTAAATCAGCATAAATTTGATTTATCATCACTGGTCCTGGAAAGGAATAATTATGTTTCTCTTGGACTGTGATGTCTGACGATCTCAGTTAAAAAGTTAGGGATAATTGTTGACTGCCGAGAAAAAGAAAATCTTTCTACTTGGGTCATAGTTAATAGAAGACAGATGATTGTTGAATCAATTACTTACTTATAGGAATGGTAAAATGAGATACTCGTTTCCTGTCAAGCAATTTTTAATTTCTTAGCCTGTTCACTTCTGGGGTCTTAGCATTGGATCTGAGGGACTTTAAAGTGTTACCCTATCCTGGGGTTTCTGGGTGTCAGGTCATGATCTGATTGTGATGATCGTGGAGCCCCTCATGGGGCTCTGCGCTGATAGCTCAGAGCCTGCTTGGAATTTTCTCTCTCTCTCTCTGCCCAATTGCATGTGCGCTCTCTCTCCTCTCTCAAAATAAATAAAAACATTTGAAATTTTAACATCCTGTTAAGGGGATAATGATGGAAGAAATGTTAATTCTGCAAATAACTAGAAAAAGGATCTGCTATGGAACCTTCTTAAGCACCAAAGTCGGTAAATGAATTCTACCAATGTTTTATAATACTGACTGTAATTTTGTTTTTATAAGTAACCCACTACCCACCCCCGCCCCCCAAAAGGATTACCATTGTTCCATGCTACCTGCTCTGTAAACTGAAATGAAAAGACTTTGACCTGGAAATATTCCTAATTGAAGCAGAGGAGAAAAGGCAGACTGGTTTGAATACCCAGGGCTTTTTCCTTAAGAGATTCTCTAGATATTAATATCTTCTGAGATGTGCTCAAAAACTGGAGAATTTTAAAAGTTATAGTCTATTGGTATTAGGTAGTATATATAAGTGAATGAAAATACAGTGTGGTATGAAACAAAATTGGATGTTGCAGAAATCCACCATTTCTTTATAAAGAGAAAGTCTATTGAGATTTGAATAACTTAGCAGGCCTGCCTGAGAAAGACATCCCTCAGGAAGTGAATTTCTTCCTCAGGAAAGCTGTGAACCTGAGTTAATAATCACAGGCTTTGAAGAGCAAGAATCAAGCTTGAAAGAATCAAACTTTAAGGAGGTTTACATTTTAAATGGGAATTCTCATTTTGTTACCTGGATATTTTTTATTTTGTGGTTTTGTTTTATTTTTTTATAACCTGGTTCATTTTAACCAGACTTTGGACTTTGTGTGTCATTTGCTAAAAAGGGATTTCCTGGCTCAGGTTTTCAGTATAGTTCTGACCTAGTGCTAAGAATGATGCTTAAACATTTACCCTGGGAGGTATAAGGACCCAGGCAAAGCCAGGACACAGATTGTTAAATTTAAATGTCTTGTTAAAGCTATAGGAAGTAACTTTAAAACAAAAGCATTGATAAGTCAAAACTTACTGAACACTCTATTCAGGTATTAAATAAACAGGCTAAGAAAAATATTCTGGTGGCAGTAGTAGGGAAAACACTGGGATTGGAACAAAAAAGTATCTCTTGTTTTCCCCAGGTTTAAAATTAAAGACATTTTATATAGGGGTGCCTGGGTGGCTCAGTTGGTTAAGCATCTGACTCTTGATTTCTGCTCAGGAGATGATACCAGGTCTGTGGGATGGAGAACCGTGTTGCGCTCTGCGCTGAGTATAGAGCCTGCTTGGGATTCTCTCTCTCACTGTCTTGCTCTCTCGCGCTCTCTCTCAAATACATTTAAAAAAAAAAATTATGAAGACATTTTATTTAATGGAGCTTTCCGTCTAACTAGAAAGCGAAAAATAGCATTTCCGCTCACCTTTATTGAGGTATAATTGACCAAATTGTATACATTGTGTACACGATGGCATGAACTATGCATGTGGTAAAAGACATTTTAAGGATGGGGGGAAAATGTAGCACAAAATATATATAGATGTGAGGATACAGTGCTGTAAAAACACATCTCAAAAATTTGAGTAAGGGTCATACGTAGGTGTATGGTATGGGAGGTTTGTGATTTTTTTAAAGAAATTATGAACGGTATTTTCAGAGACGCTTTTATTAAAAAGAGATGGGTTTTCAGGTTCTGAGGGCAAACGGCATTGTCTGCTCCCCCGAACGCCTCCAGACCTGAGTTTGTGCAACACAGCAAGACTGAGAAGGAAAAGGATTTGTTTTCTCCCGTGCTCGTTGCTCAGGCCCCAACACGCAACTACAATTCCCATCGTCCTCCGGGCCTCCCAAGTGTGGCCCTTCAGGCCCGCTGCGACTTCAGCAGCGCATGCGCGCAGCCCTTAACGTCGCCTCGCAGACTGCAGAGGCTGGGCGGGGCTCCTCGGCACTCGCGGGACGGTACCGCCCTCCGACCGCTCCCCCAGGCTTCTCTTCGGACCGTTAACCTCGAATGAGGAACGAGCGGAGAGGGAAGGGAGGGGCTGCGGCGGCGCTGGCACAGCCCGCCGGGCCCGGGGCCGGGGGCGGCGAGGTCACGTAACGGCTGCTCTGGCGTCTGCCCGGGGAGGGGGCGCCCTCCCCGGCAGCCGGAGCCCTCCTGCGCGCTGCTCCGAAACAGTTACCGGCTCGTAAACAACAGCTGCGCGCGCACCCGCATCAGCTGGCGCCGGGATTCAGCACCTGCGACCTCCTCTTCCCCTCATCCCCGCTGCCCCCTCCTGTTCAGCCCGGGCCAGCCTACGGGGCCGTCTCCTCTCTTGCTAGGACCCGAAGGAAGAACGGCGAGGGCCTGACCTGCGCCGCGCCCTGGTCGGGGAGAAGGCGTCCTCCGGCAAAGGGGTGGCCCGTCCTGTCACACGCAGGAGAAACCCAGCGAGCAGACCGTGGGCTCGATGGACTAGCAACGACCTGCCACGACCCTGAGCTGCAGTCCGAGGGGTCTCGATCCGCTCGCTAGCCGCCCCCTCCCAGATCCGAGGGACCGTTCTGCCCGAAGAGCGGGCGGGCCACCCCCGCAGACCTCTTGGAGACGAGAATCCGCTCTGCCCCTGCATCCTCTGCTCACCCTTTTCTCCTCATTCTCCTGTATCCAGTAGTGTGGGGTATTTTTCTCGTTATGCATGCTCATCTCTCCCACCAGACCCAAGTGGATTATTGGCCTCAAAAACATCGGGTGACTCTCCACACACCTCCCAGCCAAACCTGTGGGGTATTCACCTGATACACAACAGGTGGCCGGGTGTATACCATTTCGCAATCTGATCTGTGCTGTATTCGCCTGATAAGGGTGGGCCTGCGCGCACTTTGCTCAACTAGAACCGTGGGACATTTACCAGATAAAAAAGACTTAACTACCTCGGCGGAAACCTGGGGGTCGAGGGGAGAAACGCTTCACCAGCTTCTCTTGAGACCATGGCGCTGGGGTCGCAGTGCTGAACCAGGGGAGATAGCTAGATAACTTTTTGTTTTCCCCCTGAAGAAAGGAAGTTACACGAGTTTGGCATCGTTTTGTCTTTTTTCCTCCTTAAATATTTAATGGTAGTGCACTTTCTGGGATAGTCTGTTTGAATTCTGAGAAGGAACTTTTTGTGGTGTAAATCAAGGTTATTGAAGGGTTTTTTAAGTTATCTTTTCTATTTTACAATCAAAAGTAGCTAGCGTAGGAGGAAGGATTTTGCGGGGGTTTCCTTTTTTCTTTGTTCTTATAAAGGAAAAGAGAAAGAATAATGCATCCTCCAGAAACCACCACCAAGATGGCTTCAGTTCGGTTCATGGTGACACCAACAAAGATCGATGACATTCCTGGTTTGTCAGATACCAGCCCGGACCTCAGCTCCCGGTCCAGTTCCCGAGTAAGATTTAGCTCACGGGAAAGTGTGCCGGAAACAAGCCGGAGTGAGCCCATGAGTGAGATGTCCGGAGCCACCACTTCACTGGCAACTGTTGCACTGGATCCGGCTAGTGACCGGACTTCTAACCCCCAGGATGTCACGGAGGGTAAGTAGAAACACAGATGACAGGATACTTTCATTACCGGCTTATTTATCTGGTTGTCTACTGGAAAATCACTTTTCCATTATACAGTAATCATCAGGAACCAAGGTACCTCTTTTTGAGATGCCTAAGGAACCCTTTGGAATAATGGTCAGCACAGTGACTCTCGGCACCAATAATTTGGCATGTGGGAAGGTATATGGAAAGAAGGAAAGCAAATTTATATTTCGACTTCTTCATTTTGCCTCCTTAGAATTGAAATGAGTGTTTTGGTTTAGGGCAAATATCAAAGAATTTAATAGTTTTTCAGCACAGAGAATCCTAAATGGTGAAATTCAGTGGAGAGCTTTGGGGTCAGAATATTACAGTTGGCTTTTAAGGCTAGTTACCAGGAGTAGTTAATGATCATATCTTAGTTACCGTTTTCGCACAAAGATTTCAGATATTATGTCACCGAATTCTTTGTAAAAAATTGTATCTTACAGAGACAGCAGTTCAAGAAGCTTAGCTTACTCAGGATGAGGCTGGTGGATCTATTGTCCTTGCTATCGAATGGAGAAATTGTAAAGAGGCTTTTAGGGCCTAATTCCCATATAATTTTGTAGAGAGGCTTTTAGGGTCTGATTTCTACATAATTTATTCACTTTGAACATTAGATGGAATGTGTTGAGTCTTTGTAGTCAGGAAATAGTAGTACACAAGCCACTTTCTGACTTACCTTGACCACTACAAACCTTAAGCTGCCTACACTAATTTGTGTTAGCTGGTTTGTAAGTTTTTACAGGATTTAGTGGGAAGAGGTGATGTAATGATAGAAAGGAGATGAGAGGTCATAACATTTTTCAGACTCTGAAGTACAAAAGTTTGAGAATTGCTGTACTGCTTTATATGTTTAGTTTTGTGCTAAATTATAACGTAGGTATGTCTAGTAATGAAAATTTCTCTTAAAACGCTTAAAGATTCTTAAAATGGTATTCTACCCAAATTTGAAAACCATAGCTTCAGCTACTGACTTGACATTTTCCGGTGTCAGGAAGTATTGTTCCTCTTAACCGAAAGGGTGCAGGAAACCAGAATGATTTTAGTTCCTTATTTGTGTTTGTGTTTCTGAATGTCTGGAAACAAGGTAGATGTGGTAAAGTTTGTAGTCTTAGAATTCACTTATCCTTGACTATTTTATGGAGATATGGACTTAACTATTTTCAATTTCTTGACACACTTTATACCATGGAATGGAATAAAAAATAATTTATCATTTTCTCTTCCTCCAAATTAGTTCTAAATTGTAGTTTTAGTCTGTATCCATCATACTATATTTAGGTTGTAAAAATACCAGGTAAAGACTATAACAGTGTTAATTTTTTTAATGCTGTAATTGTTGTTAGGCAGTTTACAGCTAACTGCTATTAGTCTTGTACTTATATATTTTGGAATTGTATTTTTATTCTGTTTAAAAAGTGAACTTATTTCTGTAATGTGCGAGCCTTGTGGAACAGGATCCTTATCCAGGCTGTTCTTCCCTTATTTACAAGCATTATTTACAGTATGGAATGGTATCGTTTTACACTACAGAGGTAAAACTGGGGACCTATCTAGGTGAAATCTATGTTGTTAAATGGGTATAGAAGTTAAAGCTTGGCTCTTTATCTAACATACTCCTTAATGTGTAAATATTATGATACCAAATGAAAGAAATTAACAGTCCAGCCATTAGACTGCAACTTCCACTATATTCTCAGGAAACTAGTTCTGTATTTTACTAATGACCTATTTTTTTCTCTGTCTTCTAAAAAATTATGACAACCAGAATCCTATATTTTCCCCACTATTAGAGGGACTGATCAAAAATACAATTATTTCATCTTTGGCTTCTTAATACGCGGATGCCCTTGTTAGACTTAGATATAGATCTTCACAGGATCCTGTTGTCAAGAAAATCAAGGACATACTAATCTACATTTGTCTCTGGGCTGGAATCAGTATTGGAAAACAACGCTGCATTTTCCACAAGTGATTCTGTCCTTAAGCTCATACTATACTTCAGAATTGTGTTTGCTATTTTAATATTTAGAATTCTGTGATTTTTTTTTTGGCCTTTTATATGTACATCCTTCTGTGGTTGTGACATTGGTATGATTATCTCTCTTTTCTCCACAATTCCCATGCCTCTCACATTTCTTCCATATATTAGCTTCCCACCTTAAATTTCTTTTCTCATCATACACTTTTTATTCACATTACATTGTACAACCAAGGGGGGTGGGGGTGAAACACGAAATTTTATATTTCTGTCTGTGTTTTAAGTTTTTCTCCTGTCGGCCTTTTGAGTAGGTAATTCTTTCTGCTATCAAAGTATTTATAATTTTCCTTTCATTTTGTTAAGGTTCCATTAGAGTTTATAGGATTGTGCAGTTGGTAAATAAAAACAAGAATATTAGACTGTACTTGCTTTTACATGAAGAATGCCTTAAAGATACAGAAGGAACTGTTGAGAGTGGATACCTCTGGTGGGTTATGAAAATAGGGTGGAAAATGGGAACTTTCCTTTACCTAAACAATTCAGAAGGGCATGTACAATTTTTTAGATTGAGGATGCATCACTTTAATAATAAAAATTTTAAGAGGCATAGCATGTTAGGGAACCTCAGATGACCAAGAATTGAATTCTGAAGAAGAACAAGAATTGAATTCTGAAGAACAACAAGAATTGAATTCTGGTCAAACTCTATTTTAAAAAATGGGAAGGGAGTGCACCTGAGTGGCTCAGTCGGTTAAGCATCAGACTTCAGCTCAGGTCATGATCTCACGGTTCTTGGGTTCAAGCCCCGCATCAGACTCTGCTGACAGCTCAGAGCCTGGAGCCTGCTTCGGATTCTGTGTCTCCTCCTTTCTGCCCCTTCCCCATTCATGATCTGTCTTTCTCTCTCCCTCAAAAATAAATAAGCATTAAAATAAAAATGGGGAAACTAAGGCTTACAGAGATGGTTATTTGTAGATCAGAGTGGGAAAGCCAAGACTGAAAAGTGCAGGCCTCCTGACTTATATCCAGTGCTTATATCATTTTGTCTCTGTCATGATGAACATTATTTACATTTGCCTTATAACTATTTTGTTATCTTAAACGATTGTTAAAATAATAATACCCAAAAAGAGCAAGGGACATATTTTTATATGTCTTACACAGGTTCTGATACATTTCACCCTTTTACGATTGAACAAATGCTCCCTGAGGCTCTGCTATGTATAAGGCACTCCAGTAGGAATTATAGGAAATATACCTATGAGACAGTCTCTGCCTTTGGAGAGCTTATAGTTTAGTGGTGAAAATGACCAGAACACTTTATCCATTTCTTCACCAAACATTTACTGAACACTTCTTAGGAGTCAGGCCCTGTCCTGGGTGTTAAGGATGCAAGGATGCAAGAAAAAAAATCCCAATAACTGTTGTAAGGAAAGTTATGATCTAACAGAGAAAACAAACAAATGTTCCTATAAATTATAATGCTGTGTGATAAATACAAAAATGAAGATACAGCAAAACACCAAAAAAAGAAAAATACAGCAAATTTTAGAATAATACAATAGAAAAATTTAGCAAAGGAAAATGATGAACTGAGATAAAAATGGAGACATTTAGAGACTGGAGGTCCTGATGGAGTAAAGTTGTAGTGAAAGATGTAGAAGGATTAAAGACTGTGTTCAGAGAGTTGAATGTTGGAGTTAATTGTTTCAGAGGTGGGGCAGGTCCAGTGTTAAGATGATCTAATATGCAGCCTTGGGAGTGGGTTTCTGAAATGGAGTAAAACTAAAATCCATTAAGTCAAGGAGCTCTAAATATACCAATTCCAAGGGTGACTGTCAACAAGTTTTTATTGGGGGGCATTAGGTGGTAGAGATGCAAAAGTAATAAGTCCCTCCTTCAAAGATAAGTCCCTCCTTCAAAGAGTCACCTTCTGTCTGAAACTTTCTCTGATTTACCCCCACCCCCAGATAAAATAGATAAGTTCTTTATGTCCCTGTATCCCTTATGCAGACTGTTACTATAATACCTATTTCACTTAATTTTGTTGATTTTGTATGTTATCTTTCTCACCTAGGCAGCAAAGTTCTTGGGACAGGAACACAAAGTTGTCTTTGTATCATCAGCACCTAGTATAGTGTGTCATGCCACATATAATTTGCACTCAATAAAATACATATTGAGTTGAAGATCTTCTAAGCCAAAAAAAAAAAGATCTAGAAATAGGGACGCCTGGGTGGCCCAGTCAATTAAGCGTACAACTCTTGGTTTCAGCTCAGGTCATGATCTCGTGGGTTTGAGTCCCACATTGGGCTCTGCACTGGCAGAGCCTACTTGGCATTCTCTTTCTCTCCCTCTCTCTCTGCCCCTCCCCCACTTGTGCTGTCTGTCTCTCTCAAAATAAATAAATAAACTTAAAAAAAAGGATAGAAATATAAACAAAAATTAGAAACATAGTATGGTAAAGGCAAATGAAATGTACCCACTAGAGCAGTGATGCTTCATCTGGTTGCGTATTGGAATGATCTAGAGATCTTTTTAGAAAATACTTCTGCCCCTTTCCCAGGGATTCTGATTTAATTGCATCAGTAGTTTTTAAAAGCTTTTCAGATGATTCTAATGTAAAGCCCGCATTGAAGACCATAGCCCGGAAGAGAAGCGTGATTAATGCTGTGCATTTGAGAAGAACTTTCCCACCTGATTAGGACTTCGCTGTGAGCAGATAGGCACAGCAGGCCTTTCCTTAAATGTCAGGAGGTCTTATAGAGTAGAATATTTATCTGCCCATGGAGCCATTACACTACACACTTACGTTTAGTGTATTCAGCTGATCTAGGGTTAAATCAGAATAATGATTGACTAAGCAACTTGGAGAACTAGCTAGTTGTGTTTTTTTTCCCCCATAAGAACATACTTCAAAGTACCAAGTACTTTTCTGTACTTTTCCAAAAAACTTCTAAGTTTTTGCCCCAAACCAAAATAAGTGAATTACATTGTATTGCCAATCAATGACTATTACCCTTATTTTAAATATATTTTTCATATTATACTTGGCCCTTGAAAAACCCAGGGGTTAGGGGTACCAACCCTCATGCAATAGAAAATTTGAATGTAACTTTTGACTCCACCAGACTTTAACTGCTAATAGCCTACTGCTGACCAGAAGAAGCCTTACCAATAATATAGTCAGTTAACCTTTTTGTACATATTATAGACTGTATTCTTACAATCAAGTAAGCTAGAGAAAATAAAATGTTATTAAGAAAATCATAAGGGATAGAAAATGTGTTTTCTGTATTATTTATAGAAAAAAATCCAAGTGTAAGTGGACACATGCAGTTCAAACCTGTGTTGTTCAAGGGTCAAGTGACTGTGGTTCTTGAATATTGTTCATTTTACTTTGGCACTCTGTGAGCTATAACATTGTAGAAGGTAGTAAGATGGATAGTTTCATAAAAATACATGGATTTGGTACCTTCTTAGCTCATCTGTATCATCCTCTGATTTTATATATTTTTAAGGGTTTCCAGTATTCTCTGAAACATTTTGAACATTTTGGTCACAGACCACATCTGTTTTGGTCCACTTTTCCATACTCTACAGCCAATGATTAAACTTTATAATATACTACTTTACACCACAGGGAGCAATCAGCCAAATCCAGAATATGGGAAATTTTACTGAATAGCCAGATTCTTCAAAAAATAAATGGCATGGGGTGGAGGAGGAGTGATGGGAAGAGAGGGAAAGCTGTTACAGACAAAAAGCAGACCAACCAAATGCAAGGTGTGGGCTTTATTTGGATCCTGATGTAAACAAGAGTAAAAGATACCTTTAGGGTAGTCAGGGAAATGTGACAATGTACTTGGTATTAAATGATTTTAATGCATTATTGTGAATTTTCTTAGGTGTATTTAAGACATTGTGGTAAAGTCCTTGTCTGTAAAGATACATATTGAAGTATCTACAAGTGAAATGAAATGTACTCCACCACCCAGCACCCCCCCCCCAAAAAGTTGAGAATATTGGCAAATGTTTATATTTTGAATTGGAGTAAAAGGTGCATGGGGATTCATTTTACTGTTTTCTCTGCTTTTGTGTATATTTGAAAATATCTATAATAAAAACTTTCAAAAGGTTGAACTGTGTGTAAGAAAGCTGCTTTGATAGAAAGGACTTTCTTTTAGAGTCTGTCCTAGCATACTCTACGTTTTGACTCAGCAGTTGGTAAAGTGATGCTTCAACTTCGTGTCTTTTATTTTTGGTAATATCTTCTATGTCCTCACTAATTCTTTTCTACCAAAGGCCTTATTCTTTCCCTGTCAGTGGCATATTTCTTGCTTCCAGATTCTCATAAACCTTGCTTTGATATTATCTCTACTGGAATGGAAAAGAAGGAAGAGGACACTCCTGGTCACTTTTAAAAGTTATACTTCCCATTTCAAGACTGTTAGAATAAGAGTAATGTTTCTAACGCTGACATTTAAGATAATTTGTAATGACCTATGCGGATGATGTCTTGCTATGAACTTTTGGATTGTAGCTGCCTCTCTTTTTGTCCCCTCTGCCTGCACTCTGAAATAGCAAGACCTTTGTGCAAATTCTTTTTTTTTAAACTTTGTTTATTTATTTTGAGAGAGAGCAAGAGAGAGAGAGAGCAAAAGTGGAGGACAGGCAGACAAGGAAGGGAAAAGAGAATCCCAATCAGGCTTCGTGCTGTCAGTGTGGAGTCCTACACAGGGCCCAAACTCACAAACCATGAGATCATGACCTGAGCTGAAATCAAGAGTCAGACACTTAACTGACTGAGCCACTGAAGTGCCCCAACCTTTATGTAAATTGTAAAAAAGACAGCCCTTCCAGGCTTCACTAGAGAAGGACAAACTGGATTTCAACCCCCAACCCCTGCCCTTTTGGTGTGACACAGTCTGCACAGCAGCTGCATCTGGTGGGTTTGCTGAATCAGAATAATGCAAATTATATGTGTTTGAGTTCTTGGCGAGGTCTCTTGTTGTTGTTGTTGTTGTTTTCTTTTTCTTTTTTGTAAAGAAAGGCGAAAGATTTATGTGATATGAAGAGAAACCAGAGTATGGTGATGGGTTTCTTAGCACATACGAAACTTTGGAGGGGTATATTGTAGGAATTATGAAAGCATTTTATTTTGTGAATGTATAAAACAATGTGTTATTTTAATGAAGTTTTGTAAGTAAATAGGGAAATAAGAAGATTTTTCTCATTGCAATCCTGTGATTAGTGCTTTGGTGTATTGTGTAGAAGCCCAGCAATTATAAATGAAGGTGTGAGCACAAAACTGCAGAACATACAGCACACACACAAGCAGACACACAAGGCATCTTGCTTTAAATGCAGAAGTTCCATAGTTGATGAATAATAAATATTACTACCATATTTGCTCGGTTCTAAGGCATACACTTGTCATCTTTTTAACATTTCTGACATTTAGGTGCATTTTACTTTTGAAGAATTTTAAGCTACTGTTAAATCATTGGTGGAACTTAGAGTTAACAAAATTTCAGAATCAAGTCACAATAGTGAATAAATCAAATTGAAAGGCTGTCCACAATCTGAAATTCTGAAGTTACCTTTGGATGTCTACTGAAAAAATGTGAGGGCTGAAGCTTTTTTTTAGTCTTAAAATGGAAGTTTTTGTAGTTGAAAAGCCAGAGATAGAAAACAAAAAGTGTGTATAAGTAATTAAGAGATAAGAGGTGTGTTTGTGTTTGGGTTTTAATCCTAACTTTAGTTGTTGTATTTTTGTTTGTTTGTTTGTGTTTTTCAATTTAAAATTTCCTGTTCTTTTAGAACTGTGTTTCAGTCTCCAGTTTCTCTACGAAATTAGTCAGTGGCATCTTTGGCTTTGCGTTTTTATTACTGCATTGCTCAGCCTTATACTTTTCTAATGGTCTTGAGAAATCCATGCAAGATATTCAATTGGTAGCATTCCTCTGTTTATTTTTATGTTATTTCTTTTTTTATTTTAGAGAGAGCACGTGCAAGTGGGGCAGAGGGACAGAGGGAGAAAGAGAGAATCTCAAGTAGACTCCGACCTCAGCACAGTGCCCGATGCAGGGCTCGATCCCATGACCGTGGGATCATGACCCAAGCTGAAATCAAGAGTCGGACCCTCAATTAACTGGGCCACCCAAGCACCACAGCATTCCTCTTTTTACAGTCAGAACCATTTGGTTAATAGTTTTAATTTTTGGCCAAGTGGCACCTGAATTTCTTCATTTTCTCCATTTCACTAGACAAATCTACTTTTACTTAGGGGTAAAACTATTCCGTTTTTATACAGCTAGTTTAAAAACAAGAAAACAGTGAGTTTAAAAACTCGTATATATTGGGACACCTGGGTGGCTTAGTCAGTTTGAGTGTCCAACTCTTGATTTCTGCTCAGGTCATGATCTTACAGTTTGGGAGTTTGAGCCCTGCATCGATCGACCTCTGCACTGGCAGTGCAGAGCCTGCTTGAGATTCAGTCTCTCTCTCTCTCTCTAAATTATTTAAAAATAAATAAACTTAAAAAACTTTTTAAAACTCTTGTATAAATATGTACATTATCACTTTGAGGAGCTATGAGAAATTGAACCAAACTGAAATTTATCTTATTTGAGAGCATTTGCATTTAACATCCAAGCTTTTATATATATATATATATATATATATATATATATATATATATATATATATATATATATCTCCAGAAAGAATACTTACTTTCACAACTGGCTAGTTTACATCCTAAATTATTAAAAAAAAATTTTTTTTATTTAAAAAATTTTTTAGGGGCTCCCAGGTGGTTCAGTTGGTTCAGTATCAGACTCTTGATTTCAGCTCAGGTCATGATCTCACAGTTCATGAGATCAAGCCCTGCATCAGACCCTGCTTGGCATTCTCGCTCTCTCTTGTTCTCTGCCCATCCCCCACTTGCTCGTGCACACTCTCACACTCTGTCTCTCAAAATAAACATTTTTTTAAAATAAAAAATTTGTTTCTTAGTTTTGCAGTGTACTCATTTCCAATAGAATTCTAAGAATTATTAGGAAATAGAAAACATTCTTCCCTATTAAATGAAAAATCATGTTTTGATATTTTTCATTTAAAATAAAGTCATTTTCTTCAGAGCTATGATGGGATTTCTCATCCAGGAGAAAATTGAAACTGATAAGGTTAAGTAACCTGCCCAAGGTCATACAAGTAATAAATTGAAGATTAGTAACTTAAACCCAGGTGTGTGTGATTTTAGTATCAGTATCCCTGTTATTACACTTCCTCTACTAACATTAGTTGGCTGTATTGAAGCATTTAGTAAGCAGCAAAGGTAGAGTAGAAGAAGTATAAAAGAAAAAGAATTTTTATGTTCAGTGTACATTTTTGCAGTTTTTTGTCTGGATTGGGGGCATGAAAGGAAATAGGGGTTTTTGTTTTTTCAAAAGAAGGTAGTAAAATGACATGTTTCCTGAGTAATTTTAAGGTTCTGTGTTCCTAAAAGGAAATCTGGCCTAAAAGTATGTATTTTTTTTTTAAGATTTTATTTTTAAGTAATCTCTACACCCAACATGGGGCTCAAACCTACAGCCCTGAGATCAAGAGTCACATGTTCTACCACCTGAGCCAGCCAGGTGCCCTTATTTCAGTGTCTTTTAAATAAATGGCTTGCAAATACCCAGGGCAATTTGGTAGTGCTGAATTATACAGTTATTAGGCACATTAGTTCATCTTCCTGAAAGTTAATATTCGTATTTCTAGTTTCAGTAGATCTACTTGTTTTTTGGTTTTGGTTTTGGTTTTTAGTAATCTCTACCCCCAACGTGGGGCTAGATCACAACCCTGAAATTGGTAATCACATGTTCTACCAACTGAGCCACCCAGGCACCTTGTGGTATATCTATTTTAAAATGGAGTTTTGGGGGTTCTTGGGTGGCTCAGTCAGTTGAGCATCCAACTCCTGATTTTGGCTCAGGTCATGGTCCCAGGATTATGGGATGGAGCCCTGCATCAGACTCCATGCTGAACGTGGAGTCTGCTTGAGATTCTCTCTCTTTCTCTCTCTCTCTCTCTTTCTCTCTCTCCACCCCCTCCCCCCCCCCCCCCGTCTTCTGCCCCTCTCTCCCACTTGTGCATATGCGCTTTCTCTCTCTCATGGGAGTTTTGTTGGAAGAAAGGAAGCAATAACTTCTTTAAAAACAAAAACTTGTTCTCTGAGGTGAAATTAACAAGAAAATTTTGTTTTGAATTGTATTTTCATTTTTCTTTATATTTTTAGAAATATGTCTTAAGTTTTGACAGTATGTTGCAGTTTCATTTTCCATGCACTGTTCGTAGTGTTGACTAGAAACCTATCTAGCAAGTATTTCATTTATAGAATGGAATGTCCTACATCAAAAATGAAATTCTGAGTGAGTTACTGAGTAGTCTATGTTCATAGTGCCAGTGCTACGTTTTTGGTTGGTGATTCTTGGGTCTTACAGTATCTAGGCTATAATCACATTAGACTAATGAAAGAGATGGGCAGCCTTATTTATACAGGGAGTTGTAATATCGTGAAGAAGGAAACAGTGGAAGCTGAGGACTCTTGGGTACACAAAGGGTTTTGATAATGCCTTCTTTAATATCAGCCAAAATGGGTGATGTAGCTATCAAATTGGCCAGCCATCAACTATCCTCCTACTTCGTTCTTTTCTTTAGTGAAGATTCACACCTGTAGGTCCTTGAAGAAGTAACTGGGCAAGGTAGTAGTGCGTTGTGCCCTCAAGGTTCTATGTTTACATTATATTGTACTTACAGAACTGGTCTGATGTTGCCTTTTATTATATAGTGAGGTAGATAACATGATTGTGAGCTCCTTGAGGGCAGGAACAGTGTCTTGTTCTCCATTGTATTCCTATTTCCTGGCACATAATGGTCACTCAAATATGTATTGAATAATGCGTGATTTCTTCAGCTTCAATAAAGCATGAGATTTTCCTTACATTTTGATTTGGAGAAGTCTCTGCCTTTCTTACAATGCAATATTATGAATCCATCAGAAAATAATGTCTGAGGTATTTATTATCTTTCAGTTGTTAGCCCCAACATATGTTATATATTAATCACTGATGCCATTTTATAAAAACCCATTTTCATGGACAATTTTATGTAATTCTGAGATTTAGGGGTTATAAGTTCTTACTATCCATTGTAGTTGGTCTTCACCAGAGTAATTGATTGACTCTATAATTCTTTCTGTACTTGTCTACATAAGGCAATATTTAGAATTTGTGATCATTTCAATATTTTAAACCACTATTTCCAGTGTCTGAAGGGGAAAGAGGGTTTGCTGATATATTAAGGAAAAAATATATATATATGTATATATATATATATTTCTACTTAAGAATGAGAGTCTGTATACTTTTCTAGCTATAGCTCTAAATTTAAGTAGTGAACTGCCAGTAAAATGTTTACAGTATTCTGTAACACAGCCATGGAGTGTAGTATGTAAATGGTGCTGGTCCATCAGCTGTCTACTTAACCTGTGTGAGGAGGTAAGTTCAGAAATTGAAAGTTTTAAAAAACTTGCTTAGCAGTTTGATAGAGCAATTTTATGTCAAATCTAATAATAAAAATTAGAACTTGTGTTTTGTATATTTTTCTAGTAATTCATAAGATTTTTAGTCCTCAATGAATTCTGAATATAAAGAAAAATATTCCTTTACCAGCAATCATTTGCAACGCACTGTTCTTTTGAATGTTTGCCTAACCTTCTGAATGATACCTCATGAGGTAGTGTTTCCCTTTAAAGCCTGAGTAACTGAATGGGGGTCACGGAGTAAGTTAGTCCTTTATGCAAGTCTGATATTTTCCTTAAGAATGCCTGCTTTAACACATGACCTCTTTCTTTTCTTAATATTTGAAGGTAAGTTAAAATTTTTGTAAATTCTGTGCTTTTTTAGAAGTTCTATAATTCAGACATTTTAATGAAATCCTATAATTCAGATCTTTTTCCTGTCAAACAACATCTTTTAATAAGATGAATTTATTGTTAGAAAGATTCATAGAATGAAGAGTACGAAGGGTTTACTTCTATGTAAACTTCATGAAGAATTTACTGAGGATAAAACATAATTAACCTTTGTTGCTCAAAGTTCATCATAAATTTACCTTAATCAAGAAAATTAAAGCATAATGCCATTTTCTATTTATATTTAGTTGCTGGCTGGCATTTACAACGATTTGATGAGAATGTCTATCCTAAATATTTTGAAGTAACAACTTACTACATTAGAAGCAACTGCTTGGGGGGGAAAAAGCAACTACTTGGAAGTAGATTCCACTTTCTTTACTATTTGTTGTAAAAACACCATTTGTAATAAAACAAATGCTGTAAGCACAAAACTGTCAATTGGCTACAATTTTAAAGGCTCTCTCAAGTGTGGCTGGATCTCAATAGTAGATAAAGCACTCTGAATGGTATCTTCAAACTACAAGAGTTTAGGAGAGATTCATAAGATTTGAAGCTGTTTTCCAAATCAGAATCCTTTTTTCTTTGCACACCATCCCCATCAAATGTGTGTGTGTGTGTGTGTGTGTGTGTGTGTCTATGAGAGAATTCTGTAAAAAGGTGTAGACAGATGAGTTAAGTCTACATTGTGTGTGTCATGGGAGCTATTGTTCTATTTTATATTTTTCCAGCTTTTTAATAGCATGCTGGTACCTTTGATCAAGCTCTAGTTGCATTTTTAAGTTTTTTGAAAGAATACTATTTAATATGTTACTAAATCCTTAACGTCATATCTAAAAACTGCTCTCAGGAATGGACAGAATGACATTTGGTAAAACTCATGTATTCAAAATGTATGTGGCTTTTTAATTCCAGGGATTTTGCTTGCTGCTTACTTATAGAAGTTTTCTTGCATCGTGAATTCATTTTTAGCATGCATTACTAGATTCTTAAGAATCACTTCAGCAGGATGTAGTGTGGTTCTAGGTTATTTGTGAATGGCTTTTGTATAATACAGTTCTCAGGTTCTGAGAATGAAGAGGAAATGCATATATGATTTGCTCTAAAATTGAGTGATGTAGTATAACAGTATAGTACAACCTGGAAGAGAATCCTTATGTTGAAAATAATTTCCCACTTACTTTCCCTTAATTGTTCAAGTCTTTTCACTAAATCTAATTTGTCTTTGTTTTTTTAATAAATGGTTTGAATAAAACAAAATGCTGGTTGTCATGAGTTGTTAGCTCTGATTAAAAATAAGTAATTGGATAGTGTAGAACAGTAAATTGTACTTCCAAAATATTACCCATGGTAGATCCATTCTTCTAAAGAATGGGCATGCTTTTTAAAAAAACAAACATAATGTCACAAAAAAGTTTTACTGAAACTAGTAATATAAATAATGTATAATATTTGGCCTAATGTACAAAGCACTATGGGAGTAATGCCATTATAAATGCGCTTTTGCCCTAGCCTGGGCTTATGTCTTACTACTAAAAAATACCATAGGGGCGCCTGGGTGGCTCAGTCAGTTAAGCTTCCAACTCTCTGTTTCGGTTCAGGTCATGATCTCGAAGTTTCATGGTTCAAGCCCACGTCGGGCTCTGTGCTCACGGTGCAGAGTCTGCTTGGGATTCTCTCTCTTCTCCCTCTCTCTCTGCTCCTCCCCCGTTCATGCTGTCTCTATCTCTAAAGAAATAAACTTAAAAAAAAAAAAGATTTGAAAAAAAATAGTTTTTTTTAAATGTAAAACTAAATATTTCAAACGTGTATGATTCATTTCAAACAGCATTCAACACTATAAAATCAAAGTACAGGACTAGCATTTATGTAACTGCTTAAATTTTACATGAAATGGAATTTGACCCATAAGTGCTTTGCTTTATACTCTCACACCTAAAGATCTTTATAAAGATTTCAGTGAACTTCAGTTCATTGAATTTTTTCCAACATTTTATTAAGAAAATTTTCAAACATACAGAAGAATTGTAAGACTTTTGGTGAACAACCATCTTTATCCTCCAGATGCTACAATTAACATTACACTCTATTTGTTTTACTACCTATTTATCCCTTCCATTGGATCCATCTATTTTTAAAGCATTTCTTTTTTTTTTTTTTTTTCCACGTTTATTTATTTTTGGGACAGAGAGAGACAGAGCATGAACGGGGGAGGGGCAGAGAGAGAGGGAGACACAGAATCGGAAACAGGCTCCAGGCTCCGAGCCATCAGCCCAGAGCCTGACGCGGGGTTCGAACTCACGGACCGCGAGATCGTGACCTGGCTGAAGTCGGACGCTTAACCGACTGCGCCACCCAGGCGCCCCTAAAGCATTTCAAATTAAGTTGCGGGCATCAGTTATGCTTCAACTCTAAACACTTTTGTATGCATATGATTAATATGTAATATATAACTTAAAATGTTTTTGAGATTCATCCATGTTGTTGAATGTATCAGTAGTTTGTTCCTGGTTATTGTTGAGTAATACTCTATTGTATGAATATACTACAGGTTGTTTATCTTATTGATGGATAACTTGTCTGTTTCCTATTTGGGCTGTTATGAATAAAGGTTTATAAACATGTTTGAAATTTGTAAAAGGGGCACCAGGGTGTCTCAGTCGGTTGAGCATCTGTCCAACCCTTGATTTCAACTTAGGTCATGATCCCAAGGTTATGGAATTGAGCCCTGTGGTGATGGAGCCTGCTTAAAATTCTCTCTCTCTCTCTCTCTCTCTCTCTCTCTCCCTCTCTCCCTCTCTCCCTCCCTCCCTCCCTCTCTCCCTCTCCCCCTCTGCCCCTCTTCCTTGCTCTTGCTCTCTCTCTTTCTCTCAAATGAAAAAAAAAGACAAAATTTATAAAAAGCTGCCAAACCTTTTTCCAAAGTGGTTGTATTATTTTATATTCCCACCAACATTTGCTCTACATCCTTGCCAACAGTTTTAATGGTGATTTTAATTTGCATTTCCTGAAAGCCAATGATGTTGAACACTTTTTCCAGTGCTTATTAGCCATTTATATAACTTCCTTTGTGAATTGTCTATTTAAATCTTTTTTTATTTTGTATTCAGTTTTTTTCTTATTGAGTTGTAGAGGATTTTTATATATTTAAGATATAAGTCCTTTGTCAAGTACATGTTTTATGAATATTTTCTCCCAGTCTCTGACTTATATGTTCATTTTCATAATGGTGTCAGTTTGTATTTTTTCCAGTGTTTTATTATGAAAATTTTCAAACATACAGAAAGTTGGAAGGCTTTTATATAAGTGAACACCTGTACACCCACCACGCAGAATCTATCATTAACATTTTATTGTACTTTTCCTAACACCTCTTTATCCATCTATCTTACTGCATTTCGAGGTAAATTACAGATATCAGTTCACCTCTCCCAGATACTTCAAAATGCATATTATTAGAATTCAGTATTTGTTTGTAGCTTTTTAAAAAATACATTTATTCATTCATTCATTCATTCATTCATTTATTTATTTATTTATTTATTTATTTATTTATTGAGAGACAGAGACAGAGAGAGCAGGGGAGGGGCAGAGAGAGAGGAAGAGAGAGTTCCAAGCAGGCTCAGCACTGTCATCACAGAGTCTGATGTGGGGCTTGATCTCATGATCTGGAGCTTATGACCTGAGCTGAAATCAGGAGTCGGCCACTTAACCAACTGAGACACCCAGGCACCCTTGTAGCTTTTTTTTTTTTTTAGGTGAAGTTTTCATACAATGAATAACACTAATTTGAAGTGAACATCAGCTAACTTTTGATGAATGCATACACCTATGGAATCCTAAACTCTAACAAGATGTAGAATATTACTATCACTCTGGGAAGTTTTCCTGAGTCCCCCTTCCCCCAGAGGCAGCCCTTGTCCTGGTTTGTTTGTTTTTGCACCATAGATTAGTTTTGCCTGTTGTAAAACCTCATATAGTTGGTTCATATATTGTGCACTCTTAAGGCTACTTTCATATAGCGTGATGTTTTGATATGCATTCAGATTGTTGCTTGTATCACTGAGTCATTCCTTTTTTTATCTGAATAGTAATCTTTTGTATGAATACATCATAGTTGGTTTACCCATTCTGCTATGGATATACATCTGGGTTGTTTCCAGTTTTTGGTTATTGTTCATAAGCTGTTATGAATATTCTTGGACAAGTCTTTTTGTGGGAATATGTTTTCATTTTGGGAGGATAAATACCTAGAAGTGCAATTGCTGAGTTATAGGGGAGAGTACTAGACTTTTCCCTAAATTGGGTGAACCAATTTACGCCAATATATAAAAGTATCTTTTGTTTAACATTCTCACCAGATTTGGTGTTTCCAGTCTTATCAGTTTTAGCCATTAGTGTGGATATGCAGTGGTACTTCATTGTGGTAGTTTATTGATGTTTTTATCTTATTTATTTTTTAAGTAGTCACTATGCCCAATGGGGGACTCCAAATTACAGCCCCAAGATCAAGAGTTACAGGCTCTTCCAACTAAACCAGCCAGGTGCCCCCATTGTGGTAGTTTATTGTACTTTAAATAGCATTTTCTTATATCCTACCTTCCCTATCTAATCCCTGTCTACACAGCACTGCCCTCAGCTTTACCAGAACCGCCCCCCTCCCCAGCTTTTTCTGTATTACTTTAACTTTGCCTTCAATTTTTTTTTGCCATTGCACTTTTATCTATAGGCCACTCTAGGAGAGAACTATTTTAAAATTGCTGAGCACTGTGGTATCAAATCATCGAGTTTGGTAAATAAATACGCCTATCATAGGTCAGCAGGAATGTTTTGCCTTCCTACTTGTTTGGTCTGCAGATATTTTTAGAGGGGAGAGGTGACAGGATAACATTTGTACATAGACTTATATGCACAAGCTGTGCACAAATGTATAACACAAGTCATTGTTCTTATCCATCAACTGTAGATTAGCCCTAGTTCAACTCTCTTTTTATAATAAATATGAAAGGCAAGATCCTATTGGAAATATCCAGTGGCACTGAAGAATTTGGAACCCAGAATCTACTATTGAAATTTTTGACAATTTGGTAGTTAAGTTCCTTTGAATAAATTAGTAGAGTAGCTTCCTGAGTTGTAAGTATGGGAAAATCACCCAAGGCACTACCACGCTTAATTTTCTTTCAAAAATAAAATAGTTACGAAGACTTCTTAGGTGATAAACTTTTTTCCCCCATATAGTAGTAATTTGCAATCTTGGCTGCTTGTTTGAACCATCTGAGAGTGAGAAATAGGGGAGCTTTTAAAAGCCTTATTGCCCAGGCTCTACTCCAGAGCAATTAAATTACAGTATCTGGGATAGGACCCAGGCATCAGTATTTTGTAAATTTCCCCAGGTGATTCCAGTATGCAGCTAAGATTACAAATCAGTGCTACATGGGAACCCATGAAATAAAATTTAGGGGCGTGTGTGTGTTTTCTTTCTGTGAAACTTCTATGTTGCTTACTAACAAGGGTATTACAGGTTTTTAGGTTGGGCTTTGCTGTTTACAAACTCTGTGACTTTGGGCAAGTTCCTTAGCCTAATGTTTCTGTGATGATTAAATGAAATCATAATGAAAAGTTTTTAGTACAATGCAGAGTACAAAGTGGATCTTTAACAACTATTGGTTTCCTTTTCTTTTAGAAACGGTATAGGAATAAATGAGGATTATAAACTATCATTCCTTCTTTGTTAAATTTAGTGCAGCCTTATATGTCAGGTGTTACTAACAACAAAGCCCTTACATTCTATCATCAACATAGAAGTTACCACAGGGCTCAATGTACTGAAGTCCCTTATCAGTGCAGAGATAGACCTCATACTCTATAGTTAAAGCCATCAACTGAGCAGTGGACACAGTTATGTGATAAAATATACCAAGATTTAAATATGTTACATGTGTTGAAGGAACCATACACCACCTAATCAGAGGGATTTTCTTGAATTTTTTTCTTTAAAACACGATGTTTAAACTCTGTCCAAAAAAAAAGTCTGAACTCTTTAAAAGTATTTTGCTCTTTTAAACAAACTTGGACTTCGGGGAATATTAATGTCTGTTCTTGGAAGTTGTGGTATACACTACAGTATCTACAACTATGCCTTGTATAAAATATGTAGGCATTCATTGAATACTTGCTGAATGTTCTCATCGGAACCATAAGAAATTACTATTTTTCATATGCTTTGAAGTAAAGCAACAACAGAAGCTTACAAATAGTTTGTTTCATTTCCTAAATTTATGTGGTGCCAGTTTCTTTTTAAAGAGGAAAGTTTGTACAATGAACTGTTCCCTAATCTTTCTCGTGTGAAATATGAGGGCAGAGGTTGAGATCACGACGTGCACATAGGGATGGAAATAACTTAAGTGAAGGAAACGAGCGGGTGAGCACACAGTGGGCGGCAGGTCATGAATTCTGCCCACTCGCAGCTTTTGGCAGCTCTGGAAAGGCGGTCTAAGAAGTTCTTGGGATTCTTGAGCTTAACAACCATAAGCAAGGGGTGGAGTGCTTAATCCTTTCGAGTGAATGATAAACACTGTGGAAGGCGTGTCTTCCAGCGTTCCACTCCCTTGGGGCTGTAGGTCACGTGAGCAGAAAGTACTTCCCTCTTCCCAGCCTTCGTCTCCCGTAGGCAGTGATTTGAGTGCGAAAGGGGCACAGTAAGGAAGAGGTAGGTAAGGAAAGTAGAGTGGAGGGCAGTGTGAATACAGAAAGAGCACGGGATTTCTACGTGTAACAATGCCACACTTTACCGTGACTAAGGTGGAGGACCCAGAGGAGGGGGCAGAAGCTTCGGTCTCCCAAGAGGGGGCGACCAGCTTAGCAGAAATAAAAGCCCTGATTCAGCATTCAGATGAACTAGGTGAGTACTCAACTTGGGAGCTTCTGGAACCTGTGGGGTCTTTCCTGAAAGAAATGGTGACCAAAATACTAAGAATACCTCCTTAAGGGTGGAGGGAAAGTATTGTGGTTAAGGTGTTTTTCAGTCGGCTGTTTCACTCCTTTGTGTATCTGATAACTTCTCTTTTTTCCCATTCTGGTTTATTTTCCCCACAATGAGTTCTGTGTTCATTACCTACAGGTGAAATTGAATCGGTGGCAGTGTATGAGAAGAGTTTTCAAGCAAAAAGAAAGGCACAGTTAAAGTTAATTATGCCGAATTTAAATTTTACCTTTTGCTGAGTTTAAAATATATCTGGAAAAGCACATAAAGGGGGAAAGCATGGCTCAGTAGTTTTGTACAGTGGACTCTGCACTTGTGCCTTCTCAGATTATCCAGTATTTTGCCTCAGTTTACCAGTTAAACATTAATTCAGTAGCAAATGGTCTAAGAATTCTTTAATAAAAGAAGTACAGTAGGTCATTATGGTGACTAGCATAACATCAGGTTTAGTAAATTTGATGAATGTCATTATCCCTATTATTTTCTCTAAATGGTAACAGTTAGAATTGCTGGCGGGATTGTGGTTTTGAATTTTTAAACATGCAATTAAAATGTTAGTTAATACTATATTAAAGATAGAAGTAGTTTGAAGCCCTTTATTTTTTTAAGTCTATAAATTTCACAGATTGCCAAAAAAAAAAAAAACCTTCTCTAATATATGAATAAAGGCTAAGGGGATAAATAATCTCTCAAAATTCCATGAATCTAATTTTTCCTATAGCAAGTAAGACATCATAATTCCTTTCTGTAAACTGTTTACTGTCTTCTGTCTTACCACGCCTGTATGAATTTTTAAGAATCTCTAACGTAAAAACAAAGGACTACAAAAAAACATTCTTCTTGTTTATTGTTTCCTTTTAGTGAGAAAATTTACTTGGGGGAGATATGATTTTATGGAAACTGTTTGCCAGGTTGTTTTCATTTTGCTGAACAGTCAAGGGTGGTAAATTGAAAGTAAGTTTAGCCTACTTTGAACTTGATTCTCCGCAACTTTAGCTCAAAGAAGTTAGGTTTTCTTCCCTGGATTGTGTGTGTTTGAAGTTACACTTTCTTAGTTGTTTACGTTTGCTGCCGTCAGATTTTAATCCCTTTAGGCTTTTGGCTTTGCTATTGTCTTAATTAATTTCACAAGATGTAAACAAGTGAAGTCTATCTGTACCTCATTTGACTTCTCATTGTTTTTTATTTCCTTTCTTCACCACCTCTATTATTTCATCTTTACTGGTCCCATCATGTTTGGTGAAATTTGCTTTCCTCGGATTACAACAGCGTTGAAATCATTTAAACTATTAGCAACCACCTAGAAGAGCTGTAAAAAAATTTTGATAGCAGCCAACTTTGTAATAAAATGACATTGCTAGGCTTAATTTATGTTTTTCCATAGTTATTGCTTTGGGCAAAGAAGTTACAGATATAATCTAACTTGAATTTAATAAGGCTTTTTATTTTGGCGTTTTCCATGACAGCCCGAAAGTGTCCGCTTGAATGAACTGTTGTTTGGTAAGTGAACAACTGATGGGAATATATTACCTAAATTGTATTTTCTTTATTGTAGGGTTAAATTAGAGGGGAAGGAGGGAAACATATGGGAAAAACTTAATTAGAAGGGTTTTTTTGTTTTGGGTTTTGTTTTGTTTTTGGATTCTAACATTCTTGATGATAGATGGTGTTTTGGGAGCAGTTGCTTGAAATGTAGTAAGTTTTAGCCCTTTGGTCTTCTGAGTTAAAAAATCTCCTAAATTGATTGTGGTTTTGTGGCAAGCTAACACTAGCCAGTTGTATAACCAGTCACTTTTTTAATGTTTTTCTGTCTGTATCTGTGAGGAGAGAAAAATACGTAGTTTCATATAAATGGAACATATTTAGAAAGCAAATCATTCTTTACAATGTGTTTTTTCAGAGGTGAGATTTATTTGAACTAGGCATATAATTTCAGATAAAATAGAAATATGAGTATAGATATAATCTAAACTAATTCTAAGAAATACATTAATCCTTGGCATGCTGGCTACCAATCTAGTAGAACCTGCTTAATTTTGTTTTTTTTTTTAATTTTTGTTTTTTAAGGTTTATTTATTTTTGAGAGGAAGAGAGTGGGAGCAGGACAGGGAGGCACAGAATCCGAAGCAGGCTCCAGGCTCTGAGCTGTCAGCACTGAGCCCAATGCGGGGTTCAAACTCATGAGCCGTGAGAACATGACCTGAGCTGATGTCGAGTAAGCCACCCAGGCGCCCCTGCTTAATTGGTTTTGAAAGGAAAAGCAGAAACTCAGACTCTCCCAACTAACATCTTTCTTGACTGCTTTCCTCTTTCCCTATCCAGTTTAGGTGCCCCATCCTATGTTTTCTTAGCAACCTGTCCATAGGAATTGTATGAACCATCCATATTACAATCACCTGTTACACTTGTCTTTCTTCCCCCAGTAGACTAACTGTAGTTCTTGAGGATAGAGACTTTGTCAGACATTTTTATATCTCCGGATCCAGGTGAATTGCACACAAGAGCCTATTGAGTGAATAGACCTTTTTCCTGCCTTTTTAATTCACTAAACACATGTTCAGTGCAAATATCATGCCAGGTGTCTTACCTTCTTTTTAAGGCTACAAATGCCTTAAGATCCCCACCAAAGGCAGCAGAATGGCTTTGGAGCCAGAGACCTGGCTTTGAATCCCAGTCCTACTAATTATTACTAATTAAAAGTAGTGATAATTTGTATTAATTATTACTTGAGTGACTTTTGGGCAAGTTGTTTAACTTCTCAAAGCCTTACTTTGCTCTTTGATAAAACAAAAGGATATAGTAGGAATAACAGTACCTACTTTACATGGTGGTTGTGAATTACATGGGAAAATGAATGTAAAGCACTTACTCCATGTGTGACACAGCATTCAAAAATAAGAGCCATCTTTTACTTACTGTGATTAGTCGTTTAATAAGAGCAAAAAGAAACAGCTTTGGGTACCAGATGATGGGGAGAATAATAATACGGCCTACAGGGGACCCTAGATGGGTATCTCAGAGGATGAGAACACCACTGATTCTTGAAGGGAGATCTAGAGAAGATTACAAGTAAGAGTAAAACAATAGGTATGAGAGGAAGGTAGAAAGCCTGTGCAAAACAAAAGTTTAAGGCAGTTAGCACACTGGACATAAGGTGAAGAGGGCTAAGAGATGAGACTACTTAATGAAGGATTATCAGTTTCATCTTCTCCTCACTCTGTGGGAATAGTGGGTGTTAATGCCTTTTTAGAGCTACACCAGGCTGTCTGTGGACAGTAAGTACATGCCTCGAGCAACATGGGAGTAGTAGCAGAGGCAGTATTCAAACTTGTAAATTTTATGTGCTTCCCATCACACCATGATGGGAAGTCCTAGTTTTTTAAGAGTAAGTTACTTTATATCTTAATGTTCATGTGTCCACAGGATTTCATATGTCATCAGATCTGTGATGGGTTTTATAGGAACAACGCAATTGAATTTTACTATTTATTACATTTACTTAATCAGGTGTAAATGTTTCATTCATTATGTATTTAAATGTTTATTGAGTTTGTTAAAGTGTTTCTGTGAAATAATTGTTCTTCCCCTCACTCCTCAGATCTTCTTATAGTGTCTACAGATTAGGCAGACTTCAGCTACTGAATTTACTTTCACTTGATATACACAGAGAGCAGATTGAAGATTTCTCCTTTCTTTGAAACAGGATTCTAAGGAAATGTTCAGAAACACACTTGTAACAGAAAAGAAAGGAACCTATACTGGTATTGAATAGCATGTCCAGATATTAACTGTCAAGTAATCCAGATGGTATGAGAGCATACTATGAGAGAGATTGTGTTATATAGAATTTAAATTTTATTAACCCACAAGAAGTTAGACTGCTATTCTGCTATTAGTGCTATTAGTACTTTCTTTACTGACTAACACTGAAATAAGTTGAAATAGACAACTGAAGAATTTCTTTGTATTGATTAAAAAAAAAAAAATCTTTTCTAGGGCACCTGGCTGGCTCAGCCAGTAGAGCCTGTGACTCTTGATCTCAGGGTTGTGAGTTCAAGCCCTGTGTCTGGTGTGGAGCCTGCTTAAAATAAAAAATTAAAAAAACCTTTTCTGTAGTAAAGATTTAAAGCTTTTTTTGTGTGTCCTTTTAACTATTCACGTGGGGCTTTTACAAAGCCAAATAACAAAAATTCACATCTGCTGTCTTAATATCCTCAGATATTAAGTTTAAAAGTTTATTAAGTTTAAGTTCAAAAGTTTATCCTTTTTATTTAAAAAAAATTTTTTTGTTGTTTTTGAAAGAGAGTGCGGGAGCAGGGGAGGGGCACAGAGAGAGAGAATCTTCAGCAAGCTCCACACCCAGCACAGAGCCTAATATGGGGCTTGATCTCATCATCTTGAGATTACCTTAGCTGAAATCAAGAGTTGGATGCTTAACTGACTGAGCCACCTATGCACCTCTCAAAAGTTTATCCTTAAAGGTGACTCAGTGAGACATGTTTTTCTGCCTCCCTTCCTACCCCCTTATATTCCATCATCGTCAGAAAGAACACCTCCCTGAAATACTTTGCCAGTTCTTTTTACTGTGTATTTTTATGCTGTACCTGAGACCTTAATACAAGAATACAAATTTGATTCTGAGTTTTTTCAGTTTTTTTACATCTTAAAACTTTGTTTAGATTGCTAACCTTTATATTACACTCCGGCAATATTGAACTCTTTCATTCCCTATTTCAGTATTCTTATCACCAGTTTTTTAGAGTCTTTCCCCAAATTTTCCTTGCTTAGTGTGCAATCCTCTGTATACCATCTGCTGCTTTTGCCCAACGGGATATACCAGATTGGAACTGATTTGATTCTGTAAGATAAAATTTCTCCAAAAGATACATACATTCTTACTGCTTAATATTCTTATAATCTATACTCAAAGCAGCATTTAGTTTAGGATTATAAAAATGTTAAGTGTAGTTGTAGCATATTGTAAAATACTCAAAGTTTTCAAATTTCCGACTGAATTTGGACATTTGGCATACGTTACAAAAATAGATTGTAAGCTGATAAACTTTAAAGGCTTTAGCATTTCTTGGTTTTGCCAGGTTGAAAGTGGCAATGATTTTACACTACAAAATGTCATCAACATTATAGTAGTAATTGTTGAGTACCTATTGTATGCTAAGTGTGTTACAAATATTGGCTTATTGAATCCTGACAACAGCCAAGACAGGCAATCATTATCAGCATTGTACAGGTGAGGGAATTTAGGTGCCAAGAAATTAGATAGGCTGTTAAAGTGATAGATGGATAATTCAGACTAGAATCTCTGTGACTCTAAAGCCTTTTCTCTTTTCACCACACCACATTATCCCTCTAAACAGACACCTTATTTGTTTTCTCAACTAGGCTGTTCTATTTTCTCAGTAGTTCCTAATTCCTGTTAGGTTCTAAATCTTTTCTGTGTGTAGTTCTCAAAATTAATGGAAAGTTACTTGCTGCTTCTACGTTTTCATGTGCTGGATTTTTTTTTTTTTTTAATTTTGTGTAGAATATTTCCAAATGTAGAATACTCTTACAAATGATGCTAAAAATTGAGAAGTCTGAACAAGCAATGAACCTAGTTTACTCTAACAATCCTTTACTAGTCCTCTGCTCCTCAGATTTCTTTTTTTTTTTAATTTTTTTTTTTAATGTTTATTTTTTTGAGACAGAGAGAGACAGCATGAATGGGGGAGAGACAGAGCATGAACGGGGGGAGGGTCAGAGAGAGAGGGAGACACAGAATCTGAAGCAGGCTCCAGGCTCTGAGCTGTCAGCACAGAGCCCGACGCAGGGCTCGAACTCACGGACCATGAGATCATGACCTGAGCCGAAGTTGGACGCTCAACCGACTGAGCCACCCAGGCACCCCCGCTCCTCAGATTTCTAAGGAGATGTACATTTATCAGTGAGATAGGAATAAAGGCTTCATTAAAAACCAAATGTTAATGGTGGGCATAGGGATTAGTGAAATAATTTTCATGTAACTTTTAAGAATATACTGAACGTATGAAAGATGTGTTTATTTTAGCATATTAGAAAAAGTTACATTCGGGACGCTTGGGTGGCTCAGTCAGTTTAAGCTTCCGACTCATGTTCTTACGGCTCATGAGTTCAAGCTCATGTCAGGCTCTGTACTGACAGCTCAGAGCCTGGAGTCTGCTTCCAGTTCTGTATCTCCCTCTCTCTCTGCCCCTCCCCTGCTCACACTTGGTCTGTCTCTTGCTCTCAAAAATAAATAAACATTGGGGCAGATGGGTGGCTGAGTCGGTTAAGTGTCTGACTTCGGCTCAGGTCATGATTTCATGGTTCATGAGTTCGAGCCCCCGTATCGGGCTCTGCCTGGAGCTTGCTTCAGATTCTGTGTCTCCTTCTCTCTCTGCCCCTCCTCCACTGTGCTCTCTCTGTCTATCAAAATTGTATAAGAAAATTTTTTTTTAAACATTAAAAACAAAAAAAGAAAAAGTTATATTTCTTTTAATGGATCTTATTCTTAGAATGAAGCCAGGTGAAAACACAATTCTATTTAGAGAAAAATACTAACATAGGTAGAACATAGTAAAGATTGACTGTGGTTGCATGAATAGTGTAAATGATTTTAATCTATTCCAAGCCCTCATATAGTGAATTAGATTTCCTTTCTTTTCCCATGGGTTCTTTCCAATGTGACATCTAACCTTTTGGTGATGAGATTTTTTTTTTTTTTTTTAGTTATTTTGGGAGAGAGACAGAGAGAGAGGGAAAGCGAGCAAGAGCAGGGGAGATGCAGAGGGAGAGGGACAGAGGGAATCCCAAGCAGGCTCCCCACCGTCCGTGTGGAGCCTGACTCAGGGCTTGAACTCAGGAACTGTGAGATCATGACCTGAGATGAAACCATAGGCTTAGCGGACTGAGCCGCCCAGGAGATTTTGATGGTGATTGTGAGAATACTGAGGGGTGCCTCGGTGGTTGAGTCGGTTGAGCATCCAACTTTGGCTCAGCTCATGATCTCACAGTTTGTGAGTTTGAGCTCCATTTCAGGCTCTGCACTACAGCACAGAGCCTGCTTAAAATTCTGTCTCCCTCTCTCTCTCCTCTCCCTGGCTTGCTCTCTCTTTCTCAAAAAATAAATAAAAATAACTTAAAAAAAGAATGGTGAACCTATAATAAGAGTCCTTTTAAAAAAGCTGTCTTTCTCTTTTCCCATCTTACTGCCTTTGTTCATATGTTTTTCATCTGAACTCTTCTCTGCCTTCTGCTCCCTGTCTACCACAAAAATTGTGCAAACCCACATCATCTCAAGACCAGGCTCATACTCATTTCCTCCAAGATGAATTGCCTGATTTTCTATCCCAACTTTGATTATTACATCAATCCACATTGATCAGTACATCACATATACTTTGCAGTGTGGCCCAAACTTGCAATGGCTATATAATTGTATCTTCAGCTGTATTGTGAATTATATGAGGGCTAGGGATAGTGTTTAATATATTTTGAAAGTTATATATTTTTATTTTATTATGGAAAATTTCAAACCTACAAAAGCTCAGTGACTTTCTGTTCATACCTCTTCCCTGTTGGTGTTTTACTTTACTTTTAGATGTTCTTTATATTTAGGAATATCATCTCTTTGTGATATAAATTGCAAATATTTTTCCCAGCCAATATTTCTTCTAAAGTTTTTTTTTTGGTTTTTTTTTTTTTAATATTTATTCATTTAGAGGGAGAGAGAAAATAGAATCCCAGGCAGGTTCCATGCTCAGCACAGAACCCAACGCAGGGCTTGATCTCACAACCTGAGATCGTCACCTGAGCTGAAATCAAGAGTCAGATGCTTAACCATTTGAGGCACCCAGGCACCCCTCTTTTAAAAGTTTATTGAGGTATAATTGATGTAAAATACACTGCACATATTTAAAGTGTACATTTTGGTGAGTTTTGACATCTGTATATACCTCTGAAACAGTTATCATAACCAAGATAATAAACATTTCCGTTGCCTCCAAAAATTTCCCTGTATCCTTTTGTAAGCCACTTACCTAATTCTGTGCCTGGTCCCCAGGCAACCACTGATCTGCTTTCTGTCACTGTACATTAGTTTGCATTTCCTAGAATTTTCTATGAATGGAATCATACAGTATGTACTCTCTTTTGACTTTTATGTAACAGTTACTTTTACAATTCATCCACCTAGTCAATATCCTTCAAGTCCAAGTAACATTAAGATCTTCCTTATTTCTCAGAGCTTAACGTTAGGGCAGTAGTTGAAAATGATAGAACCCACAGATGTTTGGACTTAACAGAGTCTTTTTAAAAATTTTGACCTATTTGTCAGGATTTGAATGTTTTTAGTATTAGTCTGTAAACAGACCTTCCTTTTCAGAGTGGGTTCTGGGAAGGTGAAATCTCGCTATCCCTCTGTTCCTGATTCCAGCCTGTGTCTGCCTTATTTGAGCCAAATGGCCCCTGGATCCAGTGAACAGTTAGGTGCAAGTGAGGCCTGGGCTTTGTGGGAGCTCTGTCAGGGAGGGGTGGCAAAGGACTTGTTCCTCAAGGGCTGGTCAAGAGCCTTGGGGTGAGGATAACAATGGCAGCTCCAAGAAGGAGCTTGGTTTGGTAGAGATCCGTGGACTCCTGGAGGCGAGAAGAAAGGGACAGAACCAGGGGACTGATATCTCTCTGTCTCTGAGACTGGGAGATGTAAGGATACCGGAGAGCTGGGAGGCTTCCTCCTGGGCCTCCGCAAGACTGTCATCTTGCCCGCTGGACTGTCCCCTACGGGCATAGAGCCTGCTTTGTCTGTCCATTCTCTTGAGACTGCTACCACTTACTTGTGGTCCTCCAACAATGAAACCTAAGCTCTTCTGAGATCGTAAAGGAAAAGAACCCATGTAGGGAAGCCAGGCAACCAGAAAGAGAAAAATCACTTAGAATAAACAATGTGGTAGACTAGCTAAAGAGAAATGCTGGGGGAGGCAGTAACTTGAATATGAAAATAATAGTATTTAAGGAAGTTCAAGTGAAATACAAAAAAAGACTTCACAGAGCAAAATATGTGATTTCGCAGCTAAATACTTATTATCATCTGACTCTCAATCCATGCACAGATACTTTTTTATCTACTATCTTCACTAAAATGTAAGCATTGTAAGCCCAGGAACTTTTTCTCTTGCATACATTGCTAATGTGTTGTCAACACCCAATGCCTAGAACACTGTCTTGCACATAGTAAGCACACAGTGCATAATCACTGAATAAAGGAGTAAGTGAATATGATCATTTATTGGCCTGGAAGATCAAATGGAAGAAATATTTCATAGCACAAAAATACAAAACATTGAAAAAAAAGATAAGAAATTTGGAGGGTAGATTCAGAGCACCTAATGTGGTTTATATTAGTTTGAGAAAAAGGAACGAATGGAGGAGAAGCACTAATTAAACAAATAGAAAAAAAACTTCCTGAGTTAAAGACTTTAACATGCAGAAAGTAGTTCCAGGGAAGACGAGTGATAAAAAACATACTTAGGGTTATCCTGATAAATTTTTTGATATCTACGGATTCATCTTAGAGGCTTCCAGATAAAAAGGATGGTATACCTATGAATTGTCAGACTGGCATCATAATTCTAATCCACAGAACTGGAAATTAGGAGACAGTGGAAGAGTATCCACAGATCACCAAGAAAAAAAGACTGTTAATCCCCAACCCCTATTTCCAGTGAAGATATCCCCACTATAAGGGGGAAATGAGTTACATAGTATGAGAAAATTTAGAGAATATGTTACCACTTTAACTCTTCTGAGAATATTTAAGAAAGGTTTTTAACCAAATAAATGAGCCGGAACAGAGATCACAGGGTGAAAGGAATAGAAATAGTAGAATGACAGACTCTCCTGGGAATGTGTTGTGTAAATGCTAACCAAAAGGGACATGCTTCAAGGAACAATAATTGCAGTGTAGAAGTACTAAATGAGTCAAAGCAAAACCTCAAAATTGTGTGTGTGGGGGGCGGGGGTAAAGGGGCAAAAGCTTTCCAAAGGGAGATGAGGAGAGGAACAAATACCAGTAGGCACATGTAAAGCTGTTCAACATCATTAGTCATCGGGAAATGCACGTCAAAACCACAATGAGATACCACTGCACATCTACAAGGATGGCTCTAATAAGAAGGTGGACAATAACAAGTGTTGACAAAGATGTGAAAAAATTGAAGCGTTCATATACTTATGGTGGGAACATAAAATGGTATAACCACTTTGGAAAACAGATTGCCACTTCCACAAAAAGAAATAGTTACCATATGGCCCAGTGATTCTACTTCTAAATATATACCCCCAAAGAAATGAGAGTATGTATCTACCCAGAAACTTGTATGGGAATGTTCATAGCAGCATTATTCACAATAGCCAAAAAGAGAGAAATAACCTAAATGTTCACTAATTAATAGATAAATAAATAAAATGTGGCATATCCACATAATGGAATATTATTTGGCAATAAAAATCAGGTTAAGTACTGATACATCCCATAGTATGGGTGAACCTTGAAAACGTTACGCAAAGTGAAAGAAGCCAATCACAAAAGACCACATTTTACATATTCCATTTATATGAGATGTCCAGAATAGGCAAATTTAGGAAACAGAAAGTAGTAGCTACCAAAGTGGTAGCTGTGGACTGAATAATGTGAGGGAATGAAGTGGAGATTACTCATGGGTATGGGGACCAAAATATGCAATTAGATTGTGATGATACTTGCACAACAGTGTGAACATATTAACATTGAATTGAACACTTAATGTGTGAATTTCATGGCATGTAAATCATATCTCAATACTTTTTTTTTTTTTTAATGTTTTTAAGTGTTTATTTTTGAGAGAGGAAGCAAGAGCATGAGCGGGGAGGAGCAGAGAGCAAGGGGTACACAGAATCTGAAGCAGGCTCCAGGCTCCTCACTGTCAGCACAGAGCCCGATGCAGGGCTCAACCCACAAACCGTGAGATCATGACCTGAGCTGAAGTCGACACTTAACCGACTGAGCCACCCAGCCCCCCCCACTCAATAAAACTTTTTAAATAAAAGGACGAAGTACCAATATGTGCAAAACTTGCAGGAATCTCCAAGGCCTTGTGCTGAATGAAAGAAGCCAGTCTCAAAAGGTTATATACTGTAAGATTACAGTTATGTACTTTTTTAATTATGGAAGATCATGACACATTTATTAATCAAAACATGTTTGTGTGCATGTGTTTATTCACATACATACTATAAAAACAATGTTTCTAAAATTTCAATATACAACATTTACAGCAGTTGTTTCCATTTTAACTTCTCTTTATGTTTGAAAATTTAGAAAATGTTAAATTTAGCTTGCATTAAGCAGTTAGCCTTTGTGACATGAAATCAGTACAGGGTCTTAAAATATCAGAAACGTTTACTGTATCCTCTTAGTCCACATAACACGAATTTTTAGCTCCTTAGTTCTTAGCTCTTTAACTCCTTAGAATTTGAGTGTTTGTGTCAATTTCCTACCCTCCTTGTTAAAGAGGTAGTCTATATGGATAGGCTTGGTCTTCGAATACCATCTATTAAAATGAAGGAAACATGAAATATCTTTTTCTAGAGTGAAATAATTTGGGTCACCCACAATGCCAAAGAAGGATATAAGGTATCAAGAGTCTTGAGTGTTCGCAACAATCCCCAAATCCTAAGTAAGAATTATTTCTTGGTGAGATTTTTCTGTTTTATTAACTGTGTAAGTTCTGCCCTCTTTGTGGATTTGACTCGGGAAATCATCTTTCTATGATACTGTGGGCTTTTACTAAATCTGCTTTCTGCTATTATGCTTGCTGTCTCCCAAATTTTACTGGGTGTTAAAATCACAACTCTCTTCTTCATAGATGAGTTCTTCAACTTTTGGTGGGTTTACTCCTATAAATATATTTCATCAAGGGTCTCTATTAATCTAATGCTTATGCTTAGCATACACATCAGAATTTGAAGGATGTTGCTGATGAGCATCCAGCACTGGCGGCAGATGTGCCTGTCTAACCTAGTGTCTCCTGCCACATCTTCTGCCTCTTAGAGCCCATTGCCCCCCAGTGCCATCAGTTTCTCCGCTGCCAACATGCGGCTGTCCCTGTCCCTGCACCACAGCAGGCCCCTGCTCCAAGAGTTGGGCTTGCGTGGCCTCAAGTCAGGATGAGACTTGACTGGGCCTGGTTCTTGGTCTCCTCCAGCCTCAGCTACTTGCCTGCAGGCTGCTGTGGTCTTGCCACCTCTCTTTAAACCAAGTCTGATGGGTCAGAGGGAGGATTGCTAAGTGAATTATCATACATTTTTTCAGGGCTTGGGTATAGTGTTCTCTGCTCCCATTGACTCTGCATTTTTACTACTTCCCATCTTCCTTCCCTTTCTTTCCCTAGTGTCTAGATTGGTTGGGGAAGACTGCGTTACAGCATTGCAGCCATAATTCTTTCAACGATTTTTTTTTTCTCTGTTTCCTTCTTTGGTTGCACTTTGTTGTGTTCACTGTTATTTCCAGGACGATCTCAGTTCCTCTCTCTTTACATTGACTTTTAGGAAAACATATCCTTTATCTTCAACTCTGTGTTTTTATGATGACTTTAAAATTTTTATTTCCATCATTAACTTTTACTGAAACTAGTCCTGAATTTCTATCTCTAGATATTTTTCTTTGAAATCAGCTCATCATCAATTAACATACATTGAGTATTTTATAGCATGTACCAAGCTCTGTGTTACAAAAAGCTATAATCGTCACAGCAACATCAAAACAAAGTTCTTGCCCTCAAAGCACTTAAAATGGGGTAGATAGGACCCTGCCCCTGCCCATCCCCCACCCCTCCCAGTGCTCAACCCTCAACCCTGGATTGACTCACTGGGCCTCCTCTCATTCTCTTTTCCTTAAAAACATTTTTTTTTCATTGAGTTTTTACTCTCAGTCTTGGCAGCTGTGTTGCTGGGGTGGGGACACGGGGATGGTTATCTCACAGCTATGAAAATTGGTGCCACCATAGGGGCGACTGGGTGGCTCAGTCGGTTAAGCATCTGACTTCGGCTCAGGTCATGATCTCACAGTTTTTGGGTTCGAGCCCCTCATCAGGCTCTGTGCTGACAGCTCAGAGCCTGCAACCTGCTTCAGATTCTGTGTCTCCTCTCTCTCTGCCCCTACCCCGCTCATGCTCTGTCTCTCTGTCTCTCAAATAAATGTTAAAAAAAAAAAAAGAAAATTGGTGCCACCAAACATTACCATTTCCAACTTCAACCGTACTGTTAACACTATTCAGAAATTCTTCTAAGTAATCCTAGTTAGCCTCCTTTCTCTCAAGTTCTTTCTCAAGAAAGAAATATTTGGGAGATGCGGGGCTTAAATTCACAGACCGCAAGATCATGACCTGAGCTGAACTTGGACACTTTTAACCAACTGAGCCACCCAGACGCCCCTAGAACATTCCAACTTAACAGCCTCCTTAAGACTGAGTTCAAACTTCACTTCTTCCTTAATGGCTTCTCCATTACATTCTTCAGAGAATGTAATGTATTGTATACACTCTCATATCTCTTTGTACCTCTATTATATAGTGTTTTAATTGCCGTTATATAATTGTTTTACCATATGTGCTATAAATCCTTAAGGGTAGCTACTATGTTCTGTTGTTGGTGTATCCCCTGTGCCTGTCATATAGTCTTGACACTTACAAGTGCTTAGTAAATATTCTTTGAATTAATAGTTGGTTAATGAAAAGATCATACGAGACAGTATATGCCCAACAGTTCAGAAGAGAGTTAAACCTGATAGAAAATTAAACCTCAGGGTAGGCCTATGCCAAGAAGCTCTTGAGTTGGCCCTTTGAAGGATGTAGAAGTCAGGTAAGTAGAAAAGAAAGAAAAGGAAATTTTCAATGGAAATTGGTTTAATCAGAGATGTGTATTTCTAGAATCAGGGCTCACAAAGCATTCCAGAGTGTGGAGCAGAGGGTTCATGACTAAGAACAGCAAATGATAAAGTTAGAAGTAAGACAGTGTTAGATTATAAACAGACCTGAAAGCTAGGGTGAGGTTTTTGGAGCTCATCCTGTAAGCCAAGGAATCCAAACAAGTAAACCAGTGTCTATGTATTGGTATTTAAACGAGTAGCTTCTGCCATTGCCACCCTCATGCCTGGGCTGAGAATTCACAGTAGGAATGGAGGCAGAACCTCCAAAGGCGCCCCTTTCCTTTTCTTGGAGGGACTTGAACCAGTACCGCTCACATTATGTCTCAATATAAGTAAGTGAGAATGATCATTTCTTTTTTTTTTTTTTAATTTTTTTTTTCAACGTTTATTTATTTATTTTTTGGGGGGACAGAGAGAGACAGAGCATGAACGGGGGAGGGGCAGAGAGAGAGGGAGACACAGAATCGGAAACAGGCTCCAGGTTCCGAGCCATCAGCCCAGAGCCCAACGCGGGGCTCGAACTCACGGACTGCGAGATGGTGACCTGAGCTGAAGTCGGACGCCCAACCGACTGCGCCACCCAGGCGCCCCGAGAATGATCATTTCTTAACAGAATGGTTGGGGACACCTGGCACAGTCATTAGGAGAACTTTGAAAGTGTTTTGGTTTTAAAGCAATGAAGCAACCTGATAAAGGCAGAATTTTAGGATTATTAATATGAAGGAAAATGCAGGATTGTTTGAAGATGGGAGAATTGGTGGCAGGGGGAATAATTGATCATCGAAATAAGCTATTTCAATGGTCTGGACTGGAAAGGATGAGAATTTAAATGATGGCAGTGTAGTGGAAGAGATTGGTATAGAAGCCACAATTGACTGGCTTTTTGGTTAATGAGGGAAGGGGAAGAATCAAAAGTTGGTAACACATATGCTGACCAGTTCTTCTTACCCACTTGTTTTTTTTTGGGGGGGGGGGGTCAATGACAACAGCATTCTTCTTTCCTGTCAATTTACATGGATGTTATATATTCGGTACACTATATTTGTATGTATGGCATTATAGGCTAATATATTGTATATCATTATGTGTTCTGTTATACACTTAATATTATATAAAGGTATATTATTAGGTATAATAGTTCCTGTTATATCTCTAGAACTTCTCCATTATCTATGTCCTACCTGCTAATCCCTCTGTCTAGAATGTCTCTCCTCCATTTCTCTCACCCTTTTGCTTTTTGATAAACTATCCATTCTTCAAGATTTAGCTCACGTATTTCCTTGACACCATCCCTGACTGCTTTGTTTTCTTTCCTTTTTGATTCCCACAGTATTTGTACCTACACTTGAACAATTATTTTTATTGTTTCATAATTGCATAACTCCTCTCCAAACTTCTTGAGAAGAAAGGGTCATCACTCTTTTGGTATCTGTAGTGCCTAGCACAGTACCTAATATATGGTAGGCAAATTTCAGAGTATTGGTTGAATTAATAATAACAGCTATTCATTATTGCTATCCTTTTTTAAAAAAAAAATTTAATGTTTATTTACTTTTGAGAGAGAAAGAGAGCGTGTGCACACAAGTGGAGGAGGCGCAGAGAGAGGGAAACACAGAATCTGAAGCAGGCTCCAGGCTCTGAGCTGTCAGCACAGGGCCCAATGCAGAGCTTGAACCCATGAACTGTGAGATGATGACCTGAGCTGAAGTCAGATGCTTTGCCCACTGAGCCACCTAGGTGCCCCTCCTTATGCTATCCTAGAGACCATGTTAGAGGTGGTTGTTAGCACATGGATATATTACAGTGGTCTGATAACAATTACGCCTGCCTGTCTCTAATAATTTGGCATTCATTTCATTTTGCATATTGCATTTATTTCCTTGTCTAAAACACTGCTTTCATTTTGAGACTTCTGTGTAGAGAATTTCAGTTGTTTTCCATCTGCTTTAGACTCCCAAGACTTGCTAATATGACCCAACCCAAAGCAGACCATCCCAGACATGTGCCATATTTATTCTCCTCCTGTGATTTTGAGTTCTCCATGATTGTTTTTTTAAAGTTTGTTTATTTATTTTGAGAGAGACAGAGACAGCATAAGTTGGGGGAGGTGCAGAGAGAGAATCTGCACTAGTAGTGCAGAGCCTGATGTGGGGCTCGAACCCACGAAACCACGAGATCATGACCTGAGCCGCGATCAAGAGTCGGATGCTTAACCAACTGAGCCACCCAGGCGCCCAGAGTTCTCCATGATTTTTAAAGGTTTTAAAAGATCTACTTAAAGCTTACACTTCCTCGATCTATGTTGCTCCTCTACTTCTTTGGAACCTTAACAGCACTAAAGGCTATACCACAGGTTATTGGCTTTACCTCCTTGGGCAAATCATTCCAGCTTTGTCTGAGCTAGTTTCTTCTGGAACATGGGAATAATTTTTCCTCAGAGGGTTGCTGTGATTTGGTGTGATGAGAGTAGAAAATGTTCCCTTAAATGGAGTCATTTAGAGATTGCCTTTATAATGTTTCCATTTTTATGTATCATCTTTGCATTTATTTAATGTTTTTTCTTAAATTGAGTGACTGATTTTCTAGTTTCCTTTACAAAAGGAACTTTATCATTAAATGAAATACCAGAGTGTTTGCCACTCTATAAATAGAGAATAAACTAAAAATAGGTATAATATAAATGGCAGTAATCTTGCTAGATACTGTTGCCAAGCAGAGGCTCTCAGCCTGTCAAAAAAAGAGATCAAGGAGAGAGTTTCATCTTACTGGGATAAGTTATGTTTTTTAATGATCACTGTGCCACACATTAGATACCTATTTTTCTGATTTGTAATTATTGCATAAATACCTTGTTATAATTTCTTTTACCTTATTTTATTCCCAATATATTTTTCTGGATAATGAAGGGTTGACTATATTATTAATACTCATTCTTGTACCTACATTTTATGGCCAGTATCATGTAATAGAAAAATCAGAATCCAGGTTCAAGCCAGTCTTTGAAATGTACACTCAGTATATACCTTGGCCAAACCGTTGAGCCCAACTTAGCTTTTGCTTATTTGTTTGTTTCACAGAATCATCATGGGAATCCAATGAAATATGGGAAGACATTTTAAAAGCTGTTAGATGTTACTAAATGTGAAGTACTACTACCATTCTCTCTTTAGTTTCTTATTTTGAACTTGACCCTTCAACTAGATTGTGAGTTGTGAGCTGCTTCATGTCAGGAAATACCGTACACTCATTCTTTTATTCCTCACAGTATCCAAACACAGTTTTAGGTGTGTTTAAAACTTACTGAGTTACATTATTTATTCGAATAGCAGTCATATTAGTAAACTTGTACTGGGAATGTAACACAGATGCTCCTGGACAATTACTATTGTAATTATTTTATCAAAAAATTCCAAATCCTATGTTAATGCATATTTAGTCCAAAGTATAAATGTATTAAGTTTGAAATAAGACAAGTGACTCAAACTATTAGTATCACAATTTTAAGTCAGTGTGTAGATCAGTCCAAGGATTCACCTGTGTTAACTTTTGCATTTTTCTAAGTACTGCTGTACTGCAAAATGTTTAAAGTTCTAAGAAATATCCCCAGCTACCTAAATTCTAATTTAATCACAGTTATTTCTCTTAAGGGTCATTCCATGGCTCATCTCAATTTCCTTTTTTTGATTATTATTTTTTTTTTTACTTTAGAGAGAGAGTGCAAGTGTGGGAGAGGAACAGAGGGAGAGAGAGACAGAATCTCAAGCAGGCTCCATGCCCAGCATAGAGCTCAATGCAGGGCTCGATCCCACAACCCTGGGATCATGACCTGAGCCAAAATCACGAGTCGGACACTCAACCAACTGAGCCACCCAGGAGTCCCATCATCTCAATTTTCTTAATAGTTACCATTTAATGAGCGTCTACAGTCTGTAGTCCTCACGGTAATTTTCTGTAGTGTAGTATTCCTGTTGCATAGATAGTAAATTACAGCTAAGGAATATTAAATCATTTTGGCAATTACATGAATAGCGTATACAGAGCTAGGATTGCACCTGAGCTTTATCTGCTTCCAGATCCTATGTTCTCTTTTCACTGTGCCTTATTATTTGCTCCAGAATAGCTGCACAGCTGTCACAGTATGCCTCCTCTGACCCACTCCACTCAAGATCGCTCTTCTCCCAGTCTCCCACAACTCAGGAAACGGCATCTCTTTTCGTCTCCTTGCTCTTAGAAAAATCTTCGACTCCTTTCTCCCCTCTGCCCCCAGTCCCGACCATCTCCAGTCCATCAGTATGTTAACCTTGTGAACCCTTCCTTTAAAACATACCCAGCCTCTGACCACTTCTCAGCAGCTCTGATAATTCTGACCTGATCCAGGCTACCATTATCTTTCTTGGACCATTGCAAAAGCCTTCTATTTCCTCTTCCTCCCTTGCCTCCTGCAATCTGTTCTCCAGACAACAGCTAGAGTGATTGTGTTAAAGCATAAATCAAAACCTCCCAATGGTTTCCTAGCTCACACAGAGTAAAACCCAAAGTCCTTAATGTGTCCTACAAGGCCCCATGTGATGTATGCCTCCTTCTCCACCACACACGTCCATCTCTTATCCCGTGTCCTATCACTTTTACCCTGCCACCTTGCTGTTCATTGAACATGCTAACATCACCTGCTTCAGGGTTTTTGCACTATTTCCTCTGCCTGGAGTGTTCTTCCTACAGATATGTGTATGCCTAGATGCCTCACTTCAAGTTGCTGGCCAAATGTGAATTATTTATTATTTTTTTTTTTAATGTTTATTTGAGAGAAAGTGTGCACATGAGCGAGCACGAGTAAGGGCGGGGGGTGGGGAGAGAATCCCAAGCCAACTTGACACTGTCAGTGCAGAGTCCACCACCAGAGGACTCAGCCTCATGAACTGTGAGACCATGACCTGAGTCAAAATCAAGAGATGGATCCTCAACCAACTGAGCCACCCAGGCGCCCCCTGAAATACATTTTTAATCTTCTTGTTTGTTTGTTTTTTAAGTGTATTTATTTTGAGAGAGAGACCAAGTGGGTGGGGCAGAGAGAGAGAATCCCAAGCAGACCCTGCACTGTCAGCACAGAGCCCCACACAGGGCTCAAACTCATGAGCCATGAGATCATGATCTGAGCCAAAGTCGGACACTTAACTGACTGAGCCACCCAGGTGCCCCATGAAATACCTTTTTAGACTCAGTATCTAAACTAGTACACAAACCATCCCCCCTGCTGATCCTTTGCATTCTCTTACTCTGCTTTTTTGGTTTGTTTTATAACTCCTCACTCTTGACATATATGTTGCTCTTTGATCATGTAAGCTCTTGATGGCAGGGATTTTGCTACTGCATTTCTAGTAATTAGAATAATGTTTCATATGTAGAAGGTGCTCAAAAAATTTTATTGAGTAAAAGATGAACTGTAGATTTAGAGTAACATGGACATTGTCTCTAAAGACTAAAGAGTTCTTCTGGAAGATAACATCACTCTCTCACCATGGATTTCACCATCTTGAGTACAGTCATTACCATATCTTCCTAAGATTTCTGCAGTAGACTCCCAGTTACTTCCCCCATTTTTGCTCTTGTTCCTTCCACAATCCATTCTTCAACCAGCAGCCTGCATCTTTTAATTTAACCAGACTTGTCTTGCTGCTATTTAAAACCTTCCCAAATGGGGCGCCTGGGTGGCTCAGTCGGTTAAGCGTCCGACTTCGGCTCAGGTCATGATCTCACAGTCCGTGAGTTCGAGCCCCGCATCGGGCTCTGTGCTGACAGCTCAGAGCTTGGAGCCTGTTTCAGATTCTGTGTCTCCCTCTCTCTCTCACCCTCCCCTGCTCATGCTCTGTCTCTCTCTGTCTCAAAAATAAATACAACGTTAAAAAAAAAAATTTAAAAAAACCCTGTCTTACTAAAAAAAAAAAATAATAAATAAATAAATAAAACCTTCCCATTGTTTCACCTCACTTTAGAGTAAAATTTACACTCTTTACCACAGTCTGCGATACTGCGATAACTTTTGTATGCATTACTTTACATTTCCACCTTACAGCTAAATTATTTCACCAAGATTGCTTTATGTTTTTCACCCATCTATTTATTTAAGCCCAGTTAATCACATGTAAATATTTCTATGTCACTCTGGTCTCATTGCAGTAAGTTCAAAATGTATATAAGGAGGATATGCTTCTTCAGATTTTACCTTATTTCAACTTGTTTTCATCCTTGGGTTCCCCACCACAATAAGTAACCATATAGACAGGCAGAATCTAAGTGTGAAATGTTAGAGTAAGTGTTCCGTTTTTAATCAGCTTTGCCTAACTGAGTCAAAATGGTTTTTCTTGGTGCTAAGAAACTTTGGTTTTTTGAAAGTTGGAGTCCAGAAAATTAAAGAATGTGTTAAGGCTGGTGCTTTCAGATATTTTGTATCCTGAAATAGGTTTTTGAAGTGTGTCTAGATAATATAGACAGTAGCATAATAAGCTAATTGTCCTCATGTGTATTCACTTGGTCATGCCCACTGCTTTTTCTAAAATAATTAGGCCTAACAGTTCCCATTATTGATTGTGTTTTTTAATGAAATTACTAATTCTATCTTTAGTCAAGACTAAAGCCTACACTGAGTTTTAGATGCAAGATACAAGCTAGCTTTTATTTGCTTCAAATTCTCTACCAAGAATGGTAGATGAAGTGATTAAAGGCTATTGCTATGGGCAAACCAAGGGAGATAATTAGGCTCTTCAGAAAAACTATTTACAGAGGCAGTTTTGCAAGCGAGTACCACCCACAATCATTTTTCTCTCTATTCTTTAAGGCATACGGTAAGAAACTAAATAAAATCTCCACTCTTTACCATTTACCCAGGATAAAATATATTGAGCAAGTGCCCATTTGTAAAACTACTGTATCATTACTGTTACAAGGAAATACTTTGAGGTCATTTTTCTGATTGCATTTACTTGTGAAAAGGTACATGTTTCTATTTTGACTGGTAGAGTATCATAGGCTTTTGAGTATAATGTGGTGTATAACCTTTTGAGTTATAACCTATGAATAGCTTAGTTTATGAAGGCCATCAAATGTAAAAATAGTTACATTATTGGCAAGTTGTTTCTATTGCAGGAAGTAATTCAGTTTTAAAATAAATGTCATTTTGAGTAACGTATAGGACAACTCCCATTCTTCGGCAAACTTAGGTGTGCCCTCACCAGACGTAGGCAGGAAAAATATTAAATGGGAGAGTTCAGACATAAGACAATAGAAAGATGCCTAGACATATCTCAGAGCAGTGTTACCAGATTGATTACACAATTTGGATTGCACACTCAGAAACACCCCTCAACTTAAACCCATTTACTAGTTCTGATTTTTACATGCATGGCTAGTTTCATTCTAGTAGGTTCATGAACCTGTTTACTCGTAGTTTTGCCCTTGTTTCAAGTTTTACATGTATCAGTGAAGTATTTGCAGGTTCTTGGAGGTTAGTCTTCAAATTACCAAGTAAGTATCAAGTAAAGGTTGCCCTGCATTCCTTCAATTATAAAAAATTAAAAACAAAAATCTAAGTTGAATAAAGAACTAAACAAAACACTTATTTCTATTCATCTCAAATACAAGAGGGTGTTCAAAGGAAGAGTCCTGGCTTCACTAGAAAGCGTACATACAGCATGTGTGCACAGCTCAGAAGGCAAGGAAGTAGATAGTATAGAAGGAGGTAATGTTTAAGAAGAAAATCATTTGTTTCCCCCATCTAAAATCATACCTATTCTGCCTGAGTTATCGGAGTTGTTCTTCTATTCATAGATTCCCTGGCAATTCCAAATTACTTGTTTTAGGCTATTATGCTTCATTTTCGGACAAAAAAAGTTAGAATTACAGAGTATCAAGAAGCATGAACATAAGTTCCCAAAAGATCAAGACTGTCTCTGTGAGCTTTCTCTTTTGGCAATAGCGTGCCATGTCTTTGGCCACTTACTAACCAACCATTCATCTTCTTGACTGTAAGTATTAAGAGGTTCTCACCTTTGCTCCATCCTGGCATACATAAAAGGCATTCCCATTAATGACAGCATCTGGGAATCAGAATGTTTTTTTTTTTTTTAAATACTCTTTTGGGGCACCTGGGTGGCTCAGTCGGTTGGGCGTCCAACTTCAGCTCAGGTCATGATCTCACAGTTTGTGAGTTCGAGCCCCACATCAGGCTGTGTGCTGACTGCTCAGAACCTGGAGCATGCTTTGGATTCTGTATCTCCCTCTCTGACCCTCCCCGGCTCACACTGTCTTTTTCTCTGTGGAAAATAAATAAACACTGAAAAAAATAATTAAATAAATTAAATAAATAGTTTTTGGTGATTTTGTTTTTTTATTATTTATTTTTTAATGTGTGTTTTTAGGGGGGAGAGAGAGAGAGAGAGAGAGAGAGAAAGAGAAAGCAGGGGACGGGCAGAGAGAGAGAGGGAGACAGAGGATCCAAGGCGGGCCCCAGGCTCTGAGCTGTCAGCACAGAGCCCCCTGCAGGGCTTGAACCCATAAACCATGAGATCATCACCTCAGTTGAAGTCAGAGGCTTAATTGACTGAGCCAACCCAGGCACCCCTGGGAATCAGAATCTTGAGAAGGGTTGTTGGTATGGTTTTAAGGAGAAAAATAAATGACGCTGATAGCTCCTCTCCAACTTTTCCTTTGGAATCACTAGAATAGATCTAGATGATGACCATAGTTCTTCTGGTTCTAAAATTCTGTGATTCTTTCTCTGTTCTTCTTTCTTTGCTACCTGTACACCTGCTTCTCTGTATTGACAGGGCCTAATTTATCAGTTATATGTGTGTGTGTTATGTGTGCATGTATGAGAGAGGGAGAAATAGGATCAATCTAATACACTAATGTACTATAGAACTGTTATTCCTGCTTTGTCTTATGTGCAAACCCATATTGTTTACGTATATGGGAAATAAGATGAGTTTAAATTTAAAAACTTGACAACCCACTTGATGGTATGTTGGGGAAAATATCTGAGAATATCTCTTTTTCAAAACCAAATTAAGGAAGAAAATCTAAAAATATATTTTAAAATTTTCGTATAGCATTTGAAACTTCAGTTGTATCAATCAGGTTTCTTTCCTCCTCTATCAGAGTATGTGCTGTTCATCAGACCAGAATTTGTTAAGGATTCTGAGTGGTTCTTTCTGTCTGGGATGCTTAAAGTGTTATATTTAATTATATGTAAAAAACATTTATGAGCACCATTGAAAATATTATTTGAATTTTGTTTAAAACAGTAATTCTAAATCTTTTTTGTATCTGGGACCTTTTTGGCAGTCTGAAGTCTACAAATTCCTTTTCAGAGTAACCTTTTTTAATGTGTAAAGGATTATACACACATATAAATATATAGGTATAGCATTAAAAAGAACCCTGTTAGGGACCCCTGGGTGGTTCAGTTGGTTGAGCATCTGCCTCTTGATTTCGTCTCAGGTCATGATATCACAGTTCAGGAGTTTGAGCCCCACATCGGGCTCTGCACTGACAGTGCGGAGCCTGCTTGGGATTCTTTCTACCCCCCTCTCTCCCTGCCCTTCCCCCATTCACACATACATTCTCTCCCTTTCTCAAGAATAGATTTTTTTTTAAAGAACCCTATTATATTGAAATACAATTATCAAAATATTAAATTCATGATCTAATATAAGTGCTTTTTTATCAATGCATCGAAAAAGATCTAGAAGCCATTTAATAACTACCATAATTTCAAAGTAGTATTGCACCTAAATCATATTATGAGATACATGCAACAATTATAATGTGATATGAAAATACCAGATATTTATCGTTAACAAAAATCACAGGTACTTTTATGTAGTTTGTTGCTGACATCATACTTGGAGAAAATACTAACTTTCCCCCCATAATTCACAGATACCCTCATCTAAAATTATTTCTGTTTCCCAGACACAGGGAAGCCAGATATAATCCTCATATCTCAAGACACTTAATCTTTGAGGAAACTGGAGCTCAAAGTCTTCCATATTTAGCCCTTAATGCTTTTCAAGCCTTTAAAATAAGCAAGTGGTTAGTTGTTAAATGGTGATTGTCAATACCTCTTGCATTAGGAACTTGGCTTATTGCCACTAGTTTTATTATAGATTACTGAAGAAACATATTTCTAAAAGCCTGTTTAGTTATTTTATCATGAAGTCGAATCAGGACATTATCTAGTAATGAGTGCTTTACTTATGTCTTGACTTTGAGCTGCTATGGCCATTATGTTCCTTTGTCATTAAAGAGAAAATGTAGCCCATGTCGTAAGCCCCGAATCATCCTTCTACTTTACGGAACTATTTTTGCTTCGTCAAATTTATGTGATTGTTTTGTTAGTTTACTTTTTTCTGGTTATTTCTTTTAAATGGAATTATACAATATTTGTCCTTCTGCTTTTAGCTCATTTCCCTTAGCATATTTTCAAGGTTTGTCCATGTTGTAGCACGTATCCGAATTTCGTTTCCTCTTTATGGCTGAATAATATCCCATTGTATGATATACCACATTTTTGTTTATCCATTTATCTGTTGAAGGACACTGGGTTGTTTCCACTTTGACTAATGTAAACAATGCTCCTATACACGTTGTCATATAAATATCTGTTTGAGTCCCTGTTTTAAGTTCTTTTGAGTATATGCCTAAGAGTGGAATTGCTGGGTCTCATGGTAATTCTGTTAGTTAACTTTTCAAAGAAGCTGTGTGATTATTTTTTAAAATAGTTTATTCTGTTTTTATTATCCATTCATTAATGTATTTTGATCACTAAACAACTTTTGGTTTTGGTTTTTGGGGTTTTTTTTGCTTATTTCCTTGGTTGACTTTTGTTGCTGATTTTTAAGAAATTATTTGTTTTGGTCATTCATTTTTTTCTTTTCTTTTCAATTGTTTGTTTTTCAGACCCGAGTCAGAACTCCATCACAGGGGAACACAGCCAGCTGTTAGGTATAGTATTACTATGGGATTGACTTTCTCTACAGTCACCCTTTTCTTGCTTATACTAACAGACATTACTCCCATTTCTAATTCTGTTTTCTATCCCCTCTTCTGCTTTTCACTTCTCGACATTTTTCCTGGTATTTCTGGTCCTAACTAGATAAGTTTTAGGAAACTACTTGTACAATTGATTGTTGAGCCTCAATGTAGTCACATATAAAAATAATTTACATGGTTCTATGTTTAAAAAAAAAAAATCTGTAGGGGCACCTGGGTGGCTCAGTCAGTTAAGCGTCTGACTTCGTCTCAGGTCATGATCTCACAGTTTGTGAGTTCAAGCCCCACATCAGGCTCTGTGCTGACAGATCAGAGCCTGGAGCCTGCTTCGGATTCTGTGTCTCCTTCTCTCTCTACCCTCCTCCACTCACACTCTGTCTCTTTCTCTCAAAAATAAACAAACATTAAAAACAAAAATTTTTTTTTTAGTCTGTAAAAATTAGATCTTTTTTCCAAGATAATTTTGTCAAGAAGATAACTATAATATTCTATAAGCTTGGGCTTTGCAGCTACTTTGCCCTTTTTATTATTTTTCTTGGTCTTTAATCGCCCTCATTTTAATTGCTGAAAGTACTTCATAAACAGCATGACCTTAAGCTGTAGAAGTTGATGTTCCAGTTCTTTATCTATTAAATAAGTTTTGGAAATAAATTTATTTCTTCTAGTTATCACATATTTAAATTTCAGTAAGCTTGTAATTTAATAGGTATTTCACAGCATCACAAGACTGATAAAAAATTAAAATAAAGGAAACATACTCTGGTGAGGATTCAGACAATAAAGAGTATATGTACAGAAAGTAGAGTCCTCTAAATTATCTCTTCTCCTCACCACCTTACCTCTATCCCCTGAGGTACTTATTCTTGGAAATTCTTTAGAAATTTTTAATTACACATTTTCTTACCATCTATGACTATCTTTTTTCCTTTTTTCTCCATGGAATTACACTCTACAGACTATGACTTCCTTTCTTTGACTTAACATTTTACCTTGTGACATTTCAGTGCATAAAGATTTGCCTTATTCCTCTGTTTTAGAATAGTATTCCATTGTTTTCCTGTAGAAATTACTTAAAAACTTAAAAAAGATAATCTTGCTTAGGATAATTAGGCCTAGTACGTTAAAAACTACAATTGCTTTGCCTGCTGAGTAGAATTTATAATAATATCTTTCAGACCTTTTAAGTTTCTTCCTGTCAGTAGGGGGCAGTTATTTTAATGTATCTGTTGTTGGCACTGACTCATCAGATCTCTTACAAAACTTAGGGTTAGGCTGAGGAGATGGATGGAAGAGTGAAACTGCTGTTGTGAGAAATAATTAAGCTGTAATGAATTTTGCTGTGTATATGTGTGTGTAATTTTCAATTTAAAACATTTTAGTAAGCAAGTAAGCAAATGAGCAGTGGTCCCTGGCATTTTTACAACAATTTTTACCAAACACCCAAGGAACAGTAATTCCTTTTCTACAGTTTCTCCCAAGGAATAGAAAAACAAGTAAATACTCCCCAACTCAGTTTGAGGATTGCATAACTTTGATTCCAAAACTTAATGCCAGTGTGAGACAAGTATGGGCCAGTTTTACTTATGAATACAGATACAGATGTCCTAAATGAAATATTTGCAATCTAAATCAAGCAATATATTTTTCTAAGTTACTCCTGACCAGATTGGGTTTCTGCTAGAAATACATTGTTGGTTTACCATTAAAGATCAATTTATATAATTCAGTGTATTAACAAAAGGAGATTAAATGATTAATCATCTTAACTGACGCAGAAAAAGAATTTCATTTGAAATATATCCAATATTTAAATTCATGAGTTCATATTGAGACTTTAAAAAGCTAATTAGTCACCATTGGAGTATTCTGGTGAACGAAGTTGGTTAATAAAGGGAAAGAATGAAGTATTTGCCATGCTTTTAACTGTATTAATGGGTAACCAAACAGTATATTAGAGGGAATATCTCTTTATAAAAGTATTTCAGCTAGTAAGTTAAGGAAGAATAATAGAAAAGAATATCACCATTTTGTAAGCCCTCATAAATTAATGGATCTAGGCATTCATCACCAACAGTTGCTAGTATCTCAGAAAGAAAACCTCCTGACAGAAGATCAAAATACCACTGTGAAGGAGTTTTCCTACCTCTTCCTTAAAAATACTGGATGTGGTTAAGCCTCTAGACCTAATTAGCAATTTATAGGAACTACAAAAACCAAACAACATTTAAACATCATATGGATGTCATCATCAAAATCAGAAACCCTACTGAACACCGGACATGGTTTCTTCAACAAGTAAATAGTGAAGAAAAAGAGAGTAGACGCTTGACTTAGGAGACACAGCAGTCAGTCATACTGCATGCCTCTTATTTGGCTACTGATTGAAGCAAACTATAAAATTAAAAACATAATTTGTAACATTTGAGACAACCTTTCATGTTCACACAGTGCATAGTTCAGACCCAAGCCTGTGCCAGAGGAAATTAAATACATTTACTGCTCTTGTTCTGCCTAGCTCAGACCAGCAAACATCATTTGACGAGATCAGGAGACTAAGGGAGGAATGTGAGATTTATTTATCTTAGCCCCCAATTGTAGTATAGTGGGAAATTATAAAAGCAGCAATATGGAGGTAATTGCACCACAAGAATAAAGTTTTTATTAAGAGCAAGACATTTGATATGCCATTTTATGTTTACCAAAAAAAGTATGCCATAAAAAATGGAAATTTGAAATTTGTAGTAGAATCCATGGCACTTATCAGTCTCTGACTTGTGCAGTGAAACACCAGTAAGTTCCTAGTAATGTTAGCATTATCTGGATAGTAAAATGGGGAAAAACAAAACATAGTGATCTGTTGGGCTGTTTAATTGATAGTGTCAGTAGGTATCCTTCAAAGGAATCCTCTTAGGATTCTGGATAATCATAAAACAGCCCTAGGACATGCATTTGGTTCTTAGTTCCCGCAGAGTAAAACTTGTTATTCAGAAACTCTAGAATTTCCATTCCATTTGGGATTTCCTGAGGTTACAGTAATGACCCAGACTTCTGAAGGCTGTACTTTTGAAACAGCATGATTTCCCACCAAGAAACTGAGATTGAGAATTGATCCATGCCTTTCAGTTAACCACTCCTGATGAGAACTTTGTTCCTTGCCTGGAAGGCCTTGATCTTTCATGATTGACCAGGATCTCTACGGGACCCTCCCACTCCTACCACCACCACAGGTAGACCCTAATAAGATATAATCTTGGAGGCATCATTGGTCTTGTAAATGTAGGCAATGTCTCCAGGGATATTTCTTCCATCTCGAAATAAACAAGCAAATGGAAGTTGGACCAGAAACATCCATGACCAGAGTGTCTAAAAGTTAAGGTGGTTGCACCTGAAACTTGAGAATACAGAGGCCCTGAAAGAGGTGCCATGGCTGCAGCAAGGGGAGCCAGAGCTTTTAGGATGTGGCTTGGACCAGTAGGCAGCAGGATGGGGCAGGATTGTTCTGAAGCCAGATTTTTATAGCAACAGTATTGTGAGACTCTTGAACCATTAGGAAAGTAGGATGTTGGATCTGGGATTCCTAGTCACATAACCCTTAAGAGGGATAAAGTGGTTCTGAGTCTGGGATACAAAACTATCAAATGTTTTCATCAGTAAAAGGTGCAGTTAGATGAGCATATTACCCAGAAATGAAGGACTGTTTAGAGAGGAGAACAAATGGAACTTGTAGAAAAAAAAAAATAGTTATTGATACAAAAAATAAAATTAACGGGTTATAAACAGGTAAAAGGTGTTGTGAACAGAACAAAAGGAAAATTACACCTAGACACATCTTTAATGATGCTGCAGAACACCTAAGAAAAGATCTTGAGATCCACCAGAGGTACAGATCCTCCCCAGAACAGCAGAATGACAGAATTCTCCATAGCGAAACATATAGCAAATGATGTCTTAGTGTTTGCAAAGCTTTTATTATCCTAGAATTGTGCTTGGCAAGATACTCAGTAATAATTAGGACAAAATACAGGCAACTGTTGCTAAATAAAAGCCAAGAACGTTTCTCACCGCAAGACTTGCTCCAAGCTAGTGGTTTACAACTGAGGACAATTTTGTCCCCCAGGGGACATTTGGAAATGTTTGAAGACTTTCATGATTGTCATTGTGGGAGATGCTACTGGCCTCTAGTGACTAGCAGCTAGGGATGCTCTTAAACGTCCTATGATGTAACTGTATGATGTACTACAACAAATACTTATGTGGCCTTGAAATTTCATGGTGCTGAGTTTGAGAAACTCTGAAGGAATTGTAAAGAAGGGACCTCAAGTAAAAGGGAAATGATCCCAGAAGAACAGTGACCTTGACCTTGACCAAAGTCAGTGTTTTGTCTCTGAAATATTTTTAGTGTCTTACTGTGTAGTAAAATTAACTACTAGAAATATTGGACAGAACAGTAATATTATGTGAATCAGAGGACAGTTGAAACTGAAGTGTTCAAGTGTGTTGTTTGTGAGGATGACAGATTGATTAAACTCACTTAACAGTTTAAGTAATATATGTGGTAAAATTTCAAAAGTAATTACTGAAAAAAATAGAATGTGGAAACTCCAAAAGAGGAAAGAGAACAAATGGAATAAGGGAAAAACAAACCAAAAAAAATCCAGGGAGAGGGGCATCTGGGTGGCTCAGTCGGTTAAGCGTCTGATTTTGGCTCAGGTCATGATCTCACAGTTCATGAGTTCGAGCCCTGAGTAGGGCTGTGCGCTGACAGTTCACAGCCTGGAGCCCGCTTCGCATTCTGTTTCTGTCTCTCCCTCTGCCCCTCACCAGCTTGTGCAGGCACGCGCTCGCGCTCTCGCTCTCTCTCTCTCTAAAAAATAAATAAATGAACATTAAAAGAGAGAGAAATCCCAGAGAGAGAAAATGAGAATGAATCATAAAAAAAGACCAAATAGAAATTTTAAAATCCTATCTTTCCAGTCGCTCTCTCCTTTCCTCTCTCTGTTTCAGCCATGTTACTCATTCTGTTTTATGACTGCATTAAGGTTGTTTCTGCTTTAGGATTTTTTAAAATTACTGTTCCCTCTGCTTGAAATGCAGGCTTTTCCTGAACATTCTATGTCAAGGGTGTGCTACAGCCAGCTCATACCAACTCCTGAGAACCAATTGTATGCATCTCTTCCCAAAACCATTCTCAGTGACTTCGCATTAGTAGTTTATTTTTTTTATTTGAGAGAGCACGCGGGCAGGAGAGATGGGCAGAGGGAGAGAAAGAGGGAGTTTTTTTTTTTTTTTTTGAGAGGGAGAGAGAGAATTTTAAGCTGGCTCCACTGCCAGCATGGAGCTTTCTCACAACAGCGAGATCATGACCTGAGCTGAATCAAGAGTCAGATGCTCAACCAACTGAGCCACCCAGACGCCCCAACATGTTAGTAGTTTACAATTGGCGTGTGTGAGTATTTACACTGTGGAAATAGACAACCACTATAAATCAGTTTTATGTGTGTGTGTATATGTTTTTAACTGTCTTCTGTGACTTCATATACACACAATGAAAGCAACATCTTTAACTGCTCTGTCTATTGCTGTATCACCAGGACCTAGAACAGTGCCCAGCACATCATAAGAACTTAATAAATGTGGGGTGCCTGGGTGGTACAAGTCGGTTGAACGTCCAACTCTTGATTTCGGCTCAGGTCATGATCTCAGGCTTCATGAGTTTGAACCCCACATCAGGCTATGCCCTCAGCGCAAAACCTGCTTGGGATTCTCTCCCTCTCTGTCTGTCCCTTCCCCACTCAGGCACACTATCTCTCTCCCAAAATAAATATTTTTTTAAAAACCTAATAAATGCTTACTGAATTAACTGAATAAATGGATTACTTAAAACCGGTGATAATTTTAAGCTGTGTCATTCTCTCTTTAGGATTTTCTGGAACCATTAGAGGAAAAGAATTTCATTTTCTTTTTTTTTTTTCCTTAATGTTTATTTTGAGAGAAAAAACCGCATGCACAACAGAGAAGGAATAGAGAGAGAGGGAGACAGAGAATCCGAAGCAGGCTCCATGCTATCATTTTCCTGTTTTGTTTTGTTGTTGTTTTTTTAGTAACTTTTTATTGTGGAAATTTCCAATGATATAGAAAAGTAAATAGAATAGGATAGTGAACCTCCATGAAGCCATCACTCAGTTTCAACAATGTTGAGAATCTGTTTTCAATCCCCACTTAATTTTTTCCTGGAATATCTTAAAATTCCAGACATCACATGATTTTATTTACTTTAAAAAAAAAAGTTTAAATTTATCTGTTTCAAAGGTGGGGTTTTTTGGGGTTTTTTGTTGTTTTTGTTTTTGTTTTCTACATTTGATTAGAGTCAGGATTCTAACAAGTTTCACACCTTGTACTTGGTTGGTATGTCATTTTAAGTCTCAAATTATGAATTCTGCTTTCTTAGTTTATGCCATTTATTTATTGAATAAGTCAGATTATTTGTCATGTAGAATTTCTCACATTCTGAATTTGGTGATTGCCTCATCTTTGTGGTGATGTTTAGCATGTTCCTCCTCTGCTTTGTTTTGTTTGTTTTCTTTGTTTTGTTTTTGTGAACTGATAGATTTAAGAAGCTTGATTAGATTCAACTTCCATTTTTTTGGTAAGAATACATCATAGGTTGCACAGGGTACTTTTTATTGTATTACAGTAGGGGTTTGTGTCGTCCACTTTTAACAAGCAATGTTAACATTGATCATTGAGTTCCAGATCACCCTGATCCATCCATTATAAAGTTATGTCTTAGCCTTTCATCTAATGGTTTTAGCAACCATTGATGATGATTGCCTAGATCTATTATTTCATTAGGGGTTGAAAATTGGTGGTTTTTTTTCCTAATCCATCTGCATTTAAAATTTTTTTTAATTTAAATTTCAGTTAATATACAGTGTTATATTAGATTCAGGTGAATCAGTATAGTGATTCAGCAATTCTGTGCATTACTCAATTCTCATCATGATGAGTGTACTTTTTTTTTTTAATTGTTAAGTTTGTTTATTTATTTTGAGAGAGAGAGAGACTCTGTCAACGCAGAGCCCAGTGCAGGGCTTGATCTCACAAACCATGAGATCATGACCTGAGCTGAGATCAAGAGTTGGACCCTTAATGGACTGAGCCACTGAGGCACCCCATGATGAGTATACTCTTAATCCCCTTCGTCTGTTTTCACCCATCCCCCTACCCAACTCCCCTGTGGTAACCACCAATTCTCTGTAGTTAAGAGTCTGTTTCTTGGTTTGTCTGTCTCTTTTTTCCCTATGCTTGTTTGTTTTGTTTTTTAAATTCCACACTGATTAGCTAGAATGTTTCTATAATGAAGAAATTTTCTTTAACTTTTTCATCACCTAAAAATATAGTTGGTACAGGAAAGGCAAGATAATTGCTTGATTCTTTCCATTTATTGTTTTTCATATATGTTTGTTCTTAGTAACTTGCAAAGGTGACTAGTTGTTTTTTTTTTTAATATATTGGATATTTCACATACTTACTTTTCAATTCATTGCATTATTTATTTTTAGTGCTCATATTATCCCATTTTTAGCCATTAGGGATCCCATCAGGTTGGCTTTTCTGTCCTTTGACATGATCCAGTTATTTTCATAGCTTGTTGACTGTTTCCCAAACTTACATTTAAGGTTATAGGACTTTAAATTAATTTCTTTAAATTTTATATTAGTGTCTATTTTATCAATATTTAAAGTCTTAGTTCTTAATGACATTTATATATTTTTTTATTTTCTCTCTCTCCTACGAGGTGATTATAATTATATAACTCTTACACAATACAGAACCAAAGCTAAGGATACAACACAAACTTTACTGTGTTAGGGAACCAAGTCTCTTTATCTCTCTCTCTCTCTCTCTTTTTTTTCTTTATAGGTGGTTCACCAAATGCTTGTGGGATGAAAAAAAATATGTGGCAGGAGTTTGTACAAAAATAATTCTTGGTTACATGACCTAATGTCATTTTTTTTTGTTTTTTTTTTTTGTTTTTTTACCTAATATCATTTATAAAAGGTTGGACATCTGTAAGTAGAGGGCTTTTGCTGCCATTGTTCAACAGCAATAGTGTATAAAGGTATTATATACTAAGGACTCAATAAGTACTTTTTAAAAAAAATTTATTCTAGATTTGGGTGACTTTAAGTGTAGGGTCTCTGTAGGTTAGAATCCTAAAAGAATAGTGTGTCCAGAGGCCTTTGTATTAAGAAAAGCAATGACCTATGTTTACCTCTTAGAAATTTATTTTTGCTCCTTTTCTAGAGGGAGCCACATTCTCCAAGCAACGCTAATTGAGTTCTCCCACTCTCAGATTAAAGTTTGAATATGAGGGGTGCTTGGGTGGCTCAGTCAGTTGAGCATCTCACTTTGGCTTAGGTCATGATCTCACAGTTTGTGAGTTTAAGCCCTGCACTGGGCTCTCCGCTGTCAGCACAGAGCCCTCTTCATATCCTTTGTCCCACCCCCACCCTCACCCCTGCTCCTTCCCTGCTCTACTTACGCTGTCTCTCAAAATAAAAAAATAAACTTAAAGTAGTTTGAATATGAAAATGGGTTCTGTTAATACAGAGGCAACATGAAGTTATTTGGTGCTGATACTTCTTTAATACCACTGAGAAACTGACTTGGTTTACTTTTTTTTTTTTTTCCAGATGATGGGCATAATAAGAAAGCTCGAAATGCTTATCTCAATAATTCCAATTATGAAGAAGGAGATGAATATTTTGATAAAAACCTGGCACTCTTTGAGGTAATATTTGGGAGAAGACTAGGGCAGAGATTTCAGGAATAGAGATTTCAAGATCGCTGTTTTCTATCCCATTTAGTTTTAAAACAGTACAGCCTGGATACTTTTAAGAATTAATTGTTAAAGTATAATACTTATGATAACTTGTCATTATAGTTGATTTATTTATGTAATCTAATGATCACTAATAAGTACCATTAAATCAAATTTCTGAGTATTGAGGAAGAATGTTGACATTCTTCCTCAATATGGGGGACCTTGCTATCTAATTCAGCTAGGATGTGAATATTTGCATTATCTACAAAGTGTAAAATAGTGAGTTTTTCAATCTGTGTTTAGGAGGACTTTCACTTACCTTAGAACTACTAAATCAAAAATCGGTGTAGGAAGTAGGCTGCTAGATTAAGAGGACCTTGTAGGTCTTAACCTGAGACCCTACGGACTCTGACGGCGTCTGCAGGCAGGTTCTTGAAAGGAACCTACTTTAGTCCCGCCTTTGTTTCTGGCTTTGGACAGTGATGTGAATGTTAGTTCTCTCAGCATACTTATCTTTTAAATGATATTTTCTTTCAGCTTACTTGAAGAAAAGATCTGTGGTGAATATTTACTTCAGTCACAAAGGTTTTTTTCTTTTAATGTTTGTTTATTTTTGAGAGAGAACACAGCTGTGCGCACAAGACAGGGAGGGGCAGAGAGAGAGGGAGAGAGAATCTCAAGCAGGTTCAATGTAGGGCTCGATCTCACAAACCATGAGATTATGACCTGAGCTGAAATCAAGAGTCGGACCCTTAACTCACTGAGCCACCCAGGTGCCCCTCAGTCACAAAAGTTTTTTAATGAGCTATCCGTATGTGCTGCAATAAATAATAGCCCTAAATTTTGTTAGAATGTTGGTAGCCTAAAGAAAGGGGCACTGTAGTTAAAGATAATATTACCAACATTTTTTACAAGGTTACAGCTGTCTGTAGGGGCCAGTGTGATTTTGTTTTTACTGTAAAGTTAAGCTATTAGAAAGAATCCTAAAGCTTTTCACTTAAGAATCTTATAAGGATTCATGTAGCCCTGATTAAGTGATATTTTACCTTGGGAGGAAAAGAAAGCCTCACTGATGAATTGTCTTAAAATATTTATCTGTGAAATATTTTCTTATTTAATTTGCAATTTTCTGATACATGGGCCATTTTGATGTTTATGCTTCCAGTGTTCTTCATTACTCATTTCTTCCATGTTTACGACTTTATAGGAAGAAATGGACACAAGACCAAAGGTATCTTCTCTCCTCAACCGTATGGCCAATTATACTAATCTGACACAAGGAGCGAAGGAACATGAAGAGGCAGAGAACATCACTGAGGGGAAAAAGAAGCCCACCAAGGTGAGGCCTTAGGATAACAATGATAAATAAAAAGAGTCCCATATATAAGAAAGGAGGAACTATCCAGGGCATCACTCTGTGCTCCGTAACTATTGAATGCTTGCTTTAAGCCAGGCACTGTTCTGGGCACCGGGATCATAGCAAAAAGAGAACCTACAACGTCCTGCTCTCATGCAGTCCGAATTCTGGTATGAAGAGATAGTTGTTAAACTGTATATTAGATGTTGATAAATGCTCTAACAAAAATATAAGCAGGGACAAATAGTAGCTACACTTGTGGCATATCATAGGCAGAGACTTGTCAGATCACTATGTTGTACGCCTGAACCAGTGTAACATTGTGTGTCAACTATACTTCAGTAATTAATTTTTTTTAAAGCAGGCTAAAGAGACTGCAACTGGCCAGCAAGAAAGCCAGGGCAGAAGGGGTTGCTGTTGGAGAGAGGTTAGTCAGGGAAAGCCCTTCTGACAGTGATATTTGAGCAGAGACCTAACCAATGTGAGACAGTGAGCCTGGTTGGGAGAAGACCGTTGCAGGGAGAGGAAGTAGCACTTCAGAAGAGGAGTGTCCACGCCCACCTGCTGATGCCATCTCTCTGTGGTGAAGTGGTTGGGTTTTTCAAAGACTACATTTCAGTTTTTCTCAAAATGAAAATAAGGAACAAGGTAGCTTCCTGGTTGTTCAGGAATTAAATGACCCTCAGATCTTCATTTTACCAACGTATTTACCAGCTACTATGAAAGATTTATACCACATTCTAAAGGAATTCCATCAAGTCATTATTCCGTTTAGATGAAAAGGGAAAGCTGATAGCTTCAAACTACGGAACATTTTAAAAGGGGGGGATTGTGGTCAAATACTTATGTAAAAACATATGGGGACCTGTGTAAAGTAAAAATGTATAGTTCTAGGACTATTAAAAAGTATGGTGATTGACATTTATTAGATGGAGATTTTATATGTGCCTCTTCTAGGATATTCTGATTATCTCTGCCTAATAATTAATATGGTAGTTGGGAGCAAGTTTTTATACACAAGTAAAGGGATAAAAGCATGGCTTCTAGATGACTATATAATTTTTCTTTTGTCAACTTTCTTTCCAGACCCCTCAAATGGGTACTTTCATGGGTGTCTACCTCCCCTGTCTACAAAATATTTTTGGAGTGATCTTGTTTCTACGCCTTACATGGGTTGTGGGCACAGCAGGCGTTCTTCAGGCCTTCGCAATCGTCCTTATCTGCTGCTGCTGTGTAAGTCCTGAGTTGGCTCTTAGAAATCACCTGGAACGTTGCAAGAGCTCAAGATTATATGCACTTGACCTGTTTGAGAATAAAACAAAGGCTAATAGGGGAAGACTCATGATCTCAAAAGGAGAGATTATTTTGATATTAAAATCTGAAGGATTTTCAGTTATTTAGGGCCCACTCTTCACTGCTTAGATCTATAATATGATGTACTAGAAATTACAAAGGAAGACTTCTTTCTGGAGGGAGTAGGAGATGTAGTCCTTGACTTCAAAGAATTCAGAATACAAACCACTTGTATTGATGGCACCAAAGTTGTGATAGAAAATGATGCCGCACTACTCCAGTATAGTATGGAGAAACAAAATGGATTGTTGTTTAGGGTGAGGGGCATTTGTTTTGTTTTCAAGTCTCATCTGTTCTCCCTTCCCTAGAAATTCAGGTGTGTTTTCCAGGTCCTCTCCCCACTGTACTGAGAACATTCTGATCTTCCTTGAATTTAAACTCCTCTTATGCATTATAAGTTGATTATTATAAAAAGTGTATTTTTTTGTTCTGTTACCTGCTGACCTCTTTCATTACTATCATTATTATACCCTCCTTGTGCATTAGGCTCACTGAGTACATACAAAGCAGGATAAGCAGAGATAGTTCCTATCATTAATAAATTAAAATTAACAGTACTACCTCTCCCCCCCCCCCCCCTTTTTGTTTTCTTAGTCTTAAAACTTCAAGGTCATGTTTGGCTCCTTGGTCACCTCTCACATCTAATCAGCTACCAGTGTCAATCAAGTCTCCCTCTGAAATCTCTTACCTACAACCCTTCCTTTATATTCCTGTTTTTTCACTGAACTGTAATAGCCTATTAACAAGTCACTCTGTCTTCATCTGCTCCCTGTCTGCAGTCCATTCTATACTCTGTTGCTCCCAGGCAATGTTTTCAAAATATAGTTTTTATTAGTTCAGAAGTCTTCAGTGGTTCCCTTCCTTACTGAATATTGTTCTTGTAATATCTAGTCCTTAGTCAGTTTCCAGTCTGTTTTCCAAGTTAACTAGGAGACCAAGGTGAGATCAGGGGTTTCTACTAGCCCCTAACCTACTGATTATGACATAGAACCATTTTAACAGAATACTCAAGATGATAGTAATTTGACTAGTGCAATGAGTTGAACCACATCATATTTCCATGCTATTAGGTATGATATCCAACTCCGTCCGTAAAGTATGTAGAGTTAATTATTCAAACAGTGCTCTGAATTCCACAGATGGGAAGATAGTACAGAAATGTCATCTTTATAACAGTAACAGTCTTCTCCTTTCACTTCCTTTACAGACAATGTTGACTGCTATCTCCATGAGTGCCATTGCCACTAATGGAGTGGTGCCAGGTCAGTTGGCTAAGATTGCATTTCAGGGATTGTCAACAATTACTGTATGTTTATGCTGTGAAGCCAGAGGTGCAAACTTCCAAGGGACAGAGTACTATTTAGTCTGTTGGTCATAGGCATTCACACTCTTTGACTTTAGAATACATTCTTTAAGTCTCTTTATGTCCTAAACTAGGGGAACCTCACTCACTCTTGGTGGGAATAGAATCTGATCCAGCCACTCTGGAAAACAGTATGGAAGTTGTTCAAAAAATTGAAAGTAGAAATACCTTATAACCCAGTAATTTCATTTCTGGGTATTTACCCAAAGAAAATGAAAACACTAGATTAAAAAGATATAGGTGCCCTTATGTATAGTGCTGTATTATTTACAATAACCAAGATATGGAAGCAACCTAAGTGTTCATCAATAGATGAATGAATACAGAAGTTGTGGACACATACACACAAAATAGAATATTACTCATCCATCAAAAAGAATGAAATCTTGCCATTTGCAACAACACAGGTGAACCTAGAGATCCACTCATGCAAATGAAATAAGTCCAAGAAAGACAGATGCCATATGCTTTTACTTATATGTGGAATCCAAATAAATAAATAAACAGACAAACAAAAACAGAGACTCATAAATACAAAGAACAAACTAGTGGTTGTCCAGGAAAAGAAGAGTAGAGGGATGAGCAAAATAAGTGAGAGGGAGGGAATAAGAGTTACAAACTTCCAGATATAAAATAAATAAGTCATGGGGATGAAAAATACAGCATAGGGAATACACTCAATAATATTGCAGTAACATTGTATGGTGACAGATGGTAACTGCACTTACTATGGTGTGCTTAATGTACAGAATTGTCAAACCACTATGATGTTGTACTATACCATTTATTAAAGTCAACCATACTTCAATTAAAATAAAAAGGAAAAAAATCTCATCATGTTCTAAGCTAGAAGTCTTAATTTGTATCACATTCCTATCTTCTTTTAGTTAGGATATATATTATGGGGCTATCTCATGCCTGTAGTAAATATTCCTTGATATTTATCTAAGTAATACTGACAAGTTGAACTAGTTGGTGTGGAGCATTAGCTATGCAGTATATTAGAAAGGTTTTATCCTTTATTTCCCATTAGCAAATATACTTTTTATCAAAACATTGAGAGTTTTCAAAAGCCTGAAGCATTTATTCTTCTTATTTATGACTTTGTTTACATTCTTCTTACCGGTGTACTTTCTTTATCCTGCTTACATTGTTTTGTCTTTTAGCTGGAGGCTCATACTTTATGATTTCCCGGGCCCTGGGCCCAGAGTTTGGTGGGGCTGTTGGCCTCTGCTTTTATCTTGGTACCACATTTGCAGCAGCCATGTATATCCTTGGTGCCATTGAAATTTTTCTGGTGAGTAATGGCTTAATTGTGGTCTACAGTGTAGAAAAGATAGAGATTTGGATTTATTTTGTTGTTTGGTAGCAAAACTTCTGAGAGATCCGCTGTAGAATCAAACAAGTGATTCACTGTTAACTTGTCATTGACTTCCTGTTGTGAGTATAAGTCAGAATGGTTGAAAGTCTCCACTGCCTGCCTACTGCTTCCCTTCCACCCGTTTACTAACACCCTACCCACCTCACCAAGAAGTGGAAGTCGTGAGGCAAGACACACTAACAAGGAAAAAGTAAAGTTTATCTTTTGTCATATCTTTATCCCCCCAAAATAAAATGTTTTTCATTTCTTTATTCACTGGATTATTATTATTATTATTTTTTTTTTTTTTTTACTGTTTAAAATGATAGGTAAGTAGGAATAATAAGGTAGGACCTAAGGTAATCATTATAATTATTTTACATAACCCTTCGAATAAATTATTAATGCATTCTTTGCTGTTTCCTTTGGGAAATGCAGATATTCAGAACAACATGTAGCCTTAAAAAAAAAAAAAGATCAATGCTATCCAGTTTTTGCAGGAATAGGTTAAGTCTCCCGTCATTTTCTATCTTAGCTTTTCTTTACTTTGTGAAAATAAATGCAAATTACAACAGCCCTTTTACTTGATGACTATAAAATGACCTCATTTTCTACTTCTTTCACTTAACAGGTATATATTGTCCCCCGAGCTGCCATCTTTCGTAGCGATGATGCACTCAAGGAATCAGCAGCCATGCTAAATAACATGCGTGTCTATGGCACCGCGTTCTTGGTTCTCATGGTATTGGTGGTATTCATCGGTGTGCGCTATGTGAACAAGTTTGCCTCACTTTTCCTGGCCTGTGTCATTGTGTCCATCTTGGCCATCTATGCTGGAGCCATCAAGTCTTCTTTTGCCCCTCCACACTTCCCGTATGTGTCTGCCTCTTACCGGCCATCATTACTGGGTAGTCATTGACAATATCTGGTGATGTGACCACTTCAAGTACAATTTCACAGTGTCCCTGAGATTTCACTTGTGGATAAGCTCAGTTAGCATCTAGGCAGGAAGCCTCCCCGCAAACTTATGTCATGTCAATCCTCTTCCTTATGTCCCAGGCATAGAACTGGCAGCTGTAACCATCATTTGGATGTAGATACTGAGTTTTGTTTTAAAACCTCCTTATAATGGTTGTGCTTGCTTAAACTATTCATGAAGAGCTTTACAAATAATATAGTTATTACCGGCAAGCTTTGTAAAGTATTCAAAAGTTGGATTCCTGTTATTAATGAAATATCAAGAGAGTCAAAGAAACCTTAGCTCCTATTTAAATATTTGTAATTACCCTTTTTATTTTGCTGTTAATATCATAGCAGACTTTCTTTCTACTTATAAAATAAAGAGGAATACATGTCACATTTGCATATATATCTCTCTAGAGAGATTGTATTCCTTACCATAAGTAGTACAAGTACATTAAAGTATATTTTTTGAAGTAGCAATGGATTTGTACAGATAGGTGACTCCCAGGTCACCTGTTCTCTGTTTGACTAGTGGCATAGGGACTAACCAGCACTGAGTGTTTGTAATCTTGCTACAGAGATTGTCTTTAAGAAGCATCTGGATTATCAGGTATCAAACTTATCAGTCCTATGTTCATTAAACCTGATTACAGAAAAATAGTTGTTTCAAGATGAAAAGACAGATCCATAGAGATTAAATGACTTGCCCAAAAGTTAGTTAATGGCAGAGCACAAACATGAACACTTTGATTTCCTAACTCCTGGTGCAGTATTTCTTCTACTATGCTAAATGATGTCAGTGATAAATTCCATCATCAGTTTTTAGTCTGCTCATTTATGGGCTACAACTAGCCGAAAGTACTGAAGGCTACTGGATGTCTTCATTTGAGAAATTCCACTTTGTCTTAAGTTCTTCTTTGATTCTTCTCTCTTTTGGTGGGTAAAAGGTCACGATGTGTGGTATTTTCTTTAAAATATTCCAGCAAAACAAGACAGAATTCCCTAGAGGAACACTAAACCAGACTGTGCAGTGTTGAGTTATCGAAGCTGAGTAATGGGTACATGGCTCATTATACATGTATGCTGTCATTTTGCAGATTTGAAAAGTTGCTTTGTTCCTCTTGAGAGTTACTTTAACTGTGGGTATATTGTTCTTTTGTTCATATTTATAGCTCCGGGTTAAAGAAAAAAATAAAATCAGCAGTTATTATTTGTAATATCCTTAAATACCCTCACTCCCACTGGGTCTAGGCTTACGTTCAAAAATAGTTTTCTCTTAGGCCATAGTGGGATGTGCCTTCTATTTCAGCCAAGCTGTTTTTCTCAAAACGGTAGCCAGAAAGTTTGACCTTTAGCAGAACATTTTCAAAGGGGTTTTTAGGAACATAAGGCTTTTCTAGGCCAAAAAAATAGGGGAAAAATTTTTTTGTCAGAAGAACAAAAGGACTCTGGGATTCTTTTAGGCCTAACAATTGGTTAATAACCTAGAAAATTTGGAAGATGGGTAAGTCCTGTGTCTTCAGATAGTTTTTGTATTTGAATTCTGTCACTACCACTCGAGTAGACTGCTTTATCTCCCTAAACTTCAGTTCCTCCATCCACAACATGGAAATACTCATGCATATTTTGTGAGATGGCTGTGAGGATTAAATTGCAGAAAATTTAAATCCCCATTTACAGAATGAGTCAATAAATGTTAGTTCTTTTCCCATCCATGACAGTAAAAGCTCTTAGAGATGAGGTGTTTTGTTTTAACTTTGCTAATCTAATTTACTAACCTATATCTAACCTATCTTCTTTTCTTAAACGTTTTTTCCCCCTTGCTTCATCTTTCTCTCTCTTTTCACTTAGGGTCTGCATGCTGGGTAACCGCACCCTTTCATCAAGACACATTGATATTTGCTCTAAGACCAAGGAAATTAACAACATGACAGTACCATCAAGGTTATGGGGCTTCTTCTGTAACTCAAGTCAGTTTTTCAATGGCACCTGTGATGAATACTTTGTTCACAATAATGTCACTTCAATCCAGGGCATTCCTGGATTGGCTAGTGGTGTCATTACAGGTAAGTTAGGAGGTATTTGAACAAGTTTTTTATTTGTTTCTGAGGAAAGCGGGCCTTTCAATCTTAGACTCTTATATTGTCCATGACGCCTCACTGCCATTGTATCACTTCCCTGCTTAAGCTCAGCACACAGCTCCTAATTCAGCTTCTTTCTGCTTTTCTGTTAGTGAACTTCTCCTTTTTCAGGACTCCTTGCGGTGTTTTCTGTTAAAATTTCCCACCTTTAGAGAGCAGAGCTAAGCCAGTCGCTTTTTGAACTGGGATAAAGTAATAAAATATTCTGTGTTACTGTAAAGTTGCCAATGTTCTTCCCACAGGGACAGCTAGAATGGAACTATTTCAGTGTCCCCACATGCACATATGTGTTTTCCTAACTCAGCCCGATTTCTGAAGCTCTTTGCTTAAGTGACTTCTGTCTTAAATGTTTGGTCCACAATTTCTTTGCATGTAAGCAGGTTTACACTAAGGTGTTAGAAATAGCATTGATTACTAATTTTTAGAAAATAGGCTTTGCGGGGCACCCATCTTTAGTCTGATTAACTTTTACTAATTTGCATTTGTAAATTTAACTGTATTTGTATGTACCAAAGTCTTTTGTCAAATTACATTTGAACCATTTGAGAAAGAGCATTAGGTTTTTATTTGTGCTTTATTATGTAATATATACATGTGCTCATGTAGAAAGAAACATACCTTCAAACACTAGAAATGAGGAATCTGATTTAGAATGTTGTTTAGGTAGAAAATGAATTACCTTCTTTCCATACTTCTGTTGCTTATATACCTTTTTCTTCCCTCTACAGAGAATCTTTGGAGTAATTACCTACCAAAGGGAGAGATCATTGAAAAGCCCTCAGCCAAATCTTCTGATGTCTTGGGCAGCTTAAACCATGAGTATGTCCTTGTTGACATCACCACCTCTTTTACTCTTCTGGTGGGGATCTTCTTTCCTTCTGTCACAGGTAAGCAGAAGGGCTGTTATCTATTTTAGAAGTTATCAGACCCAGAGAGTGATTTTCCTTAAGACACAGGCTTCTCAGATACCAGTCTTTGGTATCAGTATGAATATCAAAGTGTCCAGGAACTAAGAAATTAACTTGTTCTTTTTTCCTTCTCTAAAGGTATCATGGCTGGATCAAACAGATCTGGAGATCTGAAAGATGCTCAAAAGTCTATTCCCATTGGCACTATCCTCGCCATCCTGACCACCTCGTTTGTCTGTATCCTTGTCATGAATCCAATTTGAGTTTTAGTCATAGGCATATCTGTGGAATGAGGGCCATCAATATTTTTATCCTAGTAATAAAGATGTCTGCTTTCTATCAGCTCACTTCTTACTAGATAATCTACCCACCTCATCTCTAAAATTCAAGGAAAAATTTACAATAGTGAATCTACCAACTAATTTTACTGATGTAAGCAGACACACAGGATATTTCTTCTTATTTCAGAGGGTTAGAGGTCAGTTTCCTTGACTCTCAGTATGGTAGATTTAAGCAATGTTGTCCTTTTTGGTGCCTGTATTGAAGGTGTTGTTCTCAGAGACAAGTGAGTAGTTGATTTCTTTGTAATATTTGTGTGTCTGTCTTCCAGTATATCAGATCACTGCCCCCAAGATGGTCATAAACTCAAAACCTAACCTGAGGTTTATATCGTGACTAACAATTAGAAAATATATGTATATACTTCCCAAAAAGGTTAGTGAATAATAAGTACTAGTTACATTGTTATAAATAAGTGAGATGCCATGAATATAGCTCTTTCATGAAGTAGTGAATTTGTCTGAATGACAAGGACTTGTCTGTAGTACATTAAAAGCTGTTGGAAAACTAAGACCAAAAGTAGAGGAAAGCACGTTAAAAAAACAAACGAAACAAAAACTTTGAAGTGTCTCTAGCATCTCTTCTATGAGATATAAGTATGTGTCTGTTTAGCATTCTAAATAAAATCTTGGAATTTTCTTCATTTCGTTCATGAAGGCTGCTGGGTGTTTTTCCTTTCCTCACACCTATGAGCAAAAAACAAGTTTTTGTAAGAGATTCTTAGAAAAATCTTTCCCCTAAATCTGCTAGATCTCTTCCCATTTTCCCTGTCTGGAGGAATTACAAGCCTCACCATTCACCCTTTCTCAAAACAGAAATGTAGGTGCCATCCTAGACTTTCCCCAGTTCCCTCATCCAGTTGGTTTCTAAGCCCTGTGAATTCCACCTTTCATCTTAATAGATCTCCTTTTCGCTCTTTATCCCCATCCCTTTGCACAGACCTTCAGGATCTTTTTCCTGGATTATTGTAATTACCTCTCTTTCAGTTTTATCACCTTCTAATCCTTCTTCCATGCTGCCACCAGAATGATTTTTCTACAACACAAAATGAGATCATTTTCCTGCTTCACAGCCTGCCAAGCCCATTACTTCAGTCCGGCCCTGTTTACCTTTTTCTTATGTCATCTCCCATCATTCCCTCATAAAGTCCACATGCTCTAGCCATAACTTGAAGTTAAATATGCCTTGTTTCAGATTCCCATCCAGCCACACATTTGTCTGTGCAGTTTCCTTTGCTTAGAATGGGTAACTCCCGCCTGGCAGCCACATGAATCCTTGAAGACTAGACTAAATGTCTTCTGTCCTGTGAAGCTTTCCCATACTTACCCATCAGAGATACCCACTCCCCTCCTTGTTTAGCCACTACAGTATTACACTTAACCATATATATGTATTGTAGCTTTTCATATCACTCTCCCTGACTAGATTGAGTTCTTTTAGGACAGGAACCCCAGTAAATAATATATACATATTGCTGACAAAAATAAGTAGCACAGTTTACTATTACTATACTATTGTCACTGAAAATATATGGGTTCATAGAGGTTTGGTAAATTACACCATAATATAAAAAGTATTGAAAGTATAAGCTGGAATACCACTTTGGAAAACTGTTGGTCATTGTCTCCTAAAGTTGAACATGCATGTACCTTATGACCTGGCACTTCCACTGCTAGGTAGATCCAACAGAAATTCATGCACATGTGCGTTAAGAATCATGCACAAGAATTCTCACAGCAGTATTGTTACTAATAGTCAAAATCCTTATATAGTTCACACGTCATCAGTAGTAGAATGGATAAGTTATGTATTCATGCAATGGGAAATCAGAGCAATGAAAATAAATAAGCCATAGCTATATATACACCCACACAAAAGGATGAATTTCAGAAAGTTAAGTGAAAGAAACCAAGCACAAAACACATATATTGTGGTTCATTTATTTAAAGTTTAAAAACAGGTAAAACTACATAGTATTAACAGGATAGTGATGGGGGAAGGGCTAGTGATAGCAAGTGGGCATAAGAGAGACTGGGGTTCTGGCAGTTTTCTATTTCTTGACTAGATAGTAGCTACATAGATGGTTTGTGAAAATTTATTGAAATGTACATTTGTTTTTTGCACATTACTTTTTGTGTGTGATTCTTAATAAAAATGGTTGAAACCAAAAATAAACAGATGAGATGCCATGTTTCACCCATCAAATTAGCATTGACTTTTAAAATTTTAATATAAGGCTGGTGTGAAATAGATACATGCTATAAAACCTAAACCTTCATATACTTCCAGTGGGAATAAAATTTATTATAACCTTTCTGGAAAGAAGTTAGATAGTGATTTTGAAATATTTTAAGATATTGAAATGCGATTTCATCCCTTTTATTGCGATGACTACCTCTTAGAAATCTGCCATAAGGAAAAAAAACCTGAAGTGCGAATGTAGATATGTGCACAAAGATGTTAATCACAGTATTTTCTATAATACAAAATAACCACTAGAGGAATGGACTGTGTAAATTATGATGCAATATTATTAAAACCACTAAGATTTTCATTCATAAAGAGCTTTTCATGACATAGGAAAATGTAAGTTTAAAAAGAATATGGAATTATAGGTATAGAGTGATCTCCTCTATATTTTAAAAAACATAGTAAAGAGGGGCACCTGGGTGGCGCAGTCGGTTAAGCGTCCGACTTCAGCCAGGTCACGATCTCGCGGTCCGTGAGTTCGAGCCCCACGTCAGGCTCTGGGCTGATGGCTCAGAGCCTGGAGCCTGTTTCCGATTCTGTGTCTCCCTCTCTCTCTGCCCCTCCCCCGTTCATGCTCTGTCTCTCTCTGTCCCAAAAATAAATAAAAAACGTTGAAAAAAAAATTTTTAAAAAAACATAGTAAAGAGACTACAATGTACAAAGTGTGCTAAATATTACCAGTTATGTTATCATGATGGATTTCCTCCCTGCTTTTTATTTTTTGTATTTTTCCAACTTTTCTGCAAAGAGCAGATATTTTGATATTTTGAAGGGAAAAGCTATAATTGAAGCTTAGCTTATTTTCTGGCTCTTCAGGTTATTTTCTTAATATAGGTTAATAATTAGCCTTTTGATCAAATCTATCCACCTTTACATTTCTTAATTTTCATGTCTATCTCCATTCAGTTCTCTAAAAATTATAAATAGAAAAAAATTGGGTGATACTTTTCTAGGCTTTCAGTCTGTAGTTACTTCCCAGTTAATTTTCCCCACTCTTATTTCTCTCCCAGGTTTGGGGATGCTGTGAAAGGTAATCTGGTGGTGGGTACCTTATCTTGGCCATCCCCATGGGTGATTGTTATTGGCTCCTTCTTCTCCACATGTGGGGCTGGACTTCAGAGTCTCACAGGTGCACCAAGGCTGCTCCAGGCTATAGCCAAGGATAACATCATACCCTTTCTGAGGGTGAGTGATCTTTCCCATGCCCTCTTCTTTTTTTCTCAGATTTTATGAGAAACTGTCATCTTCATATGCTTACGAATTATTAGAGCATATAATACGAAGATCTGGGTTTTTAGTACAAAACACTCTAAATCTCTATGAGGGATGAGTTTATATGTGAGTGGGTAAAGGTATTTTTAAAAATATCACAGTTGGGAGTTTGGGTTTGGGGTTTTTGTTTTTTGTTTTTTTTGAGAGAGAGAGCGTAAGTAGGAGAGGGACAGGGAGAGGGGAGGGGGGAACAGAGGATCCAAATCAGGCTCTGCGTGCTGACAGCAGCAAGCCACAGTAGGATGCTCAACCGACTGAGCCACCCAGGCACCCCGAAATATCAACAGTCGTTAACACCATCATCTTTCATATATCTGAAACTGTAACATGGAGGAATCAGGGAGCATTGACTCAAACACTTCCCACATTCCTGTGTCTGATATTTCCCTTCTCTGTACAGGTTTTTGGTCACAGCAAAGCCAATGGGGAACCTACCTGGGCTTTACTTCTAACTGCCGCCATTGCAGAGCTGGGAATCCTTATCGCCTCCCTGGATCTTGTGGCCCCAATTCTTTCTATGTAAGAGCTAGTTCCTCTCTTCACTTTTTCTTGCTTAAATGATACATAATACATGTTGATTTCCATCAGGTGTATAACAGTTGTGGTAAAAGAGTGAGCCAAGTACTGGTATAACTTCACCTAAATAGTATATATTGCTAAGAAGTTTCGTGTAAGGCTTTTATAAATTGTCATGGTTTCTTCCTACCTGTATAACTTGAAAAGTTCTTTTCCTTCCTTTGTGATTCATCATCAACTAGTTGTAGTTTTTACTGCTACTGTTAGGTTGGATCCTTTAGCTGGGACTTAGTGTTGACTTAATACCTACCTGGCACTGGGCAGCATGGTAGGAATACAGAGGTGAATGACACAATCCTAAGAAACTGATGATAGATAAAGAGACCAGTGATCTTTGTACAGTGTGATGAGAACCGTGGTAAAGGTGAACAGCGTCATAAGAACTCTAAAGGGAGGCACCTAAGTGGACTGAGACTCAAGAAGGGTTTACTACTTGCATCTTGAAGGAGGACTGGTGATTAACTCAGCAACTGAATAGTGAGATGTCCCAGGCATGGAATGTGTGTGAAGGAACTGAGGAATGAGATAATGTAGCACATCTGAGGATTGAAAGTAGTTTGGCTTAATAGAATGGAGGGTGCCTGTTGTGAGCTAGCTGAGCAGAGAAGTAGGTAGAGCCAGGTCACAAAAGACCCAGAACTTTTACCTGGAGGGAGGGAATGATCCTTTGAGAAGAGAATGGCCATATTTATGGTTTAGAATGATCAATTTGGTATAAAAGATAAGTGTGAAGGAGGCTAAAATTGAGCTGGGAATGTATGCTAACTGGAAGCTTATTTAACTAATCCAGCAAGGAATAAATGAGAGCCTGAACAAAGATAATAGTAATAGAGATGGGAAGGAGGGAAAAGGTTTAGAAATGTGTAAATAGGTAGAATCCACAGGACTTGATAAGTCAATTTGGAACAAGGATGCGTAACAAAGAGGACACTGGGATTTTTCCAAGAACAACTGGGTAAAGAGTGGTTGTGTCTTCACTGAAGGAGAACACAGGAAAATGAGCAAGTTTGTGGGGAGAAGTTTAAGTTTCTCTACATCCTAGTCTTAATCAGGGGCTAGTGGGCTAGAACAGAGGCTTAAATACAACAAAGGTCTCCGTTTAAAATAATGCCCGGTGGCTTAGTCAGTTGAGCATCTGACTCTTGGTTTTGGCTTAGGGTCTGATCTCACAGTTCATAGGTTCCAGCCCCACACTGAGCTTCATGCTGACAGCATGGAGCCTTCTTGGGATTCTCTTGTCTCCCTCTCTCTCTCAAAAATTAATAAATAAACTCAAAAAAATAAAACAACCCTTGAAGAATCATTTTACAGTAATCTTCATGCCTCTTACTTTGTTTAATCTGCCAGGTTTTTCCTCATGTGTTACCTCTTTGTGAACTTGGCATGTGCCTTGCAAACATTACTTCGAACACCCAACTGGAGACCCCGGTTTCGCTACTACCACTGGTAAGTCTGCTCTTTTTCTTCTTCTTTCCCACATTTGGAGAGAACCCATCATTGAACTAGGAAACTAGGAGATTCTGGGTTGTCAATATAATTTTTCTTGGTCAGCCATTCCATACTGTTGCGACTTGCAGTGCTTACCTGAATTTCCATCATCCTACCATGTTTTCTTCATAGGTCACTTTATAACTTCTAACACCCACTTGAGGATAAAGATCAAAACTATGAAATAAATATTTCCAGCCTGCTGCATTCTTCAGGTTAAACCAACCTACCCTTTGCAGATCTGTTTTCTGTTTACCTCTTAGCTAAGCACTAGACTTCATCCCTTTCTACCTTTATTCTCATACTGTCATCCATTTTCATTCTCGAACTCTCTTTTGACAGTTTCATTTAGCAGGTAAGAGCACGAGCTATAGAGTCAGATGACCTTAGCTTAATGTCAGCTCTACTGTTTCATAGCTTTGTAACTTTTTTAAATTTTTTTTTTTTAACGTTTATTTATTTTTGGGACAGAGAGAAACAGAGCATGAACGGGGGAGGGGCAGAGAGAGGGGAAGACACAGAATCGGAAACAGGCTCCAGGCTCTGAGCCATCAGCCCAGAGCCTGACGCGGGGCTCAAACTCACGGACAGTGAGATCGTGACCTGAGCTGAAGTCAGACACTTAACCGACTGCGCCACCCAGGCGCCCCCATAGCTTTGTAACTTTTAACAAAGCACATAACCACACAGAATTCAAGTTTATTCATTTGTAGAATGGGACTGATAGTATTACGTATCCCACAGGGTTGCTTTGAGATGATCTGAAGTGCTCAGCACAGTGCCTGCTACGTGGTGAAACTCTCAGTGGAAACGTCACTACAGCCGCTGCTGCTGTGTTGGCATCTCCTCAGTCCTAAAGGAGTCATTACGCTTTTTGCTGCCATCCCAGCTCTTCCTCATTTCTTTTCTGTCATGGCTAAAGGTTCTCTAATAGGTCCCATATGGACCTGTTGCTACATTCCTCTTTGCTTTTTCTTTGACCCTTTCCTGGCTTTACTTACCAGTGATGAGCAGTAATGTGACCTTTATCTGGCAGAAAATTAGATCCTCACTGATTTTATCGCCTCTAATCCAATTTCTAGCTTTAACCTTAATCAAAAGTTCACTGTGAACTTTTTTGTGTTACTATTTTGCTTTTGTTTTCTCTTTATCCTGTTTTTACTGGAGCCTAATCTTTCCAGATGGAGCTCTCCTGCTCATTCTTTGAGATTCATCATAGAGCTAAGAAGTTCATTCTATACACAGAAGAACTGCAATAAACATGATTGTTCACCTAATCTATTTGCTTAAAACAAGCATTTTATCATTCTCTGCCATGTTTCTCTTATGTAAAGTAAGAAAACTAACACCAGCTTTCCTTCAGTGGGTTCTACACGTATGCTAATAAACATTCATAAGGTAAAGATCAATATCTACATGAAATATCTACACGAAATACTTTTTTTAGAGATCATCACGTTAATAATTCTGACTATATGCCCCATCCCTGTTTCACCTAGTAGGTATTAATTATCCTCACAACTACAGATAACTTTTGTTGAATCATGGTTATTTATATGTTTTTCCAGCAATGGGACATATCAGCACAAAGGATGGTTTGGGCCTCAGCGCAGGCCACGATAAAACAACTATAAAAATTGAGAAATATCATTTAGAAACTTTTATAGCAATTTGACATTGTCATAGCATCCAGGCATATAGTAATTTTTCTAACAAATCCTTTTTATTGCATTTTACAAAAGTTCACTCTGCAATATATTAGAATTAAAAAAATAATAACAATTTCTCACCAGTTTGAGAAGCACCTCTAGCATAGGCTTCTTTTTTAGTTGCTTAGGAAAGCACTTTTTTCGTTTGTGTTTTTGTTTTTAATTTTCTAGGGCCCTCTCTTTCATGGGAATGAGTATCTGTCTGGCTCTGATGTTCATTTCTTCCTGGTATTACGCTATTGTAGCTATGGTGATAGCTGGTATGATCTACAAGTACATCGAGTACCAAGGGTGAGTTTGTGGATGTGACCTTGATTACTGATAAAAGTATCCACACCAACTAGTTTGGTTAGAGCCAGCCCAATGGAAATTGCATTAAGGATCCAGATAACCTCATTCATCTGTAACTAAATTTTGTATCCTCGACTCTCCTAGCCGTCTTACAAGACACAAGCTTACAGATACAACAAATATTGAGAATACAACCTAATGAGAAAATATGAACAGATCAGTGAAAAAAAATAACTAAAAGGACATGTCGAAATAATAATGATAAGTATGAAAGTATAACACAAATATAAATACTTTTGCTTATCGCCTCAGTCAAGGTATTGTTTTTGAAATGAAAAAGAAGTTAATTCTGAAAAACTGTAACAACTAAGACTTCAGTAACAGTTTCCAAAAATTAGGAGTAAATAACACTCTGGTTCAGAAGATTACATTGAGTTTCACTTTCTCTCCATTATTTTCAGAGTAAATTGAACTTTGGGTCTGCAGTCATTTTATTCTCCAAATTGCTATTTTACATTATTGCTTTTAACAGGTACATAGAAGGACAAATGAGTGATCCTTCCAGCCTTTATTTTGAACTATTTATTGTGCAGTGCAGTCCATCACTGAAGGGCAGTGCGGATCTGCTTATAGCGGGTTCATTATGTTAATAAAGAGCATTTAGTTAATATGAGTTTTAATTTTCTGTCTTGTGCATATGTTACTTTAAGATAAAGAAAAAATAAACTTTATGTTTTGAAATTGTACTTCCTGTAGTTTAAATCTGTCTCTACTCTTTTCTTTTTTTCTCCCAGAGCGGAGAAAGAATGGGGTGATGGAATCCGTGGGCTGTCCCTCAGTGCAGCCCGATTTGCTTTGCTTCGGCTGGAGGAAGGACCTCCACACACTAAAAACTGGAGGTAAAGAAATCAACAGAGCCTAGTGGTGTGGTGTTTGGCACATGGTTAACACACCCAGCCGTGTGCTTCAGGATGACAGGATAAGGAATTGAGGCGGCTCAAAGAACTGGTGTAATATATCTGTTTTGAACAATTCCAAATCCTTCATCTTGATTCCCTTTTCTTCTTGTGGTGTCTGATCTAGACTTCTACCATTTTTATTGTTTGTTGCAGATTGATCAGTCTGCAGTGATACTGCAGTGATACAGGATTCAAAATCACTATACCCTCATCCTGTCCTTTCCTTTCCTTTAATCTCTCCCTTCTGCCCAGTTACATGTTTTATCCAGATCTCCTCAAGTAAATGCTAGAATCCTCATTCTGTTCCCCAAACCGAAAGTCTTTTCTCCTTCCCCACCCCACCCCCCCTGCCAACCTCTTTACAGGCCTCAGTTGCTTGTATTGCTGAAACTAGATGAAGACTTACACGTCAAGCATCCTCGCCTCCTCACCTTTGCTTCACAGCTTAAAGCAGGAAAGGGCCTCACTATTGTGGGCTCTGTTATCGTGGGGAACTTCCTGGAGAACTACGGGGAAGCTCTAGCTGCTGAGCAGGTAAGAAAGAGTCAAGGCCTACTGACTTAGTGGAATGTAGCTTATGGTTTTGTGATGTAAAGTTATAAGATGTTGTATTTCTAAATTAATCCCTTTCCTGAGTGATCCAGGTTGTTTCCTTCTTGGTGCTTGCTTTCGAACAATCGTATTCTCCCAAATAATAAGATGAACCAGAAAACAGTAATTTATTCTTTCCATTTAGAGAGCACTACTGGGGCACCTGGTGGGTCAGTCAGTTAAGCATCCAGCTCTTGATTTTGGCTCAGGTCGTGATCTCAGGGTTCATGAGATCATCGGGCTCTGTGCTGACAGCATGGAGCCTGCTTAGGATTCTCTCTCTCCCTCTCTTTCTCTCTCTCTGCCCCTCCCCCCTTCAAAATAAACAAACATTTAAAAATAAATAAAAATAAAAAGCACTACTAAACTCTTAAGATTATTAAGGCTGAGCACTATTTCCAAACATTGGTTGAGTCAGGCCTCAGAGAGGTCCTTTAAATAAGTCTGTCCCTTGAACTGTGGAGATGGTTCTGCTCAATCTGGTGACAACGAAGAGTGGTAAACAACTTTTTTTCCTCCTTAGCAGTCTACATGGTATTGTGAGCAAGATTCCTTTGCTTTACTTCTGGTTAACTTGCCAAGTATAAGCTCTCCTTAAAGAAGAAAGCAGTTTTCACTCTAATGCTTATTATAATTGATAGAACCAACCCTGTTGTTCGGACAGATGTTCAATTACATTTCAAAAATTTTACTGGGTTGCATTTTGGAATACTTTGAAACCCTAAAAACTAGAAATAATGAAGAAGCATTAGTGCAGGATGATAAATATAAATAAAAAGCACAGGATTGGAAATCAAGAGACCTTGCTTATAGTACCCTAGCTACACCACTGATGTAATCTGTGCCTTTGGGAAAATCATTTCTTCTTTCTGCACCATTATTCCCTTCACCTTTCCACCAGGAGAGCAGAGTAAAAGTAAATGAAATATTATCTCCAAATTGGCCTGAATAAATAATAGTAAAGCAAAGACAAGTGTCATCAATAATCATTTTTAAAATATCAAAAAAGATACAGAAATAGGAGAAACCAAAAAGAAAACATACCTGAAAAGAAAACAAAATTCTTAAGTGAAACTGAATCATCAGATTGAATTTCTAGTAATATGAGTCAGGGTATCAAGGCAATTGAGGAAAGAAGGAGATCATGTTTACACTCAACCTAGTCGGTTAAGAAAGAGTATTGAATCTTTGCTTTGTGAAACCCCTGTTCTTGTTTGTCTTGTATGTTACAGAGAAGGAAAAGGCAGAAACTCCCTATAGTCAACCAGCAGTATGTGTAGTAAGCACTTAGAGAAAAAGGCAAAGGATAATGAAATTCCATCGGATTAATTTAAACTTTTTGGACGTTTCTGTAGGAGATATGGTCTTATGCAGAGTTTGTTAAAGAGGAGGAGAATATAATAAAGAGAAGAGTAATAAATAAAAAGGTTCAGTGTGAAGCAATTCAGTGTTGAGGTTATCTTTTCCAGACCATAAAGCATCTAATGGAGGCAGAGAAGGTGAAAGGGTTCTGCCAGCTGGTGGTGGCGGCCAAGCTGAGAGAGGGCATTTCCCACCTCATCCAGTCATGTGGCCTTGGGGGCATGAAGCACAACACCGTGGTGATGGGATGGCCTAATGGCTGGCGCCAGAGTGAAGATGCTCGAGCTTGGAAGACTTTTATTGGTACAGAACACTTTTCATTTTATCCTGAGGACCCAAAGAGGGGATAGACCTATATCCCTGTTACCTTAACCCCACCCCATAGCCTCCTAAAGTGGAGATTGTGCCATTGTTGAAGCAGAGTATTATAAGGGCACCTAAATGACTGCTAACAGTAATAACCTTATTCTACTCACCCCTCCACCTTTACCTTATGTTCATGAATTGCTTATCTCTGTCATGTATTATGTTGGGAGTTATTACTGAAATTGCCATATTTTCACTTACGATCTCCTATCATTGACATTCTCACAGGAATTGGAAGGATCGTCTTTAATCAAAATCTCCAAAATTCACATATCCTGCCTCCTCCCCAGAAATGTAGTGATCAGAATATATCTAGTAACATAAATCATGGTTCTGAATCTAATTGTGTTATTCAGGTTTTTCTCAATGATTGTTGTTGCTCAATGAGTTATAACCTACTATGTAAACAGAACACCTTGCTTAAAGAAGTGTAAAAAAAAAAAAAAGTAAGGGCACCTGCTTGGCTTAGTCAGTTAAGTGTCCACCTCTTGGTTGCGGTTCAGGTCATGATCTCACGGTTCGTGGGATCAAGCCCCATGTCGGGCTTTGTGCTGAGAGTGCGGAGCCTGCTTGGGATTCTCTCTCTCCCTCTCTCTGCCCCTCCCCCACTCATGCTCTCTCTCTCTCTCTCTCTCTCTCAAAATAAATAAACTTAAAAAAAAGTGTAAAAAAAGCATTATCCTTGGGGCACTTGGGTGGCTCAGTCAGTTAAGCAGCTGACTCTTGATTTTGGCTCAGGTCATGATCTCATAGTTCATTAGATCAGGCCCTATGTCAGGCTCTGCACTGGTAGCTCAAAGCCTGCTTAGGATTCTCTCTCTGTCCCTCTCTGCCCCTCCCCTGTGCTCTCTCTCTTGCTCTCTCTCTCTCTCTCAAAATAAATAAACAATCTGACATGGTGGGAAGCAAGGCAGGCCTCTCTGTTGATCCTGATTCTGTTTTCTCCCTAGGCACAGTTCGAGTGACAACTGCTGCCCATCTGGCCCTGCTGGTGGCTAAAAACATCTCCTTCTTTCCCAGCAACGTGGAGCAGTTTTCTGAGGGCAACATTGATGTGTGGTGGATTGTGCATGATGGGGGGATGCTCATGCTCTTACCATTCCTACTTAAACAGCACAAGGTATTTTAGACACTTTTTGAAAAAAGTCTATCTCCCTTAATTAAGTTTTGTCCTGGTTCACTAGTCAGATCCTTCCTCTTTGATTCTATAGTGTTGGGGCTTAGGATCAGAAGAGTTGGGGATTATTCTTAGCTTTCCCATGATCCCAGTTTCAACCTTATGAGAAATGGTTTTGTAGTTGGTACCTACCTATTTCCACATGAAATTCAGCAAATTAATAAAGTTCCATATGAGCCGCTGGAAAAACATTAACAAATGAACACATCTGTAAAAAAAAAAAAAATACCAAAGTCTCTCAAATACTGGAAACCTACATACAGGTGTATGGGTGTGTGTGTATCTCATATACATGCTCAGGGAGACTGGGTGGCTCAGGCAGTTAAGCATCCAACTTCGGCTTAGGTCACGATCTCACTGTGAGTTGGGGACCTACCTGGGGCTCTCTGCTGTCAGTGCGGAGCCCGCTTCAGATCCTCTGTCCCCCTCTCTCTGCCCTTCCCCCACTTGCACTTTTTTTTCTCTCTCTCAAAAATAAAAAAATAAACATTATATATATGCTCATCCTTTGGTAAGACTAATTAAACTGAAATTTAAAATAGTAAGGGGCACCTGGGTGGTTCAGTCGGTTAAGCGTCCAACTTTGGCCCAGGTCATGATCTCACGGAGAGTTCGAGCCCTGCATCAGGCTCAATGCTAACAGCTCAGAGCCTGGAGCCCACTATGGATTCTGTGTCTCCCTTTCTGTCTGCTCCTGCCCTGCTCGCTCGCTCGCTCTCTCTCTCTCTCTCTCTCTCCCCTTCAAAAATAAATAAACATTCAAAAAAAAAAAACACTTAAAAAAAAATAGTTAGCTATTATAGTCTCTCTGGTACCATCAGTATTCTACCTGAATACAGCACCCTCTTAAGGTATCATATATCATCTTTTGCCAGTTTTTTTCTTGTTAGGAAATTAAGAACCTCTTTAAAATGTTTTAAATGTGTTTCTTAGTCAAGCTTTTGCCCCAGTACCATAATTTAGCAAGTAAGAAACTGGAAACAAATACCCTGATACTACAGCAAGGTTGTCTAAAAAAATGGCTTGCGTTTTAGGAAATAATTATTTTTTTTTGCCTTTTTGCCTCTCACTTTCCATTTCTGTATGGTAATTTCTCAGGTGTGGCGAAAATGCAGCATACGGATCTTCACAGTAGCCCAGTTAGAAGACAATAGTATTCAGATGAAGAAGGACCTGGCCACCTTCCTCTATCACCTGCGCATTGAGGCAGAGGTGGAGGTGGTGGAGATGGTGAGAAAGAGTTTGAGATCACAAAGACCACCCTTCCCCCACTTCCTACCCTGTCTTCCTAGAGCTTTTTCTGGTTTGGGAACTTGTTCAGCTGCAAATATGAATTAATCCCTTAGTTCCAACAAACCCCTAATATAGTGATCGAGAGAAGTGACTATGTATGTGATGTGTATTTGGTGGTGTTTTTAATTTTTGCTTTCTTAGTTGTGACACATTCTTTGTATTTTGGCCAGATTCTTGTCTGCTTAATATAGGTTTTTTTAAATTTTAATTTATTGGGGCGCCTGGGTGGCTCAGTCGGTTAGGTAGCCGACTTCGGCTCAGGTCATGATCTCACGGTCTGTGAGTTCGAGCCCCGCGTCGGGCTCTGTGCTGACAGCTCAGAGCCTGGAGCCTGTTTCGGATTCTGTGTCTCCCTCTCTCTGACCCTCCCCCATTCATGCTCTGTCTCTCCCTGTCTCAAAAATAAATAAAACGTCAAAAAAAAAAAAATTAAAAAAAAAATTTTAATTTATGTACGCGTGGTAGTCACACATAGCTTTTTGTTTTGTTTTATTTTGTTTTGTTTTGTTTTGCTTTAATAACCTGGCAGTAAAAAGAAAATTTTTTTAAAGTAGAGTTTGTGCTTTGGAAACATATGTAATGGTTAGCTTATGGTAGACTCTCAGGGCTTCTATATTTGATCTACAGTCCATAAAATTACATAGCTCAGTGCCTGGACAAAACAGGGGTGAAACTTAGGTTGATGTTGTGATACTTTCTCTGGTTTAGTGAGTGGAAAAGAAAGCTATGGCTGATCCTTGTTTCTCCTTTGTGCTTATTGCCCATGCTGCGTGTGATCCGTGGCAGCATGACAGTGACATTTCAGCTTATACTTATGAGCGCACCCTGATGATGGAGCAGAGATCCCAGATGCTCCGGCACATGCGACTGTCCAAAACCGAGCGGGACAGAGAGGTGAGACCTTCCTGTATTCATTGAATACTGGCCCTGTGAAGTCTTGTCACTGAAAGGGATGATCCTCTATTGTTCTCCTAGGATGACAGATTCTTTCCTTCCCACTTTATCAGTTCTTCCACTGTAACCCTACATTATTGTTTGAAAATAATTGAAGCTGAAGCATGAGAGAAATTTGGGTATAGAGGTCATAGCTGTGTTGGGCCCTCCTCAGGCACAGTTGGTGAAAGACCGGAACTCAATGCTGCGATTGACCAGCATTGGCTCTGATGAGGATGAAGAGACAGAAACCTATCAGGAGAAGGTGCACATGACTTGGACAAAAGACAAGTACATGGCATCCCGGGGACAAAAGGCCAAGTCGATGGAAGGATTCCAGGACCTGCTTAACATGCGTCCGTAAGTTTTCCAACTCACAAGCTTTTCACATAACATGGTATCCCAGTCAGTGGCATACATGTGACTTTGCCTGGATACACAGGATAAAGTCTGTTCACTCCACACCAAATCCAGCCATCTCTGTTATTTCCCTGTGCATACCAGCTACCAGTTAACATTGTACACAAGCTAACCACCCTTCTTCCTCACCATGTTCTGTTCCCGGCATAAAACAAGCAAACGTCGAATGAGAAAACCCAGGCCAGAATATTAAAATAAAGAAATCATTTGTTCATTGCATTATTCATAGTCATTGCAAAAAAGCTCTGTATCTCAAGGTTTTTAAAGTTAACTGTATGTCTAGCTTTCTCTTTGCCTTAACCACCTCTATTTCTCCCTTCCACCTGCCCAGGGACCAGTCCAATGTGAGGAGGATGCATACAGCAGTGAAACTCAATGAGGTTATAGTTAACAAGTCCCATGAAGCAAAGCTTGTTTTGTTGAATATGCCAGGGCCACCTCGAAACCCTGAGGGTGATGAAAACTGTATCCTTTCCAAGAGTGGGGTTATCAGTAAGGAAAATCTTAGCCTGTTTCTTAGATGAGACCACTAGGTAACCTTAAAAGTCATTGTCTGTGCCCACATTTCCCTCTTGAGGAGGGAAGGCTGTTAAAAGTCTTAGGCAAGGATTCTTACAAAGTAGTGAGAGTAATCTCCTTTTGGGGAGGTGGGTGTATATGTTCTCTCTGAACCCTAAAAAGACTTTATAGGTGGTAAATTTGCATCATGACTTCTAATATTTCATGGTATAGAACCCTTTCTGACAGTCCTAGAGACAGAGTACCCACATCCTTTCTCCTTTTCAAGCTCTACCCGCTTTGCAAAGCTCCTGTGGATGGAGTTAGGGGAGAAGCAGTGGAGTGGAACCTCCTTCAAGTGGAAAAAAGAGATAAGGGTTTTTCCTCAGACCCTCATCCCAGGATTGTTTTCATGGGGCCCCTTCAGAACGGCAATGGTGTAGACTGGCCCATTTGCACCAGTACCACTAAGCAAAAAAAGATTAAGAAAAAAAGAATTGGCAGAAAAATCTGACTTGAGCAGCTTCACTTAGAAATTACTTAGGTTCTCTCTAGCAGTCTTCTAAGCTGCCCTGTTGTGACTTTTTCTTCTTTTTTGGCTTATTTTGCTATGTGGTATGAACATGTTATTTGTGGTTTTCCTCCATTTTTTTAAGTAACGTTTAGAAAAAAATCTAACAAATAGAGATCTTGTATTATACATGCAAAGGGACTAGATTCCTGGATTATTTCACAGGGTTAAATGGACTCCAGAGTTCAGATCTCTCCAATTCTTAGTATATAGTAAGTAAAACAAGCATGTTGATTTTGCAAGTTTGTAGTCAGATAAACCCAGATTATCATGTCAGGTTATAAAAATGTGCTTTTCTCCCACCTGTTTGTCTCCTTGACAAATTCTGAAGACATGGAGTTCCTAGAAGTGCTCACCGAGGGACTAGAGCGAGTCCTCCTTGTCCGAGGTGGTGGCAGTGAAGTGATCACCATTTATTCATAATCTACTCCTGAGTGACTCTGCTTGGCCTCACCTTTCCTAAAAGGCTTCCATCCTTCGTGGAAGTGCCAGCTCTTTACTACTACTCCCATCAAGTAGGCCTGGGTTCTGTACACATCACACTGAACTCTCGACAGGCTGAGCCTCAAGTACTTGTGCAAAAAAAGTACAAATAGTTCTGCTCTTTGCTGTCATATAATCTGCCATCCTTACAGAAGAAGCAAATATTCCCTCAACATTGGAACACTGGTCAAGTCCTAAAAGCCATGTCTGTCCCAGTTGAAGTCAAGTTAGAATTAACAAGCTAAACCAATAAAAATGAATTGGCAAAAGGGATGCTAGAAATTCAACTGAAGACCGAAAGCAAGTACAGGTCCAACATTAAAGGGAAGTCTCAGAAGTCATGGTCCAGTGATGACACCATGGGGGTAACAGCCAGAGGACACAGCTTCATCATACTAAAGAAATCCCAGCCAAGTATATGGGGACCTAACATCCTTGTGGAGATAACCTGTGGCAAACCAAGATGAAAATCTTTTTTTAGCTAATTTTCTTTAATGAATCCACTGTTCTCCAGGACTCTGATTTTCTGTTAGGGTACTAATATACAAAAACTGACACATGGCTGCAGCCTTTACTTCTTCCTCCAAAATAAGATTCTCCCCAAATACCAGGTTTAAGTACATATACTATGTTGGTGTGTATATATATGTTTGTGTGTGTGTGTGTGTGTATGCACACACACACACACACATATGTAGGTGTGTATATATATGCATATATATGTGTGTTTACATATACACGTACATATGTGTATATATATACATGTATATATATACACATATGTACGTGTATATGTATACACACATATATATATATCAGCTGGTTCTCAAAATCGATTGTGGTTAAGATTGTAATACAAGCATTATTATCCTGGAAATTGTTTTTTAAAGTTGGAGTGGAAAATTTTCTTTCAGGCTGTGTTCAAATGGCCAAATTAAGGTAACTCCAAATGGTAGCTGTTAAGATCTACTGAAACACAGTCTGTGGTTACCTATGCGACAAGGGCAAACATTAAAGTTGTTATCTAGGAAACCTAGATGATGATGCATAGTGCCCAACAGTTTCTCCTCTCCCTTTTTTTTATGCCCTCTGGGTTGGTAGGCAGGCATAAGTCAAAAATCAGGAACAAACACTAGGAAGACTGGCTGAAATCCTTCCCTAAAAGCATTGGACTGTCTTTTAAAGGGGGAATCTAGCAATGGGATTTGAAGTTCCAGAGCCATACTCCTTCCATAGTGCCAAAGATTGAGCTGCTGCTCCTCTACCTACCTGCTTCACTAAAGTAGCATATGATTGGCATTGGCCTGATTGAAGAAACTTCTTTCACTAAGAATCCTGTGGACTCATTTCCAAAGCCATAGCAAAGACTTGAGGCACTCACCTAAATGCCCACAGTATGAGCAGTTTTCTTTTCTCAATTCTATTCTTGTGACTGCAGAAACTTGGCTTTGAACTAAGAGTATCCAAGCCAACAGTCTTCTGCTATAACAGTTGTTTTCAGAAAGCTCTAAATGTGTCAAGGAAATACTTGTGCAAGCTTAGCTTTTTATTTGCTCATTTACTGGTCATTAAAACACCTGGCTTTCAAGCATAGGGAAACCACCTTGAGTAGTAATTGCAAATATGTGAAATGTTCATTTCTTTTATAGGATAAGTATTTAGAGAAACTATCTTAACTGTATTCATGACTGATTTTGAATCACTTTATTAATGATAAATAGTGCCACTCTTTTTTGATTACCCAATAGGATTTGGAGGAAGCAAACCTAGGTATCAGCAGACTATTCATTTGACTGTAACGGGGCAGAGGAGAAAACTCTTCAGTATGGCTTCAGAAATTGAATCATTTTGTTCCCTTTGCTCTTTTTTCAACCTCAAGACCCAGTCAGGGTAGCAAAGCAGACACAATCTTTAAGTCTTTTTCCTGCTCCTTCCTGCAGAGGGTAGAAGCATTGTTTACAATTTCCACCGTAATACTCCATTGTTGAATTGAGTCCACAGTAGTGGAATAGGTTCCTTAGGACCCAAGATATTGACACCCCAGTCTTTAAAGGTCAGCCTACCCAGGAATTCCTCTACATTTACACACATCCTCTGGCCAAAGTAGTTGATCTTTTTTTTTTTCCATATAGAAAAAATATGGGCAGAAAACAAGGTTTTAGAAGAGCTTTTTGTGGTTGGAGCTCTATAAGAATCTTTTAAAAGGGATAACGGAGTTAGTGGCTACTAATAACAGCTGCTACTTCAGCCCTTAAAACGTACAATCACCATTATGTGGGAAAATGGTTATTAGGCCAGATTTAAACTCATCTCCGTCTAGAGCATTTCATGTCCGTGTGTTGCTTATGTTGTTTGTCTGCAAAGTGTCTTGTCTCTTCTAATCACTGCAAATAAAGCAATACTGAAAACTTGATAAGAGAATGCACCTTAGGGGAAGGGGCTTTTATGTTTCAAGAAGGAAGAGAAAGGAAAGACCTCTTCCTGCCTTTTGAGTAAGATTCAGCTTTTAAGTCTCAGCTATGATTTACCAGGGCAGATTATGACAATATCCATTCTCCAGATGCTGGCCCTCTGCCTTCTAAAGCTATCTTAAAAGCTGAGGTTTGAATTGCAGCATCTGCTTGACAGATGCCAGGTTCCTCTTGGCAGGGGAAAGATCATTACTGTGTATCTTCCTTTGCCTCAGATGGCTGTGGCCCCGACTATCCCGCCAATCCTCACGCCCCCTACATGTGTTAAAAATCCATTATTGTGGATATTAAAGTAGCGATTACACTGTACGCATATTTACGTGCCCTTTTTGTCTGGTTTATTTTTCTTTTCATCATGTATAATCTGAATCCAGCATTAGTTTCTTACATCTTCCACAAGTGTCTCCAACAGAATTTTTATGTTCCAGCTTGTGTTAAATAGAAGTGAAATATTAAGGAAAATAGATTTAAGGGAAACATGTGCAACTTTTTTTTAAGCATTGTTCTCGACCATTTAATTTATTGAAAGGAGCTGCTGCTGTGGTTCTCGATTTAGCAGCGGCCATTCTTTTGTTTACATAGAGTTACAGTTTTATTTGTTGTTTTGCTCTGTACTGGAAACATAAATAAAGTTTTCTACATTATTTTCAGTCAAGGGTTGTAGTATGGTTTGTGTGTGTAGTGATACATACTTGTCTTTCTGGGCCTCACCATGGAGAAAAGAGAGCTTTGGGTTCTTGTTGGCATGAGTGATCATGTGAAGAGTAAGTATGTGAAGGAGGAGCCACTGGACATGAAAAGGTTGTAAATGGGATCCTGATACAAAGGCACCAGGTACTTCTTTCTCAGGTTCACAGAAGCAGTCCTCCACCACTGAACTCCATCCTCTGAAACAAGAAAAGGTGAAGGGGTGTTGAACTAACTCCTGGAATCAAGTACAGTTACTTTATTTAATCACAGGCTCTATTTCACTCTATCCTTAAAAAATGACAACTTCCAAACTCCCAAGGAATCTTATTTCTTAAAAAATAAACTCTAGTACCAACTCAAATCCTCCACCCTCAAATGGGTCAATTATTTACAACTGGCCCAAATTGAACTTTTCTTTTGGCTTACCTCAGGGGGCTCAATGAAGGCTAACCAATCTGATGCATGTGTAGGCAACAGTCCCATTGACTGGCACTTATAAACAGCCAGTGCCAAACCCATGAGGTTTCCAATGAGATATACCAAACCCTGCAGAAACTTCTGACTTGAACTTTCTAGCATCTTGAAAGCTGTTGAGAGAACAAGCCAAGTTTTTTTCCCCCAATATGAATCAGGTCATTTATTAAAACAATATAGACCCAAAGAAAGAGAGCAAATAGGACCACTGAAGGTGAATAAAAAACCATGATAAGTTCCCTCCCCTCCATACTGCCACCATTATCATCACCTCCCTGTACACCCCCCTCCACCCCACTGGCAACTAGCCAACAGCAGTACTAAAGATTTTCATGAATTTCACCTAAGAATATGTCTTCAATTCTTAAAACTTAAGGAAGGGTTGTTCTATCAAGAATACTTACTGGCTGAAATGGCCATAAGTGCCTGAATGGGCCGCCAAGCCATCATACACACCATCATAGTAGGGAAGATGGAGATAGTATTGCCTGCCATGTACATGATGAAGAGGTTCATGGGAATCTGTTTGAGGGGACCCAAGGCGATATCCCAGCAGCGCTAAAACAAACACAGTTTTAACTGATGATCTGTATCCTCCGTCCCACATTTGTCAGATCACTGATGTTAAGGTGAAGTGAACACAATTCCCAATTCTGTGCTTCTGAACCGACTCCTCAGTTCCACCACTTTTGCCCTTCATGTTGCCACAAGAAGCTTTCTCTTCCACTAAAGATAAGGCATCCTCAACATTTGTAATATTTTTCCCCATTGGTTTTCCAGATGTTATTTTCCCCCCATGATCTAACTAAAAAGAAAGACTTCCCTACTTTGGTTCTTGTACTTCTGCATCTATCATTGTCCCATCTACAACTGAAGAAATAGGTAAATCCACAAGATGGGAGTTAGTACATCACAATCAATAACTAAAAAAACAAACTGACAAATCAAGATATTGAAGTCCTGGGGGTGCCTAAGTGGCTCAGTTAGTTGAGCTTCCAGCTTTGGCTTGGGTCATGATCTCACGGTTCATGGGTTCAAGCCTCGCACTAGGCTCTCTACTGTCAGTACGGAGCCCACTTCAGATCCTCTGTCCCCCTCCCCCTCAGCCCCTCCCCTGCTCACACGCTCTCTCTCAAAAATAAACATAAAAAAGGAAAAAACAGATACAGAAGACCTGAATGACATTAACTTAACCCAACTGATATATACAGAACATTGCACCCAAAACCTGTAGATTTCACTTTCTTTTCAAACATACTTGAGACACTTAGAAAAGCTGACCACTTGCAGAGCCATGAAGAAAGTGTCAGCTCACAAGAACCCAAATCCTACAAAGCATGTTCTTTGCTTATGATGCAATTAAGCTAAAAATCAGTAACAAAAAGAAAACAAAACTCCCTACATGTTAGAATTAACAAATGTATTCTAAATAATCAACAAATCAAAGAAGAAATTAAATACGTATTAGAAAACTATTTCTCTTTTAAAAATTTTAAAAAGCTTTTATTTTAAATTCCAGTGAACATACAGTGTAACATTAGTTTCAGATGTACATTATAGTGATTCAACACTTCATACAAGGTGCTCATCACAAGTGCACCCAAATCCCCATCACCTATTTAACCCATGCCTCCACCCACCTCCCCTCTGAGTCTGTTTCTTGGTTTGCAGCTCTCTCTCCCCGCCTTTTGCTCATTTGCTTCTTAAATTTCATATATGAGTAAACCATATGGTATTTGTCTTTCTCTGACTTATTTCTCTTAGGAGAATACTCCTTAGCTCCATCCACATTGTGCTCGGCATCTATTTCAAGAAGTTAGAGAAAGGAATAAAGCCCACAGAAATGAGAAGGGAAGAAAAATGAGAAAAGAAATTAATGAAATTTTCTTTAAGTAAACAAAGCTGAAGGCATTTTTTTTTGAAGATTAATAAAATCAATACTGGAGAGCCTGACGAAGGAAAAAGAAGAGATATTTTACATTGTGAATAAAAGAGGAACATCTCTATAGTTCTTGCAGTGTATTAAAGTGATCATATTATGAATTTTGGGAAATGGATAAATTCCTAGAAGAACTACCTAACAGCATAATATATTAGATTGAAATTTTAAATAGTCCTCAAATTATTTAAGAAACTGAATCTTTAATTAAGCCCAGATGGTTTTCCTTGGCAAATTCTAAACATTTTAGGAAAAAATTAAGCCAATCTTATACACACTCTCAGAAAATAAAAAATGATCATTCTGCAACTCATTAAATGGGGCCCCATAAATACCAAAACCTGACAAGGACCTTATGAGAAAAGCTTATAGATTGATATTACTCCTGAAACTAAATGCAAAAATCCTAAACAAAATATTAAGTAAATCTAGTAATAGAATATATCACTATGCATTGAGCTTATTCGTGTTAAAAGAATAAATGGCCATATTTGTAAGCAGTTCCTGATGTGTCACTTACATAAAAGATCACTTATCTTGGAGTTTAAAGATCAAACCATCCATACAACAGAAGTGTTCTAAAGTATAATAATCTACCTGCAAAATCAGGCCATTTTAATACTTTCATGTTATTCATAGTACTACAACTTGATGTACCAAGATGAAAAGTGATATACTTATCAAGAAAGGCACTGATACCAGCTGTCATTTTCATGTTGTAAAAATCACTGCAATTCATGAAATGAAGATCATTTGGTATTGAACAATATTAAGGCTGAGATGAAAAAAAGTGCCAGGTTGTGTTCTAGCTGTCAGGAAACAAAAATCTGCTCTCCTGGAGCTTACCAACGTAAAAAAGACAGTTGATAAAGTAACTATATCATATACATGAATGATATGGGAAAAATATAGGAATTAGGAAAGGATAAGTAGGAAAACAGGATAGGGAGTGCCATGAGTAGGCTTCACTAAGAAGGTAATTTTTTTTTTAATTTTTTTTAACGTTTTTATTTATTTTTGAGACAGGGAGAGACAGAGCATGAACAGGGGAGGGTCAGAGAGAGGGAGACACAGAATCTGAAACAGGCTCCAGGCTCTGAGCTGTCAGCACAGAGCCCGACGCAGGGCTCGAACTCACGGACCGTGAGATCATGACCTGAGCCGAAGTCGGCCGTCCAACCGACTGAGCCACCCAGGCACCCCTACTAAGAAGGTAATATTTGAGAGACCTAAAGGAGATGGGAGAGCAAGTCATAAAAGTATCTGGGGGAAGAGTATTCCAGGAAGAGGTAAAGAACATGTAGGAAAGTCTGAGATGGAAGCCTGCCAGGTATATTCAAGAAGCAGCAAGGAGGCCATTCTGACTAGAGTGGAATGAAGAACAAAGGGGAAAGTGACAGAAGATGAAGTCGCTCAGACTCGAATGATAGGTAAGGTAATAAATAGTAATAAGTAACAAACTTTCTCATCTGTTGTGAGGATAAAGCCAAAAGTATATCTGACACATTGGTTGTGTCAGGGAACTAGAGTTGTGGTTGTAAGGGAACTAGAGTAAAAGGAGGACTTCAGCTGTTAGGCACAGCACCAGTAGATAATTTCCACCTACTTTCTTACATCGTTCAAACGCCTTTTGTTTTTCCAACTATTAAGCACTTTTACTACTGTAAATTAATCTCAATCGGTTTATCTACCAATATTGGGATTAAGACTCCTACAGTAAATCAGTCATATGCTGCCTGGGAGAGGAGGGTGCGTGTGTAGGTCAGGATTGGCCTAAGAACTACTGTAACATCTATACCTCTGTACCTTCTCCACCAGAATCCGGTCTGTCTCCTGCACGCTGGTATCAGGCACTTGCTTGTCCAAGTAGCCAACAGGGTACAGCGAGTCTCCCTGGCCACCGCCCCGGTCACTTCGGCTCCTAAAGAACCAAAGCAGGAAACTAAGGCTGCACCCTTCCACACTTCAAATCCCACATTTCCTGTTCTATTAATCATAGGAACAAAGAGCCTCAGATACACCTACCCAGATTAGACCAAGCCCTCTCGTGGGTTCGTCAGACCTCTGTCTATTGGGAGGAATAAAATAAACATCCTTTGAACATTAGAAACTTCCGCGGCAGAGAAGCCACTAGCTCCCCAGGAGTCGTCTTTATGCCACCCGTCCTTTTCAGAGAGTTGTGCCTCAGAGATCAGTTCTTATTCCTCTGCGGCAGTACTGGGGTGAATGAAGGCTCTGTTACCTAGCTCGGTCCCTGCTCCTCACCTGCTGCCTCCTCCAGGCCCGCTCAGTTCAATGGCCCACTTGAAGCGCCGGCCTCGGTTAGCCACCAGGCTCCCCTGGGCCGTCATGGCAACGGCCACCTACCAAAGCTGCAAAGCTCCTCACTGTAAAGCGGGCGGGGACCCAGGCCCACTGACACCCGCTACTTCTCTGTCTTACTCTTCAAGCCCGCTTCCGGCGCGTAACGTACACGTCACTTCCACCCGGAAATTGGCGGACGGAGGGTGGAAGAGAGAGTCCTTGGAAGTGCAGAAGGTGGGTGTCGTGAAGGTCAGACCGTACTTAGCTCCGTAAAACGACCCCCGAGCGCTTCCTCCTCTCTGAAGAGGCCTGTTGTGTGTTCCCTGACCTCTGAGGTGCGCTTTGCAGAGGGAAAGTCCTTACTGACCCTGTTAGGAATTGAAGCCTAGAAATCCTTCTGAGCTCCTACGCTCTCCCGGGAAGACAAGATTCAAATCTGCGTTAAAACCTGTATTCACCACGGGTTGAGTGACCTTGAGCAAGTTATTTAGTAGCTTCCGAGTATTGAAAATGCCCTCCATGTCCCAGGAGCTTTGTGTTTAAGAAGTCACGTTTAACCCTGCGCGGTAAATATGCTCATTCCGCCCAATGCTAGGAGGCAGTGTAGAAGTGGGAAGGCTCGTGGGCCTGAGATACAGATGGCCTTCTTTTGAATCCTGGCTTCTTTACTTATGTGACTTTGGACAAGTTAAATCTTTTGTGTTTCAACCTTTTCATATGTAGAAGTTGGATAATCTGCCTCCTTTCCAGGGTTTTGAGGTTAAATGGAGTGCCCGCTACGTATGCATCATTTTTTTAAATTAAAAAAAAAAAGCACAATAGTGATTGGATTTTGTGTTCAGTTGTATACTTATATAATTTAACCTGATGTTCGATATTTAAGTTGTTTCCCGTTTCTACCCCTTTTATAACCATTGAATGTGAACATTCTTGTGTGTGTTGTATTTCCTTAAGTTGAATGCCTAGAAGCGCAGTTGCTGGATCAAAGACTATGCACATTTTTAAGGAATTTTCATTTTCAATGCTCACTAGCAAAATCGCACCCATTTGCATTCCACCAGCTTTATAATGTGTTTTAATTGGCGGTTTGAAAATGGTACTGTATTTTTAAACTTTTTTTTTCTTTGACTCCCAAGTTACTTGATATGGTCGGCTTAGGGGTGAGGGAGGAGGAGGAATGAGGTGAGAATATAATCAAGAGCTAAGGTTGAAAAGGGCCAGTTAAAGAGTTTGGGCTCTTGAAGATGATGCTGATCTGGAGACGCTGAAGATTTCCATCCCCACTTTGTTCTGTGATTTTAAAAGTATCGTGTGTTCATAGACTGTTTGAATAAGGTAGTAACAAGAAACACTTTTCCCCTTCCAATTCATTCTAAAATATTTATCTGATCTTAGGAAGACTCAGCTTGTGGATTGCTTTCCTGCTTTTTTTCTACTTTTCTGCCTTTATCTCTCATCTCTGATAAACCTTTGAGATTCATCTCAGACTTCACAAGGGTCTTGGCCCTATTGGGCAATCTTCTTTGTCCCCACTGTAATCTGCGTAACAACAGCACTTAGTGCATTGCATTTATGTTTGTTGACATCCCCTGAGCACATATCTACCCCCTCTCTTGCTGCACCCTGCCCTAAATTCCTTAAAGGTAGGAGGTATGTGTTAATTATATTTGATTCCATTGCCTAGAACATGATGTACTGAATAACTGTTTAGTGAATGTGAGTAAATTAATTGAAAGTAAATATAATACAGAACTGAATATACTATAATTACATTTATGTGAAAAAATGTAAAAACTAGAAGGGAATACGTTTTAGAACGTTATCTATTGTATCCAATTAATGGTTTTCATGGATTTTTTTTTCTTTTTTTGAGTTCAAGTTTCTTTAATAAATTGTAAAGGAGCACTTTTGAAAACATTGTTAGTCATCCGAATCATATATTCCGTCCCTTTTAAAGTACTCCACCACTTAACTATAAAAATGTTTAAACTGGAACCCAAATCGAGGTTGCTTTGGCCTCAGTAGGTTAGTCCAGGTCATTTATTCCTTTATCCTAGGAATCCTCATAGTGTAATTTGCTAAAACATGTTCCAAAGAACATGAAGACTGAGGTGAACAATGAGACTGAACTGAGAAAGTGTTCCAAGGTCAAATACACTTGAGGAAAACTGTAGATGATATTCTGCACACACACCCTAGAGGGTCTCAGTGTGATTAATATAACATACTAAAACCATGAGAAGTGATTCCGTAATGAATCTTCATTTCCCATCCACCTAAATAAGAAGCCCCCCCCTTTTTTTCTTTATCACACCTATTAACTTCCTATGGAGTCATTGTTCCATAGAATACTTAGAAGTCTTGAGAAAGATGAAGGTACTCCCTGACAAGCTCTGCTTGTTGTTGTTTTTTAAGATTATTAGAATACCATGAGAAATAATATATCCTTTATAGAAATGGAATTTCAAGTTGAATTTAAACTTGAGGACTCAGGGTTTTTTTTTTTGTTTGTTTGTTTGTTTGTTTTTACTAATTATGTTTTGCAAGAAAAGTCAAGGGAAACCTAAATTCTGATCCTGACTCCAAATGAACTCCACTTTGAGTTAGGAACTCTTGGCTTTAATTTCTTCATCTCTAAAATAAGGGACTTCTAGATGACTTCTAAGGGTAACTTCTAATTCTAAAATACATTTTTTTTTTTCAAAAACATTTTGCGTATGGGGCGCCTGGGTGGCTCAGTTGGTTGAGCTTCCGACTTGGCTCAGGTCATGATCTCACGGTTCCTGAGTTCAAGCCCCGTGTCGGGCTCTGTGCTGACAGCTCAGGGCCTGGAGCCTGCTTCGGATTCTGTGTCTCCCTCTCTCTCTGCTCCTCCCCCGCTCATGCTCTGTCTCTCTCTCTCCTTCAAAAATAAATAAAAACATTTAAAAAAACACTTTGCATATTATTCTTTCATAGACATAGAGAAAATGATGAACACATAAAGGAGTAATGTGATTTCAGATAATTTTTTAAATTGTGCTTTCCCATACTTTTCCTAGTTACCTGCATTGTGCAGGTACCATTTTTGGATTTAGAAAAAGTATAAATGTTAATAATATGACACATTTCCAAACCTAGAAGCATAATGGTTCTCTGTCCCGGATTCACAGGAGAATCACCTTGGAATCTCTTTAAAAATATTGATGCCTGGGCCACACTCCAGAGATTCTAATTCATTTGCTTAGGGTAGAGCATGGGTCTACTGTGCAGCAAGTACTAAGAATCACTGACCCAGAGCATTTTGCTACTCTAAAAGGTTTGAACTTAACACAGTAATTTAAGCAAACAGTCAGTGGTTTCTGAGAGCCTCCTTGTATGCCTCCCACTGGACTAACCTTGAATAAGACAATAATGGAAATACTCAATTTGTAAAAATAAATCTTAAACTTCCTTTTGTGACTTTGAGCAAATACGATTTTAATTAAAGAAACTGAGAAGACCCACACCATGATTCCATAGGTCTTGTGAGTTGCCTCAAGTGACTTTATATTTGGGCTGTCTACACAGTTTTTGTATTTGTTTTTGAATCTCCCCACCACCACCACTTTAGGCGTCTAAGATGCTATCTGTTTCTAATACTTTATGCCATTTTCTGAGCAGTTGCATTTGGATTGAAACTTGGAAAGGATATTTTTATTTATTTTTATTTTATTTTATTTTTTTAATTTTAAGTAGGCCCCGTGCCCAACATGGGGCTCAAACTCACGACCTGCAGGCCAGGAGTCACATGCTTTACCAGGGCGGTGCCCCGAAGAAAAAAATTTTTTTCTAAGTTTATATATTTATTTTGAGAGAGAAAGAGACAGCACCAGTGGGGGAATGGCAGAGAGAGAGGGAGAGAGAGATGATCTCAAGCAGGCTCTGAGCTGCCAGTACAGAGCCCGATTCGGGGCTGGAAGCCATGAAGCTGCGAGATCATGACCTGAGCTGAAACTAAGTCAGACACTTAACCGACTGACCCACTCAAGCACCCTGAAAATTTTCTACTCAAACAACCAGATTTGCAAGAATAGATCTCTCTAAAGGGGAAAAAAAAAAGCTTTCATAGATAATGTCTTACATTCTGGGGTATGCCACTTGTCTGTACAATAATTGTTCTGCCCTCTTCCGTGGTCCAACCAGCTTCCCTAGTATGCTGTTCTAAAAGGTCCTGTAGCTTCCATAAAATGGGTTTCCATTGCAAATCCCCAGTTTATTTGTGTTATTTAACTCTCCTATCATCACTGCCTTCTGAAAAGGACCACCTCACACTATTTTATTCAAGATGCGATTTATTCCGTGTCAGTAAGAGTCTTAATGAGAGGAAACTTTTTTCCTCCATTTTGTCTGTTTGCAGTTTCAAACCCTTTTAGTGTAAAAACAATTTGGTGGGGAGTGGGGAGCAGTAAAATACTACCTTCCTAGTTATTGTTGGGTTTCTGTGTCATTTCTATGTGGATTACATTTTTTTTTTTTTTTAATTTCTGGTTTATGGCTCTGTGGGTGTCATGAAATACCCCTGTCAGCAGTGACATGAACTAGACAGTGCTGGGAGATGTTGGCTAGTAATACCATTCTTCCCTAACAATTACCTTTTTTTCATTTCAGGAGAGCTGTTGTGCAATTCACATTTTAACAAGTTCCCATTATAGCACTTCCCTCCAGCACTTGCTTAGGAAACTGGGAGGATTGCCATTCCCACAGATCTTATTAAAGGATAAGAATGACAACCATAGCATGAGTCATGATGATACATTACTGATGGCCCAGGATGCTTCTTCAAGCGTGATTACTTTGGATTCATTCTGGTGATTAATTTCAGCTATCTTGGATGTGGGCTAACTTGTCTTTACATCAGGTATCTGAATGACCAATGCAGGTCCTTCATGGCACTTTTTCCTATGTGCTAATTTTTAAAAGCCTCAATTGGTTCAGATATAAGCACTGCTTTATGGCCTGAATTTTTTGGAAGGAAGATTATTGTGCACTGAATGTTTATGTTTCCCCTAAACTCATGTGTTGAAGCCCTAACACCGACATGATAGTATTTGGAGATGGGGCCTTTGGGAGGTAATTAGGGTTAGATGAGGTCATGAAGGTGGGGCTCTCATAATAGGATTAGTGTCCTTAGAAGAAACCCAAGAGAGCTCACTATCTCACTCCACCATATCAAGACATAGTGAAAAGGTGGCTCTCTACAGGCCAGGAAGAGGGCTGTCTTCAGTAATTGAATCAGCCAGCACCTTATCTCAGACCAGCCTCCAGAACTGTGAGAAAATAAATTTCTGTTGTCTAAGCCACCCACTCTGTGGTATTTCGTTATGGCAGCCTGAGCAAATTAATGTGAGGATTAAGTAGGATTCAGAAAAATTGAATAAGTACCTTCTGGTACTTGGAGGCAAAATCATCCCCTAAAACATAAACATAAATGTAGGGGTGTTTAATTGGTAGGAGCTTATTGTATAAATGTAAACATACTCAACACTGTCCACTGACTTTTTTTTTCACCTTATCTTGAATATCTTCCATATGTGTCACTCAGTTTTGCCTCATTTTTTTAAAGGCTATAGAGTATACATAGGATAGGATGTATGATAATTTAGTTAACCAGTCTCCAGTTGATGGACATTTAGGTTGTTCCCTTTTGTCACTATTACAAAAAATGTTGCTGTGAACATCCCTAGGGTCCTTGGCAACATGGTTCTATAGGAGAAGGTTTGTGGACTAAATTATGTCTATGGTCTTGTAGTAAATTGAATAGCGTCCCCCCAAAATTCACATCCATCTAGATGGAAACTCAGAACCTGACTTTTTTTGGAAATAAGGTCTTCACAGATTTAGTTAGTTAAGGTGAGGTCATATTGGATGACGGTGGGCCCTAAATCCAATGACTGGTGTTCTCATAAAAAGAGAGGAAGACACACAGATAAACAGGGAAGAAGTCCATGTGATAATGGAGACAGAGACTGGAGTAATGCAGCTACAAGCCAATGATTGCCAGAGCCACCAGAAGCTCGGAAGAGGCAAGGAAGGATCCTCCCTAGAGCCTGCAGAGAGCATGGTCTTTGGCAACACCTTGATTTTGGGCTTGTAGTCTCCAGAATTAAGGGAGACTCTCTTTCTGTTGTTTTAAGCCACCCAGATTCTGATACTTCATTACAGGAGCCCTAGGAAATGGATACAAGTTTCTTTCTAAAAGAGGTCCATTCAAATGAATCCAGCTAACAACCAGGGCTAGCTAGCTTCAGTGGGAAAAAAATATAACAAGTAATAAAACAGTATCGCCAAAGCTGCCAAATTAAATTCTAAACTTTCAGAAATTTGCACAAGAAGTTTAATTTCCTACTTGCTTATGATTAGTTCCTGTAATAAAGTGATTTTTAGAAATTAATTACAAAAGAAGGACAATTATTGTATAAAATGGAAAATGCAACTAACCCAAAAAAAGGTAATAAATCATACCATGGAAACAAAAAAATTTTTTTCCCGTAGACATTTTGAGTTCAACTCTTCCAGACTTTTTTGATTTATATTTAGACTTACTAAGACTATACGGTTTTATAACATGCTGTTTCATGAAGAGCCATGCTTTCATCTTTTAAAAAGGCAAAGAAAAAAAGTATGGCTTAATCTTTATTTCAATGTTTTTTAATGTCTCTGATAGCTCTTGCCAGATGTTCAGGCTCTGTTGCTCCCATCCCACCCTGACCAAGATCACGAGGCACCCACCAGACTTCCACACTCCTCTCCACCCAGCCTGCAGCTGGAGCCACACCCCATCTCCCAGGACCTATGCTGGTACTACTACTCTTTCTAGATAGGAGTAATTTTTTTAGAATATTGGCTTTCTCTCCCTTAAAGGATTCAGAGTTCAGGTAAGTTTGGGCAGCACTGCATATAACTTTCTTTTAGAGATTTACAATTCATGTTAGTATTTTTTTTAATTAAAATCCAAGTTAGTTAACGTATAGTGTAATAATGGTTTCAGGAATAGAATTTAGTGATTCATCATTTACATATACCATCCAGGGCTCATCCCAATGCATGCCCTCCTTAATGCCCATCACCCATTTAACCCATCCCCGCTCCCCTCCCCTCCAGCAACACTCAGTTTGTTCTCTGTATTTAAGAGTCTCTAAAAAAAAAAAAGAGAGAGAGAGAGAGAGAGAGACTGAGAGTCTCTTATGGTTTGCCTCCCTCTCTGTTTTTATCTTATTTTTGCTTCCCCTCCCCTGTGTTCATCTGTTAAAGTTAGTATTTTAAAGACTGAAAAGTGCTATAGTAAAGAAATAACTTATTTAATATTTGTTTAATCCAAAGTTGCCAAACTTTGTGTCCAAGGAAGACTTTTTCTTTTTCTTTTTTCCTCTTTGTTCAGTCTATCAACAGCTTATAGAACTGGTATTGTGAAGAACAGAGCTAATTTGGGGTAGGAACTTGAGCCAGTTTAGGTTCAGACTCAATTTTGTCACTGTAGGAGTAGTTTTGCCTTTGCATCCAGCTCCGAGAGGTGGACTTCAGTCTTGTAATCTTCCTACTGCCCCCATCTCCTGAGGCTGGGGATCTGCTTTCCTCTTTCACGTCTCCTTTCCATGGACATTATCCTGCTTCTGATTATTGCTGTCCTGCTCATTTTGTTTCTTTCCTGCCTGCCACCCTGCCCTTGAACTCCCCTCTATAAGGTCTGTTTGTTATGAGGCACCAGCAGTGTTGAGCCCCCATGGTTGGGTGTGTGTTGCATATGGCATAGCTTTCAGATGCCATGCACCGATTACCAGGCCATCAGCACCACAGCGGGTCTGTCTTCCCACCACTGGTCCCGCTCCTAGAGCTGGTGTAATTCCAGGACTCTGCTTTCCAAGGCTGCGCTCAACCATACTGTGTTCTCTTGGAAAGATCACTGAACAGGTAAAGTTCGGAGTTGGGGGATATTCTGCAAAGAGATACACAATCAGTGCACTAGGCACTACTGAAGTGTTTTACATAGGTTACCCTACTTCCCAGCATCCCCAAGGGAAGAATATTATTATCTCCACTGTGCAGTTAAGGTAAAAATAGAGCAGAAAGGGTCCAAAAGCAGTGATCCAGGCTTCTGATAAGAGAGGAGCTTTGCTCCAAGGCTAGTGTTCTTTCCACTCTAAGATGCTGCTGTCTACCATCTTCCAGTTGGTAACAGTGTACCCTAATTGCTGGAAATCTACTTGGGGAAGGAGGAAAATAGTCTCTTGGGATTCAGAGTTGAAAATCTATAAATAACAAATGTTACCTGCTGTCCAGCTCTTGAGTTGTAACAGAGAGCTGCATCAGAGACCTCTTTTCGTTTTTGTTTTTTAAATTTTTTTAATGTTTATTTTTGAGAGAGAGAGACAGAGTGCGAGTAGGGGAGGGCAGAGAGAGAGGGAGATACAGAATCTGAAGCTGGCTCCAGGCCCGAGCTGTCAGCACAGAGCTAAACGCAGGGCTCAAACTCATGAACTGCGAGATCATGACCTGAAGCCAGATGCTCAACCAACTGAGCCACCAAGGTGCCCCCAGAAACTGTCTTAACAGGGGGATCTCCTACTACCCTACAGTCCCCACCACTTCCACCCTCCAGCAGCCCTCAAACCCCCCTCTCCCCCACCCCACCCCCTTGCCACACACACACACACAAACTTTGCTGCTTCTGAACCACGGAGGGCATCGGTACAGCGGTGGTGATTGAAATAATCATAAACCTTGTAAACTGGGAGCGAAATCTGCTCTTTTCCACTGCTACTGCCTTATCTGAAATGTTCCCTAATGCCATTCCTTCCTTCCACAGTCTACACAGGAAGGTGGGGAAGGGAGGAGCAGAGAAAAAGGGATTGACTTCCCACTTGGACTGCCAAAGTCAAGTGCCTGGAATTTTCCAAAGGCTGTGAAGGCTGAGCAGTGGATGCAGTTATTTATGGAATGGATGAGCTATTGCTGTCTTGTATTTAGGTCTCTTTAGGCATTGCCCTTCGTCAGTCTGCACTGATGAGAATGACACACACCACAGTAAAAGCTGTGGCTCCCTGAACCGCTGGCGTGAACTACAGCACTTTCATACCTAAGGTTCTTGCCAGCAGTCCCCCCTCCCTCCCACCAGCCATCTTATATCCTGGTGACGGCTTAATCCTCCTGAAGTACTGATTTAACCATCAAGCTTCCTCGCTAGATGTCTATGCATTTTTTTTAACTGACATTTTTACTATGCGCATTTATATTAATTGGTATGGATTGACTTATATCATATGACATTTATTATAAAAAACAGTTTACAGAGTTGTAGGTAGGATATAATCTCATCTCTGTTCCTAGATATAGTTACATTTGCATAGGAAAAAAAACCCCCATATATTCAAGATGGAAATAGTGCTTATTCATGAGTAATAGACTTCTAAGGGTTTCTAGTGATCTTTTTCTTTCCCCAAAACCTTTGCTTCATCGCTCCAGATTTTCACAACCTGTCAAGTGACCACGTACGTTTTCAGGCTTTGCTCTTGCTACCCTGCTTGTCAAAAATCCTCTCCAGCTTGTCAGGCCTGGTTCAAATCTTCCTCCATGACACCCCCACCCCCACCCCCACCCCCACCCCAGTTGTCCAGTTAGAAGTGTACGTAAGACTTTGCATGAGTGTTCTTTTCTCACGCGGGTGCTTATGTTCAGGGTGTATGCTATGCACTGTCCCTGAATGACATCCATACCCTTAAGCAGATGGGGTGGGGGCAGAAATGCTAACTCAGCTGCCTGTTCATTCAGATAGAAGGAATATAAGGTATTCAGAAGGAAGGAATAAGAGAATGACCAGAGGAGTAATTCCCTCAGACACTGCTCACTGGGAGGTCTAGCCATGAACCACCTTTCTATGCTCAAGGACTCATGCAGGGATACTAAAAACATGTATGGGATGACCTTTATTTATTTATTTATGTAAGTAATCTTTACACCCAACATGGGGCTTGAACTCACAACCCTGAGATCAAAAGCCACATGCTCTACTACTGACTGAGCCAACCAAGAGTCCCTCTTTTTTTAAATCCATAAAAAGAGAAAAGCTTGATTGAGCTCCAAGTGAAAAAAATTCAATTTTGGTTGACTCAAAAGTGTCAATGAAGAAGACGAACCTGCAGTCTCATTGCTAAAATGTATATATTTCGAAAGTTGCAACATGAAGGCAAATCTCTTTATTTTCACTTTAAATTATGTGGACACCAGGCAGCGACATGAGATCTATAGGCCAGGGCTGCTCTTCACTGGTATAACTTTAGAACCTGAGTCTGGAGATGGACTGCCTGAGACACTGTGCCCTAAGAAGACCTAGAAATGAGAATATCGGGATTCGCATCTGGCCTTCAGACAACCCGAGGCCTTGTTTTGGCTGACATCTCTCTGTGTTAACGCAGCACATTCCTTGGGTCCTAGGACTCCGTTATTTGTCTTCTCTCAACATCCAGCCTCCCTTGAGATAAAGTCCCATGTCTTACACTCTTCATCCTCTTCCTATGAGGGCCCCACCGATGCCTTTTGTGGGTTATCAGGAAATTCCTGTTTATGATGGTAGTGATGAAGAAACAGCTTGAAAGAAAGTGACTTCATCCATGTGCGTTGAATTTTTTTTTTCTTTAAAATAGCATACCTACTTAGTGGAGGTCATACGCAAGGAATGTTCTATGTTGCAACACCCCTAGAGCCCAGGGGTCCTGCTCCCTCCCCTCACTCACCCCACTGGCCTCTCTCAACAGTCCCACCTGTTACAGGTGTGGCCACACACATAGGCATGTGCCTGCTTGTGCTTGGCTCTTAAAGGCATTGCCAATGCAAAATATATCTTAAAATATTTCTACCACCAACCTAAAGTAGTGACCCACTCACCATTACTTAATTTTTTGTATTAAGTAGGTAAGGACCCAGTTACCAGGGAGGAAAAATATATTGCTTTTATCATCTAATGACATCTTAGTTCTGATTAGTTTATCTGTGAGGCCTCCCATTGCTCTGAACTCCCACAGCATTTAGGATACACCTTTTGTCATTGCACTCACCACAGTTTATTCGAATGATCTCTTTCCCTGTTTATCCAACCCCCTAGGAGCTCCTCTGGACTATCTGTAGCAGCTGATGCAATGTCAGCCTTGTACATGGTAGGCCCTCAAAGATATTGCTGAACCAAACGTAAGCAACCCATGCCTTAGGCAAGCCCTGGAGAGTTCTGGAAAAAAGAGCCCCCCCCCCCCCACCTCCCAAGAGTGGAGGAATGTAGTCTTGCAGTGAGAAAATGTTTTTTCAAATACACCACTTGATTGGCTTCTGCAAGGGCTCCCATCACAATTTGATTAACCTTGACCAGTGGCTTACCTTTGAAGATGGGTACACTCTGTGTCTACTAAGATGAAGAGAATTTCCTCAGTAGTTAAAAGCAGGTGAGGGACAGACCCAACCCTAACCTCATATTCTAGTGTTTCTAGTCCCAGAGAGACTGAGTTTGCTTTCTGGGATAGGGTTTGCATCAGACATATTTCTTGTGTTCTTAAGAGTCTAACACAGAGTCTGACACATATTAGGAATTGAAACATAATAGCTAATAATTATAGAGTGCTTACCATATGGCAGACACATTCCTCTAAGCATTTTATATGTATGAACTCATTTAATCCTCACAACTATGAGACAGATACTATTATAATCCCCATTTTACAGATGGGCAAACCAAAGCACACGAGAATTTTTATGACTTGTGCAAGGTCACATAGCTCCAGAGTCCATGCTTTTTAAATACTTTGCCTTAGTACCTTTAAATGCGAGTGAAGGAATAAATCTCTCCCTGCACCATACTTTTATAGCGGATGTTTTCCTCTCCTGGGACAACACTTAAGGCAGTCTCCCCCACCAGACTGTCACTAGCACAGGGTCATTCTTTGACTTTTGTCCACCCTCAGTTCCTAGAGCTTGATTGCCGCGCCATAGCAAGACTACCGGGCGTGCGCGTGGCCACCAGGGGGCACTATGGGCACACGTCCTCTTCCCTCCTCCCTCCAGTCCTGCGCGACCTGAGGGGGGTGCCGAGCCAGCGTTGGGCGGAGCCTGGGAGAAGCGTCAAGGGGGAGCTATCCCGGCGGGCCGCGCGCGCGGCCGCGTTTGAATGGCTCAGAGTGGGGCTCGGCCCGGGAGCCGAGGGACGGTGTAGGCTGCCGGGCGCAGCTCGTCAGCGCCGGGGCAGGGCTGAGGTGCCGCGGTACCATGAGGCGCCGGTAAGTGATGGCCGGGCCTGTGCGAGCCCGGCGCCCGCAGCTGCCGTGCCGAGGCCGCGCGTCTCCTCCGGTCCGGCCGCGCCCTGGGCCCACCTGCAGGCCCCGCGGCGGCCTCCGCTCGGCGGAGCCCGTCGGCGGCGGGGCTGCGGGGTCGGAGGGTGGGGAAGGGCGGGGCGGCGAGACCTCCGTTTCCCGCGAGTAGCCCCTGCCCGGCCGCTGCGGGGAGGGTCAGGACAGCGGGCGCGGGAGGCCGACTGGGGGTCGCCGCGGGGCCGGGCCGGGAGAGGCGTGGACGCGACCAGCTGTCACTTATTTATCTGCGGGTGGAGCCGACATCTGCACGCCGGGGAGGGGGAAGGACGGAACGCGTCTGCGGCGATCTGTTTGAGGGCTGGTTTTCCCGAGCCGCCTAGGCCGGGCCTTGGTATTTCCTTATATTCTGACGGGTCCTTGGTTCCCTGACAGATAAGCTTTTGTTTAGCAGGACAGAAACTTGACATAACTGCATACGAATTGCTGATTGCAGCTTTAAAAACCTCATTGTACTTGCTGAAAAGTTGTTCTGTAACAGTACCTAGGCTTTTACCACGCTCTTAAATTGGCGTAAATATGGAGATAACAAAGAGTTAAGTTGTTTTCTTGTGGCTTGTAAAGTTCTTTGAAAACAGAGGTGTCTATGTCAGTTTCTTTACAGATTAAAAGAAAAAAAAAAACAGTAACAAAAATTAGGTGTGTAATTACCAATTTAGCACTAGCAAAAAATCTGAGAAACTAGACCACCTCATAGCTTCAACTTGTGTAAATAGTTTATTCTGGGTTTTTTTTGTTTTTGTTTGAACCTGCTTCAGACTTGAATCAGAATTTTATACGTTGAGGCTTTTACTGGGCTAATAACTAGCACTGTAGTGTTAGCGATGATAAATATTTATTTTGGGCCTTCTGGGTGTTAAGCACTGTTTGAGAGCTTTGCTTTGTGATGGGTACTATTATTATCCCCATTTTGACAAAGAGGAAACTGAGACACAGAAAAGTTGAGCAACTTGTACTAGGTTACACAGCTAATACGTTTGGGACCCAAGCAGGCTGGCTTCGTGCTTTTACCTATGCTGCTTTACTGACTGCCTCCTTTATATATGGCTTTTTTTAGTTTACAAAGCTCTTTCATTTACTTCTCTTAACTGAGGGTATAAAATATGTGAAGTGTGTTTGTGTATATATGCATTCGCACACTATTAAATTCAGCTCTCTGCTTTTGTTGACCGTACGTAAGTTTTGCGTACTGAGCAAAAATTCCGTTGGATATTTTAAGATAAATGGAGTTCATAAAGTTCATGTTTGTGTCATAGTTTATAATGTTAGTTCCTTTGTATCATGTCCTGGAAGTGTAGAGAACAACAGTTTGAAACCTACATACTCTTTAAAATATACCTTTATATATTTTTATTCTGAGAATTTAATTGAGTGGTTACTCTGTTCTTGGAATGATTATACTTACAGCTCCATGACAAGAAATAAAGGTTCAAAAAAAAATCATTTCATAAGAAATCAACCGTTTGTGGTGATTTACAGCAGAGCAGTTAAATTTCATTCATCAGTATCAAGCTTTTGATTGTCTCTATGCCCAGCAGTGTTAGGTACAGTTGGTTATACAAAAGAAATGTGCCAGGGCAACAAACCTTAGTTTGGGATGTGAGATTAACAACAACAATATAAAATACTCTTCTTTAGTACAGAGGGTGTATGGTGAACTGAACTGGGCTGATCGGTAATGCTTCTGCAGAGAACCAACACATAAAGGATGGATCTAGGGCATTGAATAGAAGTGTGAATGGGGAATTTTAGTGAGGAAACAGTGTGTTCAAAGACTTGGAAGTGAAAAGGATAAAAAAAATACTGATTCAAAGGGGCACATGCACCCCAATGTTTATAGCAACATTATCGACAATGGCCAAATTATGGAAAGAGTCCAAATGTCCATTGACTGATGAATGGATAAAGAGGATGTCCATTGACTGATAAATCGATATATATCTATATCATATATCTATCTATATATCTGTATCTCATCTATCTATTTATATAATGGAACATTACTCAGCCATCAAAAAGAATGATGGCAAATTTGCAACCATGTGGATAGAGCTAGAGTGTATAATGCTAAGAGAAATAAGTCCAAGAAAGACCAATACCATGTGATCTCACTCATGTGGAATTTAAGAAAGCAGATGAACATGAGGGAAGGGAAGAAAAAATAAAATAAGATGAAAATCAGAGAGGGAGGCAAACCATAAGAGACTTTTAACCATAGAGAACAAAGTGAGAGTTGGTGAGGGAATGGGATAATGGGTGATGATGAGTATAAAGGAGGGCACTTGTGATGAGCACTGGGTGTTGTATGTAAGTGGTGAATCACTAAATTCTCCTGAAACCAGTGTTAAACTATATGTTAACTAACTTGAATTTAAATAAAATCTTGGAAGGAAAAAAAAAAAGACTTGGAAGTGAGAATAAAAATGATTTTTCTTGAGAACAGCGAACCTGATCTATTTGGAAAGTTCCTATTGAGAAAAATGAGATTATGTGGGCAGGACTGAGGAGTGTTGTATAAGACACATATGGCAGAGAAGTTTAAGTTTAACATATATGTATATACACAGAGAGATGATTTTGGAAGTTTTGAAACTTATATCAGTGGCTCTCAACTGGGGACAATTTTGCCTGCTTTGGGACATTTGGCAGTGTCATGGCTGGAATGGGGAGAGGTGCTAACTAGTATCTAGTTGACAGAGGCCATGAGTTCTGCTGCTAAGCATCTTACGATAGGACAGCCCCTCCATTAGAAATAATTACCCCAAATGTCAAAATGTCAGCGGTGCTGAGGTTGAGACCCTGTTGTGAGTTGGTTGTTTATATGGCCAGCTTCTGCTTCCATGTGCTGTAAAATAAGTATGAATGATGAATTTTAGGAGCATGAGTACAAACAGTATTAAAGCTGGGGGAAGCTGGCTCAGAGACCTCAAGAAGGAGGCTCTTGTTGGAGTCCTCGAAGAAGGGGGAGATTGTAAGGAAATAGGATGAGGGCAATGAGAATGACAAGCAGTGATAAAATGAGACAATTATTTAAATAACAATTTTTCCTAAGTTTGAAAATAATGCGTGTTCACTGAAAATAATGCATGTTCATTATAGGAAATTTTGGACATGTAGAGAGTGAAAAATTAAAAGCACTTATAACCCTCCCACTCCCTACCCCAGGCAGAAACAACTGTTAAGCATTTTCATGTGGTGGTTTTTTTCAAATCTTTTAAAAACTAGGACTATACATTTTTCTCCCTGTGGGCTTTTATTGTTTGGTGTGTTTATTTGTTTGACTCAGCATGTCATGAGTATTTCCCATTCCTTGAAAAATGGTCTTTTTAATGGTCACAATCTTTTTTGGTGTGTGTGTTCTTTTGAAATTGGGAATTTTGCTTATATTCCAGAGAGACACTTTGAAGGAAGAAATAGAATATGATGACTGATTAACTATAGAAATCAATAGGGGTAAAAGTCAATGGTATCTCCAAGGTTTCAAACCTAGGAAGCTAAAAGAATGGCAGGGCTACTGAAATAAATCGGTTTCTCATAATAATTTGGGGGGGGGGGCAGGGGATTCTCATAATAATATCCATCTTAGGTATGTAAACTGCCATCACAGAGACCCATAAAGAGATTTTAATAAGGACCTTTGCTGCCTGTCAGCTTACATTCTTCCTAAAACTCTTAACAATAATAGTCTTTCTTTGTTTTTTTTTTTTGTTATCTTTGTTTTTGTTTTTGTTTTTTACCTTTTGTTTTTTTGTGCTAAGCTTATTTTTCAGTTCCTAGCAAGTTTTCATTTTTCCTCTTCTTGAAAAGTTTTTTAATAATTTACTTTCTATTAAAATACTAAATAAGGCTCAGGTTTGTTGGTCATGAGTCTTTGAGAGATTAAAGGACTACTTGGGATTTTTGAATGTATAGATTGGTACAGTTTATAAGCAAGACGTGAGTATAACTCTTTTCTGGAGGAGGAGGAATTATCTTTAAAAATCCTTGCCCAGGGGCACCTGGGTGGCTCAGTCAGTTGAGGTCCGACTTCTGGCTCCCGCTCAGGTCATGATCTCACAGTTCATGAATTCGAGCCCCACATCAGGCTCTGTGCCGACAGCTGCAATCCTGGAGCCTGCTTTGGATTATATGTCTCCCTCTCTCTGCCCCTCCCCTGCTCTAGCTCTCACTGTCTCTCTCTCAAAAAAAAAAAAAAAAAAAAAAAAAATATATATATATATATATATATATAGGGGCACCTGGGTGGCTCAGTCAGTTAGGCGTCCGACTTCAGCTCAAGTCAGGTCATGATCTCACTGCTCGTGAGTTCGAGCGCTGTGTTGGGCTCTGTGCTGACAGCTCGGAGCCTAGAGCCTGCTTCAGATTCTGTCTCCATCTCTCTGGCCCTCCCCTGCTCGCTCGCTCGCTCTCTCTCTCTCTCTCTCTCTCAAATATAAAAGATAAAACATAAATAAATAAATAAATAAATAAATAAATAAATAAATAAATTTTTAAAAATGCTTGCCTAGAGGTGCCCAGGTGGCTTGGTTAAGTGTCCAACTCTTGATTTTGGCTTAAGTCATGATCTCTCAGTCTTGAGATCACGCCCTGCATTGGGCTCTGTGCTGAGAAGTGTGGAACCTGCTTGGGATACTCTCTGTCCCTCTCTCTCTCAAGATAAAGTAAAAAATTTTAAAAAAATGCTTGCCCAGTGCCTGATAACATCAACCCACTCAATATTACATTACTGTTTTATGAGTCATTATACTTGTTGATCTGTATCAGTTAGTTTAGTGCTTTCTGGAAAATGTATTTTAGGGAAATAATTTTTTTTAAAAAGCTTAAAACTAATACAAATGGTGCTTTTACTGGCAACATACACTTTTCAAATTGGATAAGATATAGTTTGACTTTGCTGGATTCAAATGCTGTGTTTACTACTCTATGCTTATGTCCGAGTATCTTCTCTAATATCCATTAGTTTTGTATTCCCATCTTTGTTCTTGGGACATAATGAAGGTAGAGATGGGAGAAAGAGTCTTCTGAAAGTACCCCTAGTTTGCTTCCCCTTGACCACCTCACTCTCTTTCAATTTTTAAGAATACTTTTTTAATGTTTATTTTTACTTTTTTTTTTAATGTTTATTTATTTTTGAGAGAGAGAGACAGAATGAGAGTGGGAGAGGGGCAGAGAGAGAGGGAGACACAGAATCTGAAGCAGGCTCCAGGCTCTGAGCTGTCAGCACAGAGCCCAATGCAGGCTCAAACTCATGAACCGTGAGATCATGACCTGAGCTGAAGTCAGATGCTTAACTGAGCTACCCAGGCGCCCCTGTTTATGCTTACTCTTGAGAGAGAGAGAGACAGAGACTGTGTGAATAAGCGAGGGTCAGAGAGAAAGGGAGATACAGAATCCGAAGCAGGCTCCAGGCTCTGAGCTGTCAGCACAGAGCCCGACGCGGGGCTCGAACTCGCTCACTCACGAACTGCAAGATCATGACCTGAGCCGAAATCAGACACTTAACCAACTGAGGCACCCAAGCACCCCTCTCTCTTTCAATTTTACACACTGCCTCAAATTCTTTTTGCCTTGAACAGTCATCCAGGAATGCCCATGCTAGCATCTCTTCTCACTAATCTTAAAACAGGCAGCTTGGTGTTATATGGGAAAGGCATTAACACTGCAAGTCATAGTTCTAAGCTGCTCTCTCCTGCTGGTGACTGAGTGTTCTTGGGCAGATCCTGTAATCTCATTTGTAAATTGAAATTATCTCCAAGGTCCTTTCCAGCTCTAAGAGTCTGTGAATCTGTGAAGTCTTTACTTTTCAAGGGTAATTGCCTCTGCTGAGACTATTCTAAAGACATTCTAAGATGTCTTTCACATCTTAGTGTGCATTAATTAGATGATACCTCCCAAAGGCATTTGTAAAAGCTACTCCCATGTAATAGGATTGGGGAAGAAATTTTAGAACGGAATTTAAGTGCCACTAGCATATAAGCTTCAGGAGGGCAGGGATCATTGTTCACTGATGTTTCCTTAGTGCCAGGAATGGTAATTAGCCTGTAACATGTACTTAGTATTTGCTGAAGGAAGGAAGGAATGGACTGGTGTTGAGGAGGACTGCACAGATATTCTGAGTATCTTGAAAGAACTCCAACAAACCAACAGGATTACAACCTAGTCTTTCCTAGAATGTAAAAATACCTACAAGTGGTGGTAAAGCATCCACTGTTCACTTGGTTACCTTTCAGAACTATTAAGTAATTACTGCCCTGATTGCCCTTCATACTCAATAAATGCAGTTTTGTCCATTACCAGATCTTACTTTAGTGCCAGCTTGACTTTTGAGTGCGCCTTTTACTCTTATTTGCAAAAACCTATGCCTTGCTTATTCCTTACACCACTTAATATCACCAGTAACAGTATGTTTAATGTTGTAGCCAAAATAAATCAATAGATTGATTAAAATTTGTCCTCTCATCCATAGAGGATTCATGGCACAGCTGTTGGAAATTAGTACTCTTGGCATTCCTGTTCCAGTCATCTTAATTCTTACTCATATAGAATAATCTTCAAGAGGGGTGGGTTAAGCGTCCAACTTTGGCTCAGGTCATAATCTCACAGTTTGTAGGTTTGAGCCCTGCGTTGTGCTCTGTGCTGACCACGCAGAGCCTGGAGTCTGCTTCAGATTCTGTCTCCCTCTCTCTCTGCCCCTCCCTGGCTCATGCCTGTCTCTGTCTCTCTCTCTCTCTCTCTGTCTCTCTCTCTCAAAATTGAATAAACAATTTTTTAAAATTTTGGGGGCGCCTAGGTGGCTCAGTTGGTTGGGCGGCCAACTTCAGCTCAGGTCATGATCTCGCGGTCCGTGAGTTTGAGCCCCGCCTCGGGCTCTGTGCTGACAGCTCAGAGCCTGGAGCCTGTTTCAGATTCTGTGTCTCCCTCTCTCTGCCCCTCCCCCGTTCATGCTCTGTCTCTCTCTGTCTCAAAAATAAATAAACGTTAAAAAAATTTAAAAAAATTTTAATAATCTTGAAGAAAAGTTAAAAGAATTTTAAGTTTAAGTAATTGCTACACCATCGTGGGGCTCAAACTCATGACCCCAAGATCAAGAGCTGCATGCTGTACTGACTGAGCCAGCCAGGTGCCCCAAGAATAGTTTTTAATTATGTGATTCATACACAAAGCTTCTCAGTAAGTCTGTTTTGTGTACAAAATTAAGTCCAGGTTCCTAACCCAGTATCGAGGGACTTCTGCATTTTATCCAATGCAGTCTAGCATTGGATCCTTCTAGTCTGTTTCCTCCACAGTGACCTGGACTGAGTAACTATTCCGTTATTTGAATAGTTGGGGTAGATAATAATGAAACAACAAGCTGGGTTATTCTCACCTAGGAAGTATGTTTCCAGGTAAGAAAAGGCTGGTAGGTATGCCTGTACAGGGTGACATTCATTATTTGGGGGAATATTTACTGAAAAATAGTATCAGGAACAAGAATTCTTTTTTTTTTTTTTAATTTTTTTTACATTCATTTTTTGAGAGAGCACAAGTGGGGAGGGGCAGAGAGAGAGGGAGACAGAATCTGAAGCAGGCTTCAGGCTCTGAGCTGTCAGCACAAAGCCTGACGTGGGGCTCGAACTCACAAACCGGGAGATCATGACCTGAGCCGAAGTTGGACGCTCAACCAACTGAGCCACCCAGGTGCCCCGGAACAAGAATTCTTAAACTCCACATAAATATTTTTTTCTCTTCTTGTTGGCAGACCTATTTGGAAACTAATAATTAGAAGGAAATTACTTATGTATATTTAGTGGCATCACTTGACTACTTAGTGTGACTAACCACATTATTCTGTGCCCACAGCATTGTTTAGATGGTTTATCAGTCTGGATGGGCTGTTTTACAGTAACAACCCCCAAATCTCAGTGGCTTCAAATAACAAAGGTTTACTTCTCCTTGATTCATCTTACATGTGAGTTATCTGGGGGCTCTGCTCTATGTTGTCCTTGGTAAGGAATATGGACAGATGGAACTTTACTCTCTGTCCTGTTGCTGCTTGCCATAATAGAGGGATAGTAATAGAAGTGAATCACACAAAGTGGCTCTTTATTTCACTGGCAAGAGCAAGTCATATGACCATTACCTAGCTTCAAGATGATGGGCAAGTGTAAACCAATCATGTATCTGAAAGGAGAATTGGAATGTCATGGCACGGTTTTAATGTTTACCACAGTTAGGCACTCTCCCCTTGACATTTTTAAATATTTTGTGACTCCTCCCAGCCTACCATTATCTTTCATGGTCTTTTTTTAGATAGGTTCCTTCATTCAGCAGCTGTTCATTAAGCACCAATTCACTATATGCCAGGCGCTATTCTAGATAGTGAACGTGATTCCTGCTTTCATGGAGCTCACAATTTAGTGGGAGGATGTGGACAATAAGCAAATAAGCTTGCTTCAAATAGTGATGAGTGCTATGGAGAGGGATAGATACAAGGTACTGGCATAGAGGATAGACCCCAAGTTGGTGTTATTTTTGATTGGGTGGTCAGGAAATCCTTTTGGGTGAGTAACATTTGATTTGAGAGGCAGTAGCCCTGAGAGTATATGGGAGGCATATTTTAAGCAGAAGGAATGGTTTGCCCACAAGATGGAAATGACCCTGGCATGTTTAAGGACAAAAGGCCAGTGTGGCTGGAGCATTTAGGAGCAAACAGATATAGTCCAAGGGAGAGATGATGGTGGTTTTGTCTAGGATAATGCTTACAAAAATGAAGAGAAATGAAATAGTTTGGGAATATGTTATAAAGGCAGAATCAGTGGATTCGAAGTAGGGAATTTATGAAAGAGAAAATAAGAATGAGTCTTTGGGGCTTTCAGCAACTGGGAGGATGATGATGGTTCATTTTATTTGATTAGGAACAGTTGAATGTGATGGGCATTACGGAGGGCACTTGTTGTATGTTGTTGTATATGTAAGAGAGGAATCACTAAATTCTCCTGAAACCAATAGTACACTATATATTAACTAATTAGAATTTAAATAAAAATTTGAAAAAAGAAAATAAAAGGAACAGTTGAGAGGATCAGATTTGAGAGGGTGGATATTAAGGCCTCTATTTTCAATATGTTAAGTTCAAGAATAGTTGACTATAGAATTGACATCCATATGGAGCTGCTCACAGGCAGTTGGAGGTTTGAGTTCAGAGTTGAGAATCATTGAGAGAAGCGATTTTTTTTTTTTTAATGCGGTTAATACATTAAATTTGGTTACAGTTCAGTTTTGGACCTGAGTTTCATTATACCTCTAAGAGATGGGGGCATTTTCAGATTTCAGTATATATTCTAATTTCAGCCCAGGAGACATAGTGATAACAAACCACTGTAATGGACAGGGAGGGATGTGTGGTAATCCTTGCACATGTTGGAGTGTAAGAAAGATTAAGAACCATTGTTATAAAAGGGCTCTAGCATCATCTTTTGTTGATTTCTTTGTTTAATTCTTAAAGGGCAGTCTACCCTTATTTGTAAAGTCTTAGGGAGTACTTACCCTGTTTACTTCAAAATTAGGCACAAGTGTTACAGATTTGTAACCTTAGTCCAAATCATGAAGATAGAACATTAAAGTTAGCTTATGTTAGCTGGTCTTTTTTGGAGTTGTATGTCTTATTGCAATATCTTTTCATACATAGTCTATCTTGAAAGCATCAGAAATACGTTTAGTAGCTAAACAAGGGGTCAGAAAGGATCCTTAAGGTGACATTGTTTTATATATGTTTATAAAAATTTCTGAGTTTAAGAAGACAATTAGAAAGGATTATTTTTCTTCCCTATGAATATTTCCAGAAAAAGCTGGAATATTCTAAGAGGGAGAAGAGAGCTATTCACCAAAACATGCTAAGATAATCATCTACTTGGCTTTGGAAACCCTAAGTCTTCCTAAAGATTCATGTGTTTGTGTAGCTATTGAAGAAGAGATGTATATTATATTATCAATACATTTTATTATTTTTTAAAAATATTTTCTTTTCATGTTTTTATTTAAATTACAATGTAATATTAGTTTCAGGTATAGAATTTAGTGATTCTTCACTTACATGCAACACCCAGTGCTCATCACAAGTGCCCTTCTTAATGCCCATCACCCATTTAACCCATCCCCTCACCCACCTGCCCTCCAGCAACCCTCAGTTTGTTCTCTGTAGTTAAGAGTCTATGGGGAGGGGAGGTGGATAAAGATTTTATTTTTAAGTAATGTCTACCCTCAACGTGGGCCTCAGACTCAACCCTGAGATCAAGAGTCACATGCTCTATCGACTGAGCCAGCCCCAGCCAGGAGTCCCATTAACAATACATTTTAACTTAGTTAAAAAATAATACTTGCATTTGGGGTACCTGGGTGGCTCAGTTAGTTAAGCAGCAGACTCTTGGTTTCTTCTCAGGTCATGATCTCATTGTTTATGAGTTCGAGCCCCACATCGGGTTCAGCTCTGACAACATGGAGCCTGGTTGGGATCCTTTCTCTCCCTGCCTGTCCCTTCCCCTCTCCCTCCCTCCCTCCCTCCCTCTCTCTCAAAAAATAAATAAACTTAAAAAAAAAAAACTTACATTTGATACAAAATCCAAAAGCCCGAAAGGAAAAAGTCTCCTTCTCACTTCATCCCCCAGCTACACCTATCCTCTCTCTAGAAGTGACTTTTGTCCCCATTTTCTTGTGTATCCTTTCAAAGGAAGTTCAAGGAATATACAGGCAATCACTCATGTACACATTTAGTCTTTTTGTTTTTTAATTTTTTAATGTTTATTTATTTTTGACAGAGAGACAGACACAGTGTGAGCAGGGGAGGGGCCGAGAGAGAGGGAGACACAGAACCTGAAGCAGGCTCCAGGCTCTGAGTTGTCAGCACAGGGCCAGACGCGGGGCTCGAACTCGCGAACAGTGAGATCATGACCTGAGCCGAAGTTGGAAGCTTAACCAACTGAGCTACCCAGGTGCCCCGACACATTTAGTCTTTATGTAAGTGGTAGCATACTTTTCTGCACCTACCTCCCCCCACATGCCCACTTTCCAGTTATAAGGCATTGAAAAAAATAAGTCTGTGGGTCCAGAACTATTGGTAAAGATGATGATAAATAGCCACCAAGTAATCAGAATTTAGCTAACTTCCTTTTCTCATTATTAATACCAATCCCTTAATGTAGACTACTCAGTGGACTTAATAAAAATAAGGATGAGGTGGTGGGAATGGTAATTCCCACTTAGCATCAATTTTTAAATTTTCGTTTCAGGGTAACTCAGTCATAAGAGAACTGGAATTCAGTTTGGTCTAATTGACTGAAATGATATATTATCATCTTGTATCCATTGAATCTGCAGAAATCTGTATATTCATGCTTGATCTGCCTTCCTGAATTTGATGTTATTTCTCAAACCAACCTTCCATGCATGGCAGACTGAGTTAATAGAAGATGGTGTGATAAATCATCAATGCAGCAAGTAAAAAGCCCTTAGGATTTATTCTGGGTCCTAGGGGTTTTGTGTTGTTCTGAACATGGAATCAGAACAAGGGTACTTAGTTTCATGATTTGAGTATTTAATATCAGGCTCTGATAACTTGGTAAATCCATTTCCTCAATAGGAAGAAACCTAGCAAGTGCATTAGACATCCAGGTAATTTGATGGGGCACCATTTCCCTGGGTGGTGCATAAATAAGTACTGCCTATATTTATTTCTGTGCTTCTTTTTCTTCTTCTCCATTGTTCTTCACCTCCTACCCACCAATGCATGCCCTATGTAATTGAGACATTCTTTCAAAATGCTAACCCTCAATCAGATTAGAATCTAGAAGGGATTAAAAGGCTCCAAACAAAACTAATCAACAGAATGTATCATTTTTCTACCAGTGTACTAGTGAACATGCCATTCACTTTGTCACTTTTTGAGTACAAGTGTCTGCAGTCTTTATAAGCCACTCCCACCCCCCTTGTCCAAATGTGCCTTTAAGAAATCATGGAATTTTTTTTTTGGAATCTGGCTTGATATTAAAGTACATGTGTTTAGTTCTTATGATAAGTTGTGACTGCTCTACACTATGTCACATAATCTGTTCAGCCCAACATTTGTTTTGGACACCCCTGTAATAGTTATGAAAATAAATTTTACACATTAAAATTTAGTGAAACTCTTCATTGAGAATCATTGGGTGAGCCCTGTTGGACTAGAAGCTGTTGTTACTCTATAAAATGATTCTTTTTTTCTTTTTTTTTTTAATTTTTTTTTAATGTTATTTATTTTTGAGAGAGAGACAGAGTGCGAGTGGGGAGGGGCAGAGAGGCGGGTTGTACACAGAATCCTTAGCAGGCTGCAGGCTCTGAGCTGTCAGCACAGAGCCCAACGCAGGGCTCAAACTCATGAACCTTGAGATCATGACCTGAGCTGAAGTCGGATGCTTAACCGACTGAGCCACCCAGGCGCCCCTAAAATGATTCTTTAAACATACTTGCTTTAAGGGGCAGCTGGGTGGCACAGTAACTTAAGCCTCAGACTCTTGATCTCAGCTCAGGTTATGATCCCACAGTTCATGAGTTCAAGCCCTGCATTGGGCTCTGCGCTGATGGCACAGAGCCTGCTTGGGATTCTGTCCCTCCTTCTTTCTGACCCTTTCCAACTGTGTGCTCGCTCTCTCGCTCTCTCAAAATAAAAAAATACTTAGTGCACACACGGAGAAGAGGCAGAGTGAGAGAGAGAGGACTCGAACCCATGAACTGTGAGATAATGACCTGAGCTGAAGTCAGATCCTTAACTGCTGATCCACCCAGGCTCCCCTAAGCCACTTTTTTCTATTTAATAATTTAATTTAGCTCAGCAGTTTTTCCCCTTAAACTATTTGATAAGTCATTGGAGATAATTGCCATGCTTAATATATTTTATTATAATGGCTTTTCTGTGTTTCTCCCACTATGAATATTGTGAAGGTGAGAATTTTATAAGAGGAAAAGTTGGGAAGTTTAAGGGTATGAGCAGAAATGAGGCAGGAAACTACTAGTTGCCATAATGTAGCTATATATAACACCAAAATTCATCAACTTTGAAGTGATTCAGGTCACTGAATTTTATAATTTTACAATTCTTTTGTGTTCCTTTACATAACAAAGACATGTGTTTTAAGGCTTAAGAAACTAATTTATCACTTCTTATTAAGGTATTGTCTTATGTTAAGAAATAAACTTAATTCTTTTATTTAAAATATACAGATCTTTAGGGGCGCCTGTGTGGCTCAGTCAGTTAACCGTCCGACTTTGGCCCAGGTCATGATCTCACAGTTCATGAGTTCAAGCCCTGCATCAGGCTCTGTGCTGACAGCTTGGAGCCTGGAGCCTGCTTCAGATTCTGTGTCTCCCTCTCTCTCTGCCCCTCCCCAGCTCATGCTCACACTCTGTCTCTGTCAAAAATAAATAAACTTAAAAAATAAATTAAATAAATAAATAAAATAAAATAAAATATACAGTTTTTTACTGTAGAAAATTGATACAGAAAAATAAGCTGAAGAAAATGATTCAACATTAATACCGTAAAAAAAATAAACAGGAAAAAAGGATTCAACTGTAATACTCTTAATAAAGAATTTTTGTCCTTTTGGTCTCGTGTTTATTTTTTTCCTATGCTACATGTACGCATACACAGAAACCTATAACACAGGTAGGAACTGGTATTAAAGTTTGCTGACACCATAAAGCATATTTCTTATACGAAAGACAACTTGCTTCATTGGTGATGTCTATGTATATATAACTTAATGATAGCTAACATTTATAGAGCGATTAACCATGTGCCAGACATCGTGGCAAGTGGATTATTTTATTTAATCCTCACAGCACCACTCCGAAAATAGGAGGCTAAGTAATTTGCCTAAGATCGTGTAACTAATAAGTGGTTCAGGCAGGACTCAAACCCAGGAAGTCTGACTCTAGGACTTATGTTTCCCTGTTATGACATACTACCTCGTCCTTTCAGTTTAATCACCTAAGAAAAGTACAAGTGCATACTACTGCTTTCACATGCAAACTAAAACATGATCTTCTATAACATCTGCCAAATTTGTAAAGGCAGAAATTGATAATACAGAATCTTCTGTCATCGGGGGTGCCTATTGTCCATTTGCCCATTTGCCAGGTTTACACGGTTGCCCAGCTTAGTAAATATGCTGAAGTTTAAAACAGGAGTTTAAAAACATTGTTTCTGTGAAAACTAATTGGAATGGTTTAGATAGACTACATGAAGGCAAGTGACTCAAAAACTTCATATCAACTTGGGTGTAGGTTAGAAAGCTAAAGATAAATGAAGTAAAACCATAACAATTTAGAATTTTGTACTGATAATGCTTTGTGAGTGTCATTAGTTCTTGGGGCACTTGAAAGAAACCCAAAGTAGGAATCATTGATGCATATTCATCATTTTAAGGTACATGTGTACATCTCTCTTTTGAATCTCATTTTAAATGATTTTTTGAGTAACCACTATCCCAGTCACATTATATGAAATATTTTTATCATATATTTCAAGAGCTCTATAATCATATTTTTTGACCCACTCATTTGATTATCTAGAGGAAGTAATCTATTTTGTACAAATATATTTATATTTATATCCACCAAAGTATTTTCTGTAAAAGCAAAAATAAAATTCATGTGATAAAATAATATACATTTAAATCGTTTTCAAAAGACTTTCCAATATGTAGGAAAATAAAATGTTGATGACACAATGCAGTATATAAAACTAAGCTGCTTGGCAGGAAAAGCACCAGAATAGTATTGGTGGTTGAATTACTGGTGATTTTTTTAATTTGACTTATTTTAAAAGTAATACTTGTATGAAATGCAAAATTTTGTATAAAGAGAGCATAAAGTAAAAAATTTCTCTACTGTTCTCCACCTTTGTGGTTCACCTTTGTAGAAGCATTCAGTGTTTCTTGGGATATTTTAATGTGAGAGAGATAACTTTTATTCATGTTTATTTCCCCCTTTCATGCAACACACTTCTTCTGTTCCCAAATCCAGGGATATGGAGTTAAAGAGGGAGGGACAGGACCCAGACTTCCTGCCCACATCTGTTTTTGTTTCTCTCTTTTCCCCCCTCCCCTTACTTTCACATTACTCTTGTTGAGACAAAGTTCGCTGCATCTACAGTCATTGAGGGGAACACTACCTCTAGCCCAAAGAGCAAGGACATGCCATTTAAACTATATTATTGCAGAACACTGCTATATATATTTATATATAGCCCACAAATAAGCTTTACTCATTGAAATACTCTAGTATCTTATCTATTTCTTTTAACTTATGGAAATATTTAACCATATAGAGAAACAGAGAGGATGGTATAATGAACATCCCAATTACCCAGCTTCAGCCATTATCAGCGTTCCTTGTTTCAGTGATTTTCCCGTACTCTGTGCAAATCCTAAATATCTCTTTTCATCTGTATGATGTATGTATGTAGATGTATCTCTAAAAGACTCTTAAGAAAACAACAAAGAAAGATAAAATACCATTCAACTAGAAGTAATTAACAATGATTAATAATACTTCCTTACTCTCATATTATTGCTGATAGAAATGCAAAATGGTACAATTTTTTAGAAGTTTGACAGCTTTCTTGAAAAGTTAAACATATACTTACCATCATCCCACTCCTAAGTATTTATTTACCCAAGAGAAATGAAAGTATCTGCTCATGCTAAGACTCGTACAGGACTATTCTTAGCAGCTTTATTAGTAATAGCCCAAATTGGAAGCAACCCAAATGTTCATCAACAGATGAATGGATAAAGAAATTTTGATATATTCACACAATAGAATACTGTTCTGCAGTAAAAAGGAATGGACTATTGATACATGTAACAGCATAGATGATTACCAAAATAATTAGTTGAGTGAAAGAAATCATACCTCCCTCAAAGAAGGAGAATATACTATATGATTCTATTTATGTAAAATACTAGAAATTGCAAACTAATGTATAGTGATGGAAAACAGATCGAGTGGTTAGGGAGGAATTATAAAGAGGCACAGGAAATTTGTTAAGATTATGGATGGGTTCCCTATATTGATTGTGGTAACGGTTTAATGGGTGTATATGTATGTATGTGTACAGAAGTACACTTTATGTACAGTATATTATTTACTATACTTTAGAGTTGTAAACAATTCCTTAATATCACATATTCAGTCAATACTCAAATTTCCCTAATTACACATTTTAGCAGTTTTTTTAAACTAGAATCTTAAGCAATGTCCATACATTGTATTTAGTTGATGCAATGTCTTTTAATATATAGTTTTCTCTTCTTTATTTTTCTTTCTTGTGAAGTATTTGTTGAGGAAACTGAATTTTGTGTCCCAAAGAATTTCTGTTTTCTGGATTTTTAAAACTATATCCCCCACGATAGTGCTTAATAGGCCCTCTTTGTCTTCTGTATTTCCTTTAAACTGATAGTTTGTAACAGACAGTTGAAACTTGATTATGTTCAGGCTAGATTTTTTGGCAAGAATATTTAATAATAGTATTGTGAAGTGTATTTCCTGTTGTATCACACCAGGAGGCATTTAATATCTGATTTTCTCCTTGTTTGCGATGCTAAAGTTGATAAGTGGTTTGGATGTTGTCAGCCTGATCTATTCTTTATACAGTTCCCCATCACCATCTGTATGTTTTTGCTTTGTATTTGTGCTCAAATTGAACAACGATTTCTGGAGAAGAACTGAAAATATAGTAAACAGGAAAGCTCTAGATTCTGATTTTTGAGTACCTAAGAGTTTTTGCTGTGGTTGCTTAGCGAGCTTTCCCTCATTTCATTTGTACAATTTCCTTTGTGTCTTCAGGGATCAGATCAGGTATGACATAAGATGTATTTCTGGATACTTTACTCTCAGATTAGAGTCACTGCTGCTGCTCTTTTAGCAACCTGTTATGTATTTCTCTTTTATAGCACTTATTTTATATTTGTTGACTTTTTCTTTTCTTCCCCACCAGGCCATGAGCTTCTTGAGAAATAAGATGTGTACTTCTTACTCATCTCTTGACACATAGTAGGCGCTCAGTAAATGCATGTTGAATTGAATACATGTGCTTTCTTTAATCATTTAAAAAATGAACTTTAAAATACTAGTACTTTGTGATGATATTTGTTCTGGAGGATATACGCATATATACACACACACATATACGTCTGTGTATATATTTAAATTAAGAGTTGTTGAATTACCTTTTAGATTGTGTAACTAAGAGGCGCCTGGGTGGCTCAGTTGGTTAAGTATCCAACTTCAGCTCAGGTCATGATCTTGTGGTTTGTGAGTCCAAGCCCTGCTTTGGGCTCTGTGCTGACAGCTCAGAGCCTGGACCCTGCTGCAGATTCTGTGTCCCCCACGCTCTCTGCCATTCCCCCACCTGCGCTCTGTGTCTCTTTCTTTCAAAAAATGAATAAACATAGGGGCGCCTGGGTGGCGCAGTCGGTTAAGCGTTCGACTTCAGCCAGGTCACGATCTCACGGTCCGTGAGTTCGAGCCCCGCGTCGGGCTCTGGGCTGATGGCTCAGAGCCTGGAGCCTGTTTCCGATTCTGTGTCTCCCTCTCTCTCTGCCCCTCCCCCGTTCATGTTCTGTCTCTGTCCCAAAAATAAAAAAAATAAAAAAAAAGTTGAAAAAAAAATGAATAAACATTTAAAAAAAATTTTTTTTTTAGACTGTGTATCTAAAGGTGTGAAATGCAGCCCCTGATCAGGAGAATCTCATTTTTCAGTCCAGTTGGCAAGAGGAGACACACCTGGATCAGTTAGTTTTCAGTCATGTCTTACATTTAAACCCTCAATTATTTATTGATTGTTAAAGTCCTAAACTATGTGATGTTAATTTACTAAGTGCCATAAAAAAGTGGTGAAGGAAGAGATCAGTGAAGATAGGAATCAAGAAATGATAGGGAGAGGAAACTTTGAATTCAGTCAATTATGGTCAGAGGCCATGATGGAATGGAAAGGGACATTTCTGTTTCTATAAAAGAAACATTTCATTTCCATAAAAATGAAACATCAGGGGAGGCAGGAAGTATTAATAGCAAAACAAATGAGACTTAATGTTATAAAGTGTTTTCTGTGTTTAAGGATGCTTACAATGAGTTTAGAAGTCCATACCCTTTTCTCATTTCCTTTTGTGAAAGCTTTTTTTTTTCATTTTTTTTTAATGTTTCTTTATTTTTGCGAGAGAGAGAGAGAGAGAGAGAGAATGTGAGTAGGGAGAGACAGAGAGGGAGACACAGAATCTGAAGCAAGCTCCAGGCTCTGAGTTGTCAACACAGAGCCTGACATGGGACTCCAGCTCACAAACTGTGAGATCATGACCTGAGCTGAAGTTGGACGCTTAGCCTACTGAGCCATCCAGGTGCCCCTCCTTTTGTGAAAGCTTTAATGTGGTTAGTTTCTTACATTTTCATCATTTTCTCATACACTTAACAGCCCTTGATCCATCTGTAAAGTTCCAATGTTAGTCCTCTGCTTTCTGTCTTCAAAGTTGGCCTACTGCTTTGAAATCACTTTAGTCAGTTAAAATATTATTTTCTTAAGTTTTGACAGTTAGGTAATTAACTTATTTACCCCCATTCTCTTTATCCTAGTTCTTCCTTTATTTAAAAACAAAACCAGAGTGCCTGGGTGGCTCAGTCGGTTAATCATGTGACTTCGGCTCAGGTCATGATCTCTTGGTTCGTGAGTTTGAGCCTCACGTCAGGCTCCATGCTGACAGCTCAGAGCCTGGAGCATGCTTCAGATTCTGTCTCCCTCTCTCTACCCCTCCCCCACTCACGCTCTGTCTCTCTCTGTTTCTCAAAAATATATAAATGTTAAAAAAAAAAAAAGCCACCAAACTGTTTTATTGTCTGCAGGTTTTCTTTTACTTTTGGAGTGGGGCAGGATAAATATGCAAACATCTTTGTTTTTAAAGATGAGGAAAATGAGACTTAGTTATTTCCAAGGTCACATAGCTAGTTAAATAGGAAAGCTAGAGATTTGAACATGGGACTATTTGACCTAATCTTTTAGCTACGCTAAACTTTAAGGTTGGTTGAGTCTTTAATTTTTCACCCAGTTAGTGAGTTTTGATAACTACTGCATGGTGAGCAAAAAAGCTTTCCAGAGAGCTAGGAGAGACCAGAGAAGCCTGGAAGTCTTTGCAGATTAAGCTTTTAACTCCCACTGGCCTCCAAATGAGAGCACTCACCCTTCATCATTGCACACAGAGGACACTGAAGGCATCTCCCATACTCAGGGCCAGACAACCCACATAGATGAGTAGAACATGGAGAGAGCCAGAAAAGTGAGCCTTAGTAATCACCAATCAGAACAGTACATATTTCAGATACTTGGAGCAGTGTTTCTAGAACGTTCACCACTGAAATATGGACCAGTTTCCTGGAGGAAAAAAAAAAACGGATGGGGCTCCTGGGTGGCTCAGTCCATTAAGCGGTTAAGTGTCTGACTCTGGTTCAGCTTGGGTCATGATCTCAGGGCTTGTGGGTTCGAGCCCCACATCGGGATCTGCCCTGGCAGCCTGCTTGTGACTGTCTCTCTCTCTTCCTCTCTCTGCCCCTCCCCTGTTTGCACACGTGTGCTCTCTAAATAAATAAATAAATAAATAAATAGATAGATAGATAAATAAATAAGCTTAAAAAAAAAAAAGAATGGATATGGGCCTAGTGAAACCACATTTCTCACTTTTGTCAAGTGAGTGTCAAGTGTCCAAGGAGCCTAATGAAAAGCTATGAATGACTTGCGCTCTGCACCCCAATTTTTTATTTTCTTATTTTTTTTAATGTTTATTTTTGAGGGAGAGTGGGTGTGGGGGGGAGAGACAGAGAGAGAGGGAGACAGAGGATCTGAAATGGGCTCTGCACTGACAGCAGCAAGCCCAATGCAGGACTTGAACTCAGGAACCTGAGCTGAACTCAGACACTCACCCGACTGAGACACCCAGGTGCCCCCACCCCAATTTTTTAAAAGTCAAGTTATTGAGGTGTCATTGACATGAGTTTTGACGTATGCAGAGTTATATGTGTTTAGTCACTACCACAGTCAAGGAATAGAACATGTAGGGTGCCTGAGTGGCTCAGTCAGTTAAGAATCCAACTCTTGATTTCGGCTCAGGTCAGGATCTCACAGTTCATGAGTTCGATCCCTGCATTGGGCACTGTGCTGCCAGTGTGAAACCTGCTTGTGATTCTTTCTCTCCATCTCCCCCCCCCCCCCCCGTCTCTCTCAAAATAAATAAACTTTAAAAAAAAAAAACAAAAAGAAATAGAACATGTCCCTCCCTACAGAAAGTTCCCTCTTGTCCTTTTGTGGTCAACTCCCTTCTTCGAGACTGGCAACAGTTGCTATTTTTCTTTCCCTATAATTTTGCCTTTTGGAGAATATCATAAAATGAAGTTGTATGGTGTATGCTGTTTGGAGTCTCACATCTCTCATTTAGCATAATGGGATTGAGACATATTCATGTTGTCATGTATATTAGTAACCTGTTTCTTTTTATTGCTGAGTAGTTGATAATTTTTATGGAACTACAGAAAATTCAGTCTAGGAATGTAAACCTTTTAACTAAGGTGGGTGACCATATATCCCAATTTGTTTGACAAACTTGGTTTATGTCTGTTGACCCAGCATAATTTTTTCTAAATTTATTTTCAAGTTAGTTAACATATATTATAGTCTTGGCTTCAGGAATAGAATCCAGTGATTCATCTGTTATATGACACCCACTGCTCATCCTGAAAAGTGCCCTCTTTAATGCCCATCACCCATTTAAACCTTCCCCCCACCCACCTCACCTCCAGCAACCCTCAGTTTGTTCTCTGTACATAAAGACTCTCTTATGGTTTGCCTTCCTCTCTCTTTTTATCACATTTTTCCTTCCCTTCCCTTATGTTCATCTGTTGTGTTTTTCAGATTCCACACATGAGTGAAATCATATGATATCTGCCTTTCTCTGACTGACTTATTTCACTTAGCATAATGCACTCTGGTTCCATCCACATTGTTTCAAATGTCAAGATTTCATTCTTTTTCATCACTGAGTAGTATTCCATTGTATGTATATACCACATCTCTTTGTCCATTCATCAGTCGATGGACATTTGGGCTCTTTTCATAATGTGGCTATTGTTGATAGTGCTGCTATAAACATTGGGGTGCATATGCCCCATCAAATCAGCATTTTTGTATCCTTTGGATATATTCTTTGTAGTGCAATTGCTGGGTCATCCAGCATTCTTCACAGAGCTAGAACAAACAATCATGAAATTTGTATGGAACGAGAAAAGACCTCACATAGCCAAAGTAATGTTGAAAAAGAAAACCAAAGCTGGAGGCATCACAATTGCGGACTTTAAACTGTATTACAAAGCTGTAATCATCAAGACAGTATGGTATTGGCACAAAAATAGACACATAGATCAGTGGAATAGAATAGAGAACCCAGAAATGGACCCACCAGCCAACTAACCTTCGATGAAGCAGGAAAGAGTATCCAGTGGAAAAAAGGCAGTCTCCTTAGCAAATGGTGCTGGAAAACTGGACGGTGACATGCAGAAAAATGAAACTGGACCACTTTTTATACCATACACAAAAATAAATTCAAAATGGATGAAAGACCCAGCATAATTTTTAATAGTATTTCCTTTCATTCTCAAATATGTCCTGGTTTGGTTGATAAATTATATGGTTGATATGATACGATCATAGTTTACTTGCTCTGCAGTGTTGTCAGATTTGCCTTCCAAAATACCAGAATTGTATATATTTATATTTTTTAGAACTATTGTGATAATAGCAGTAATTACTTACATGTAATATCATTTTGATCTCAACAGCATCCCCATTTTGCATTTGAAAAAACAGATTCAGAATAGAATAAATGACCTGCCAAAAATCATGAGCTAGAAAGTGATAAAACCTGCATTGTCTTATCTACATATTCACCATTAATCTCTCCTGTTACTTGAGGTGCAGTACAGTGTGTTAGTTAAGAATGGAGGCAGTGGTGGCAGAAGGCCTCAATTCCAGTCCCAACTCTTACCATTTTTTTGCTGTTTGACTTTGGACAAATTATGTAATCTTCTTGTGCCTCAGTTTCATCATCTATTAAAAGGGCATAATATGATATCTGCAATGCCTATGGGTAGCATATGGTAAGCTTGTACTAAAGGCTACCTATTATTTTTTAATGATATTGTTATTTGATTAACACCATTGCAATGGAACTTCTGTCCCTCAACAAAAACCTCCGTTCCCACCATATTAAAAAAAAAAAAGTGGGGAGCATTTTGCTCTTTTCTCTTTCTAGTTAAAAAGAAATTATTAATCTTTAATAATATGGTACCCAATTATGAAAGTCTTCAACATTTAGATAAATAGTTTAGTTTTGGGTGTAGTAAATCAATTCCACAAATTATGTTCCTTGGAACATCTGCATCTTTCAAATTTTATATGTATCAACATTTTAAAAAGTAGGATGGTGGCCAAGTTTGGGAAGCAGAGTGAAATAAGATTATACAGGCTTCTCAGAGCCTTGTTAATGTTTAAATGATTCCCAGAAATAATTTAATATGCAGCTTATCCAGACTTATGTGAACAGAGTAAAACATCTATTAAATCTATGTGGATACTTTAAACACAATTCAGGAAATCCTGTAGTAAACAGTAAGAAACTACTGGAGATATGGGGATTTTGCCATGAACACTGTAGGTTGTAAAGAATGTTTTGCAGGGACCAGGAAGGGAGGGTGACAGGAAAGTCAAATAATTGTTATAGTAATTTAGTCTTGAAGTGATAGAGCTGACAGTGGACAAAGTAAGGTCAGAATGGATCCATGAAATATTTTGAAGAAAGATTCAAAAAGACTTAGTAATCTGTTAGAAGAAAGGAGAGAGAATCAAAATAAATCCTAGGTTTTTATTTGGGAGAAGTTTGATGCCAGCTAGGCATGTGGTAGCTAGGCAGGGCAGTTAGTTGGTTTGACATTGGAAGAGACTGAAGAGGTTTGTTTTAAATGTGTTGACATGGACCAATCAATGCCAGATCAGGAAGCCAAATAAATAGGAGTTAAAGGAGAGACTGGGTTTAGAGAAATAGCTGAAGCCGTGAAAACATGGTTTTTTTCTTTTTTTTTTTTCTTTCCAATTTTAGTGTAGAGATAAAAGAGTTGTTGAAGGAAAAGGAACCAAAAGGGTTAGTAAGGGAGCAAAGAGAGTCAAAGTACTGTAGTGCTTTGTCCTATGAATAGAAAAATTGTGTGTGTGTGTGTGTGTGTGTGTGTGTATTGGGGGAACAGTGAAGGGATGAAGAAGCTAAATGGTGAGGAAGAGTGAGCAGAAGTCTTTAGACTTGGCTGGGCTGACCTTGATATGAGCGTCATCAGTGTTATAAAAGGCTCCCTTATAAGCTTCAAGTGACTTTGAAGATGTAATTTTTTTCAAATGAGAGGACAAAATCAAGGTTATAAAGGGTTAAAGAGAAAATGGAAACTAAAAAGCACTCATTGTAGAAATTTGGCAGGAAAGAGAAATAGAGAAAGGGTATAGGAGTTGATAGAGGAAACCTGAGCATGTTTGAAAGCAGAAGGGGAGGAATCAGTTCAAAGGGAGAAACTGAAGATATGGGGGGTGGGGAGGGGGGGGAAGCTAAGTCCCAAATGAGGTGAGAAAGCAAGAACTGAGAAAATTAGATAGCATTGCCCTAATTTTGGAGAAGTTAAAATAGATCTTTCCAATGAAATGTTACCTCTCTGTTTTGGTATTTATACCTTTTTCACTCTTTTACTATAAGGGAGTTGTACAGTTAAGCTGCTTTTATAAGACAGTGACCTCATTAAGTTAAAATATTTATTCAAATTATGAAATAATTCATGTTCCTTGAAGAAAGTAGAGAACCCTGTAAATGAAGGGGAAAAATCACCTGTAATTTCACTAGCAATAAGTAACTTGTTAGTGGTTTAGTAGAGTTCTTATGAATACATTGATCATTTAAACACACACACACACACACACACACACACACATATAGCTTTTGAAAAACCAGGATTATGAGAATGCTAGATGGTGCAGCCACTCTGGAAAACAGGATGGAGGTTCCTCAAAAAACTAAAAATAGAACTACCCTACGACCCAGTAATTACACTATTAGGCATTTATCCACAGGATACAGGTGTGCTGTTTCCAAGGGACACGTGCATCCCCATGTTTATAGCAACACTATCAACAATAGCCAAAATATGGAAACCACCCAAATGTCCATCAATGGATGAAAGGATAAAGAAGATGTGGTATATATATACAATGGAGTATTACTCAGCAATCAAAAAGAATGAAATCTTGCCATTTGCAACTACGTGGATGGAACTGGAGGGTATTATGCTAAGCAAAATTAGTCAGAGAAAGACAAAAATCATATGACTTCACTCATATGAGGACTTTAAGAGACAAAACACATGAACATAAGGGAAGAGAAGTAAAAATAATATAAAAACAGGGAGGGGGACAAAACAGAAGAGACTCATAAATATGGAGAACAAACTGCAAGTTACTGGAGGGGCTGTGGGAGGGGTGGTGGATTAGATGGGTAAGGGGCACTAAGGAATATACTCCTGAAATCATTGTTGCACTGTATCCTAACTAATTTGGATGTAAATTTTTTAAAATAAAAAATGAAACTACAAAAAAATAAATAAAATAAATAAATTTTAAAAAAAACCAGGATTACACTACACGTTTATTTTTTTTAACCTGCTTTTTGTAATGCCATTCCTTTTTTGTCTTTTTTTCTTCAATTTTTTTACTGTTTTTATTTATTTTTGGGAGAGAGAGAGCTTGAGTTGGGGAGTGGCAGAGAGAGGGAGACAGAGAATCTGAAGCAGGCTACACTCCCTAACCTCTCAGCACAGAGCCTGATATGGGGCTCAAACTCATGAAACGCAAGGTTACAAACTGGGCCGAAGTTGGACACTGAACTGACTGAGCCACCCAGGCACCCCAGTGCCATTATTTTTTTAACCTTCTTCCACTCACAAAACATTCTTTGGAAGTAGTGTTTTTAGTATTCCGTTGTAGACCCTGATCCCATTTGGATCAACCTTAGCATTATCAATTACCTTTTTATCACCTTGTTTTTAAACCTGATCCAAATTTCATTTTTAAATGTTTGTGCTGCAGATACCAAAGCAGTTATTGAGTGCCCGGTAGCTGAATTTAGGTGGAGAGAATCTATATCCCCAGGTCCTTAAGATTGTACCAGAAAAATCTCATCTTTACCTTCTATTCCTCTCCCCTTTGTTGAAGTTTTGAAGAAAAAAGCCCATGTTCATCCTTCCCGTTTATTGTTATGCGTGGCTGCTGTCTTATTAAGAAACCTGTGAGTTTTCTTTGAGCCCTGTAAATCCCCTGGTGGGACTTAGAAGAGAGAAGAAAAGCTTACCCTTCAGGGTAAGGAAAGGATGGGAAGTAAGACTCCGTTTTGGTTTATGTTCATTTGTCTCTCTCTTGGCTCCTCAGAAGAATTAGTACTACCATCTTATTTGTTTGTTTGCCTGTTCAAGATTCAAAGTGTTGACTCTCATGTGGTTAGGAATACGTTGCATTCAGTTAATGAAAATAAAGATGTGGAATGGCATGGATTTTATGCCCTACACTCTGTCACTAGCCTAGCGTCTTTGGGTTACTTGATCTCCTGGGTTTAAAAAAAAAAAAAAAGTTAGGCTGAAGCTTTAAATTCTAAAATCTCTTTATTTTTTATTTGTGTATCTTATTATTATATGATAATGGTTATAAACAGTTTTCAACCTCATGACTTGGGGTTGAAGTCAAGCCCTTTGTGAGAGGAAGTCTGGTAGTGATTGGAGGAGAATACTTGATACCAAGAATATTAATTATTGTAATTCTTTGTTCACAACCATGCTTTGCTTTTTAAGAAGAGGAATGAAATTGCCTAGTGATATTGCAGAGTTAAATACATTGTAAGTAATTGATATACTGTGGGGTATTGATGTAAAAAGAAAGCTTGAATTAATTTGATCTTGAGCTGTAAGAAGTTAAGAGTCAAGAGTCCAGACGTGTTTCATTCTTGTATGATAAGTTTTTCTCACGTTTCATTCCTGTATGATGAGTTTTTCTCATCGTTGTGAGTAGGTAGGGAGTATGTGAACACATAGAGCTGTTTAATCTCTTAATTTGGCAGCCATTGTAGATGAATAGATCCCTTTTCATCTTTCCGATAAGAGATAACTACTGTATGAGGGGAATTCAACCCTCCAACTCCTTCTACCAGAGTTTGTTCTATCTTCTCAAGAAAATACCCATAACAATCACTGTTTTATCTTTATTTAAGAAAATATGCACCATACCCAATGTTCAGAACAATTATGGGTAAAGTTAGTATTTCAGTCTCAGTATCTTCTAACCCTTGCTTTCATTCCCTTTAGGCCTTGTTTCATTTTATTCCTTTTGAATTAAAAGATTATCCTTTCTGGTTTCTGTAATCATGGTCTTCATCCACTCTTAATTTTATTTCAGATTATTCTTTTTGTATATTAGCAAATAGCACTGTGGAAACACCTAGGAGCCTCAACAATTGCTTTAAACCGTCTTTTTATCTGAAAAAAAATTTTTAACATGCATTTATTTTTTGAAAGACAGAGGCAGAGTGTGAGCAGGGGAGGGGCAGAGAGAGAGAGGGAGACACAGAATCCCAGGCTGTCAGCACAGAGCCTGAAGTGGGACTCGAACTCACAAACTGTGAGATAATGACCTGAGCCAAAGTCAGACACTTAACTGACTGAGCCACCCAGGTGCCCCACTTTAAACTGTTTTAGTAGCACTATGAAATGCTCTGGAGGGGAAAGGATAATCTTACATTATTGCCCAAGAAGGGTAATAGCAAATGTATCCGATGTAAAGCAAAATGGACTCTGTAGTGTAAAAATCCTTTGTAACGAAACTTTACCAATTACACTTTTTTTTTTTAATTTTTTTTTTCAACGTTTACTTATTTTTGGGACAGAGAGAGACAGAGCATGAACGGGGGAGGGGCAGAGAGAGAGAGGGAGACACAGAATCGGAAACAGGCTCCAGGCTCTGAGCCATCAGCCCAGAGCCCGACGCAGGGCTCGAACTCCCGGACCGCGAGATCGTGACCTGGCTGAAGTCGGACGCTCATCCGACTGCGCCACCCAGGCGCCCCCAATTACACTTTTGATAGTGTATTTTTTTAAAATTTTTTTAACGTTTATTTATTATTGAGAGACAGAGAAAGACAGAACATGAGCAGGGGAGGGGCAGAGAGGGTGAGACACAGAATCGGAAGCAGGTTCCAGGCTCTGAGCTGTCAGCACAGAGCCCAACGCGGGGCTTGAACTCGTGAACCACAAGATCATGACCTGAGCTGAAGTGGGATGCTTAAGCAACCCATTTGCAGTTATTCTCACTCCTGCCTCAGCCCTAGGCAACCATTAATCTACTTTCTGTCTGTGCTCTTTATTTTTATGGATATTTCATATCAATGAAATTACGTAATATCTCTTGTGTTTGTCTTCTTTCACTTAACTGTGATGTTCATACATATTGTATAGCATGTATTATTTTCATTTTTATTGTTGAGTAGTATTCCCAACAGATAGAGCACATTTTGTTTTTCCATTCACCAGTTGGTAGACATTTGGATTGTTTCCAGTCTTTAAAAACATTTTTAAAAATTTATTTATTTTGAGAGAGAGAGAGAGAGAGGCTGTGTGTGGGTGCATAACCTGGGGAGGAGCAGAGAGAGGGGGAGAGAATCCCAGGCAGGCTCCATGCTGTGTTAGCACAGAGCCTGACGTGGAGTCAAACTCACAAACTGTGAGGTCATGATGTAAGCCAAAATCAAGAGTCAGACACTTAACCAAATTAGCCACCCAGGTGCCCCATGGGTTGTTTCTACTTTTTAGCTATTCTGAATAATGTTTTTATCAACATTTGCATACAGGTCTTTGTGTAGACATAAACTTTCATTTTTCATGAGTAAATATGTAGGGGTAGATTTGCTGGATCATATGGTAAATCCATATTTAACATTTCAAGAAACTGCCAAACTATTTTCCAGAGTCACTATACCATTTTACATTCTTACAATAATTTAAGGGTTCCAGTTTCTCCATATCCTTCTCAACATTTGTTATTATATGTCATTTTTATTATAGCCCTTCTCATAGTTGTGAAATAGTATGTCATTGTGGTTGTAACTTGCATCATTAGTTAAAATGGCATGTCCTTGTTCTGCTGTTGTTGGGTGGAGTTTTTTGTCATTGTTGATTTTATCCTGTTGGTTGATGGTTTTGTCTTACAGCCTTGTTGAATTTGTCTGTTTGTTCCATCAGTTATCTGGAGGAGATATTGAAATCTCTAAGATTATTGTGGAATTTCCTGTTTCTCCTTTCAGCCCCTTTCAGTTTTTGCTTCATGTATTTTTCAACTGTCTTCTTTGGTACACACATATTTAAGATTTCTTTTTTTTTCTTTCTTAAGATTAAAATTTTTTTTTTGTTTTTTTTTTGTTTTTTTACATTTATTTGTTTTTGATAGAGAGAGACAGAGCACAAGTGGGGGAGGGGCAGAGAGAGATGGAGACCCAGAATCCAAAGCAGGCTCCAGGCTCTGAGCTGTCAGCACAGAGCCCGACGCAGGGCTTGAACTCACAAACCTTGAGATCATGACCTGAGCCAAAGTCAGACGCTCAACCGACTGAGCCACCCAGGAGCCCCTAAAATTTTTTTGAATTTATCTTTATTTATGTTTTGAAGCAGGCCATTTATTTATTTATTTTTAAGTTTATTTATTGAGAGAGACAGAGACAGCAAGAGCAGGAGAAGGACAGAGAGAGAGAGAGAATCCCAAGCAGGCTCCACACTGCCAGCTGTAGAGCATGATGTAGGGCTCAAACTCACAAACCATGAGATCATGCCCTGAACTGAAGTTGGACGCCCAACTGACACCCAGGCACCCCTTACAGTTTAATTATCTTAAATATTTCCTCTCTGTGTATTTTGAACCACATCAGATTGTATTTTTGCTTCAACTATCAAACATGTTTACCATTTTCTTTTTGTCTTTCTGATGTTCTAAGATTTCTTCTTTAACTTCCTTTTACCCGAGAATGTCTTGGTTTCCCCTTCATTCCTGAAGGATTTCCTCTGCACATAGGATGCTGGGTTGGCAATTCTTTTAACTTGGCAAATGTGCCATTGCCTTGTGACTCTCCTTCAGTTACCTCCATCTCTTCTCTCATGAGCACCACGTTTTATTTCATTTATGTAGAAACGTCTTCCCTTAGCCTGCTCTCCTGCTTCAGTGGTTGTCCTCTACTCCTTGTGCACAGCCTTTACTCATCCTGGAATCTTCCTTCATAACCATCCTGGGAATTCCCTTCTCCTCTTTCCTGTTGGATTTCCATTTGTTATATTTCTAATTTTTGTTTTTCACTTCTCTGATTGCTACTGCAAAGAATGTATTTGGAATTCTGAATGTCTGAAGATATCTCTGTTATACTAAATTGGTAATTTGGCTAGTTATAAATCTTAGGTTCCTTAAGAATTTTGAAGGCATTGTTTTATGTCATGATAATGTGTGACCTGATTGGGGTTTTAGGGTTTACTGTTTGTTTGTTTGCTTGCTTGCTTCATGTTTTCAGCTTTTCTAGTGCCATGAAATGTGACAGTTATGTGCCTTGTAGGTCTATTTTCATGGCCCATGATGGACCTCATTGTGTTTTTCAATGTGGAAATTCATGTCCTTCAATTCTATACAATTTTCAGTTATATCTTTGATTTCTTCTTTGTTTTCTCTGTACTCTTTCTAAAATTCCATTTATTTGGGTGTTGCTTCCTCTAAGCCAATCTTACCTATGTTTTTCCTATATTCCAGGAGATACCCTCAAGTTTCTTTTCCAACTTTCTGTTGATTTTTTTTTTGCTATCTTATTTTACCCTATTTTAAATTTCCAAATTAAATTTTAATTTCTTTGTTGGTTTGTTTTCTGTCTCATTTGTGTTTCATGTATGCAGTTTGTTCTTGTCTCTTGAGGGTTTCTGATAGTTGAGTTTGTTGATATAATTTACATAAGATAAAAATTCATCCTTTTTAGTGCATAGTTCTGTTAGTTTTGGCAGGTAACTACCACCATAATCAAGATGTAAAACAGTTCCTTGGGGACTTTGACCAAAACTGATGTCAGTATTTTTAGATGTGTGAATGTGTAGGTATGTGTGTTTTCCTCTGGGCTTGATGAGAGTTTCCCAAAGAAGGATTTTCTGCACTCCTCCTGGAGTGTATAAGGCTGGCTGCGAGAGGCAAATGGTGGAAACGTTAGATCTCAGTATTTAGTATGTAAACTTGCACTTGATTCCCTATTACAATATATTCTTCTCCTTCATTTCTGCTTGGTATTTCCTATCCCAGGGACTCTGTTTTAAATTTTCTGTACTGTAAAACTTTTATTGGAACTGGGAAAGGGATCTAGGGATCTAAATGTTTCTTAAATGGATATTCAATCATTCTACTTATTCTTAAGCCTGCATTTATCCTCACTTCTTGAGGTCCTCAATATTGCCAACTCCTAAACGTTTGGGGGATTCCGCTTTAAACCTTTACTCATTGCTGATTTAGGGTTTGGCTTTGTCAGGTCTGAAAACTGCTTTGCAGTTTTCAAAATGTTGTTGCCATCGACTCGACTCCTCTTTGTCATTATGAGTTTTATGCCTTTAAAAATCCTTTACTATCATTGTAATGGGGTTTCAGGGAAGGGTAGAAATAATTGCCTATGTTTAGTCCATTATCTTTAATAAGTATCTCTACCTTGTACGAAAGATCCTTTATGATCTAGCTTCTATCTCTCCAGCCTCATTTTTCACTGTGCTGCAACCCACCTCCAGCCTAAGCTCCAGTCACATGCATCTACTTAAGAGATTGCCAACCAAACCGTGTTGCTTCATGCCTTTCAGTTCTGTTCATGCTATTTTTTCAATGTGCTATTTATCCTTTAAGTCTCTCCTCAGGGAAGCTTTGCTGCCTCACATGAGTGTCCTGTCAGGGTGTTTATCGTGTTACTGCAATTATTTATTTTTTTAAAAAGTCTCATCGTAGAGGTTTTTAAAAAAAATTTTTTAATGTTTATTTATTATTGAGAGAGAGAGAGAGAGAGAGAGAGCGCAAGCAGGAGAGGGGCAGAGAGAGGAAGAGACACAGAATTCGAAGCAGGCTCCAGGCTCTGAGCCGTCAGCACAGAGCCTGATGCGGGGCTCAAAACCACAAACTGTGAGATCATGACCTGAGCCGAAGTCGGACGCTCAGCCAACTGAGGCACCCAGGCGCCTCACATCCTAGAGGTTTTTTAATCTGAGATTACAGGTAGAAGGGATGCCCAGGGATTAGTGGCAGGAGATCATAGAACACCCTGAAATTATTTGCACATTTTTGTGTGTTTGTGCGTATTTTTGGAAAATTGTCTAAGGCAGATTTTCTTCTAAGAGGTGCATCAGAAATGCTGTGGAGCTTTTTTAGAAATATAATTGCTTTGGGCTTCACTCCAGAGACCTGCTGAGTTACAGTCTGAAATTAAGGCCCAGAAAGATATGTTTTCTAAAAGCTTCCCAAGTGATCCTTGAGAACAGCATCTCTGGTCCATCATCTACATTAATTCCAGGGCCTGGCATATATAGTGAATGTTCAGTAAATGTTGAAAAAAGGAACAAGGGAGGAACTTGTATTCAGGTCATGGGCTGAAATAAATTTCTTATGTGAAACCTGGGTGCAAGTCAGGAAATCAGTAATTTATTCTGTTACATATAGGAAGTAATAGCCTCTATTTCCTCCCCCTCTTTGGATATAATTGAAGAACTGAGAAATAGTGGAATGGCTTTTCAAAGGGAGAGGAAAGCTCTGGAGACCTAACTGTAAGAATGAAAGAAAAATTTAAGGATTAGACATAAAACAAGTCAGATATATATATATATATAGTTTGATTTTTATTCCTCTGGCTGCTTATAGTTGTATTTGACCCACTGATTTTGATTCTAAAACTAGACATCTATACATTTGGATGTCATTGATACTTACTATATAGACCTGATTTCATAACCTATAAATTTAAATTTAATATATGACTAGTGATAGGGCAAATGTGGAGATTGACATGTTGCATTGGCAAAAACTATATGCCATATTATTGTTTACTAGCTGCAACTAAAGAATGAGGACAGAAAGAGCCTAATTTCCTGGAATGCCCTGCCTTGTGTTTCCTCTGTTTAAGGTTAAAAAGTGTATAAATTAGAACCATGTCCTCTGCTTTACTCATAAACCTCTTTTACATAGTGTTGTATGTTTATGTGTCTGTTAAGGAAATGATCAGGCTCTTTTGCTTTTTGTATTTTCTATTTATTATTTTTGTTTTGTTGTTTAGGTATTTAAGAGATTATGGCAACTGAGGCCCACAATGTTAAAAAACGAACCTTTTGTAATAATATTGAGGATCATTCCACTGATCTTCCTAGAAAAAGGATCTCTAATTTTATTAATAAGAACATGAAGGAGGTAAGTGCATGGTTTCTAGGAAATGGGTGAGAGAGTATCTTAATCTGTTCATGGTGCTATAGCATAATACCATAGACGAGATGACTTATAAACAGTGGAAAGTTATTTCTCACAGTTGTGGAGACTGGGAATTCCAAGACAAAGGCCCTGGCTGATTTGGTATCTGGTTAGAGCTCATTTCCTGGTTCATAGTTGTCTATCTTGTCTGCTGTCTTCACATGGTAGAAGGGGCAAAAGAGCTCTCGGGGGTCTCTTTTACAAGGCCTCTAATCCCGTTCATTAGGATGACACCTCATGACCTAATCGCCTCCCAAAGGCCCCACCTCCTAATATCATTCATTTTGGGCATTAGGATTTCAACATGAATTCTGGGGAGATGTTGTCATTCAGTACATCAGATAATTTACACTGTTAAGTCTATGGATAGTTTTGATTAAACTATTTAAACAACAGGAAGGTGACCATTTGCTTAGTCTCCCAGAATTAGGTAGAATTAATGAAATACTGAAAATTGTTTATATTCCAAAAGCTGTAAAAACTTTATGGACAGTATGCTATTTTTGATGAAGATATCATTTAAATATGGTAGTTTAATTTTAAAGAGGAATCCCAGAGGTGCTTTTGGTTCACCACTGCAAGGCTCATTCATGCTGATAGAATTTCTTTTAAATGATATTAAAAGTCAGTGTACTTTAAGTACCATGCAAATATAATATATGACTAGTGACCTAGAAAATAGGGAGATGAGTATGTTGCTTTGTCAAATATACCTACATAGAGTATTGTAACTAAAGATTGAGACTACAACTTTAATCTGGAAAATTTAACTATTAGATTTCAGATTTGTTGATATCAATCACAAAGTTTACATAGCTTCACAAAAGAACTTTATTATGCTGTTAATAACTATATCTACTTTTATTTTTCAGGTTAAGAAATCTCCAAAACAGTTGGCTGCTTACATAAATAGGTAAGAGCTTCTTTAAAGTTTGTGGGAAACAGAAATGTTGAAAGCTGGGTAATAGTGAAAATAGGGAAAACATTAATTATTCTCTTCTATTGTTATAAGTGACTATTGTCAAACAGCTCCTTTGTGCCAGTCACTGTGCAAAACACATCAGTAATATCTCTAATCCTTACAGCAATCCTACTAGAGAGGTATCATTGCCCCTAACAGTTGATGAGAAAAACTAAAGATTTGTGATTAGTTCAGGGTCATACAGCAGAAAGTAGTGAAAATGGCATTCATTCTCTAAAGGCACTTTCTAGTAAACTACTGGTTCTCAAAATGTGATCCGATAACAGTGGGGTTCCCTGAAGCCCTTTCAGGGAATTTGTGAAGTCAAAACTATATTCATAACAATAACATTAATTCATCGTTTTCATTTTTACACTCTTACCAGTGTACAGTAGTTTTCATATTTGATACCACTGGAGACTGAATGCAGAGTCGGATATGAGAATCCAGCTGTCTTCTGTTAGGCCAGATAGTAACGATTTTGAGCAAATAGAAAGAACAGTGCCTCTTCTTACTATATTTTGTTTTGTTTTGGAAAAGATAGGATTTTTCTTTTGCAAAATACTCTGTGTTAACATGTGACAAGCTTATTATTTCTTAAATGAATCCATAAGTATTCTCAATTTTAGAGTCTGATACAGTAAATATCAGTAGATATTGGCCACATAAAAACATTCTTTTGAAACTTCAATAATTTTAAGAGTTGGAAGGCATCCCAAGGCCAAAACGTTTGAGAATCACCATGCAGAACTGTGAGATTTGCTGTATTGTGTTTCATCTTATTTAAACAAATTAAATATACTTAAGTTTAATCAGAGTAAGTATTCTTTTTTATAATACATTAAAATATATTTCAGATTTGCACAATTCAAACTAATATTTCATTTTATTATTTTTCTTTGTAATATTTCATTAAAAAAAACCTTTTTTTTAAATGTTATTTATTTTTGAGAGAGAGAGAGAGGACAGAGCGCGAGTCAGGGAGGGGCAGAGAGAGAGGGGACACAGAATCCAAAGCAGGCTCCAGGCTCTGACCCGTCGGCACAGAGCCCCACACAGGGCTCGAACTCAAGAACCACGAGACCATAGCCAAAGTCGGACGCTTAAACAACTGAGCCACCCAGGCACCCCTGTAATATTTCATTTTAAAAGCATCTAGTTATTATGCCTTTTCAGTTTCATTTGGTATAAAGTATTATTTTTTTCATTGCTTTCTAGATGGTTTGTAATTTCCTTTTTATTTTCCTCGTCAATCTAAGAGTTAAGATTTTTTTTATTCTATTTTCTTTTAATTTTAGTGGATTGTAATCACAAAATGTGGCCTATTGAATCTTTCTGCTTAAAAAGTTGTAAAGGTTTTCATGTGGTTCTTTTTCATTTAAAAAAAATCAATTCTTTTTACAGAACAGTTGGACAAGCTGTGAAAAGCCCAGATAAACTACGTAAAGTGATCTATCGCAGAAAGAAAGCGCATCATCCTTTTCCAAATCCTTGTTATAGAAAAAAACAGTCCCCTAGAAGTGGGGGCTGTGACATGGCAAATAAAGAAAACGAACTGGCTTGTGCAGGTCACCTGCCTGAAAAATTACGCCATGATAGTCGAACATACTTGCTTAACTCCAGTGATTCTGGTTCTTCACAGACAGAAAGCCCATCATCAAAATATAGTGGGTTTTTTTCTGAGGTAAGTCATTTATATGAGGCTAACTTTATCCTATTATACTATTGGCTTTTTCCTTTGTCATATTCTGCTAGCAGAGTAATTCACTGTGCACTGAATTTAGACTTAAGTAATTGTAACTCCCTGAGCCAGTTTTCTAGATTAATCAAATTTGAATCAGTAGTTATCCCATTTCGTTAAGTCATGATATCTGAGATAGAATGAAATGATTGACAAGCTGCAATAAATATTCAAAATGGCAAGTTGACCAGTAGAGATTTAAAGGAAAGGAAAAGAAGAAATCTTGCCTCAACAGTGGACCACCAAAGTCAGTTATCCAGGAACATTTTGTTTGACTCTCAAAATTACCATTGGAAGCTTCATTCAGGCAAACCCCCTGAGATTTGCTGCTTTTCTAGCTCAGGTAAAGTTAGTTGTTTGAACAGGTTCAAGGGAATATTGGGTGATAGAAATACTCTAAAATTGGATTGTGATGATGATTGTATAATTTTATAAATTTATTACAAATTGTATTGTATTACATTCAGTAGTTGAGTTTTATGAAAAAACACCTCAAAAACAAAAACAAAGCAGCTTTCTTTTAAAAATGATCATTTGTGGGGCACCTGGGTGGCTCAGTTGGTTAAGTGCCTGACTTTGCTTAGGGCATGGTCTCATGGTTCGTGGGTTAATGCCCCACGTTGGGCTCTGTGCTGACAGCTCAGAGCCTGGAGCCTGCTTCGGATTCTGTGTCTCCCTCTTTCTCTGCCCCTCTCCCACTCATGCTCTGTCTCTGTCTTCAAAAATAAATAAACACTGAAAAAAATAAAATAAAAAATAAAAATGATCATTTGAGGCGCACCTAGGTGGCTCAATCAGTTGAGCATTCGATTCTTGGTTTCTGCTCAGGTCATAATCTTACAGTTTGTGAGCTTGAGCCCTGCATCAGGCTCCACAATGACAGTGCAGAGCCTGCTTGGGATTCTCTCTCTCCCCCTCTCTTTCTGTCTGTCCCCTGCTGGTGTGCTTGCTCTCTCTCTCTCAAAATAGGCTTAAAAAAAAAAAAAAAAAAAGGAAATTTCACAAATAAGTTCTTAAAAAATAGTCATTTGAAGGAATAGTTTGATAAAATTTATAAACATGAGTTTATAATTATTATCGCATGTGTATTGTATATGTTGTAGAAAATAAACTCAAAGGAAAAACTTATTCATAATCTCAACATTTCGAAATAATCACGTTAAATTTTTGATGTATCTTTTTCTCTTCATGTTATACATGTTGCTTGATTACTTGATTTTTAAGTTTAATAAATTTGGATTTTTTTCCATGTAATTAAATAATGGTTCTACAATTTTTTGATGGATACATAACATTAACTTCTTTTACTATGAGTTGGTACACTTAGTATTGTTCTATCTGGCATGACAACTTGAAAAACATTTTCTGTGGCATACAAGCAGAAAATCTTTTTAGATTAAAATGATATTAAGCGTGTAGGTAAATGAAAATGAACATTGCATTTACGATAATAAATACAGGTAAATAAGAAGAGGGATGCCTAGGTGGCTCAGTCAGTTGATTTCAGCTTGGGTCATGATCCCAGGGTCTGTGCTGAACATGGAGCCTGTTTCTCTCTCTCTCCTTCTCCCTCTCTCCCTCTCCCTCCCTCCCCCCTCCCCCTCTCCCCCCTCCCCCCTCCCCCTCTCCCCCCTCCCCCCTCCCCCTCCCCCTCTCCCCCCTCCCCCCTCCCCCTCCCCCCTCCCCCTCCCCCTCCCCTCCCCCCTCCCCCTCTCCCCCTCTCCCCCTCTCCCCCTCTCCCCCCTCCCCCTCCGCCTCCCCCCTCCCCCCCTCCCTCTCCCCCTCTACCCCCCTCTCCCTCTCCCCCTCTTCCCCTCTCCCCCTCTCCCCCTCCCCCCTCCCCCTCTCCCCCTCTCCCCCCTCCCTCTCCCCCCTCCCTCTCTCTCTCACTGTCTCTCCCTCTCCCTCTCCCTGTCTCTCTCTCTCCCTCCCTCTCCCTCCCTCTCTCTCCTTCTCTCTCCCTCTCCTCTGCTCACACACACATGCTCTTTCTCAAGTAGAAAATAATGATAAGATAAAAGAAAGATGGAAAATTAAACATTGTTAAGTAAAACCATACACTGGAATATTATTTGACCATTATAAAGGAGTGAAGTACCAATACATATACTACACTATATATAAACCTTGAAAATATTATACTGTATGAAAGAAGCCATATCAAAAAGGCTAACTGTTGTATAATTCAATTTATATGAACTGTCTAGGTAAAGTCATAGAGTCAAAAAGTTGATTAATGGTTGTCAGGGGCTGGCAAGAAGGAAGAATTGAGTCCAGGGTTTCTTTTAGACATGATGAAAATGTTGATTAAAACTGATTGTGATAGGGGCGCCTGGGTGGCTCAGTCAGTTGAGCATCCAACTTCGGCTCAGGGCATGATCTCACGGTCCGTGAGTTCGAGCCCCGCGTTGGGCTCTATGCTGACAGCTCAGAGCCTGGAGCTGCTTCGGATTCTGTGTCTCCCTCTCTCTGACCCTCCCCTGTTCACGCTCTGTCTCTCAATAATAAATAAATGTTTAAAAAAATTAAAAAAAAATCTGATCGTGATAACAGTTGCACAACTCCATGCATGTACTAAAATCTACTGAATTGTACATTTTAAGTGGTTAAGTTTTATGGTATGTGAATTATATCTTAATCTGTTATTTTTTAAAAATGGATCTAGTTGTTCCAGTTCTAAAATTAATCTTACAGAAATATTTGTACAAGTGCATATAAGTGAAAAACAAGGTTTTCAAAAACACAATATTGTAATATTTTAATTTTGTATATCTAATTTGTCTCTGTCTAGAAAATGGTTTTTTAAAGATACATACCAGTCTGTTAACTGTGATTAACAGTTAACACTTCTAGGGAGTGATACTAGATTTTTTGTGGGCAGATAGAGATTATTTACTTCTTATTTGATACAGTCCTGTGCTATTTGAACTTTTTACAACAGGAATGTATTACTATATTATATAAGAAAAAATGAATTTAAATATTGGTCATGACTGAATTTTTGTGGTTTCCTTCTCATGTTATTCAGTTGATAGTGACTAGCCTATACATATTTACTTCTTCCTTTAATCCACATTATAAATTAAATCCCAGGCTTATAGGTGAGCTAAATATAATTTATTTTATAAATTGGTGAGATTTAAAAAGAAAATGGTAGCAAATAAAAAGTATTGATAAAAAACGAACAGGTCCTAAATTTATTCAGATCATTTGTTTACTGTGTTTAACTGCAACATTGCTTTGGCAGGGGGCAGTAAAAGGAGTCACCTCTGCATAATTTAAAAATATGTCTACCAGAATCATTTAATTGAAAAAAAATGGTTTCATGTCATGTTTCAATGTGCTTTTTAACAAATTAGATTACTGCCTTTCAGGTTTCTCAGGACCATGAAACAATGGCACAGGTTTTGTTCAGCAGGAATTTGAGATTGAATGTAGCTTTAACGTTCTGGAGAAAGAGAAGTATAAGTGAACTTGTAGCCTATTTGGTGAGGTAAGTGTGACCTTTTATGCTTTTGTTCAGTTAAAGCAATTTCCAGTGTTTTGTCTTGAAGTGTCTCTTTCTTATGTTATACTGGGTAAAATTTTAAACTTCTTATATTTAGCTTCACTAGTAACAATATAGTTTAAATTACATTTATCACCAATCTAAGAGTAAACAAAATACAGAAAACCATTGGTTTCATCATATTGAACAAAACTATTACCTTCTCTAAAATTTTTACAATATAAAACTAAGAGATACCAGTATGGGGAGAATAACTTTTTAAAAATCCCCTTTGAGCAGGGCGCCTGGGTGGCTCAGTCAGTTAAGCGTCTGACTTCAGCTCAGGTCATGATCTCGCGGTTCATGAGTTCGAGCCCTGTGTCAGGCTCTGTGCTGTCAGCTCTGAGCCTGGAGCCTGCTTCTGATTCTGTGTCTCCCTCTCTCTCTGCCCCTCCCCTGCTTGCACTCTGTCTCTCTCTGTCTCTCAGAAATAAATAAAAACTTCAAAAAATTTAAAAAAAAAGTCCCCTTTGAGCGAAAACTTTAATCATGGCCTTCTTCAGTGTATTCAAGTCTCTTCTCAAACAGTACCTTAATGAGGCCTTCCCTGACCACCTTATTAAAAAACATTTCTTGGGGCGTCTGGATGGCTCAGTTGGTTGAGTGTCCGACTTCAGCTCAGGTCATGGTCTCACAGTTCGAGGGTTCAAGCCCCTCATTGGACTCAGGGCTGACAGCTTGGAGCCTAGAGCCTGCTTTGGATTCTGTGTTTCCCTCTCTCTCTGCCCCTCCCCTGCTCGCTCGCTCTCTCTCTCTCTCTCTCTCTCTCTCTCTCTCAAAAATAAATAAACATTAAAAATATATACATTTCTTCACTCCCAATCTTTCTGGTTTTATTTTTTTCCATAGCACTTACTACTATCAACATGCTGTATATATTTTACTTGTTTGTTTATTGTCTGTTTCTGCCCTCTCCCACATCCTACTCTGAAATACATGTCCTTTCTCTTTGTTTACTGCTGTATCCCCAGCACCTGGCTCATCAGAGAGACTCAGATCATTTGTTGAATGAGTAAATTTCTCAAAAGCAGTGTGAAGGGTATAAACAAGGAAATCTGTTCTCTAAGCAGTTTTGTACCCACAGGATAGAAGATCTTGGAGTTGTCGTGGATTGCCTTCCTGTGCTCACCAATAGGTAAAAATAATATTTTTCAGAAAAAAAGTAAGTTTAAATAGAAGGGCAGATGACCTGTTCATATTTTTACAACTTAGTATTTATTTTAGTTTACAGGAGGAAAAACAGTACATCTCACTTGGCTGCTGTGTAGATTTGTTGCCTCTAGTCAAGTCCTTACTTAAAAGCAAATTCGAAGAGTAAGTGCTAATCTCTCAATTCACTTTTCTCTTTCAACATCCTTAATTTTGTTTCTTGCGTGTATATAGTGATAGATTGAGCTACGTGAGACATGAATGGTGTCTGTTTTCAGAGAGCTTTTAATCCAATTAGGAAAAGAACATGAGATGACTGAAGAATAATTACAAAAGCATCTATAAACAACTTACATAAAATACAGCTTTTGAAAGCAGCAAAATAAATTTTTTAAAGGGGAAAGTGTGTGTGTGTGTGTGTGTGTGTGTGTGTGTGTGTGTGTGTGTGTGTGTGTGTTTTGAAGTGGGGGGAGTGTATCTTTTTTGGTAAAAGCTTCTTGGGAGAAAGCACTTGAATTTTGTAACAAAATGTCATTTCAGATATATAATAGTTGGTTTAAACTGGCTTCAAGCAGTCATAAAAAGGTGGTGGTCAGAACTATCATCCAAAACAGAAATTATAAATGATGGGTGAGTATATCTTTAAAAATAAATTCTGGCTACTAAAAATTTTTTCAGAAAAGCAGTTTGATTAAGCTAGGTGATAATTCTATTCCATGATCACCATTAAATAATAGTTTATTTTCTTCGTTTTCAGAGAAATAATAAATTGGAATAGTGTTCACATGTGAAAATTACATATGGAAGTTGAATCCCAGAGCCCAGTAACCCCATGTATCTCTTTTTCTGGCAGAACCTTACATGTAATTTTAGGAGGAAAAAGCAAAGCAGTGATTTAACCCTCATATCTGTTATAATGAGTAAGGGAGGAAGAGAGAGAGCTTTTGGTGGATTAAGTATTGAGGCACAGAGATCGAAGCATCCTGTAGTGTCTTTTGACTACCTAGACATTAACCTGAAAATTCAGTTGGATGATTATGTACTATAATTATCATAATTTGAATATTGCCTTGATGTAAAATTCTGTGGGTGTTCTACCAAATGAGCCAGATTATCATGAAGCTGCAAAAAAATATCCCCCCAACAGTTTGATTAAAGTCCATAATTTTCTCTTTAGGCTCTCAAAAATTTCCTACTTCATACCCAGGAAGAGGTTGTCCAAATGCTCCAAGTACCTAGTTTTCTTTCCTGCTTTAACAAATAAGTAATCTTTTAATTTCCATAACTAACAAGTATCATTGTAAAGAGTTGCTTGGCTTCAAACGGTACAATTTTCTCCGATAAATACTTAAAATCTTAAAAACCTGTGTTCATTAAGTATATTTACTAAATACGTATTCTTATATTTGGATTTTCTCTCTTTTTTTCCTCATAGAAATATTCAGATTTTAAAGCAGCAATTAAGTGGATTATGGGAACAGGAAAATCATCTTACTTTGGTTCCAGGATATACTGGTAACATAGCCAAGGTAATCAACATTTAAGCTTATAAAGTTAAGTTTGGGGAGGCTGGGTGGCTCAGCCGGTTCAGCCTCCAACTCTTGATTTCAGCTCAGGTTATGATCTCACAGTTTGTGGGTTCAAGCCCCACATCAGGTTCTGCACTGGCAGTGCGGAGCCTGCTTGGGATCCTCTCCCTTCCTCTCTGCACCCTCCCCTGCTTGAGCTCTCTCTCTCTGTCAAGATGGATAAACTTAAAAAAAAAGTTAAGCTTAGGGGCGCCTGGGTGGCTCAGTCGGTTGAGCGTCCGATTCGGCTCAGGTCACGATCTCGCGGTCCGTGAGTTCGAGCCCCGCGTCACGCTCTGGGCTGATGGCTCAGAGCCTGGAGCCTGCTTCCGATTCTGTGTCTCCCTCTCTCTCTGCCCCTCCCCCGTTCATGCTCTGTCTCTCTCTGTCTCAAAAATAAATAAATGTTAAAAAAAAAAATTTTTTTTTTAAAAAGTTAAGCTTAAAAATCTGTATTTAATCTTAATTAAATATTAGAAATGATGTATTAGTATTATGCATTCATAAATGATGTCTTTCAAATATCCAATACAGTACTATTCAAATAAGGTCTAAAGTTAATTTCATATTTGTAAATGCTTAAGGTCATCTGGATATGAATATAACTTTGACAAGGGACACAGGAATTAGCCTTTCAGTGTGTTTCAGATACAGCTATGGAAATGATGCGCTAGAGGGAATTTAATGAACTAGTTCCAATTAGAGAAAAAGTTAACCCAAGTTAGCAAGGCATCTGAAAAGATAGTCACACATAGGAAGCAAGGGGTGAGGAATGTAATCATATGATTTCAGGCTTATTTTTTACTTGGTTTTTGCAAGTGTCCTGCTTTTGGGGAAGTAAATTTTCCAATCACAATGAATTTGACGTTGTTATTTATTTGCTTGTCTCTTTTTTTTTTTTCTTTTTTTTTTTATTTGCTTGTCTCTTAAAGGGAAAGATATGTTGCTAGTTTGGATTTTAACATTTAAACTCCAGAAACCATTAGTAATTAAAATATAAGTGCAAAAAAGAAGTCACTGTTAAGAAATATTTGCACCTTTTACTGGGCATAGTGCTATCATAAATGGGCATTAGTCAAAAATATACAAGCATTCTTTAGTTAAAAAAAAATACAGTATTCTAAATAAGAGGAATTATGTTGTGGATTTACCTGTAAAATTCTCCTTGGATACCCTCAGAAAAGAAGCAAAATGATGTATCAAACAAGTGTGTTACCACTGTGTATAATTTTACTCTGTAGAATTCTTAATGATGAAAATCTCATAAAAATCAGTTTTCCAGTTTTTTGTTGTTTTAGTTTGTTGTTCTTTTGATAATGGAAAAATGAAGTAAAAGTTGATAGAAAATGGAGTACTTACAGAACATACATCATATATCACCTTGTTCTGGAGGCACCTTGCATTCTTGGTAGTAGTACTGAAAAAATATTACCTCCTTAGAAATTTGCTTTCAATTAGAATTTTTTATAAAGAGAGAAGCTTTATCATAAATATAACTTTACAATACTGTATTTATTATTGAAGACAATATTGAGTGATTGAAAGCTCTGTGAAGTTCCTTACCCTATGATAAAACCTCTTTTACAGTATTAAACTCTCCACTGTAATTTGTCAAGGGTGGGAATCAGAAAGGCTGTCATCACGCTGGCCTGTGGTTTATATGGTGCTGAAGGAATTGCTGGGAATGATTTAATGATCTTGCGTAGCTATAAAAGCAGAGTTGTTTGATCACAGGAACCAAACACTCAGCACTTAACAGACACTTACGGAGTATGTGCTGTGTGCCAGGCCCTGTGCTAAGCACATGCAGCTAAAAGTTGAGTAAGACCCATTTTTTTACCCTCAAAAGATCACGAAAGGAAGCTTAAGCAAATCAGGTGACAAAAAAAAGAGAATTGGATGTGTTTATATATATTTACTATACCTGCTAATGGAATGTTTTGTTTTTTTTCCCTAAGGATGTAGATGCTTATTTATTGCAGTTGCATTGAGAGACTATCTACTAAAAAGAGCATTTGATTATTCAAAACGTCCCCAGACTAAGATTTCCAAAAAAAAAAAAAAAAGTCTCCTTTGAGAACTGTGAACTGTGGAAGAAATCAAAACTTTTTTTTTTTCTTAAAAAGCCACACGTGAAACCACTAATGAAACCCTAACAATCTGCTTCACATTGAAGTGGAAAAATGTACAAAAGGAGCAGCTTCAACTTCAATGAGGTGAAAGTGCACTATGAAGATTGTTCCCCTTTGCTGATAAGTCCCCCATTTGGGACTTATATGGTTATTTGGTAACATTGTTTAAGAACTACTGGGTCTTAATGCAATACTGCATAAGAATATAATTTATACTATGTCAGAAAGAAGACAGTACTTATCACTAGGAATCACAAAGACCAATCATCGTTACTTTTTTGAAGATTGTGTTTTATAAGAAAACACTTAAGTGTGTGCAGCTATTTTCTTATTTTGAAAAGACTTTGCAAGTTTAAAACGTCATAGAAAATAATCAGTACTAGAAATTTGTTGTCCACACTGAGATACTGTGTATACAAGATGCCTTAATTATTAATAAGCCAATGTGTATGATATGAATATCTGTTTAAAAAATTAACATCAAACATGCTCTGGCATGATAAAATCATGGAATTAAATCAGGGGTTTCCATTCATGTAGAACGTTGTTGCTAAAACTTACTCCATACCATTTTTAAAACTTGAGAATATTTTTAGTATCTCTGATTTTTCTTTGCCAGAATCATTGTGTCATGTGTGTATGTGTTATTCCTATATAAAAGAAAAGGTGAATATGTGTTTGTATGAATGCTTAACTAGAAATGTCCGTGGAGTTAGCTAATTTATATTCACTTTTTATTGTATATAGATTTCTAATATTTTCAGTTCTGTATCATTTAAGCTTTCTTCATTTGAGTAAATTCACTAAATATTTCTATTTTTTGCTTTTTTAAATTCTTTTATATGACTTCTAGTTCTTTTTCACTACTCATGTTTTAAAGAATTACATACAGTGCTTTAGAAATGTTTACAGTTAGTGCTGACCTTGTGTTTTAAATTCCAACACTTTACTACCTCCTCCAATGGTTGGTATGAAATGCCAGCAGACTGTATGAGGTCTTTTTTCTTTTTTTAAGTATATATCTACCATTTTTAGTGTCAGTGAACCCACTTCTGGAATGTCTTAACAGCTATATATCGCATCTTGAAAGTGATTGGGGTTTAAATACCACTATTGGTGGTTCATGCATCATCTCATCTTTATAAGCCTGAGAGGCATCTGAGCAAAGATTTTTAGTAATCGAATTTCTCTGCAGTAATCTTTCAAGCACTTGAATGTAAATCTTTAGCATTTATCCAGTTAGCCACTACTGATGTGAATTCCAAACAAATAACTTTTTTGCTTTAAAAATGTTATGTTTTACTGAATTCTCTATTTTTTGTGTAGCTGTATTTCATATAGCTATGCATTCCTCACAGTGAACATCCATTTTTGGTTATTTTCTTAAGTCTTTAGAATAATTTAAGATTACTGCATTTCTGTGATTTGAGAGTTGAGTTATTTAAGCATATTGTTTTTCAGGAGGTGGGAATTTGAATCGTAAACCTGCGTCATCTCTGTAAAACCTTAAGATGATGAAATATAACCTTTCTTTGTTCCTATTCCTTTAGTTACCACTGTCTTATCTAACAGTTTGAACCAGTTAACTCAGTTGGAGCGTGGTGCTAAGGAGGCTAAAGACAGGAGTTCAGTCCTTTCATAGGTTCACTAACTTGGCACACTTACACAGATTCGTGGCTACATATTGCAACTTCCTTAGGTATAGGTCTTTCAAATTCAGCTTTTAGTCACAAGGAAGATGGTGTGTATAGCTTAGCATCAACCTTTCACCTCAAATGGAAAGACAACTCAAATAATTGGTATATGTGATAGTATACACTTCTAATATTTAAAATAAACAATATTAATCATGTAATATTAATACTGTAATTATGTCACTATAATTTTCTGTGGGTAAGATCATTTTCTAAACACTATCTTGTAAAAATCAAATTTTAACAAATTAGAACATGGTAAGAGTAGGTAATGTCCTGTTAACAGTGAGTTCTTGTGCCTAAGTTTAGGTTTGTTAAAGGAGAATAGAGAACACTTCATTTTATGTACTCGGAGCTATATAAGGCAACAGAGTCTTTAGCTCACAAATATTCAGTAGCACACACCCCTAATTTCTGTTCTTGGCCTTTACAGTTTTTGTTAGTACCTACCCTTCTCAGTTACTGAGTTATGATTAGTATTATTTTTACTACAGGTTTTAGATTTTTGGGTAAAAGATGTTAAATAAGTAAATATTGTTGAACACTTTGGTTGCTGTTAAGTTTTTCTCATGCTATTTGATCAGAACAGTGTTGATCTCCAGGAAGAGCCAAAGAAAGTGTTTACAAAGTATTTTGGCTGTTGTATTGACCTAGATTAGGACAATTGGTGTCTGTCATTGCTCATTTGTTATTGTGCTGCTAAGAATTATACAGAACCGAGGGACTACCCAAGGTCTCTATGCCTTTTTACCTCTTCTACCTTCTTAGGTGTTCTGTACTTGATGTTGCTAACTTTGCAGGTCTAGGGACAGGAAGTGTATTTAGGTGATAGAGGGTTATAATCAAATAATTTGCTTCCACTAGGGATAAAGTGAATGGATTTTGTAATGAATGGTCATGATCAGAATAAGGGTTAAAAGTTGGGAAGCAAGCTTAATCAGATTTTTTTTTAAATTAATCTTTTGGCAGTAATTTCAAAAGTAATTGACACAGATTATTTACTTGAATCCTGAGATGTGAGGATTTGAACATAAATACTGTATCCACTTTGGGGAATCAATAATATTAGCACTAAGCCCTCAGGGCTACTGAGGAATTAAATCTTAATGCCTTTAAACATTCTTGCTACTTGCTATGTCCTAATCTTAAAAATGGTCATGTGGATTCAGAGCTACCTTTCTGGCCTTGAAATAGTAATTTTCTCAAACTTAGAACATTTCTTTTTTTGGCAAGTTGTTAATTTAACTAACATTAATGGAAAACTAATTTGAGTAATGATTATTAGCTATTAAATGCTGATAATAGGAATCATATTTAAATATTTAGTTTCTTAAATTAAAGAGTTTGACAAAGCAAAATTTAAGTTAATATTTTAGCCGTCATTCCCAGTTATCTTCCTGTTTAAGAACAAGGTGGTAATGTCAGTTGCCTTTGTTGATTTAAAGAAAGAAAAAAAAAAATCACAAGCAGCTGACTTGATTGATACATTTGGATGCATTACTTATCTTTCAATACGTTTACTTTCTTGTTACTTCAAATGGAAATAGTATTGCTGGACATTTGTTGGCAGGTATTTACTCTTATTCTTCCTCCCTTAATTTCTAATTCTGACTATGAAAACTGTCATAAAATTTGTGACCAGCTATTCCCACTCATTTCTTATTCTGTAACAAGAATATAGAATAAAAAGTTCATCCCTGAACACTGTATTTCTAATTTGTAAGATAGCTTGATTGATTCAGTAACAGCACCAAGTATAACAATAAAAACAAACGCTGCATATTATATGCGCAGTATAATGAGTATATTTTCCAGTACTGTACTTAAAATAATATGTAAAAATTTTTTTAATGTTTATTTATTTTTGAGAGAGAGACAGAACGTGAACAGGAGAGGGGCAGAGAGAGAGGGAGACAGATTCCAAAGCGGGCCTCCAGGCTCTGAGCTTCAGCACAGAGCCTGATGTGGGGCTCAAACTCACAAGCTGTGAGTTCATGACCTGAGCCGAAGTCAGATGCTTAACCAACTGAGCCACCCAGGCAGTCCTTAAAATAATATTTAAAATATTGTAGTCATGGGACGCCTGGGTGTCTCAGTCAGTTAAATGTCCAACTTCAGGTTATGATGTTGCAGTCTGTGAGTTCGAGCCCTGTGGGGGACTCTGTGTAGACAGCTCAGAACCTGGAGCCTGATTCGGATTCTGTGTCTCCCTCTCTCTCCCTCCTCTTCCCTCCCTCCCTCCCTCCCTCCCTTTCTCTTTCTCTCTCAAAAATAAATAAATATTAAAATATATATTAATTATACTCGTATTGTTCTCTGGGTCAGAGCATTGACCTAACAGCATCTGCTAAAATCAAACTTCAGTAAAAATTAAGTACAACAAACGAAATGTATATACCACAGTATTTTCTCTAATAGACTGTAATTAATTGTAAAACACAGTTACTGTGTACCAATAGTTGTATGAAAGGGCAGCCCCAGACTGCCAGTATTTTTTGTAGCAAAGCTTGTTATATATTATTTCTTTGATAAACAGAATTACTGTTACCTAAACTGCAGAGTTTTCAAATGATAGATGCCAGGAGTCTAGATGAGGATCCAGCCCCAAGTACACTTGAACTAGTATTGATTTTTACTTATCCTTTACAATATTCTGTATTTTCATTCAGATTTAAACCAGAATTTTTTTTTTTAATGTTCTGAACCTGGCCAAGACTTTTGTCACTACAAATTTATACCAAGTCTGAGAGTAGTTATCAAAATATTTTCTAGGATAAGAAAGAGTTGTCAGTGGGACTCCTGGAGTACACTGAATTGCCAGAATTACTTGCTTCTAGAATTAACTGTGTTGTATTTATCAACCAAACCTGCAGCATGGAGCCTGGATCAGAATTAGACCTTACCTTCCAGAAGTCAGGAGGAGAGTTGGCATTCATTTACTTTTCTGCTTTGATTTTAAAAGAGCAAGAGAAAAGAAAAAACTTCATTAGCCCTTTGTATAAAATTAGTTAAACTAGGTGAATGAGGACCTAACTCACCTCTCAATTGCCCTGAAGTACACTCATCAGTTCCTCTATATATAATTGTATCTTAGGCTCAACAGCAAGAGAAGTGAAGGTTGATATTTTTCCTTTAGGCAAATTCTGAAGCTTACAAAAAGGTTTAGAAGAGGCCTATCTTTCCCCTTAGCCATCCAGATTCCTTTTCCTCTACTTAGATAAGAAATCAGTAAAGGGTACAACCAACTCACTTTTCAGTTTCTTCTTTTGAAGGCTCCTCTGCCTGTCCTTTAGGCATTGGTTGGTGTTCAAGGTTTTGTTTTAAGGTCTCTTCTCACTCTACCAGTTCCCTGAAAAACATTTTTATTCCCATGGCTTCCTTTACTATCTACATTAAGTATTCTCACTGTAGGGGTAGAAGGGAGACAATTTTTTGGTCAATCAAATGGACATGTTTTTTTTTTAAGGTTGTGAAAACACTGAACTGTATATTTATTATTCTGAAATACATATCTTGCCCTAATCTCTCAGCTCATAAGTTATATATGCAGCTGCCTACTGGGAACATCCGTTGGGACATCTTTTAAGCATATTAAATTCAGTATATCCAGAATTGACCTCATTCTCTACTTCCACTTCCCTCCCTTCTCCCTACTCATCCTCAACTCCTCTCCAGGGACACAAGTTATTCTACTTGGGTCCTGGGTTTCCATTCTCACTGAATAGCCCTAATATCAACAATTCTCAAGCCACAGAACTCTGAATCATCTCCAGATCACTCCTCAAATCCTGTTGGTGCAACCCCCTCAATTTCATTTTTCTCTTGCTCTCCACCTCTCCTGCCATTATCTTAGTCTATATTATTGCAACAGCCTCCTGACTGGTCTCTTGCATTGGTACCGTATGTCTATATGCTATCCTCCACACACCCTGCCCCAGAATAGTCTGTAAAGCACAAATTTTATACCTTAAAGGCCTCTTAGTCCAAATGGTATGATTTACAATCTGTTGACCACACCTCCAGGTAGAATGAACTTGTTTGAGTTTCTGGGAAAACTGTAAATGCTAAAAACTTTTTTTGCAAATGCATGGTTTGCCTGAACATTCTTCCCCAAATTCACCCATTTCTCATTTCTTAACCTCCAGGTCTCAGCTGAAACAGTTTAAACACCTCTTAAAACTGTTAAAGGTATCTGCTACACACTCATCTTAACCCTCTTCTCCTAACACTACTAATGGATCAGTGTTTTCTGATTGCTAAGTCTTCCCAGCTATATTGATAACTTAATGAGGCCAGAGACTGTGTTCTCTGGTGCCTCTCCAGTACCGAACATAAAGCCTGGCAAGCAGTAGGCATTAATTCTTATGAATAAATGCAAGGATGTGGCACCTTTGGGCATACATTGTATGAGGGAGTAATTGAATAATCCAAAGCTATTTGTGGTAGCAGCTAAACATAATTTTAGAAGAAAAATATCCAGTTTTCTTCTCTCACTTTTTGTTTTAGGAAATTGCTTTGTATATGTTCATGCTACAATAGAATAAAACCTTAGCTAAAATGTGTTTGATTCCTAAAGGTTGTAACATTTGTTTTTCTATTGTATGGTTTCTACATTTTCACACAAGATCCATGGAAGAGAAGACCATCTATGGGGCACCTGTGGGACCATCTATGGGGGGCTCGATCGGTTCTCTTGATTTTGCCTCAGGTCATGATCTCACAGTTCATGGGTCAGGCCCCCTGGCCGGCTCTGTGCTGACAACATGGAACCCGCTTGGCATTGTCTCCCCATCTCTCTGCCACTCCTCCCTTTCATGCACGCTCTCTTTGTCTCTCAAATAAATTTAATGTTTAAAAGGGAGAGGACCATCTATAAAGTGCATAGTGAAGGTATTTTCGTGTAATGTGTAAAAACATACATTTTCTTGCAATTTAGGGCGTCTCTTTGGGGTTTTGTGTTTCTCTTCAGCTTTTATCTTAAAATAATTGAGAATCATGTGAGGTACAGTATTTTTCTCCTATAAGTTTCTTTTTTAAATCACAAAAGAAGTTCATACTTATTTTTAAAAATATCCATACCCATAATGTCATCCACAAAGAAGAACCAATGTGTCTGTCCTTCCATATTCTGTGTGCATGTATATTTTTAATGCACATATTTAAACCTTATATACTGATATTTGGCATCTTGTTTTCTACTTTCCATACACTGAAAAAGCTTGAAGGTAACTGAAAAACTTTTTTGCCTGTTTAAGCTATATGTTCTGAGCAGTTAATTTCTGTAGAGAAATTGGAAGTAGTCAAAGAATTTTGAGAATTACTTTTGAAGCATTCTTAGTATAGGATTCTGTTTTCTTTGGCCATTGCTAATTATTACCTAATATTTAAAACATTTAACATTTTAAAAATGCTAACATTAAAAAATGCTAGCAAGAGGGCTTATAAGAAAAAACAATTTCTCTATTTTGAAAAGGAATAGGTGTGTTTAAATGATTTTAAGTAGGGGCGCCTGGGTGGCTCAGTCGGTTAAGCGTCCGACTTTGGTTCAGGTCATGATCTCACAGTTCGTGAGTTCGAGCCCCGCGTTGGGCTCTGTGCTGACAGCTCAGAGCCTGGAGCCTGTTTCAGATTCTGTGTCTCCCTCTCTCGGCCCCTCCCCTGTCCATGCTCTGTCTCTCTCTGTCTCAAAAATAAACAAACATTTAAAAAAGTAAATAAATAAATGATTTTAAGTAATTAGGAACAAAATTTCAACTTTCGTTGTAGTGTATTTCTTCTACCCATCAAACATAATTTTCTAAATGAGGTCACCCTTTATTTCTGAAACTGATAATGTTAATACTATGACTATTGAGTCAGTATAGAACTAAGATATAATTTTTAAGATTCAGCCCTTTTCCGAATAAATCAATTCCTAATAAACTGACTCTCAAAATATTTTCTAGACTCTAATGAAGTGGTTCTAACTGAATAATTTTCTCTAGTGACTAATTTTTTTAAGATTCTATATCCTTAATTAAAAAGTAATCATTGCATAGTGTTGTGGAGGAAAGTCACATAATGCTAGAAATAGAGAAAAATGGTAAATAACAGGTGAATAATAGGAAGAGAGGTAGGTAAAGCTAATAATTATACACATACTCGTATGTATTAAAAATGTGAAATTCTCCTATGCCTGGGATCAACCTATTATCCAATGCTATAATCAACCATAAAGATTATTATATCTTTATAGGGAATAAAAGGAGGTGGATTTTCTTATAAATGGGTGTATTAATGATTTTTGCTGAATTCTATAGCATATTAGTGTTTTTATACTACTAACTAGGTAAAATTCCTTGGTCTTTGTTAATTCTAAGATCACACTTTACATTGGCTTGCTTTTACAACCATTTAAATGTTTGTTTTATTTTTAATTTTTTTTTTTGAGAAAGCACATGCACACACAAGTGGGGGAGGGGCAGAGAGAGAAGGAGAGGGAGAGAGAATGAATGAATGAATGAATGAATGAATGAATGAATGAATGAATTCCATGCAGGCTCCACAGCACCCAATATGGGCTTGGACACACAAACCTTGAGATCATGACCTGAGTCAAAACCAGGAGTCAGACACTTAACCAACTGAGCCACCCAGGCACCCCTAAATATTTGTTTTAACAGCAACAAAACTTTATTCTCCACATTATCTGTAAAAACTATTGGTGATTTGTCCAGGTATAGTTTTGTTTGAACTTACGTAGACAATTAACAGCTAAACAGATCAACAAAAATTGTTAGCACCCTTCTAATTAATGATTTTAAAATGATTTATTTGGTTATTTATAAACTTTAAAGATAAATTTAATTACAAATGACTATGTAGCAGTTGAAACAAAAAAACCTAACATGTTAGGCTTTTAAGAACATCTGATAGTATTGATCCAGGGCCATGAACAATTGTTGCCTTAGTCTAATAATTCAATCATTTCTGCTTTTCAGAATTTATGTAATTAATGTGTGTAATGACTTCATCCTACAAATCTTCAAAATATGAAATAGCAAAAGTTTGCTTTAATTAAAAAGCTTTTGATGATAATTAGCAACTATACTTTGGTAAAATTATTCATCTGAAGTATTTTTCTATAAATTATTTAAATACTGACATAAGTTGGGAATTAAATAATGAAAGCCATAGCAGTTACGATAACTGATGTGTGTTTGCTGTAGTTTTCAAAAGAGTAACCAGTGTTTTAGAATAGCAGTATTACACTGTTTATCTTAAAGTTTTCTTGGGCAAATGATATACTTTTGTAATTTGAACTAAATGAAAATAACATGACTTTCTTTTCTGTTATCGTTATTAGGTAGTGGGACCTAATAATTCTTTGAAAATATAAATTGCTTTGGGAGGAGTCAGTTACAATTTTTGTGTTTAAATGACTTAAAACTTAGTGCTTTTTCTTTTAATTCAGCTGTCGACCAGTGTGATATTTGAGGAACTGCATTGTATCCTTGAAATCAAATACTTCAATTAAAAGATATTTATAAAATATACACGGCCTCCATGAGCTGCTTGTAGCAGCTGGTACACTCCCATTTGTTATATCACGTGTGGTGTGAGTTTCATGTCTGCTACTTGTATCTCTTAATCAATCTTTGTAGAAAAAAGTGACAGCTGACTATATAGAAGGAAGAGCTTCCTCAGTTACATCCTAGTTATATTTATTAGCAGTGATCTAAGTAAAAGAATTCTCTGATAGTTTAGAAATATATGTATACAGCCAAATGTTGACAGATCCCAAAGAAATATTAGATTCAATATTTAACAATTAAGTCATTAGCAGGTATATTGTAAAAACAGAGCCTCAAAATTAAAAGTTGAATCTATGGATTCTTTCCCTCTTTTTCAAGTGAGACTGGTAGAAATTTCTCCTGTTAATCATTCTGATTATACAGCTCTCTAAAAGTCATATTTCAAGTTAAGTTTCCGAAAACTTTTATTGGAAAATTAAGGAGGTGGTTTTGTGCCCCAATGAATGCTAACAGGTATGATTGAGACTCTGTCTAAAGTTCTCTGTTTATGGCATGTCATTATTTCCTGCTAAACAGAGACATTAAGCTACTAGATACCCAGTGGGTTATAAGGTGTTAACTGGTTGAGTTAGGGAGACTGTCCATAATCAATAGATTACTTGCTATAAGCTTGTTGATCCTATGCACAAAGGTTGGGTACAGTCTTCAAAAGAATTGTTGTAAAATACTAAATGAACTACAATTCTAAAACCATGCCATTAAAAAAAATAATAAAAAATAAAACCATACTATTGGGAAAGACTTTGGAAGCCCAGAGTTCTTATTTATACTTTTAGGAAGACTGAGATCTAAGCAATCTCATAGTCAAATGCATAAGGTGCTATACTAAACATTTTAAAGGTTTTTTTTCTTTCTGTACCACATGTTACTCTATTTATTAGATAATTGGTTGCAAAAGAGGGAGTCTCTTTGCCCTGGTGTTAAGTCACTCCAGCCTTTATAATCAAAACTCAATAAGCTTAATAGGCAGTTTTGTATACCTGTTTATTTTTAAATTAGATACACAATATTCATACACTACCTTATTATCCACACTGATGTCTTTTGAGAATAGTGGCATCAAGTGGGTTAAGGTACAATTTTCAAGGACATTTGCTCTTTCCATGCTTTTCCTGCATATTATGACTTACGTAATGGGTTGCTGCTAGGAAGTTTTCCTTACAAGACTTTGAGCCAGAAGAATTCTGATTACACCATTTCCAGATCATCGTAAGCTTGTTTTAGTGTTTTTTACAGCTTTATTGAGGTATAAATGATAAAAACACATCTTTAATGCATACATTTTGATGGGTTTGGGTATATACACAGATGTTTACCCGTGATACCATGATGACAGAGCAATAGACATATCCATCACCTCCAAGGTTTTCTTGTGTCCTTTTCTGTGTATGTGTGGTAAGAACACTTGCCATGTCTACACATCAAAATTTTAGTTTAATATAGCATTATTCACAATAACCAAGGTAAGAAAGCAACCCAAATGTCCATTGACAGATGAGTGGATTTTTAAAAAATGTTTTATATACATACAGTGGAATATTATTAAGTCCTGGGGAAAAAAGAAGTCTTACCATTTGTGACAACATGGATGTCTTTGGGAGACACGTTAAGTGAAATAAGTCACAGAAGGACAGACACTACATGATTCCACTTTCTTGAGATATCTAAAATACATTTATAGAAGTAGATAATAGCATGGTGGTTGCCGGGGATGTGGGGAGGGGAAACCAGGGAGTTGTTCAATGGATATATAGAAAGTTACATTTATACAAGATGAGTGAGTTCTAGAGACCTGCTGTACAACATAGTGCCTATGGTTCACCATAATACCTTGTTAAACCATCAATACCTTTGGAAGTCAAGGTGAATGCTCCATTAAAGAAACAAATATAAATGTTTACTAATAGTAAAATTGGGTTTTTTTTCACTTTCCTTTATGATACTTTGCCTCTTTATTTTCTTCTATGTGCCACATACACGCTTGTTGGTATTTAATTTAGATTGTAAGTCTGCTAGACAACACACGCCCTCAATTCTCATGTCCTGAACCATACTGAGTAAATGGCTGTTTGATAAATTCTAAGTATTTGTTTTTCATTTTTCTTTTCTGAATTGTTAAAGCAACATTCTGAATTGCTACTTTTGGCTTTCCAGGGCAAAGTCACAGTTTAATTATAAGTTCTATGCAAAAGCAAAACTGTAGATCCCTTTTGGGTTTCTGATGCCATTATCTTTTATAGAAAAAAATGATAAATTATGTAAAATCATAGCCTTTAAATATGCCTCCTCCCTGTGATACCATTTTAGCTAAAATACCATTTCCTGGTGAAACTGGCATTGTACAGCGGATATGCACTGCCTGCAGATTACATTCCTAATGCAGAGATAAAACCATATGTCAAAAGCATGCCCTTTGAGGGGTGTGGTTAGCCTAAAATAAACACATTCCCTGAACTTTCTCAAACGAAATTGCTGAACTTCTAATTCCAAAGTTGCATATGTTCTGGTAATTCGAGTTTTTCCTTTTAAGAATTCAGAAGGAAGCTGTTCCTTAGCACAGGCTGAGTCACAAGTAGTGTGACAGAGGGGAAAGAGAGGACTACAACCAGGGAATCTTGAGTTTTAAACTCCTAAAAACAAGCTCAGAGAGATTACCAGGTGAGGTAGGTTTTACTCATGTGGATTAGGATAAATGAGTCTGACTTCAACTCAGTACCCCAAAATAATAATTCGTCCATGGTAATAAGTCCTCAGCATACTATACAACTTCTGCTTTGACACTACAGAGAAAGAGTATCTTGATAAAGCTATGTCAAATTTGGCTTGGAAGGTAAGATTTAGGCAACATATCAAACTAGACCTTTTTATATTTGTGAAGGCTGGGCCAAAAGCTAAGCTACATCCTTTTTTTTTTTTTTTTTTTTTTTAACGTTTATTTGTATTTGAGACAGAGAGAGACAGAGCATGAACGGGGGAGGGTCAGAGAGAGAGGGAGACACATAATCTGAAACAGGCTCCAGGCTCTGAGCAGTCAGCACAGAGCCTGACGCGGGGCTCGAACTCACGGACCGTGGGATGGTGACCTGATCCAAAGTCAGACGCTTAACCGACTGAGCCACCCAGGTGCCCCTAAGCTACATCCTTAATAAGCTTAGCTCTTTCACCATAGTCTGACCTACCCATTTTTTGTATACTTAAGGTATTAAAGGTCTCAATAAATATACAACAGCTAGTTGGTTATAAGCTTTGAGTTTCTATAATTATAGAAACATTACACTTTATTTGAACAGGACTCGGTAAATTCATTGCCTTCTAACAGATTTGCCAGGTCACTTGATTCAGTATGTGATTTCTGCAGTACTTTTAAGGAACATAAACATTCCTGTGAAGCACCAGCAAAGCTGTAATCATATCCCACAGGAACATTTTTGACTCCTACATTTAAATCTTGATGCCCACTCATAAGCTCCTCCAACATATTTTACCTATTTACCAAAGACTATTTGCCCAAGTCAGAGATGTATAAAATCTGGTGATTTTTTTTTCTCCTTTCTGCTTCCTAGTTTTTCTCCCAAGAGTTATTAGTGTTTGCAGTTTTACTTTAATAAACATTTTCTAATCATTTGACTTGTTGACATTGAACATATCTGTGTGTTATTGAAGATCAAAGATAATGATAACACAAATATTTAACTCTTTAGAAGTCCTTGATGTAATTGAAGGCCCTCAGAAGAGAAAGTTTCTAACAGTGATGATGATAGCTAACATTTACTGACTACTAATTGTGTGCCAAGCAGTGATCTGAGTACTTTATAGGTATCAACTCATTTTGTCCACAACAGCATGGTGGGTACTATAGTTCTTATGAGGGAATGGAACTACAAAGAATTTAACTGACTGCCTACCTCTCCTCTCCTCTCCCCAACCCCCGTAGTATCCTTACAATGAACAGGAAGCTAATTTCCCTGGGAAATCTATTGCCAAGTACACATGTTCCACGAGTGAAAATCAGTTTCACAAAAGGCTCCCTCTTTTGATCACAGAAAGTCCCGGGATGAGGTATCAATCATTCCATTTTCTGCCTCTCCCCCCAAAAGTGAATCTGGAGACTGAATTCTGAAGTTAAAACAACCATTTGCAAGAGTCAATTTATTACTGTCTTCTCCTTCATTTGGATACTATTTACTGGTATGCTAGGCGTTAATCAGACTTGCTCTCTGCCCTCAAAGCAGCTTCCAACTTCAGCATAGTGTGTTAATTTAATAGTGGAGGGAAATCTAGGACTTTATGGGCTCACAGAGGAAGAACATCTAAACAGACTTTGGTAAAGGAGACCTTAAAAGATTTAGGGGCACCTGGGTAGTTCAACCAGTTGAGGACCCGACTCTTGCTTTCAGCTCGGGTCATGAACCCACGGTAGGATCAAGGCCCAAGTTGGGCTCCACACTGAGGTTGGAGTCTGCTTAAGATTTTCTCTCTCTCCTGCCCCTCTCCTCTGCTCACTCTCTAAAAAAAAGAAAAAAATATCATAGAAATAGCTACCCCAAGTTGAAGGAAGAGGGGTAGGGGTAACTAGCTAGCTTAGCTGAAGAAAGGTAGTCTGGGCAAAGAAAGCAGTGTGTTTGAAGGCATTGTGATTTGAAGCAAAAGGTATACTGTGGGAGGTGACAGGAGAGTTATATGAGGGATCAGATAAAAGGTTTTGTGAGCTCTGAGAATAACATTCCAAGTCCCTAGATTTGGGTTAATATTCATGATTCAAAGCAAGTAAATGCATACAAGTTTATGTTTCAGGCAATTTATTCTGGCAATGATGTAAAGTTGCAGGGAGCTCAACAGAAGCAGGAAGCTCTATGAGAAGACTAGGGAGTGACCCAGGCCGGTAAGGGAGAGACCCTGAACTAAAGCAGAGGTAATGGACTAAGAACAGAATGAGTGCGAGATTGACATGGACATTGTAGAAATAAGTGAATGACTGGTGTTCCAGTTATCCATTGCCCTGAAACATTGACATTATCAACAAGGTTGCAGAATACAAGATCAATATACAGCAGCAATGAAAAAAATTGAAAATGAAATTATGAAAACTCCATTTACAAAACACAAAAAGAATAAAACAGTTAGAAAGAAATGAAACCTGGGGCTCCTGGGTGGCTCAGTGGGTTAAGTGTCTGACTCCTGGTTTCAGCTCAGGTCATGATCTCATGGTTTCATGAGTTCAAATCCCACATTGGGCTCTGTGCTGACAGTGCAGAGCCTGCTTGAGATTTTCTCTCTCCCTCTCTCTTTCTCTCTTTGCTCCTCTCCTGCTCACCCAGTCTCTGTCTCTCTCAGAAATAAATAAATAAACTTAAAAAAGAAGAAATGAACGTAACCTAACAAATATACTCTGAAAACTACAAAACATTGTTGGAAGAAATTAAAGAAGACCTAGAAAAATGGAAAGATGTCCCATGTTAATGGTTTGGAATACATATTGTTAAGATAGCCATTCTCCTGAAGTTGATCTACAGATTCAATGCAATCACTCTCAGAATCCCAGCTAAGTTTGCAGAAATTGATAAGCTGATCCTAAAATTCATATGGAATTGCAAGAGAATTCCATTCATATGGAATTTGGCAAGAGCCAAAACAATCTTGAGAAAAATAAAATAAAATTGGAGGACTCACACTTTGTAATTTCAAAACTTACCACAAAACTACAGTAATCAAGACAGGTTTTGGGGCACCTGGCTGGCTCAATCAGAGAAGCACATGACTCTTGATCTCAGAGTTGTGAGTTCAAGCCCCATGTTCAATGTAGAGATTACTTAAATAAAACTTAAAATTAAAAAAAGAAAGACAGGTGGTTGGGAATGCAAGCTGGTGCAGCCACTCTGGGAAACAGTATGGAGGTTCCTCAAAAAACTAAAAATAGAACTACGCTACAACCCAGCAATTTCACTACTAGGCATTTATCCAAGGGATACAGGTGTGCTGTTTCAAAGGGACACATGCACCCCCATGTTTATAGCAGCACTATCAACAATAGCCAAAGTATGGAAAGAGCCCAAATGCCCATCGATGGATGAATGGATAAAGAAGATGTGGTATATATATACAATGGAGTGTTACTCGGCAACCAAAAAGAATGGAATCTTGCCATTTGTAACTACGTGGATGGAACTGGAGGGTATTATGCTAAGTGAAATTAGAGAAAGACAAAAATCATATGACTTCACTCATATGAGGACTTTAAGAGACAAAACAGATGAACATAAGGGAAGGGAAATAAAAATAAAAACAGGGAGAGGGACAAAACAGAAGAGACTCATAAATATGGAGAACAAACAGGGTTACTGGAGGTGTTGTGGGAGGGGGGATGGGCTAAATGGGTAAAGGGCACTAAGGAATCTCCTCCTGAAATCATTGTTGCACTATATGCTAACTAATTTGGGTGTACATTTTTTAAAATAAAAAAAATTTAATTTAAAAAATAAAAATAAAAAGACAGGTGGTGCTGGCATAAGAATAGACATAGAGATCAATGAAATGGAATTGAGCCTCCAGGAAAAAAAGCCCTCACATTTATGGTCAGTTAGTCTTCCACAAGGGTACCAAAACAAATGGGGAAAGAATAGTCTCTTCAATAGGTGTTGCTGGGACAATCAGGTATCTACATGCAAAAAAAAAATGAATTTGAACACTTCATATCACCTACAAAAATTAATGGATCAAAGAAGGGCACCTGGGTAATTCAGTTGGTTAGGCGTCTGACTCTTGATTTCAGTTCAGGTCATGATCTCACAGTTCATGAACTCAAGCCCTACATCGGGCTCTGCTGATGGTGCACAGAGCCCACTTGGGATTCTCTCTTTCTTCCTCTCTGCCCCTTCCACACTCACATTCTCTCTCCCTCCCTCTCTCTCTCTTAAATAAACCTTTAAAAACAAGTAAGTAAATAAATAAAATGAATCAAAGTCTAAAAATATAAGAACAAAAACTATAAAATATAAGAGCAAAGCTATAAAACTCCTGGAAGAAAACATAGGTATAAATCATTGGTCTTAGATTAGTAAGTAGTTTCTTAGCTATGACACCAAAAGCATAAGCAACAAAAGAAAAAAAAATCGGATAAATTGAACTTTATCAAAATCAAAATTTGTGCTTCAAGGAACACTAGCAAAAGAGTGAAAAGTAACCCACCAAATGGAAAAAAAAAAAAAAACTTTTGCAAATCAGGTATCTGATAAGGAACTTGTATCTAGACTATATAAAGAACTATTACAACTCAATAATAAAAGACTACCCAATTAGAATATGGGCAAATGATCTGAATAGACTGTTCTCCAAAGAAGATATACATGGTGAACAAGCACAAGAAAAGTTGCTCAAATCATTAGCTACCAGGGGAATGCAAATTGAATTCACAATGAGGTATCACTTTATACTCACCAGGACAGCTGTAATCAAAAACACAGATATGGGAATGCAGGCTGATGCAGCCACTCTGGAGAACAGTATGGAGGTTCCTCAAAATACTAGAAATGGAACTGCCCTACGACCCAGCAATTGCATTTATCCAGGGGATACGGGTGTGCTGTTTTGGGGGGACACATGCACCCCAATGTTTATAGCAGCACTATCAACAGTGGCCAAAGTATGGAGGGAGACCAGATGTCCATCTATGGATGAATGGATGGGGAAGACGTGGTGTGTATATACAGTGGAGTGTTGCTTGGCAATCAAAGGGAATGAAATCTTGCCATTTGCAGCTACGTGGACAGAACTGGAGGGTGTTGTGCTGGGTGAGATTGGTCAGTCAGAGGAGGACAGGTATCGTATGACTTCACTCATGAGGACTTTGAGAGACAGGGCGGATGAACATAGGGGAAGGGAAACAAAAGTAATGTGGAAGCGGGGAGGGGGACAAAACATGGGAGACTCGTGAATGTGGAGAACGGACAGGGGGTTACTGGGGGAGCGGTGGAGGAGGAGGGATGAGCTGGATGGGTGAGGGGCACTGAGGAATCTACTCCTGAGGTCATTGTTGCACTATATGCTAACTAATTTGGATGTAAATTAAAAAAAAAAAGGTAATAGCAAATGTTGGTGAGGATATAGAGAAATTAAAGCCCTTTGTACACTGCTGGTGGGAATGCAAAACAGTGGGGCCACTTTGGAACAGTGTGGTAGTTTTTCAAACAATTAACCAGAGATACTATAGGATGTAGCATTTCTGCTCCTAGTTATATGCAAAAGAAATGAAAACATATGTCAACAAAAATACCTGTACATAAAAGTTCATAGCAACATTTTTCATAATAACAAAGAAGTGTGTTGTGGACTGAATGTTATCCTCCCACAAATTCATATGTTGAAATCCTAAGACCCAAAGATGATGGTATTAGGAAGTGGGGCCTTTAGGAGGTGATTGGGGCCAGAGGCGGGAGCCATCATAAATGGGATTAGTGGGCTTGTAAAAGAGACCCTAGAGAGCTCTCTTACCCCTTCCCACAATGTGAGGACACAGTGAAAAGACAGCTATCTATGAATCAGGAAGCAGGCTCTCACCAGACATCAAATCTGTTATGGCATTGATCTTGGACTTTCCCAGCCTCCCAAACTGTGAGACATACACGTTTGTTGTTTAAACAACCCAGTCTATGGTATTTTTGTCATAGCAGCCTGCATTGACTAAGACAAAGAGTAAACAATCCAAATCCCATCAAATGATAAATGGATAAATAAAATGTGGTATATCCATATAGTGGAATATTACTTGATAAAAAAAAAAAAAGGAATGAAGTATTGATGTATGCCACAACACGGATGAACCTTGGACGCAGTATGCCAGGTGAATGAGGCGTGAATGAGGCCAGTCACAGAAGACCACGTTGTATGATCCCATTTATATGAAATGTCTAGAACAGGCAAATCTGGAGACATAAAACAGATTATTGGTTGCCTAGGGGTGGAAGGTTGAGTGGGAGGATTGGGAAGTGACAGCTAAAGGAGTTAATATTTGAAGGGTGGTGGTAATGAAAATGTTCTGAAATTGACTATGGTGATGGACACATGACCATACAAATATACTAAAAGCCACTGAACTATACACTTTAAATGGGTGAATTACATGGTATGTGAATTATATCTCAATAAAACTGTTTTTTTTTTTAAAAAAACAACTTGGTGGCATTAAAAAAAACCCAACTTTTATTATGCTGCTCACAATTTTGGGAGTCAGGAATTTGGGCAAAGCATAGCAGGAACAGCTCATATCTACTCCGCTATGACTGGATCCCAAGCTGGAATGACCTGACTGGCTAGCGTTGTCCAATATGGCTCAACTGTGGTCATAGGCACTGATGTGCTGAAACCAGCCTGCACCAACTTCTTGGAAAAACAGCTGTGCACATCCCAAGTCTGCCTTCCGTGGCATGACGTGATAATTTTTATCGGTCCTGGTGGAAATATTTACACCACAGACCCTGGAAAATGCTGTAAATCAACATTTCTTGATTCTGGTATTAGAGCAAGGTAACAAAGAAAAATGAAACAAAACGGCAACAGAAGCCTTTCTAAAAGAAGCCACCAGTTGTTTCATGCTTTGTTGTTTGTCCGGTTTTAACTGAGGTTTTAACCTAAGGGATAAGCTGTTAACCTGTGTCTCTCCCTAAAAAGGCAGAATGAAAATTAAGACTAGCACATTCTCATAGAGCAGTAAGGCAGCCCTCTACCAGCCTGCATCATGGGTTTTCCATGTGACATTGCCATGTGAGCCTGAGACAGGGAAACTGAAAGGACTCCATGGAAGACTGCTTTTTTTGCTGCCTCTATTCTTGCTAGGACCTCCACCTCCACCTTATACACGCCTTATATTTAAGATAATGTACGTCCTCCTTGTATAGGTCAAGGAATCAATGATTTCTCTGGAGTCCAGCACAATAGGTACCATCTAAGGAGAGACCTGGCAAGGTCATCGTGTACGTTTTCCAGACCACTGCCTCATAAGCCCTCCTGGTTCCAGGGCATCAGTGACCTATGGAGGACAGCTAAGTACCTGTCTTTGTTTTAACCAGTCCCTGGATGCCTGAGAAGACATGTACACCAGACCACAGTCCTCATTAAAACCCCAGCCCCAAAGCAAAGATGAGACTCACTCTCCTTTTCTTTCCACCTCTTCCAAATGCTGTCTCTATTTGGTACTCTCTCTGTGTCTTCAGTGAACTCTGCTCTCACTTTCTCTCTACTTGCATTTGATTTCTATCCTGTGAGAAGTCAAGAACCCTTTTGGCTGGTCCAGCAGGACCCCTCTGGGTCCTCGGACCCAGCCAGCCTGCATCAACCCTCTATTTCAGAAAAGTAAAGGTCTATAGTACCACAGAGCACCATGAAAAGCACAGGAATCTGACATTTACCCTTCAAGGACAGCAATTATAATTTCAAATCTTTTAAATGTACAGTTTTTCCAATGGGAGGGGCATATGAAATCAGCACAGCTGGGTCCCTTTGGCCACACTCTTGTTCATGTTGGGAATGAAATCTTTTGGGTTGATCTGTTTAGAAGTTCCTACTGCTTTACTTTTCCTGTCCAATTCAACACCAAAGTTTGGGAGAGTATGAACTCTGAATTATGTTTTCAGGTGTGTTGTGACCAACAGATTGTTATACACATAAATGCACAGGTGTAAAAACATATCTTCATTGAAAAACACCCTGTTGTATGTACCTGCTGTGTACAAGGTTTTGTGGACTCTAGAAGGAAGCACACAGGAGAAAAATCTAAATAAGTAGCATAAAGCATATGGAGGGAGGGTCGTGGTTGTGTGTGTTACTGTCTTTGTTTATATTTTTCTTTTTGGTGGATGTGGTTGGATAGACATTGGTTACTTTAGCCTGAGGGAATCTGGGAATCTCAGTCTGCAGTCAAATTAGCAATTTCAGGCAGTATATATCAAATGCCAAATTTGTTCAAATACTTTGTAAGCTTATTGTGGATAGAATGTCTTCACCTTTGTCTTCTAATTGGAATAGTTTTATTACTGACATAAACCAAAGTAATGTGTTCTTCAATTTTACAGTTAATTGGGATTAGATAGGCTTTAGAAAGACATGGAGTGAAAGCACCAACACCTGCAGTACAAACAGAAAAAGCCTAATCCTCTTGAATTTGACTCAGAATCTGCTCAGACTTAATCAGTTCACCCCACTGCTGCTAGTGACCCAATTGGACTTTGCAACCTCAGTGTGGTTTTAGCAAATTTAGAAAATACCACCGGCTACTATTTGGGATGGTAAAACTTTTATACTTTTTAATTTTTATTTGTTTATATATATATAATTTATTGTCAAGTTAGCTAACATACAGCATATACCGTGTGCTCTTGGCTTCAGGGGTAGATTCCCATGACTCATCACTTATATACAACACCCAGTGCTCGTCATAAGTGCCCTCCTCAATGCCCATCACCCATTTTTCCCTCTCTCCTGCCCCCCCCCACCATCAACCCTGAGTTTTTCTCTGTATTTAAGAGTCTCTTGGGGCGCCTGGGTGGCTCAGTCAGTTGAGCATCCGACTTCAACTCAGGTCATGAGCTCACAGCTCGTGAATCCGGGCCCTGCATCGGGCTCCGTGCTGACAGCTCAGAGCCTGGAGCCTGCTTTGGATTCTCTGTCTCCTTCTCTCTCTGACCCTCCCCCACTTGTGCTCTGTCTCTCAAAAATAAATAAATGTAAAAAAAAAATTGTTAAGAGTCTCTTATGGTTTGCCTTCCTCTCTGTTTATAACTATTTTTTATTCCTTTCCCTTCCCCCATGGTCTTCTGTTAAGTTTCTCAACTTCCACATATGAGTGAAAACATATGATAGACATCATATGTTTTTCTGACTTTCTCTGACTTATTTCACTTAGCATATTACTCTTCAGTTCCATCCATGTTGTTGCAAATGGCAAGATTTCATTCTTTTTCATTGCCGAGTAGTATTCCATTGCATGTATACACCACATCTTTATCCATTTGTCAGTTGACGGACATTTGGGCTCTTTCCCTAATTTGGCTATTGTTGATAGTGCTGCTATAAACATTGGGGTCCATGTGTCCCTATCAATCAGCACTCCTGTATCCTTTGGATAAATTCCTAGTAGTGCTATTGCTGGGTCATTGAGTAGTTTTATTTTTAATTTTTTGAGGAACCTCCACACTGTTTTCCAGAGTAGCTGCACCAGGTTGCATTCCCACCAACAGTGCAAGAGGGTTCCCCTTTCTCTATCTTCACCAACATCTATTGTTTCCTGGGTTAATTTTAGCCACTCTGACAGGTGTCAGGTGGTATCTCAATGGGATTTTGATTCATATTTCCCTGATGAGGAGTGATGTTGAGCATATTTTCATGTGTCTGTTGGCCAGCTGGATGTCTTCTCTGGAAAAGTTGTCTATTTATGCCTTCTGCCCATTTCTTCAGTGGATTGTTTGTTTTGGGGGTGTTGAGTTTGGTAAGTTCTTTATAGATTTTGGATACTAACCCTTTATCTGATATGTCATTTTCAAATATCTTCTCCCAGGCTCCGTACCTCAGGGGTTAGAGCACTGGTCTCGTCAAATATCTTCTCCCATTCTGTTGGTTGCCTTTTAGTTTTGTTGATTGTTTCCTTTACTGTGCAGAAGCTTTTTATCTTTTTTTTTAACGTTTTATTTATTTTTGAGAAAGAGAGACAGAGCATGAGCAGGGGAGGGTCAGAGAGAGAGGGAGACACAGAATCCGAAACAGGCTCCAGGCTCTGAGCTGTCAGCCCAGAGCCCGATGCAGGGCTCGAACTCACTGACCGCGAGATCATGACCTGAGCTGAAGTCGGACGCTCAACTGACTGAGCCACCCAGGCGCCCCAGGAGCTTTTTATCTTGATGAGGTCCCAATAGTTCATTTTTGCTTTTGTTTCCATTGCCTTCGGACACATGTCAAGTAAGACGTTGCTGTGGCCCAGGTCGAAGACGTTGCTGCCTGTTTTCTCCTATAGGGTTTTGATGGTTTCCTGTCTCACATTTAGGTCTTTCATCCATTTTGAATTTATTTTTGTGTGCGGTGTTCAAAAGTGATCCATTTCAGGCTTCTGCATGTTGCTGTCCAGTTCTCCTAGCACCATTTGCTAAAGAGACTTTTTTCCATTGGATACTCTTTCCTGCTTTGTCGAAGATTAGTTGGCCATACGTTTGTGGGTCCAATTCTGGGTTCTCTATTCTATTCCATTGGTCTATGTGTCTGTTCTTGTGCTAGTACCATACTGTCTTGATGATTACAGCTTTGTAGTATAAGCTAAAGCCCAGGATTGTGATGCCTTCAGCTTTGGTTTTCTTTTTCAACATTCCTTTGGCTATTTGGGTTTTTTTGTGGTTCCATACAAATTTTAGGATTGTTTGTCCTAGCTCTGGAAGAATGCTGGTGCTATTTTGATTGAAATTGCATTGAATGTGTAGATTCCTTTGGGTATTATCGACATTTTAACAATACTTGTTCTTCCAAACCATGAGCATGGAATAGTTTTCCATTTTTTTGGTGTGTCTTCTTCAATTTCCTTCATAAGCTTTCTATATTTTTCAGCGTACGGAAATATTGCCTCTTTGGTTAGGTTTATTCCTAAGTATTTTGTGGTTCTTGGTGTGATTGTGGATGGGATCGAATCCTTGATGTCTCTTTCTGTTGCTTCATTATTGGTGTACAGAAGTGCGATCATTTCTGTGCATTGATTTTATATCCTGCGACTTTGCTGAATTCATGGATCAGCTCTAGCAGTTTTGGGTGGAGACTTCCAGGTTTTCCACGTAGAGTATCGTGTCATCTGCAAAGACTGAAAGTTTGACTTCTTTGTGGATGGCAAAACTTTATGAACCTACTTGCCAGGTTGTCTTTGAGGCGGGGTTTAAGAGAATGACTAAATCTTCTCCCTTATCCCTTGTAACCAAAAGCTAGAGGGATCTTTCCAACATGCCACCATTCATTTCCTGATGTGAAATTCTTCAGTAGTTGTCTATCGTCTCAGGATAAAGTGCCTTGACTTGCTTGACCCCTTGTGTTCTTGGCTTTGCTTTCCTCTCCAGCCTCATCTCATCTTGCCATCACACACACATACTTACACATGCACACTCCACCCCTGGGAGCCAGTGCACTCTTCAGCCAGTATGTCCGAACCACTTGCATTTTCAATTCCAAGCTTTCAAACATTCTGTTCCCTCTGCGAAGAACTCGCCTCCCTCCCTCTCTGCCTTTTCTGTCCAGTCACCCTCCCCAGCTTCTCTTAAAATAATTCTCCCTCGAATCTTTGAGTCCTCCAGTTTGGTTTACGTCAGGGTACTCCGTATTTCCCCTGTCGTGGGACATAGAATAATTGAGTGTACTGCATTTTTACCTATTTACCTGTCAGCAGCTTCTCAGGCAGGATCAGTGTAACATTTATCCCCACCTCCCAGTTTTGTATGTCCTAAATAAGAAACGTATGATACAAGGGCATCTGGCTGGCTGAGCCAGAAGAGCGTGCAACTCTTGATCTCGGTGCTGTGACTTCAAGCCCCACGTTGGGTGTAGAGATTACTTAAAAATAAAATCTTAAAAAAAGAGAGAGAAGAAATGGTCGATAACACATTTGTCGAGTAAACGAGTAAACAGAGGAACAAAGGGCTACTGGGTGTTTTTATTAAACTAGAATATTCAGATAAGACCCAGGTGCCTGTGTTTATCAGGCATTCATTCTTGGCTGTAGCCACCAGGTAACACCTGTTTTTCTATCAAGAGACAATTCACTCAGCAACCGAGCGCCTGTAACAGGACCTAGCTGTGCTGTCAATGAGCACATCTGCAAACCCTCTGTTACTGCCTGGGATTTTCTGCCTTACACATGGATCATTGATTGTGAGACTGCCTATTTTGTTGCAGATTTAATGGCAGGTGGTTGCTCAATAAGGTACCCAACACAGTGCCTTTTACAGTTTCATTGTTTGATAGATATGTGCTGATCATTACGATAAAACCCAGGGGGGCTGGCAGCAGCTGATCAGGATCTGGTGTGAAAGTTATTCCCTCACCACACTGGATGCTCCTCTGACTGGTTCCCAGAGAGGAATGTGAGTACAGAGGTTAGCGATGTTGCTGCCAGCACTGTCTGCCTCTGTTCAGGGACCTCACCGTCAGCTTCTGAGCCTTCTTCTGCTGTTTCCTCACCCCCACCCCTACCCATAGAAAATCATAGTATCGGGAAATGAAAAGTTATTCCTATAGAAAAAGATTAGGGAGGGGCGCCTGGGTGGCTCTGTCGGTTAAGCATCTGACTTCGGCTAAGGTCATGATCTCACAGCTCATGGGTTCTGTGCTGACAGCCTAGAGCCTGCAGCCTGCTTCAGATTCTGTCTCCCTCTCCCTCTGCCCCTCCCCCGCTCACGCTGTGTCTCTTTCTCCTTCAAAAATAAGTACACATTAAAAAAATTAAAAGGAAAAAGGTTAGGGATATTTGAGAATAAGAGTTGGGTAAGTTTGGGATAGGGAGACTGAACTGCTCTATTGGAAATAGAGTTGTTGAAGATTATTTATCTGAAAACGATTCATATTCATTGTAATTTAATGGGTCAGAGAACTCCAGCAAAAAGAACAATGGTTAGTGTTGTTTGCTGATTATGTTACCGCTTTTCTGCCTGGTGTTAGGACATACGCTTCTCACTACTAAAAAACTAATTTATTTTTTGTTTTAGAAAAGCATCTCGTTTTGAGGGAAAGCTATGGTGTGGAGTATGAAAACAGTCATCCAAATCTTGGATTTCCATAGCTTGTGTCTGCTGTGTGGTCTGGAATATGACACAGGCAGCCCGTATAGGGCATTAATTTCTTTCTTTAAAATCATATCCCTGTGATAATAGGGGACTTAACTTCGAAATGATATAAACAAATGAAGAATGAAAAGGACTAGATAAAATGACCGACTTTAAAATAGATAAAACATTGATTGTAATATGTATATAATGGAAACATGTATGTTTCATCCTCCCATGGAACTAATCTATGGTCACAGAAAGCTCATTAAATCGATCCTATTTCTAATCCTGCATTAATCACAGTAGGGTCACACTAAAATCATCTACTGATTAGTCATAATAATAGTGCTTCCATTTATTGGGTGCTTTCCACATACCTGTAGCTGTGCTACATGCTCACTCATATTAGCTCATTTATTCTATTTATTTTAATTTTTTTAATGTTTATTTATTTTTGAGGGAGAGAGGGAGACAGAGTGTAAGCTGGGGAAGGGGCAGAAAGAGAGGGAGACACAGAATCCAAAGCAGGCTCCAGGCTCTGAGCTGTCAGCACAGAGCCCGACGCAGGGCTCAAACTCACAGACCCTGAGATCGTGACCTGAGCCGAAGTTGGAAGCTCAACCGACTGAGCCATCTAGGCACTACCCATATTAGCTCATTTAATCCTCATAACAACCCTGTGAAATAAGTACTCTAATTCTATTTTTTTTTCCACCTGAGGAAATTGAAGCTTGGCAAAGTGAAACCACTTGGCCAAGGTCTCACTGTTAGTAATTGACGCCACCAAGATTCAAACCATGGTTTCACTCCAAAGCCTGTTTGTGTATTCTGCACCCCTATACTTTTAAGGGTTGAGTTGGAGCTAAAGAGAAATTTGTTACTAACCTGATATATGGACATAATAATTCGGCTTCTGGGTATTTGCTAACAGCCACACAGGAAGCGTTCTGCTTAAAAATAGAGCTTGGCATTTACATTATACTTGGTTTTCTGAAAGCTTTACTAGACTACTTATTTAATGCAAATGCTTTCTCCTGAGCTAGGTCAAACTTGGGGTGCATCAGAATCACCTGGGGAGCTTATAAACCTGGAGATACCCAGGGCCCCATCCCAGACCTACTGAGTCAGAATCCCCATGGGCGGAAACCAGGCATCTGACGTTTAATAAGCTTCCCAGCTGATTTCTGACACATAGAAGATTGAGAATCACTGAGGTCTGTGAATGGTAGGAGGGCTTTCTTCAGGAAGGACCATTCCCAGGTTCATAGTGTTACTGAGGGCTTCACAGGAAGCTTGGGAATGGCTAAATTATAATACATAAGTTTCAAACCATCATCCTGTCTAAGTTTATAGAATAATTGTCAATTGGCAACCTCTATGATATGACCCATCACAATGGAACTGATTGTCACCTCATTTTTCTTTTCCCTGTTGAAAAATTGTTTGGTAATAATAGCTAACACTCTGTTTTGTGTGTGTTTGGGTAACCACTATGAATAAAATCTCAAGCAGTTTAACACAACAACTGTGCAGACTCTAAATAAAGAATCACAAAACCCCAAGATTAAAGTCAGCATGTGCAGCCATATGTTACTTGAATTCTCCTTTACGGCATCTCTACCAAGTGGCTAAGTGGTCTATTCCCGCTACAGAGCTGGGACTTCCTGGGAACAGTCTATTCCTTCTGACTTAGAAATTCTTCCCTTTAATTGGGTGAAATATATTTCACGAGAGCTTTCATACTTTGTCCTAGTTCTAACCCGTCTATCAGAATGTTTCACCCAAATCAGCCAAAACCTTTGCTCAAGAAAGCAAAGGTTGCTGATTGCTGTTTTCTAGAAGTTCACAGGATGCCTTTACTGTTTGACATAAGTTGTTGTTCCATGGCCAGTTTCTCTGTCAGGCTATTTTCTGATAGAGGCACTTAGAATTCTAGGACTTAGACTAAATTAATGATTCATATTATTTAAAAAATAATAAAGTTTAGAAGGCACTCTTCAGGATGAGCACTGGGTGTCGTATGTAAAAGATAAATCACTGGGTTCTATTCCTAAAGCCAAAACTACACTGTATGTTAACTAACTTGAGAATTAAAAAAAAAAAAAAGCCAATTTTTTCCTCTGCAAATATAAACAAACAAACAAATAAATTTTTGTAATGCTATATAGAGAAATTTATGGGGGCTATTTAAATATAGAGGTCCAAAGGACAGAAAAACGAATGTGATCTTACATTTTCTCAAAGCATTCTAAGTGCTTCATTTTATATTAATATCTCTAGTATGATATGTTAGATGTAGCCACCAGAATTGAAGCTTAAGATGTTGTTTACTTTCTCTGTGAGATGTTCAGGATCTTCTAAAAAGCTGGTGGGTGTTAATAGGTCTCCTCTAAATGAGAAATATAATGTACTCCAGCTTCCTGTGATTGCTTTGCTCCTTTGAAGCTTGAAAGGAAAAGAACATTTATGTGTGTGTAGTACCCAAGAACTTCTGCCTCTAACATTCCTTTGAGGTGTATGTTTCCTTTTCCTCATCCTCTCTACAAACCAGAACTTGAGACAGTCATTTTTCCAGTATCCTTTTCCTGGGGCCAGAATGAGAGGCCACCATTCTCCTGTCTCTCCTGATACTTCCAGACTTTTGACCTTCTAGCATAGATCTCCTTTCCTGAAATCACTGTGATCTCTTTTTGTGGCTCTTAGCCAGCTGAGATATTTTGCCACCTCCTCTTTAGCATCTGGTTGTACCCACACTCCTATCATCATCGATGACCTCTTCAACATGCAAGTTGATTCTGCAGATGTAAAACAAAGAACAACAATAACAGAAACCCACTTCTGGGTCATTTGTCTTTATTTTATAAGAGAACAATATGAACGTGTAGACATTCCCTGACAACTGAAAGTTACACTGTGGGAAATTACATATCTGTTTCAGCCAAAGGGACTGGATGACGTTTGGAACTACAATAATGCGTGTCTTAAAGTCTGGTTTTTGGAAAACATACACGGATTTGTACCACTGAACTTCCTAGGGTTAAGTCTCACACAAATTAACAGATAAACTACACTGGCAGTGATTTATAATTAAAAAGAAGGGCAGCAGTTGAAAATGATGACCAACTCACAGCACTGCTGATACACTGTTTCAGACAGCATCCTGTCTGGAAATTGTAGGAATTCTAACTATCTGACTGCTCATTAACTGTGGGAGCTCAGCCGCCTGCCAAGTATTGTATGACTGCCAGGAGTCCTCATGGAATTCTGATTTAGAGTCTTTGGCAAACCAAACGCCAACTTATGTATTAAGCACGGTAGGCACAATGTCTAGGGCCCAGGATACTTTTAGGAGCCCACAAAAATATCTTAATTTCTTTTATTTTTTTTACCCCCACCCCTTAATTTCTTTAAAAAAAAAATTTTTTAAGTTTATTTATTCTTGAGAGATAGAGAGAGACAGAGCATGAGCAGGAGAAGGGCAGAGAGAGAGGAGGAGACACAGAATCTGAAGCAAGCTCCAGGCTCTGAGCTGTCAGCACAGAGCCCGATGTGGGGCCCGTACTCACAAGCTGTGAGATCATGACCTGAGTTGAAATCGGATGCTTAACCAACTGAGCCACCCAGGCGCCCCCCCCCTTAATTTATTTTAACATAAGAAGAAAATAAATAAGACAACGATGAATCTCCCTAAATTGTATTTGTCTTTATACCAGTGCAGTTATAAAATAAAATTTACAATTTTTTTATGGAAGAAGGAGTCAACAAAGGCAAAAGTGCCTAGGACGTCCCCAGATCATAAGGCCCTGTGGTAAACTCGAATACTCTGCTAATGTAGCCCATGGATACCAAACTTTAATGGCTCTTAGTAACTTACAAAATATAGCATTCGGTGTTACACGAAACCCTATGGAACTGCTTGCCATGTGATCGTAAGAACTAAAGAAAGGACTTGTATTTTAGCCTCTGGACTGGAGGATACTTATAAGTCCACCCATGAATGGAGGGACATGTTTAATGATTACAGCTCTCCCCCACAACCTCCCTACTCAAAATGTAGCCCATAGCATAAAGGAGCATGAAGGAGTTTGTTAGAAATGCAGAACCTTAGGCCCTACCCAGATTCTGCACTCATAATCAGAATGCACATTTTTTTTTTACAAAATCCTCAAGTGATAAGTATGCTTGGGAAAATCGAGAGGCACTATACATTTTAGAAGAATCTATACCTACGAATTATTCAGCACTCTCATAGGGAGGAACTCTCCAAAAGTGACATGATTGAGTGAAAAGAGAGAGAGAGAGAGAGAGAGGGAGAGAGAGAGAGAGAAATCCTTGATTAACACCTCTAACCCATCAAAAAATAAGTAGTTTGGATCCCACAAGAAGCAGAGAAATCTTCCAACAAATGAGGAGGAGGAGTCATAAAAAGACAGTAAGAAAACTATAAAACTCTTAGAAGAAAATGCAGGGGAAAAGCTTCATAACATTGGATTAGGGACTGATTTTTTGGAGATGTCACCACAGCACAGGCAACAAAAGTAAAAATAGACAAATTGTACTACATGAAAATTTTTAACAGCTTTCCTGAGATATGCCACATACCATACAATTAATCCACTTAAAGCTTTTGGTGTATTCACAGAGCTGTGCAACCATCACTATGATTTTAAAACATTTTGGCCACCCCAAAATGAAACTTCCTATCTGTCAATAATCACTTTCCTCACTTCCCCCCAGATCCTGACATTAATCTTTCTGTCTGTGGATTTACCTACTGTGGATATTAAAAAAAATTTTTTTTAATGTTTATTCATTTTTGAGAGAGAGAGAGAGAGAGAGAGCATGAGCAGGGGAGGGGCAGAGAGAGAGGGAGACACAGAATCTGAAACAGGCTCCAGGCTCTGAGCTGTCAGTACAGAGCCGGATGAGGGGCCCAGGGCCCGTACTCACAAGCTGTGAGATCATGACCTGAGTTGAAATCCGACGGTTAACCGACTGAGCCACCCAGGCGCCCCCTACTGTGGATATTTTATATAAGTGAAATCATATAACCGGTGGTCCTTTTTGACTAATTTCTTTCTCTTAGCATAATGTTTCCAAAGTCCATTCATATTAGAGCATGTGTCAGTAGTTCATTCCTTTTTATCGCCAAATAATATTTAATTGTATGGCTATGCCACATTTGCTTATCCATTCATCAGTAGATGCACTTTGAGTTGTGTCCACTTTTTGACGATTAAAAATTATGGTGCTATGAACGCTTGTGTACAAGTTTTTATTTGGATATATGTTTTCATGCCTTTTGGGTATATACTCAGGGGTAGGATTGCTGAGTCTTATGGCAACTCTAGATTTAACATTTCAAGGAACTGGCAGACTATTTTCAAAGCGGCCACACCACTTTATATTCCTATCAGCAATATATAAAGGTTTCAACTTCTTTACATTTTTAACCAATGCTTGTTATTATCTGACGCTGATTATAGCCTAGTATTTGTGAAGTAGCATCACATTGTGGTTTTGATTTGCATTTTCCCTGGTGGTTACTGATGCTGAGAATCTTTTCATGTGCTTATTGACTAGATGTATTTCTTCTTTGGAGAAATGTCTATTTAAATCCTTTGCCCATTTTTAAATTGGATTATTTGTCTTTTCATCGCTAATTGTATGACTACTTTATATATTCTAGATACAAGTCCCTTATCAGATATATAGTTGGCAAAATGTTTCTCCCATTATTTGAATTATCTTTATACTTTCTTGTTGGTGCCCTTTGAAGCAGAGTAGTTTTTAATTTTGATGATATTCAAGTTATCTATTTTTTTGTTTGGCTATTTGTCCTTTTGGTGTCATATCTAAGAAGACATTGCCTACCCCAAGGTCTTGAAGATTTTTATATTTTCTTCTAAGATTTTTATAGTTTTAACTCTTATATTTAAGTATTTGATCCATTTTGAGTTAATTTTTGTATATGGTGTGTGGTAAGGGTCCAAATTCATTCTTTTGTATGTGGATATCTAGTTGCCCAAGCACCATTTCTTTAAAAGACTATTCTTGGGGCGCCTGAGTGGCGCAGTCGGTTAAGCGTCCGACTTCAGCCAGGTCACGATCTCGCGGTCCGTGAGTTCGAGCCCCGCGTCAGGCTCTGGGCTGATGGCTGGGAGCCTGGAGCCTGTTTCCGATTCTGTGTCTCCCTATCTCTCTGCCCCTCCCCTGTTCATGCTCTGTCTCTCTCTGTCCCAAAAATAAATAAAAAAACGTTGAAAAAAAAATTTAAAACACTATTCTTTCCCCATTGATTTGTCTTGGTACCCTTGTCAAAAATAATGTGAATGTAAATGTGAGGGTTTATTTCTGTACTCTCAATTTTATTGCATTGATGTTTATGAATGTACTAGATAAAAATCGAAAAAAAAACCCTTTTGTACAACAAAGGACATATCAACAGAGTGAAAAAGGCAACCCACACAATGGGAGAAAATATTCGTAAGTCATATATTCAATAAAGCGTTAATATTCAGAATATATAAAAAGTCCTATAACTCAACAATAACAACTATCTTAAAAAATGGGCAAAGGACTTGAATAGACATTTCTCCAAAGACAATATGCAAATGGATAATAAGCATATGAAAAGATGCTCAACATCAGTAGTAGTCATAGTCCATTTGGGCTGCTATTACCAAAATACCACAGACTGGATAGTCTATATTCAACAGAAATTGATTTCTTACACCTCTGGAGACTAGGAAGTCCAAGATCAAGCCACCAGCATGGTCTCATTCTGGTGTGGGCCTACTTCCTGGTTCATAGATGGCCATTGTCTTGTGTCCTCGTGTGGTGGAAAGGGCTAGAGATCTCTATGGAGTCTCTTTTATAAGTACACAAATCCCGTTCATGATGGCTCTACCCTCATGACCTAACCACCTCCCAAAGTCCCCACCTCTTAGTACCATCGAAGAGTTAGGATTTCAACCTATGAATCTTGAGGGGACACAAGCATTCAGATCATAGCACTGGTTATTAGGGATATACAAATCAAAACCACAATAAAATACTGCTTCCCATCTATTAGGAAGGCTATTATTAAAAAAAATTAACAAGTGTTTCATGGATATAGAGAAACTAGAATGCTCATCCATTGCTGGTAGGAATGTAAGTAAAATGCAGCTGCTGTGGAAAACAGTGTGGAGATTGCTCAAAAATTAAACATAGAAATATCATATGATCCAGCAATCCCACTTCTGGGTACATACTCAAAAGAAGGGAAAGCAGGGATTCGAACAGATGTTTATACACCCATGCAGTATTAGCAGTGCTATTCACAAGAACTAAAAGATGGAAGCAACCCAAATGTCCATCAGTGGACGAATGCACAAAAACAATAGTATAAATGTGCAATGGAGTATTATTCAGTCTTAAAAAAGAAGATTGTGACATTGTGACATATGTTACAACTGGGGGGAACCTTGAGGACAGTATAGTTAGTAAAATAACCCGGCTACAACAAGATGTATAGTGTATGATTCCACTTTTGTGAGCTAGCTAGAGTAGTCAAATTAATAGAAACTGAAGATAGAATGGTGGTTCCCAGGGGCTGGGGGCAGAGGGAAATGGGAATTTGTTTAATGAGTATAGAGTTCAATTTTGCATGATGAGAAAGTTCTGGAGATTGGTTGTACAATAATGTGAACTTACTTAACATTACTTAACTGTGCACTTGAAAATGGTTAAGATGGTATATTTCGTGTTCTGTGTATTTTACCACATTTTTAAAAATGTTTATTTTTGAGAGAGAGAGAGAGAGAGAGAGAGGCAGAGCATGAGTGGGGGAGGAGGGTGTGGCAGAGAGAAAGACACAGAAAGAATCCAAAGCAGGATCTAGGCTCCAAGCTGTCAGCGCAGAGCCCAACGTGGGCTTGAACTCACCAACGGTGAGATTATGACCTGCGCTGAAGTCAGATGTTTAACTGACTGAGCCACCCAAGTGGCCCTACCACAACTTTTTTTAAAAGATGGTAAGATTCAAATCAAGAAGATCCAGTTTTTACAATTATTATGCACAGATGTACTTAGAGGGCTATTGCTTTTATAAACGCTGGTGCGTATGTCAGACAGAACAGGGATGTTGCAAAGAGGGCTTAGAGATACCTTGTGTGAAACTGGAGTTCAACTACTGTACTTCTCAAGTTCTGTGACTGGTTTTGGAGCCAGTCCTTTAGCCTAGGTCCCTGTGGTGCATTGAACATTGCTATCCTGCAGCCACAGGCCAGTGAGAAGCTGGGTCCCTCAGGCCTAGAGAGCCCAAATGCACAGAGGGTAGTGTTACATAACTCCTTCATTCTAACACTTTAGCTTCTTATTCACTGGTGTTCAAACACAACAACTAACAATATTTATGTTTTCGTGTTTACAAAGCAGTTTCTCTAGGGGCGCCTGGGTGGCTCATTGGTTAAGTGTCTGACTTCTGCTCAGGTCATGATCTCATGGTTTGTGAGTTCGAACCCCTGCATCAGGCTCTGTGCTGAGAGCTCAGAGTCTGGAGCCTGCTTCAGATTCTGTGTCTCCCCTTCTCTCTGCCCCTCCCATGCTCATGCTCTGTCTCTCTCTGTTTCTCAATAATAAATAAATGTTAAAAAAAAAAAGTTAAAAAAAAACACAACAAAGTAGTTTCCCTAGAAGTTCTTGGGATGTTGAGAATTTTGCCTTTTTTTCTTAATATTAAAGATAATTGTTTCCTCCTCATGCTTGTAAGTTGTTTAGCATTATCTTGACACTGCTCCAATTTATTTTACTTATGGTTTTTTACAGAATTTGGTGGAAGGGATGAGAATCTAGAGTAAAATGGAAAGTGAAATCTCTCCGTTGTGATTTATTTTTGCAGGACATGAAGGCAAGTTAGATGCTTCTGGGACTCCCTCTGAGAATGGTGGATGACGCATCCCATTTCAGACAACTCTACAGGCAACTTCAGAAAGCCAAACCTGGAGTCCCAGTGGATGACAGGCATTTTTAAATATTAAGGAAATTGGCTCCAGTTTACTTGAGTGAAAAACGTTAGCTGATCTACTTGAGGTAAATGAAGTTTGAGAACTCAAAGGACAAAAATCACTTAAAGTAAAATAGCAGGGTGTTTGGGAATCAGCACAGCTGATGTTTTCCAAGCATTCGGCTACTATTACTCTATGTTTTAAAAATAAACCTGTTGAAAATAAATAAATAAGTAAATAAATACCCATTGGCTTAAATATGAGAGAAGCAGCAAAGGGTATGATCCTCATTACTTTGTAGTCACAACTTATAACCTATTACCTCTTCTATAACAATCAATGTATAAAGAATTGTTTGAAAAGCACCTTGACACTGAAAGATGCTGACAAGCAGATTACTGAGAGGGAGGAAGAGATCAAAACCACCATCAAAGACGCCACTTTAAGTGATTATGAAAACTCTAGATAAGGATGGCAACAGGTTTTTTTTGGCTTATTCATTAAGAATTCAAAGAAAATTCTATTATATACTTATATTAATGTTAGCTAGCTTCTCCCTTTATTTTTAAAAATAGGTTTATATTTTTGTAATTTATATTTATATTGATGAAACACTTATATTACAAAAATATTGCAAAAAATCAGAAACATAACACTTTTTAAAAAAAGAAAATACATACCACCTGTAAAACCCAGACTTAACCTCTGCTGGTACAATCCCCTATTTATAAAAACGCTTTGTGTAGTTTTTGAGTTTTGTCTCTGTCCTTATCCTTGTTCACCCCCTTGTGGCCACGCTATGAAGAAGCCAAGAGCCGGGCAACAAAAAAGGAAGAGAGAAAAGCAAAGGGCCTGGATAATAAACTGATGACCTCACTTTAACAGTATTTTCCATAATTGAGATAAGTAGGTCTGCCTGAAATCTATATTGGCCAAGATATTGGCAGGAAATAGATGCAAGGCTTGAAGGGGTTATTGTAAATGATCCCTTCATTAAAGTTTCTTGCAAGTATGGGCAGAAGTAAGGGAAACTGAATAATAAGGTGTCCTCCATATACCTCCTATTGGCCGGACCCAACTGGAAGCTCCCAGAGGTCAAAGGAACCAAGTTTTTGCAATCCTTCAAGATCCAGCCTTCCAAGGCACAAAGCAGAGTAGAGGCTAGAAAGTGGATCTGGCTGGGCAAACAGAGCAAGTCCAGTGCAAAATCTTTTTGAAATATTTCATTGTAAGTATAGTTTCTTTTATTAGGCATCAGTCCAAGAGATACATTATGGAATAACTCTTGTATACAGTTGAATACCTATGTAGTTCCTGTGGTCTACCTGGAAAACACCAGAAGTCATAGAATTTCACACTGCCAGAAAGCATCGTTTAGGCTTCTCTACTTCATCTATGCTGTAAAAGTATCAGCCTTGCATTTGAGGGGTTCAAATCACTGGATTGTTTGGTGTTAGAGTGACAATAAGGTAGGGGAAAAGAGAAAAGGCATGCAGAGAGCTTAGTTGCTGTTTGCGGCTGGTCCTCTTCCACTCTTTGCTCCCTGTAAAAAGGAAACTCCCCGGTTCCTACTTGATTTATGAAGACCAACACGGATTACCTATTAATCAAATTGAACATGTGTCTAAGACACCAACAAAGCAGGGTCACCAAAAATATGTGAATTATCAGAAAATTTGGGGATGAAGCTATTTTTATTTCAGCATATTTGTAATTTTTGTGTCATTTTAGAAAAGTGAAATTTTATTTCATAGTTTAGTGTATTTTTGAGGCGTCGTGGTAGTGGATAGCGTTGTAGCACAGGATAACCTTTTTACAGTAGCCCTGCTTCTTCCAACGGTCAAATGTGAAGAAATGGCTACATTCAGAAGCAAAGTACCTCCAATTGGCGGTTGCTGATGCTCAGGACACTACAGAGTATGGTTGGCCCCAGCTGCTGCGTCTCTACCCCTTGCCAGGGGCTCAGAGTACTCATCTCTTGTATCCCTTTCCCCAATTTTTGTTATTTTTCTTTGGGAGGCTAAGTCTAAAGAGTTCACAGGGCAAAAACATGCACTCCCTTCGATAATCTTCAACAGAGATTTGTAAGAGAAGGCAACGTTTATGGCCAAGAGAAACTGTGGGCAAGTTCCTTCCCTTTGTACCATCAAGAAAATGGAAAAGATTGGAGCGGATGATCTCTGAAATCTCGGCTTAGCCCCCATGATCAACATTGGCAGTCCCTCACCCCCAACGCTATTATGTTTACGGTCAAGCATTCAAATCAGAACGAAGGGTGTAGTACCTGATAAAGGTCTCTCAACTCTTGCCTTTTCACCAGAGGCAACCCTTAGCAAATAGTTCACGTCTCTTTCTATTTTCTCTGCCGAAACATTATCTCCTTTAAACATACAAATGGGAGACTTCATCTCACACGTCTTAGGGAATCTCTAGAATTTCTTCTTTTTTTTAGAACTTTTTTTAAAAATATTTTTTAATATGTATATATTTTTAATGTTTATTGAGTTTTGAGGGAGAGAGAGCGCGAGCAGGGGAGGGGCGGAGAGAGAGGGAGACACAGAAGTCCAATCATGTTCAGCCTCTGAGCTGACAACATAGAGTCGGAGGCAGGGCTCAAACTCAGGAACTGCGAGATCAAGACCTGAGCCGAAGTTGGATGCTTAACTGACTGGGCCACCCAGGCGCCCCTTTTTATAACTTTTTCAAACGCTCTCTTCTGGGCCTGTTTCTCCAGAGCCAGGGCCTCATTTGCAGACACTACTTCAGATCGTCGTCGCTTTCAGTCTTAACGTCTTTTACTCCAGCGCGACGCCGGCTGCCACAGCAACACACTTCACCACTTTCACTTTGGGGGGGGGGGGCCCTTTCCGAGGCACTTGACACTTTCCTCAGACCGCATTCCAAACTCGAGCGCGGGGAGTTCGCGGTAGTACCTTGCCTCATTTCCGCCTCGCAAAGCGATTGGCCCAAGAGTCCTTCCCTTGGGTTTGAGCCTACAGCTCGCGCCAAGACCCGGCGCGCAGTGATGACGACATCGGGCCGCGGCGGCGACGACTGGGAGACTGGGAAGGCTTCCGGGGCCGGTCTGGCCGCTGAGAGCCGCTGTCATGGCGGCCATTCTGTGGGGCTTCTTTTTCGTCCTTCTGCTTTTGCTATCAGGGGATGCCCAGAGCTCGGAGCTGCCTGGGGCTACGGCCGATGGGTCAGGAGGGATTGGGGTCGGCATAGGAGATCGCTTCAAGATTGAGGGACGTGCGGTTGTTCCAGGGGTGAAGCCCCAGGATTGGATCTCGGCAGCCCGAGTGCTGGTAGACGGAGAAGAGCACGTCGGGTTCCTTAAGTGAGCATCCTGTGGGCAGCGGGAAAGAGGTTGGCGTGGAAGCCGGAAGGGAATTCCCTCTAGGAGAGCCAGGTGTCAGGAGCTGACGAAGTCGCTGTCGGAGGGTGAAGGGGCGGGCGCCGTTAGCGGTGTGTGCCGGGAGACCTTGGGGGGGGGGGGCAGCCCGACGCTCCCCCCCTCCCCCCCGTTTCCCCCTCACTCCACTCCCTGGACCTCGGAAATGAGGATGGCAGGTGCTTGCCCCCGGGCCAGCGCAGTGGGGTCAGTTTTCTTCAATTCCATTTTTGCCACATACGGGGTCGACCACTCTTGGGCACTGGGGACAGGTGGGCCCCTTATTTGTCTCATGCTGAATTCTTTGCATCTCATCTAGCTTCCATGGAATCTGGCCTTTTTTTTTTTTTTTTTTTTTTTTTTTTTTTTTTTTGCATTCGTTTCAGTCTTTTGGCAGCTTGATTTGTGTAGAAAGATGCTAAAAACAAATGGGAATTCTCAAAGCCCAAAGGGACTTCTATGATGGCATAGACTGGGAGGCTAACGTTGTCGCTTCTCAAATTAATGGGCCCTGAAGTCCCTAATCAAAGCACCGTTTTTTTGCCTGGAGGTGGGATTGTTGTTCTTTTTTTTACAGTTGAATTCATCGAGGGATTTGCAATATTACACTTGCTGGTATTTATGTGAGACTGGGGTTTCTCTACATTTGCTTATATGCTTGTCTTTTCTAGCTATTAGCAGAATAGGATTTCAGCCTATATTAAAGGACCTGGTGAATTTATTAGCACTCCAGTTTTGTAGCAGCCTGCTTTTCAGATGTTTAGGTACAGATGTGATGTTTTGTATCTTTCATTCGCTTCTTGGGAGGTGAAACTACAAACTGAAAGAAAATATTTAGGAAAGGAAATGTTTCGTTTGTCCACCACCAACTGATATTTGAAACCCAGACAACTTAAATGTGGACACTTCTAAATCTGATTTGCAGATATTCAGATCATCCAGGTGCTGTTGAATGAGAATTTGAATCCCAGATTAATAGATAATGACAACAAGGTTACAATCAGTATTTTGATGCTATTTGTCTTTGCAAATCTGGTATTCTTTGGAGTTTGCCCTAAGTAATGATGTTTTAATGAAAAAACTCTCTTAAGCCTTGGAAAACTAGCCTAAATTGACCATTTGGCTTCTCTTTTCTGCAGTATATAATTACTTTAAAAACAATAATTTTTTTTTTAATTTTAAAATAATGTGTATGCTGTGGCACCTGGGTGGCTCAGTTGGTTAAGCCTTGGACTTTGAGCTCAGCTCAGGTCTTGATCTCATGTTTCTTAGTTCAAGCCTGGCATTGGGCTTCACACTGGGCTTGAAACCTACTTAAAAAAAATTAAAATATGTATAAATATTCTGTTTATTGAAGAAAACATAACAAGTTAGGAGTAGCAAGCCTTAACATTTTGTTGTATATTTTGCAATCTTTTTGTAATCATATGACCTGTTTTTAATAGTAAAATATCTAGTACTTTGTAACCTGTTTTTTTTTTTCTTCAGTTAATATTTTGTGAGCAGCTTCTGATACCATTTCATGTTCTTCCATTTGTATGTAGAAAACTTAAAATTAATGTGAGGAGCTTATGGTGGGAACTTGTCCAAAGAGGGATAGGTAATTTTTCTTGTGCATGTTATGCATAACTAGCATGCAGTTTTATGTTTGTTGGAGGTGGCATTGGTCTTGGCTAATGGAGATGAGGGGAATTTTGACTGAGGATGCTTCGTGCCACTTCTTGCTCTCATCACTGTGTACATAAATCATAATCTATTTAGACATCTTCTTTTTGGGGTCATTTAGGTAGTTTTCAGTTTTTTGACATAGTAAAATTCTGCACGATACTTTTTTGGAACTTTTTACTATGGAAAATTGCAGACATACGCTAAAATAAACAGTAGTTTAGTGAATACTTAGGTACCCATCCCAGTCTACCATTTTTTTTTTTTTAGTGTCTCCTCTGTACTTAATTTTTTTCCCTGGAATATTTAAATATGATCCTAAACATCATATAATTTCACGTGAAAAAACATAATTATGTGTCTCTAAAAGATAAGGGCTTGAAAAACCCCCCACAATACTATTATTGATTTAATAAAGTAAATAATAATGCTATAACTTCATCTAATACCTCGTTCATTTATCTGAAAAATGCTTTTATGTATTCTTTAAATCAGGATCCAACAAGGCTTACATATTGCAGAGTCCATTTGTAAAACCAAGTTTTAAAATTTCATTATAAAATTTGTATATTATCTTTCTAAAGTAAAATATTTACTGTAGGTTGAAAAATAGATTTGCTTTTTCCTTTGGGCAGTTAGTTCTGTTATTTGCATTGCACAGTCATTGCTTTAATTAATTTTTTCTGGACCTAGAAAAATGCTTTGAAATTTTGTTCACTGAGGGTCCTGTGAAGAAGCAGAAGATACACTCAAATTAGAATAATTCCAGGAAAGTCGAATGAAAGGATTAAACAGTATAGTCGTGGTGTAGGGAAACCAGATTGTACAGTACTCTAGAGTTTACAGCCTCAAGGCTATTATCACCTCTGAGCTTGAAGGATGTAGGGGAAGTAAAGTTTACTGGGACGTAGAAGAAAGGACTGCCTTGAGAGGAGCAGTGTCACTTGACAAAACAAGTCACAGGTGGCTTCTCAGGGAGAAAGCTGGGGAAAAATACGCTAAGCTCATGTTCTTTCTTTCCTTCCTCCAGTCTGCAAAGAGAAGGGTGGAGAGTGGGTCCGAAGGGCAAATGAAAGACATCCAGCCTAGTAATAAGTGAACTTGATGTTTTACGTTTTTTCTTTTAATGTTTATTTATTTGAGAGAGAGTGGGGGAGAGGCAGAGAGAAAGAGAGAGAATCCCAAGCAGGCTCCACAATGTCAGCACAGAGCCTGACGAGGGGCTTGATCCCACAAACTGTGAGATCATGACATGAACTGAAATCAAGAGTTGGACACTTAACTGACTGAGATACCCAGGCATGCTGGTGTCTTTATTTCGATTCTGTTTTAGTTTAGTTTGTATTTTGAAGTAGCAAGGAATATGTTTTCCTCTTACATTTTAGTAAATATTGTGCATGTTGCAGAATCAATTACTGCTTTAGCTTTGAGAGAGTCTAATGATTTAAGAAGGATTATTTAATATATTATGCTGAGAATTATCTGATAAAGCCAATCCTTTTAGGATCATTTGTTTCCTAAAACAGAAACTTCTTTTTCCTCAGAATGTCAGTTTTCATTATCAAAACAAATTAATTTTGATCTATGAACCTGAAATTATCAGCTCTTGATGGGATGGTTTTCTAAGTCTAGAAGACTTAGAAGAAATCATTAAGGAAAAGGCAGGTGATTTTAACTACATAAACACGTTAGACTTTTATATATCCAAACTAAAGTAACCAAAGTAGATGGGAGCTATTTGTAACAAGTGGAACAAGTGGTACTTAATACCCCATTTTTTAGAAAGAAAGACAACAAAATGCAAACAAAAACTAGAAAAAAAGCCATTTATTTTAAAAAATCAATTAATTTATTGTTTAATATACGTCCAAGTTAGCATATAGTGCAACAGTGATTTCAGGAGTAGATTCCTTAATGCCCCTTACCCATTTAGCCCACCCCGCCTCCCACAACCCCTCCAGTAACTCTCTCTTCTCCATATTTAAGAGTCTTTTATGTTTTGTCCCCCTCCCTGTTTGCGTATTGTTTTTGCTTCTTTCCCTTATGTTCATCTGTTTTATATCTTAAATTTCTCATATGAATGAAGTCCTATGATATTTATCTTTCTCTGACTGGCTAATTTCGCTTAGCATAATACCCTCTTGTTCCATCCACGTAGTTGCAGATAGCAAGTTTTCATTCTTTTTGATTGAGTAATACTCCATTGTATATGTATATATGTATACCACATCTTCTTTGTCCATTCATCTATCAATGGACATTTGGGCTCTTTCCATACTTTGACTATTGTTGATAGTGCTGCTGTAAACATTGGGGTGCATGTGCCCCTTCAAAACAGCACACATGTATCCCTTGGGTAAATACCTAGTAGTGCAATTGCTGGGTCGTAGGGTAGTTCTGTTTTAATTTTTTGAGGAACCTCCATACTGTTTTCCAGAGTGGCTGCACCAGCTTGCATTCCCACCAGCAATGCAAAAGAGATCCTCTTTCTCTGCATCCTCACCAACATCTGTTGTTGCCTGAGTTGTTAATGTTAGCCATTCTGACAGGTGTGAGGTGGTATCTCATTGTGGTTTTGATTTCTATTTCCCTGATGATGAGTGATGTTGAACATTTTTTCGTGTGTCGGTTGGCCATCTGGATGTCTTCTTTGGAGAAGTGTCTATACATGTCTTTTGCCCATTTCTTCACTGGATTATTTGGGTTTTGGGTGTTGAGTTCGATAAGTTCTTTATAGATTTTGGATACTAACCCTTCATCTGATGTGTCATTTGAAAATATCTTCTCCTATTCCGTCAGTTGCCTTTTAGTTTTGCAGATAGTTTCCTTCGTTGTGCAGAAGCTTTTTTATTTTGATGAGGTCCCAGTAGTTCATTTTTGCTTTTGTTTCCCTTGCCTCTGGAGACGTGTTGAGTAAAGTTGTTGCGGCTGAGGTCAAAGAGGTTTTTGCCTGCTTTCTCCTCGAGGATTTTGATGGTTTCCTGTGTTACATTTAGGTCTTTCATCCATTTTGAATTTATTTTTGTGTGTGCTGTAAGAAAGTGGTCCACGTTCATTTTTCTGCATGTCTGTGTCCAGTTTTCCCAACACCAGTTGCTGGAAGAGACTGTCTTTATTCCATTGGCTATTGTTTCCTGGTTTGTCAAAGATTAGTTTGTGGGTCCATTTCTGGGTTTTCTATTCTGTTCCTTTGATCTGAGTATCTGTTTTTGTGCCAGCCATTTTTTTTTTTACTTAAGAAGTTGTTGCAGGGTATTGCAAAATGGGAACCCTAATACTGTAGTAATAATGTAAAGTGGTAATTTCCCTTGAATGAAGATATGGCTTCAGAATTGGAACTGTGTTCCTGTTATATCACTGTCTCATAGAAGGAATTAGAAGTATTTTCTATGTCAGGATTCTCTGCTCCTGTGGAGTGCTCTGGGCTATTTTCAGAAGCCTGGCAGTGTGATTATGGAAGCTGAAGTGTAGGGACAATTCTTGCCAGTTTTTTGTGGGGTTTTGTTTGTTTGTTTTTTCTTTTGCTAATTGCTCTGAACGTCATTTTGGGGGGAGTTGATTTAGGAGTTAACATGATTTAAAAGAAGAATACAAGCTATTGATCCAAAGTGTCTAAATACGATTTTCATTTTTCTAGGACAGATGGGAGTTTTGTGGTTCATGATATACCTTCTGGATCTTATGTAGTAGAAGTTATATCTCCAGCTTACAGGTTTGATCCTGTCCGAGTGGATATCACTTCAAAAGGAAAAATGAGGTAAGGGTACCTGATGTAGTTTTTACTAAAGGATAGACTACTGAATACCTCCTATATTCCTTTTGGATTTTATAGTTAGGATTGAAAAGTTTTCTCATTTAAACTACAGGTATTCCTTAAAACAATTAAAATATCCTTATATTGTTTTTAATTTAAAAATTTTTCTCACTCTGTTCCCCCTAAAATATCCTTATATTGATGTGTGTGTGTGTGTGTGTGTGTGTGTGTGTGTGTTTTGAGAGAGAGGATGCAAGTGAGCAAGAGGCAGAGAGAGAGAGAGAGAGAGAGAGAGAGAGAGAGAATCCCATGAGGGGCAGAGAGAGGGGTGGGGGAGAGAGAGAGAGAAAAGCGGCTCTTACCCAAAGCGGGGCTGGTGTTCACCTGAAGCAGGCTCACCTGATTGGGACTCAAACTCACGAACTATGAGATCGTGACCTGAGCTGAATGAAGTCAGATACTTAACGACTGAGCCACCCAGGTGCCCTCCTTATATTGTTTTAATCTGTGCATTGATAATATTATAAAGTTGAACTTCCTCCTTCTCTGCTTTAAAATTTATTTTAAAGCTCCTTTATATGAGTATATAGAGAAGAGGCAAGATTACCTACTATGAGAGCAAAAGCCCTATAGAAGTTGTAATTGAAATGGGATTCCTAAAGTGGGTAATAATTTAACTTTTCTAAATTAGAAATATTAATCGTCCCCTGTTTCTCATTGGGATATTTTCATAATACCGTTAATACCTATGTAATAGTTGTATTGATCTAGAAATTTCTACAGTTCTTTCTGAAATATTTAGTGTGCAGTGGAAATTTGGTTTTGTTTGAGAAAACTGATTATATTGTAAGTTTATATCTACGTGAGGATCATGATAAGAGAAGAAAGGGCAGTATCAGAGGCTGGCAGACTAGGAAAAAATTTCAGAATTTCTAAGTAGATGAACACATGCTTTGAAGTTGAGGAGAAAAGAATGCTGGACAAATTCAGGCTGTGTGTGGAATACCACAAATCCATTTGCAGTTGGAATCCGTTGTATAGATGTCCACAGTGTTCAGATTCCTTCTGTTGTAACTCCAGTTTATTGGTTTATTTTTTTTTATTGTCCCATGCCAGTAGTTGTCTCTTTGGCCTAATGACCAGGAAATATATGAAACAATTTTATTTATTTGCTTTTTTTTTCTAGCTTTATTGAGGTATGATGGCAAATATGAAAGAATTTTGAGTGGTTATGTCTCTTCTCTGAATTATCACAAAATAACTCTTTGTTGCAGTAATAAAGCACAGGTCTCACAAAGGCAAAAATAATTTTGGGGTTCGAGGAACTCTGTTTTATGACTGACCTTTTTGGTATATGTTCCAAAAATATTTAGGTTGATTTGTAGAGACTCCAAGTTGAGCTGATCTAATAGAGATATGTTCAGTTAGTACCATAATATTTACATTGGCATTAATGTTTATGCCTAAAATGTTTTCTTCTTTCTTTGCCTTTTTTGGTTTTTTTTGGACATTGAAAGTTTGAAAAGTATATGTAAATATGGTATAGTTCACATAGAGTGAGCCACACATAGAACTGTCTCATCCTTTATATCAGCTGAATATTAGTCCATTGATGCTGATGCCCATTAATGGACAGGTAGGGTTTTCTTTCTCCTCTTTTAACATGTGTGGTGAACAGAGATGATTATTTGGTAGTAATTTAAATTCTTGACATTATCATGAAACTAATATTATGATGCCACTAAGAATACATTCTTTAAAAACAAATTACTTTCCCCCCTATTTGAAGTTAAATTGTTGTCTTAGAATAGTCTAGTTTGTCCAAATTCTAATCGTATTTCTTGCTCTTGGCTATTTAGAGCAAGGGTGAAGCTTGAATTGAAGGTAATGTCTTGTAAATATGTTTATAAATATTTTTTGATAGAATAAATGAATTGTTTCAGAGCAGATGAACCTTATTAGGTATCAAATTTCTCATGTCTTAAAGGCATAAAGATTTTGAAGGAAATATATAGGTAAAATTCTAATGTTAAATTTAAACTTTAAAGAACTTATGACTTTTTATATATTTTAGAATTGGAAGCTTGGAGATGGGTGGGTGTGTTGATTGCACTATACTTATATACATATTTAAGTTTTTTTTTTTAATATTGAAAACAGTACTGGAGGAAATGAGGGTTGTTAAAAGGGGGTATTTGTCTGTTAACACCTATAATTTTTATTTACTTTTGCTCTGAATTTTGCATTAAGTAGTTTAAGCAAATAGAAATATTTTTCTGTATATAAAGTTTTTTGCTTTTTGCTTTGGGTAAAGAGTACTTCCTGCTTTAGCATTTAAGGACTGGTTGCAGCAGTGGGATTCATATTCTCAGTTCCATTCCTGATGATTGGATGCCTGAAGCATAGGTAAAAAAATGAGGCTCTTATCATTTTAATAATTGGGGGTGGAACAAAATAGAGAGCAGATGGGATTCATATAAAATCCTCATATTCTTGACCAATATTTTGTAAGCATGCATGGTAACATGACAGACATTTCCTTTTAAATATATAGCTCCCAGAAGAGCAAGGGAAATCCCTGGGGGACAAACCATAAACCACTTTCCTACCTGGGGGTTTTGATATTCTAACCAAAATGCTTAGATTTTATTAGCAGTATGTAGGTAAGAGGTAAGCCTTAGGCTTGCTTTGGGCGAGAATTAGATCTAAGACTCGATTCCCCCTTTGACTCTTGGCATTAAAATCAACTAGTCTCCCAATCTAGCCCTGGCCTTTTGAAGGGGAAAATCTCTCCTGAAATTTGATAGTCACAGTCCTCCCTCACTGAAATTTGGGGTGTGAACTTATTACTTCCTGCATGATTCAGAAACTTTCAAGCTGTGCAATTAACAAGATCATCCCTGGTCATAATCCTGAACTCCTGGTGAAGACAAATGCATAAACTTTCTGCAGGGAGATATTCTCTATTCAGGCCCACACATAAATAAAATTATCAAATACCCAAGAAAACAATGTACATTGAGTCAGCAGATGAATTAGATATATAAGAACCTTATATAATAGGATTATTGGATATGGACTATGAAATAGTTTAAAGTATATTTAAAATGCCTAAACAAATAAAAGATCTATTTTGTAAGAGTAAGATACTACAAAAACAGACCATTGATATTTGAAAAAGAATAAAATAGAACTTCTACAATAAATACAGGCTTTGGAATACAAAATTCAATGCATATGTTAAACAACTGAACAGAGGTTTGGTGAACTGGAAGACAGATAGGAAAAAACTTACCCAGAATACAGTACACATAAAGGAATGGGCACTGTGAAAGAATTTAACAAGATGCAGAGTAAAAAATGAAAAGGTCTAGAGGCACCTAGGTGGCTCAGTTGAGTGTCTGACTTTGGCTCAGGTCGTGAACTCGCGGTTCGTGAGTTTGAGCTCCACATCGGGCTTGCTGCTGTCAGCCTGTCAGCTCAGAGCTGGCTTTGGATCTGGTCTCCCCCCTCCCCTCCCCTGCTTGTGCTCTGCCAAAAATTTAATAAAAGAAAGAAAGAAAAAGTTCTAACTGGTGTCAAATAGAAGTTCTGGGAGGAAATGAGAGAGAAAAGAGGAGGCAGTTTTCAAAAAGTAGCCTGGAACATGTATGAACATGTTGAGAGTTTTGATTAAAATTAGTGACATCTCTGGTGAAAATGTAGTGTTACCTATGGTACTGTTGCAGGACTTTCTTTTTTTTTCCTTTTTTTTTTTAAATTTTTTTTTTCAACGTTTATTTATTTTTGGGACAGAGAGAGACAGAGCATGAACCGGGGAGGGGCAGAGAGAGAGGGAGACACAGAATCGGAAACAGGCTCCAGGCTCTGAGCCATCAGCCCAGAGCCTGACGCGGGGCTTGAACTCATGGACCGTGAGATCATGACCTGGGTGAAGTCGGACGCTTAACCGACTGAGCCACCCAGGCGCCCCAGGACTTTCTTAAATCATAATTTTTTTCTGCAAAATTTTAGACTTAAAAATTGGGTGTGCTCATTAATGCATATCTCAGACAGCCAAAGAAATAAAATACAACATTTTTATATATTTATAACAAAATTAATTTATTATTAAATATCATCAAAGAACTTTAGAGTTAGAAGAATTCTAAAAGACCTTTTGATACATCCAGAGAAGAACTTGTCTAGCCCCACAGGACTAGGTAATAACAAGAGTTACAGCTAGAAACTAAGTCTCTCTCTCTACATTTTGCTAAATATTTTAGAAATACAGATAAAGCTACTTTAATCCAATTTCTAAGATCAAAAGTTTAGATGCCAAAGCATTTTAGAAAAATGGTAATTTTAAAGGTAATTATAAGGCATTGTTAATATAAGCAGTTCTTTTAACTAGTAATGTTTTTGATAAAATTACTGATGCTTTTTTCATGTTGCTTCATCAGAGCAAGATACGTGAATTACATCAAAACATCAGAAGTGGTCAGACTTCCCTATCCTCTCCAAATGAAATCTTCAGGCCCACCTTCTTACTTTATTAAAAGGGAATCGTGGGGCTGGACAGACTTCCTAATGAACCCAATGGTATGTATCAGGCTACAGTTAAACATCTTTACAAATCTCTAATTTGAATCTAGGAATTTGAAAATTTCTAGCCCCTCTGAGAAAGAAAGCTGAGGTCAGATTGTTAGATGAAAGGATAATTGTGAAGTTTATTGATTTCATAAAAATAGTAGCTTTAGGAATACTAATGAAAAGAATATGGTGAGAATTGCACAATAGATTTGATATTGAAATGTGCAACAGAAATGGGATAAATACTTATTTATGATGAAATGTTTTAAAATTTAAATGGAATAAGAGTATGTGGTAAGTCCCATGGAGTTAGCAGTCTCATCCTTCATACTACCTGCATATAAGTCCACTGATGAATGTGCCATCATTTATTAATCAGCTACTATTGATGGCTTGAGTGAGGGTCTTTCTCCTTTTTTCACATGTGTGGTAAACAGAGAATTTTTTCTGTGGTAATTTAAATCCCTGGTATGAAAATGATGTTATGGTATCCATTAATAATAAATCACTAATAGAATACATTCTTTAGAAACAAATTGACTTTTTTTTCCTGCTTGTGGAAGTTGAATTATTATCTTGTAATTGTCTAAGTGGTGATCATAGTCCTTGCTGATGGCTATTTAGATCACAAACAGGAATATTTGGGGACTGTACATTTTTTGAGAGGAATAAATAGTACCTAGAATCTGCTATCAAGAGTAAAGAAGCAGGAAGGTAGAGTGGATAGGAGAAACCAGCAATGAGGTTCCAAAGTTTATTGAGAAATAGATTCCATGTTCTCATTTCTGAAATTCATGGAAACATATACAGTGCTAAAGCTTCTAGGTCATTTTTCAAAACTAGTCACCTAGTACTATATTGCAGTCTCGAGAGAATGTACATTAAAGGGGCAATATAATATTTTCTTCAAGAACCATAAAGTCATCTGGAAAGAGACGAGCTGGCCATCAGGGTCGCTATTCCCAATGCCAGACTGCAGATTGAAGAAAGTGAATAGATAGTTACATTTGCAAACAGTTTGTGTTAAAACTGTAAGCACAAATATAAAGCGAGGTGTCTATAAATTCCAAATCCACATAGATAAGGCTCTTCTCTACAGCAGTCAGACATTGATTAGCACCTGTATCAAACAGGCTGAATGAGTAGATTTGAGATGGTACTGCTAGGTTTATTCTATATATAACATATGAATCTTTAATTTCATCATGGGTTGTTAAATGCAGATTTTATTCTGCCGTTAAAGGGGAAAAACATTTTCTGGATTTCTTTTTTTCTTCCATAGGTTATGATGATGGTTCTTCCATTATTGATATTTGTGCTTCTGCCCAAAGTGGTCAACACAAGTGATCCTGACATGAGACGGGTAAGGTGATTGCCCCCACTGTGAATTTTTGAACCATATTCCAATGCCTGATTCATTCATTGTGGCTGAATGGCTTGGGTTTTTTAGCTTTATCCTAATTCCCAAGCCAAATTCATTCAGAGGTTGTATTAATACAGTATCATTTTCCTGGTATTAGTTAGTTGTTTCCATTGGACCAGATAAATTCAGTTGGTTCTGCCTGATAAAAGCCTGGGTCTCTTCGTACAGCTAAAACACTGCTTAGTACTGCTCTCTTTGTGCCTCACTTGTTAAATAGTTGAAATGCATAATAATCCTGGTAGTCCAATCCAAATAGTTTGCAAAATGATAGCTTCTTACAATTTACCTTTACTTTACAAAACTCTTCAGAGTACACATTTAGTTTATGTGTTCAGACACACACGCACACAAATTTGGATAACCAAGGGAAGAAAATAGAATAGCGACTTCCAGACTCTTCACCCCCAAATTATACTGGTTTGGCAATGGGCAGAGGATTGCCAAATAAGATGCTTCAAATTTAGTGCCACTACTTTGTCTCTCTGAAATATTGGCTTCCATAAAATCTTCAGAATTTTTTTTAAACCATTGTTTTTCTTCCACCTGGAAATGATTAACAAATACCTCCTGAGTTCTAAGTTTTTCCACTGTATGTAATATATTGATGTGTTGACACCTTCTTTTTGCTGAATGAACATTTATTAATCAATGTTTAGGTTATGGATACTGGGGATACAAAAGTGAATTGTATATCATCCCTGTTGCCAATGAGTTCAGAGTCAAGAGTAGGAAATAGCATGGCTTTATAAAATACTTTCTCTTGCCGTTAGAGGATTGTGGGTGTATGGGTGAGGCAGTGTATTTGTGTTTTAAATGGGAAAATAAGATATGCATAAAATAAATAAAAATACTTGCTGAGGTAGTAGGTGATTAAGTTCTGTAGAAGGCAAGGCATTTTATTCCAAGCTGGAACAGCAGAAAAAGCTTCATGATTAAAGTTTTAAGATATTTCATAATGTCTCATTGCCAAATTTGACATCTTTGCTTCAGTGTTGGTCAGAAAGTATACATCCTATGTAATCCTGGTATCTGTTAAGCCAGGTAACTCTCCGTGGCATCAATAGAAGGAAACATTAGAGGTCACATTGGATTAAAAGTTCATTCCTTGCAAAGTGCTTTGCACATAGTAAGCAGTATAAAAAGTTCTTTATTCAAGAGCTTCAGAATTGAACAGATTAAAACATAGATTTGATGATATATTTTTGCAGGGTCTCAAGACTTGTTACGATATATATTTGATTATGAGGGCATGTTAACTTTTTTTTGGGGGGGAGCATGTTAACATTTTTGATTTATGCTTATGTTTCTTTTCCTGTCCATATCTGTAAAAGCACATTCTCCTTGAGAACCCATGTATAAATTCTACCTTTGGAGAGAAAGCCTAAGCTAATATCCTAGTGGTGTTCAACTTTACATGAGAGATAATATAATATTTGCTATTTTTTCCATGTGTGAACTAATACTATTTTAAGTTCATTTTTGGAATGTTACATAAAATTCATATGTAGCATATATTACATCAATATTGTTGAAGGTAGAACAATACTTTATTGATTGTTGGCTAAATAGAGAGAGGACAAAACCTCAAAATAAAAGTGCCAGATCCTTATGAGGTCCTGCCAGTGACTTGTTTGTAACATTTTTATTGCTGGCTTTAGATGCTGTTAAGGTCCATAGTAGTATTCATAGATTTACTACTAAGGGCCTTAGGAATTAAGTGTTGGAAATGCTGTAGTTATTTTCCGAACTTTTCTAATAGCCTTGATATATAATTAAAGATTGATATTCTTTTTTTAAATGATTTTTTATTTATTTGAGAGAGAGAGAGAGAGTGTGAGCAGGGGAGGGACAGAGAGAAAATCCCAAGCAGGCTTTCATGCTATTAGCACAGAGCCCCACACAGGGCTCAAACTCACAAACCCTGAGATCATGATCTGAGCTAAAATCAACAGTTGATCACTTAACTGACCAAACCACCCAGGTACCTCTGATATTCTTATTTTTATGCATTTAAAGAAAGCATGAGTTTAAGAAAACACTCATTTAGGGGTGCCTGGGTGGCCCAGTAGGTTAAGCGTCCAACTCTTGATTTCGGCTCAGGTCATGATTTCACGGTCATGAGATCGAGCCCCCTTAAGAGTCTCTCCCTTTGCCTTTCCCCTCATTGTGCTCACACTCTCTCTCTCTCTCTCAAAAGGTAAAAAAAAAATTTAAAAAGGAAAGAAAACACCCATTAAAACAGTAAGAAAGCATTTTATTTATTTATTTATTTATTTATTTATTTATTTATTATTTAATGTTTATTTTTGAGAGAGAGAGAGCGAGTGAGCAGAGGAGGGGCAGAGAGAGAGGGAGACACAGAATCCAAAGCAGGGTCCAGGCTCCGAGCTGTCAGCACAGAGCCCAACATGGGGCTTGAACTCATGGACTGAGAAATCATGATCTGAGCCAAAGTTGGCTGCCTAACCAACTGAGCCACCCAGGCGCCCCAGAAAGCATTTTAATCAGAAAACATAAAATAACGGGCACCTGGGTGGCTCGGTTGAATGTCCACCTCTCAATTTTGGTTCAGGTCATAATCCTAGGGTCATGTGATTGAGCCCCATTTCAGGCTCAGCACTGAGCATGGAACTTATGGAACCTGCTTAGGATTCTCTCTTCCTTTGCCCCTCTCTCCACTTCATGGTCTCTCTCTCTCTTTCTCTCTCTCTTTCTCTCTCTCTCTCTTTCTAAAATTAAAAAAAGAAAAGCATTAAATGAAATGACAGGAATATGGTCACATATAATAATAGAAAGTACTGTTTATGAAAACATAAGCCAAATCAAACCCTAGGCAAGATTTATTGGACATTTATTAAAGGATCACATGCTTAGTAGTATAAAGGAGGTATGAAACATGGTTTCTAAAAGGATACAGGAGTGCTGATTCATAGGGGCACATGTACCCCAATGCTTATATTTATAGCAGTGCTATCAACAATAGCCAAATTACCGAAAGAGCCCAAATGTCCATCAACTGATGAATGAATGAATCAAAAAGATGTGATTTATATACACAATGGAATGCCACTCAGCAATGAGAAAGAATGAAATCATGCCATTTGCAACAATGTGAATTGAACTAGAGGGTATTATGCTAAGAGAAATAAGTCAGTCAGAGAAAGACAGATGTATGTTTTCACTCATATGTGGATCCTGAGAAACTTAACAGAAGACCATGGGGGAAGGGAAAGGGGAAAAATAGTTTCAAACAGAGAGGGTGGCCAACCATAAGAGACTCTTAAATACAGAGAACAAACCGAGGGTTGATGGGGAGAGCGGGGACGGGCAGGGCTTGGGGAGGTGGGGAAAATGAGTGATGGGCATTGAGGAAGGCATTTGTTGGGATGAGCACTGGGTGTTATGTGTGAACGAAGAATCATGGGAATTTACTCCCAAAGCCAAGAGCCCACTATGTACACTGTATGTTAGTTAACTTGACAATAAATTAGGTGAATGAAAGAAAGAAAGAGAAAAGGAAGAAAGAAAAAGAAAAAAAGAAAGAAAGAAAAGAAAGAAACGTGGTTTCTGAAGTCCTATTGGGTATGACATTGCTGAGAACCAGTAGCTTCTACTTGTTCTATTCCTCTTCTTCCTTGATGGAAATGTTAGTTGTTAAATGACTTGAAGGATCCCAGTGCCTTTTGTATTATTGTACTTGGTCTTCTTGCAGGAGATGGAACAGTCAATGAATATGTTGAATTCCAACCATGAATTGCCTGATGTTTCTGAGTTCATGACAAGACTCTTCTCTTCAAAATCATCTGGCAAGTCGAGCAGCGGTAGCAGTAAAACAGGCAAAAGTGGGGCTGGCAAAAGGAGGTAGTTGGACAGTCCAGAGATAGCATTTGCACAGACATGGCAACACTGGGTGACATCCAAGCCTTGAGGGAAAACCGTGAAGCAACTACTGTAAACTTGAGTCATCCTTAAAGTTGATCTCTTATAACTGTTGTGTGTGGTAATTCTTTAGCACGTGTTTTGTACTTGGTACACAAGAAAACCCAGCTTTCATCTTTTGTCTGTATAAGGTCAATATTGATGTCACTGAATTAATTACAGTGTCCTATAGAAAATGACATTAATAAATTATATGAAGTTCTATACATTATGTATATTAAAATGTCTTAATCCAGAGATAGAATTATCTTGTCATTTCTTCTTTACTTGATGTTTCTTTTATTCCAGACAGCTTCGTTCTTTCATTATATGAAGCTTGAAATTGATCTTTCCTATCTAAAAGAAGTGGTTGCTATTTTTAGAGCAGCATGAACCATTGGGTTTTTTAATGGCCAGACCTTGAAAATTATCAGCCCTGCCCTGCATTTAACATTTCCTGATGTTTGAGGTAGAACCAAATTCTGATGTCTTAATTTGTGTTATTACAGTTAGTTTCAGAGTATGGATATATGAATTAGAGTAGATGTTACCAGTTTTTAAGTTTTTGTTACCATCATTGGGATTCATTGAGTATCAGCTATGTGCTGTACTTCAAGGAGGGATTCAGAGATGGAGAATGTCAGTGGCTGTCCTCAACAGAGCTTATTATGGAAAGAGGAAGCCCAAATAATAACAGGGAATGCATAGCCAGGTGAAGGAAGTGCAGCAGTAGGAGAGCCTTCTGGAGACTAAGGATGGAAAATCAACCTTAGAGCTCCATGTTGTAACGTTGGTAGTGTAGCACAGGTACCTTTTAAATCCTCTCGTCTCTCTCATCATTGATTTTCAGAGTTGTTGGAATGTAAATATTACTTTCCAATCAGGATTATCTCAAAAACCTTATGTCAATAAGTTATAAAAATTTCATACCTTTTGTTTTTAATTAAAAAGGAACTCAGACTGTTTATAGTATTACTGTAGTAAAGGTCTCCTATTCTCTTCTATGATAAAGAACTCCCCTATTGCTTTCTTAAGGTTATTAAGTCTGCCAGAATGACAAAAAAATATTCCAAACTCGTATTTACCCTTTTGTAGTAGGTACAATTGTTCATTTTGAAATGAGGTTCATAGGTTTTCTTTTAAAGACATAAGCTTTGATACAGGACATTTTATTAACTCATATAGTGTTTGTATTATTATATGCTAAAGTTACCAAACTGGTTAAGCTATGAATGATTAAGGGGGGAAACTGGGCAATGGTAGAACTAGGTAGGTCTTTGGAAATGGAGTCATTTATTGAAAATAACTTAAATATTAGAATGCTAGTTGAATGAAAGTTGCAATTTAAAGGAGACAGGATATAGTGAGAGTCATAGTTATATGACTGGAAATCATCTTGAAAAATTTGAAAATTTGGGGTGTCAAAATTTGCACATAGAATATCTAATGACCAAAAAATTAAAAAGAACTTTCAAGGAAATTATTTCATATCTTAATTAAGAAAGTTTGTGGTTATTTTACATAGATTCTAAAACCATCTGAATATAATATATATACATCCCTTATAATATGGAATATTATTATATCAGTTGTATATGAACATCTTATCTTTGCATGGAACCTTCGTCAAATGCTTATTGTGCTTACAGGTGAAGAAATTATTGTATTTTATTGGACAATATTGGGTTCAGTGTAAAGGGACTGTTTAGCTGCTAACTTGCATTTTGTGACTTTGGGCAAGTCACTTCCCTCTTTGAACCATATTTTATCTTGTTCATTGTTGTATTTCCAGCATTGAGCGTATATATAGGCACACAATAAATGTTTGTTGAATGAATAAAATAATGGGCCTTAAGTTTCCTCATCTGTAAATTTAAGGATTTGGATTAAACCTGTAAATTCCTTTTCAAGATCTAAAAATCCACTATAGTTCTAACCTGGTCCTATTATTTCCTATCCACAAAAACCATATATCAGTGCCAAATTTTTCTTTTTTCCCCACTTCCTTTGATTCTTTTTGCTGTTATTCATCATTTGGAGGCAAAGTAATATTTTGCTCTTCTTTAGGGCCTTTCTTAGATTCAGTTTACATATATCTCCTAAATATAAGCTTTGTGTTTTAAAATTTTTCACATCTACTAAGTTAAACCTGAGTAGTGACTTTATGCAAAACAGATCTTTGTTGTTTCTTGCCAGGAAGTCCTGAGTGCCCAGAATAACTTCCAGGGAGGATCCATACCTCCTAAGTTTTCAAGCAGTGTTTTAGGAGTCAAAACCTCAGGACTCACCTTGAATCTGGTTAACATTTTGAAAAGATTCAGGATTTTACCTAGCTTTCCCAGAGTAGCAAAATATCTTATTTCTCTCTTATGTTTCCTCTAATGGGAGAGAAGAAGCAACCATTCACCATACTTTTCAGTAATTGGAAAGCTTTCAAGGTCCTGATGAGGAATGTCATTGATGTCATTTAAGTGGTCACTCAAACTTTCAGGAAGTGCTCAAAAAATCTATTGAAAATATTTTTATTGAATATCTTAGAAAATTAATCCAACTATTTTTATTTTTGTTTATTGCCTTCCAGGTTACATATAGACCTGCTTTTGCATGTTTACAATTATTTATGTGCCATTTTGTATTTAAACCCAACAAAAACTCTAAGTACTAATCTCAAGGGAATACAATAGAAACTAGTGGCTAAATCCTTTATCTCAATTTAAGGAGTATGTTGAAACAGGACCTAGTTGTACTGTGCTCTTATTTTAGCATTGTATATATGATTGTTGTCATCATTTAGCATCAGATTTTTTTTAGTTTGTAAGGTATGTGAGAATAAAATAACTATTTTAGAAAAAAAAATCCTCCTAGGGGCCCCTGGGTGGCTCATTTGGTTAAGTGTTCAACTTTAGCTCAGGTCATGATCTCATGGTTCGTAGGTTCGAGCCCCGCATTGGGCTCTGTGCTGACAGCTCAGAGCCTGGACACTGCTTCGGATTCTGTGTCTCCCTCTCTCTCTGCTCCTCTCCCATTCACACTCTGTCTCTCAAAAGTAAATAAAGGTTAAAAAATTTAAAAAAAAAATCCCTCCTCAAATAGCCTCAAATATTAGCTTATCTCTTTTTTCTTTGTAACACAACTTTATTATGGGAGTGTAGGGGAACTGAAGCCATTCATGATGGCTACAGTCCAGTAGGATTGAGCCAGCCAGGCTAGCATGCCTGAGAACAGGGAGGAGTAAATTAAGAAGGTCAAGTAGTAAATAAGAGGAATGAGTAAAGGCATAAAAACTAGCTGTGCACAGCATTTCCAACAGAGAGCGTTTGATAGGGCATGTAATTCCACTAAAATTTAGTAAACTAGTAACTTTGAAGATTCATAAGTGTACCTCCTCAGGTAATTTTGAAATCAAGTTTTCCATATATATGAATGTATAACGTACTCACTTTTAATGAGCTCCTACTACATATATTTGAGTATTTTAAAAACACTTCTAAATAACTAATTTTTTTCTAAAAAAATTAGAAAATATTTAGAATTAAATGATCATGAAAATTCAGCATGCAGAGTGAGAAATGGAATCATTCAGAAGTGTTATGAGATGATCCATAAAGGACCGTGAGAAGATATATAAGGAAAGCTTCCTTGCAAAAAACTGCTATCATGGAGTCTTGTGCATTACACATAAGAAAGAAGGAGAAATACCATTTTGCGCTCATCTCTCCACAGAACTGGATGGACCTGCTTTCCCACCCACAGCTGGTTGGACTGAGGGTGGGACTTGGCCAATCAGTTGGGTGGTACTGGATCAGAGAAAGTAGTACGTTGACCCTGAGCCACAGGTAAGCAGAATCAACAGTGGAATCTACCAAAGTAAGGAATCCGACCCACAAAGAGGATAGCAAATGCCCAGGTAGGAGACCATGGTGACCCCCAGGGAGGGATGGAGAGAGTAGCTGCTGGATAACCTTTCAGGTGCATGGAGGCACACTTGGTCTTCTTGCAGTGGATTCTGTGAAGGCCTCTTGAATCCCTTCCCTCACTGCCTCTGCCCTAACCCCTTATCAACTATCCTGACCAGGTGAGTCCTGCGTGCAGTTTTATCCTCTGTAATAGGATACTCTAGGAAGGCTGATAGAAAACGTGCCAGTGAGTGATACTCATATATTGGTTCTACTAACTTCACGACTATATGGATTAGATCTAATTTGGGAAGTATTGAAGGGTCTGTAATTTTTGCAGTTTGGTAAAGAGAATGCTGAGGTGTTCTCAAGTGCCTATTAATCCCTTTAAAGCCAATTCTAATCAGCTGTTTAATCAGCCAATTTTAATCAGCGGTCTGAGAAAGGAAATGGACTTAAATCGCAGCAGAAGGAATTTGTTGTGAAGAATTTCTTGGCACGGTAAACGAAATTGTGAAATGCTAGTGACTATGAGATTTGCTTTTCTTGGAGTTAACACACTGGGCAGTCACCTCTGAGGATGGCTTATATATATACCCACCTGACAGTTCCCTATCCCAAAAAGTGAATTCTTTTTCCCCAGAATGTGAAGCACGGTAAGATCGATATTTTAATGGAGAAGGAAATGAGACATACCAGCAAAATTGGGCTGTGGAGAAGGGAGAGGAAAAACGAGAATAAGCAATTTCTTTTCTTTAATGTACATCTATCTGTAGGGTTGTCATCCACTTTGCCCCTTGTAACTGGCTCTCCCCTGAGCACTGGGTGCAGCCCACAGGAGTATTCTCTCAGCAGCTGCATTTGTGGCAGGTGGCCCTGCTTTTATGGGTATTGCTGATTTTTCTAGGAAGAGCATCTCACCCAGATTAGGCCGACGGCTGTTCCTTGAGAATTTGAAATTAAAACCGAGAGACTAGAGAAGAAATGGCAACGTATAAACTTGCAAGGTATTCATGGCTATGTATTCTATCATGCAAACCACACACACAGAAAGGGAAAACAGTTCCAAAGAGAAAAAAATAGAAAGGAACAGATGCACAGAGAGGAGCTGAAATGCAAGATGAATTTTGAGAACCGAACCTTTGTTCCAACTCTTTCCTGAGATGCCTGTGTTCTTGTCCCCGGATTCCACGGAGCTCTGCTGGATCTTATAATGTAGTGTTTCTGTGTTTTATGTTTCAGAAGTTGTACAGTAGGTTTCTGTCACTTGAATCCAAGTGTCCTCATTTACACACTTTTCCAGAACTGACCAAAATGATCTCCAGCCTGCTGAAAGCCCCTCCTTTTCCCTCAGTCAGTACCAAATTGACCGTGTTGCCTCCACGTCCATCTTTAATGAATGGGTCCTGTTGCTAATTTTCGGACCTTGGGAGAGTTACTTAACCTTTCTGAACCTCAGTTTTATCATGTGTAAAATAGGTCAAAAGCTTCAACTGTAAAATGGAGGAAATAACTGCTTCATGAGTAGAACTTTTCAGAAAACTTCGCAGGTATTATTTAATATCCACACCAACCCTATGCATAAGTCCTCAGTAAAAGTTTGTAATTATTACTATTTTCATATTTCAGATGAGGAAACAGAAGTTAAAAATTTCCCAGGCTCACCAACTGGTCCCCTGGTGTGAATCCTGCTATTTCCTCTAGGGCTTCTTACAAGCTAAACTAAAAAACTAAATATTTCTATACCCATAACCAACACGTAGATATACATCTATTCCAACTTGCCACCCTCTGCCTGCGTTTATTGGCATCATCTAGGGACTTGCCTTTCTCCTTCCAAACACTTCTCAGAGAGAAGCGTGGTGTAGTTAAGAGAAATTGACTTCCAAGAGAAAGTGGTTCTAGTCCTAGTCTCTGGTGCCTAGAGCTTCCAACACCATGAGCCTAAAGATCTTTCTAAAAGGCAAATCTTAAGGGTCACCCCCCTATTAAAATCCTTTGTGGACTCTCTATGGATTTTAGGTAACCCCCCACCCCCAGTCACATTTTCTCCAGACTCACCTCTTGCACTTCCTTCCTGCATACATCTCAAGTTTTCCCACAGTTTACTGGATGCTTTATACTCCCTTTCACCTCTGATCTGGGCCTTTTCAAGTATTTCTTCATCTCAACTCGATGCCCCACCCCTATCCCATTCTCTTGTCTACCTCTTACATCTTCTTCGGGACTTAGTGTAGAAATTACGTTTGACAGAAATCTTCCAGATGCCCCCAAAGCTTAGATAAGAGTCTCTTTTCTGTCCCCCCCCCCCTTCCTGCCTGTGCTTAAGCCATTAGAGCACCTCAATTTATTGGATTGTCTTTTTACTTCTCTGTGTTCCCTCTCTGGACCCTAAGCTGCTTGGACTGTAAGGCATTAGTAATAGTCCTGTCCTCAAGGAAAGGTAGAAGGAATCTTAACTTCTCTTCTAAAATAATTCTGCGGTGGCTGCCATTTGCAACTGAACCTAGCTTCAACTTGCATTGTTGGGATCACAACTCAAATCATTAGGCAAAGATAGAGATCACAGACTCATGGTGAATTAAGCTTCTTCTCAGGGAACCACAAAGATGCTAGTCACGCCAGAACCCGCCCCCCTCCAAAACCCAGAAACCTTGTCTTGCAACTATTTCCTATGTTAAGGTCTGCACATACTTATTTAGTCAAGAATATATGCGAAGCATCTATACTATTGAATGTGCCAAGGGTTACTGGGTGAGAGAACACAGTTAGGGACAAAATAGCATGATCTCTGGTTTCAGAGCTTAAGAGTTTAGTGGGAGAAATTGACACTAATCAAAACACATACTGATGTGTAATGAAAACCTTGATAGGTACTCCAAGGAAAATCCAAGCTGCCAGAAAAGCTTATAACATGGGCACCTGGATGGGAGGGTAGAAGGGAAATGCAGTGACCTGTGATATAAGATGAAAGACTGCGTGGGAATTAAGTAGGCTGAGGCTGAGAAGAAGGGGGATAAGAGTGAGGAGCTTCCCAGCCTGAGCTGAAGTAGAAGGGAGGTAGGCTCCAGAAGGAACTGAAAGAACAATGTAGATAAAGCACTTCCAGAGGAAGAGAGAGCACCTGGACACCTGGGTAGGCTGAGGCTGCCTGGAGGTGTCACAGGACTGAATTTGCCTTCTCTTCCCTTGGACATGCTTGCTCCTCTCGGGACAGATCATGAGGGAGAGGCCCATGTGCGGCGTTCCACAGTCACCTGGCTATGACTTATTACTGATAATCAGTCTGAGCAAACTGAGGAACATGAAAATCATCGCCCCAAACTCTTTAGTTGAAATGTCAGGGTCCCCCAAATATTGAGATAGTATGTTAATTGGAAGAAAAGAAGCCTGGTCTTCCCTCCTGCCTTGCTCCCTGCCCACATTTGGCCCTACCTCTAATCTTTAAATGATGTAGTCCAGCAGAGGCTGGCATGAAGATGACTTCTCTTTCCTCTTCATCCTTTTTGGAGCTGATGGGGATTGGTTGGGAAGGAGGTTGCTGCTCTTCAAGATCTCAGAGGGCTCTTAGTTCCTGGTAGGCTTTTAGCCCTCCCACTCTGAACTAGCTGCCCCCACCTTGAATTTCAGGCTCTTTTCTGTCCTCCCTACTTCAAGTTGTATGTGTGTAAATAGATGTGTGATTGTACGTATTTGGTTTTGCAGGATCCTACTGACCACTCTAATTTGTGCATTCTTACCTGACCTCTGCCCTTGAGAAGAGGTTAGATTATGGAAGAGGAGGATTGGGCTATATCCAGACAGGGCAAGGCTCCTTTCTAGAAGGCATATAATCTCGGCATGTAGCCCAGGAACTGGGAACCACATTGGAAAAAGAGACCAGATGATTGTGCTCCTGAGAGCTTCTAAGTAGAATACTGGATATAATCCACATTCATCTTAACATTCTTCACTTATCATCTCTCTTCAATCATATAAAGGTCTACCCTGTGCAATTCAGGTGCAAGCTTCCCCTTTTGTGCCAAACAGTAGGGATGAAGAAGCCTGGAGAAGGGAAACTTTGGTGCTTGAGAAGGAGAAGGGCCTTCAGCCATCACTGAGCTGATTCTCTGTACTGTAGTTGTTCTGTAACCCATTCTGTTAGTCCATGTTCTTGGGGAGCAGGGTTCCCATGTATCCCAAGTTTGAACTCACAAACTGTGAGATCGTGACCTGAGCCGAAATCGGACGCTTAACCGACTGAGCCATCCAGGCTGCCCTAAATAAATAATTTTAAAAAGAAGAAAACTAGGGGCGCCTGGGTGGCTCGGTCGGTTGAGCGTCCGACTTCGGCTCAGGTCATGATCTCACAGCTCGTGAGTTCAAGCCCCGCGTCGGGCTCTGTGCTGACAGCTCAGAGCCTGGAGCCTGCTTCTGCTTCTGTGTTTCCCTCTCTCTCTGCCCCTAACCCACTCACATTCTCTCTGTCTCTCTCAAAAATAAATAAACATAAAAATAAATAAATAAATAAATAAGAAAAAATATGTCTGGGAAAATAGATAGATAGATAGATAGATAGATAGATAGATAGATAGATAGATAAATACTGGTAACTATCCTATGCCAGTCAAGACCACTTTGTCCTGCCAGGCCTCTTTGAGGCAGTTGAGGACGCCACGTATCTTCTCAGTAGTGACCCTGAAATCCTTCCCATTTGATACTACCCAGCATTGGTCTATAGTTTGTCCATCTATAAAATAGGAAAGTGTTTTTCTCTCTTGGTTATTGTGTGGGTTGAATTGTGTCCCCCCCAGAATATTGGAGCCCTAACCCCCAGTACCTCAGAATGTAACCTTATTTGGAAATGGGATCTTTCTAGAGGTAATCAAGTTAAAATGAGATCTTTAGTGTGCCCTAACCTAGTGTGGCTGGTGTACCTATAAAAGGGGAAATTTGGACACAGAGACAGCTAGACACAGAGGGAAGATGACATTGAAGAGACACCGGGAGAAAAATGGCTACCTACGAGCCAGGGAAGGCCAGAAGTTACCAGGCCCAGAACAGATCTTTCCCTGGGGCCTTCCCTAGCAGCATGGCCCTGCTGACACCTGGGTATCGATTGGATCTCTGGCCTCCAGAACTGAGATAACACACTTCCATTGTTTTATGCTACTTTGTTTGTCGAACTGCAGTCCTAGGAAACAAATATAATTATTTAAAAAATTAGACTGTATAAGTTAGAGAAAAATATCTCTGGATAATGATTGGTTCATCTCAAAGTTCAAACTGTAGAGGACTAAGCTGTATTGTGTGCATCTATCAAAGATGAAAAAGAACAGAAGTAACCTCTTTCTAATCTAGTTATGGATGGGAGCTCCCCATGTTAATTGAAACTTTGAGATTTTCTGCTTAGGAAAAGCTTGAGTCGCCAGATATTTTCTGCAAGATCTGATCATGAAAATTGCTGGACCATACATAGCAGTTCTGTGAGTTTTAAAAAGTGTATGTCTATACTTGGAAGAAAAGACTGTAAGGACAGACACTGAGATACCTAGCAGAGGTTATAGAATTGATGGTAGTTTTTTCTTATTTCCTTATTTATTTTCCAAGTTTTCCGTGAAAATATGTATTATTTTATTAGTCACTATATTATTAAATATAATAATGATAAAACAAAACCTAGAGGGCACCTGGGTAGCTCAGTCGGTTAAGCGTCAGCCTGGATTTTGGCTCAGATCATGATCTCTCTGCCCCCACTGGGGCTCTGCTGACAGCACAGAGACTGCTTGGGTTTCTCTCTCTGCCCCTCCCCTGCTTGTTCTCTCTCTCTCTCTCAGTATAAATAAATAAGCCTAAAAAACAAACCTAACAACCTAGTATCTTTTTTTTGGTTTCAGACTCTCCTGCATAGGCCCTACTTCTGGGTATAAAGGACCTGTCAAAAGGTGTTCAACCATGGTGATCTAGTTTTTTAGGGAGAAGAATGGTTCTCCACATCCCAGGTGTAATCTGTACTGTTTCTTCTTTGCCATCTTCTGGCTGGTGGTTTTTTCTTCTGCAGCCTACTGTACCATATAGTAGGAAGACTTGGCTATAGTTAGCATATCATGGTCAATAGCTTCATGGATTGTAATGGAAAGTGGCTGCACTGTAAACTTATCCTTGGGTATATGTGGGACTACTAAAAAATAAGCACAAGCTCCCAGCTACTGATATTGGCAATAAGTGGGTTGAGTATGAGTTGCTCTTTGCTGAAGATAAGAGTCCCCATTCCTTTAATGAGGACACCATTGCAGATACATTTATGCAAGATAGCTCTCCGTAGAAAATCATTGCCAACGCCTGGGAGTGAAACTTTGGAGAACTGCCCTTAGCAGGAACATAAGGGCATTAATGTCTAGAGACATTAAGTAATAACAGGCAAAAGACTGACACTTAAATATTCACATTAAAGTCAAAGAGGACACATCCAGCAGGGTAAATTACCCTCCCAGTGAACTGTCTTGTCCCCATCTCCTTCGATGAATTAATGTGGGTGCGGGGGAGGTGCTACAACCTTAAGTTTATTTGTGATGAGGCAAAGAAAGCCAAGGTCTAGCTCTGCTTACTGGGCTTGACCATCATCCAGACTTGTCTACATTAGTGTGCCTTATGGCAGTCTATTTCTCCAAAAAGTCCTCATCTTCTTATACTTGAATAAACCTCATACCACCAGATGCCCTTGATGGTTAGTGACATGGAGCCTCACACGGGCTCTGTGCTGATGGCACGGAGCCTGCTTGGGGCTCTCTCTCTCCCTGTCTCTCTCTGGAAAATAAGTATGGGTATGTCAAAGGGTCACAGGAGTCATCTGGAAGGGGCTCTCAGTGCTTACATTTATGACAATTTGAGCACTGAAATAATGATAGTAATGGATTTTAACCAATTACTAAAATGAGTTCAGGAGTCCATAGTATTAGTAAGTAAGTAAGCAAATAAATAAATAAATGGAAAAAGTCTTCCTTGTAGTAGAATGCCATCCATTTGGCTATTATAGAAATAACTTATTTGGGTGAGAATAATAAGTAGATGCTGCCATTATTGGGTGAAAACCCATAAGAAATTTACATAGAATCAGTCTCTTCCTTAAAAATTTTTAATTGCAGAGGGAAAAATAGTACATTTATAGTAGAGAAAACTGGGGTGGGTAGGCAGTGGGGAGCACTTTAACCAAGTAACCAGTGTTAACATCACCAATGATGGGATAAAAGATCATGTCCTCCTGATGTGATACACTGAGGACACAATATCCATTTGTGATATTCTTGCCCAAATCAAAAGTAGCAGACAAATTAAAACGAATCTAATATGGAAATACCAGACAACCCCAAATCGATGGAAATGATGATTTTTTTTTTATTGGATTGAATGCACTCATAAATGACCATGTCATGAATGACAATGGAAAGCTGAGGACCATTTCCAGATTAGAAGAGTTTAAAGAGACATGAGAACAAAATACAGTGTGTAATATTGAACTGGAAAAGAAATTCTTATAAAGAACATTATTTTGGACAACAGCCAAAATTTGAGTATGCAATGTATTACACAGTTATGTAATTATGTATTACATAAAAATATTGTAGCAATGTTAAATTTCCTGATTTTTCAATATTTGTGTTGTGGTTATATAAGATAATCTTCTTAAGAAATAGCCACTGAAGTATTTATTTATTTGTTTGTTTGTTGTTTAACATTTATTTATTTTTGAGAGAGAGAGACAGAGCACGAGCAGGAGAGGGGCAGAGAGAGAGGGAGACAGAATCTGAAGCAGGCTCCAGGCTCTGAGCTGTCAGCACAGAGCCTGATGGAGGGGCTCGAATCCATGAACTGAGATCAGGACCTGAGCTGAAGTTGGACGCTCAACCAACTGACCCACCCAAGCAGCTACCTGCCGCCCACGCCCCACCCGCCAATGAAGTATTTAGAAGTCAACGGACATGATGTCTGCAACTTCCTCCAAATGGTTGAGGAAAAAATACATGTGTGTACACACACACACACACACACACACACACATAGAACACAAATGTAACAAAGTGTTAATAATTGGGGAATGTGGGTGAAAAATAAGGAGTTTAAGGAGTTTTTTGTACTATTCTTGCAGCTTTTCTTTAAGTTTAAAATTATTTTGAAAAAAATTTTTGTTTTTCTTTTAAAGTTCCTTCTGGCTCCTTCCCCGGTACTTAAAAAAAATTTTCCCTTTCTCCTCCCACTCACAATCTGGATTCCTTATTGGGCAAGAGTGCACATATTCTCAAACTTTCCTGGTGAAATGGTGTGGGGGAGATGGAAATTAGAACCATTTATAATGGAAATGAATGACTGGGGCACCAGCTCTGAGTAGCTGCAGAGGAAATGCTGCTGTTCTGTTCTGTTGCAGGGTCTGCCCTACCTCCCGTGTCCTGGAGGGAAAGGGAAGACTTTTAGTCACAGGAATCTTGTCATCATTATTTCATCTTCATTTAGTCATTGGTAGCTGAGAGGAAAGGGCGAAATCATAAGGGTAGCAAGAAGGACCTGTATCCACACTGTCTATCAACCCCGCCTGCTTTTTTTTTTCTTTTCAAGTTTTTATTTAAATTTTAGTTAACATACAGTGCGATATTAGTTTCAGGAGTAGAATTCAGTGATTCATTACTTACATACAACACCCAGTGTTTATCACAAGTGCCCTCCTTGGTACCCATCATCCATCTAGCCCATCCGCCACCCACCTCCCTCCATCAACCCTCAGTTCTCTGTCTTTAAGAGTCTCTAACCTGTCACCAGGGGCATCTGGGTGGCTCAGTCAGTTGAGCTCTCTACTGCTTCAGATCCTCTGTCCTCCTCTCTCTGCCCCACCCCACTTGTGCTCGTGCTCTCTTTCCCTCTCAAAAATAAACATTTAAAATTAAAAAAAAGATTTGCAACAACGTGGATGGAACTAGAGGGGATAATGCTAAGCAAAATTAGAGAAAGACAAATATCAAACATCATATTTCACTCATATGTGGAATTTAAGACACAAAATAGATGAACATAAGGGAAGGGAAGCAAAAATAATATGAAAATGGAAGGGGGACAAAACATAAGAGACTCTTAAATACAGAGAACAAACTGAGGGTCGCTGGAGGGGTTGTGGGTGGGAGGATGGGCTAAATGGGTAAGGGGCATTAAGGAAGACACTTGTTGGGATGAGCACTGGGTGTTATACAATGAATCACTGGAATCTACTCCTGAAATCATTATTGCACTACATGCTAACTTGGATACAAATTAAAAAAAAAAAATTTAATAAAAATAAATAAAATTTAAGAAAAAAAAAAAAAAAAGAGTCTGTAGACCCTCCCTTCTTAAAAGACCAGAATGTGCAAATGTGTGTAGGATCTCTCATATAGATGGATCTATCAAGCTAATTTGAGACCATTTTCTTTATTTTTTTAAAAACCCCTTTTCATTTTTATCTATTTATTTTTAGTAATCTCTAGACCCAGTGTGGAACTCAGACTCAAGACCCTGAGATCAAGACTTACATGCCCTACTGACTGAGCCAGCCAGGCACGAAGACCATTTTCCTATGTATGTATATTTATTTTTTTAGTAATCTCTACACCCATCATGGGCTCGAACTCATGACCCTGAGATCAAGAGTTGCATGCTCTTCCTTTTTTTTTTTCTTAATGTTTATTTATTTTTGTGTGTGTGTGTGTGAGAGAGAGAGAGAGAGAGAGCACAAAAGGGGGAGGGGAAGAGAGAGGGAGACAGAATCTGAAGCAGGCTCCAGGTTCTGAGCTGTCAGCACAGAGCCTGACTCGTGGCTGGAACTCAGGAACAGTGAGATCATGACCTGAACCAAAGTTGGACACTTAACCAACTGGGCCACCCAGACCCCATGAGTCACATGCTCTTCCGACTGAGCTAGGCAGTTGCCCCACGTTTTCTTATTTAAACACTTTCCATTAGACTAGTGTACAGTTAAATTTCTTTAATATCCAGAGTAATACTAGCACGATACAGAAAAAGCAGCCTAGTCCCCACATCGTTAGTTGTAATTCCAGTATTTACAGTAGACAAGTGGATATTCCCATCCAGAGATTAGGTACAGATTTCACAGTTACAAAGAGGCAAACATCAGCATTGCTGTCAAAGGACATTTCCCTAAAGGAGCACAGCAGAGTGAAAACAGATTCCTCGACAAGCTATCAAATTCACAGTCAAGGAGAAACAAGCCACAATGTTAGCAACATAGCAGCATTCAATAGGTGACGAGTCAAAGCTGTACACAGTTTACCATAGACAGAGCTTGGGAGACTGGGGGCATAAAAAGCCTAAGATCCGAAGTCAGCCCGCACCTCACCAAGCCACCCACCCGCCAGGTCCCTGTAGTTTACAATTGGATCTGTTCATTCCAAGGGCCCTACCATAGGCCCTATTCTAAAGAATAGTTTCTCCTAGATTGTTTTTTTTCCTATGTCAAGGGGTGTCAGTAGTCTGTAAAATGGGCTGCCTCCCAAATCCAATGACAAAAAAAGGAAAGCATAGCCCTCTCAGTTTCACAAAAGATAAACCCAAAAGGCTAAGTCCTAGGCAATTGTGGCATATGAAAAATGTGCCCCAGTGTTCGTCCCCTCCCCCACCTGTGCATTCTTTTGTTTGAATTAGCTTGTGTCTCTCTCTGCTGTGAACAGTAAATGCCCAGTGTTGGCTCAAAGTGCTCTTGGAGGGATTTGCGATTTTGTCAGGAATGAAAGTCTTAAACTAAAAGAATCTACTGTCTATCTAGAGCTGGTAGAACAGGTTTGCTTATGAAGTCACACCCTGTTAGCATCATGCAGGCCTGGGAGACTCTCTCCTGGAGAACTGAGCCAATTAATTAATATTCTTTATGAAATTCTTGGCGGGTGTCAACCTGCCCTTCACAAAGTCTCAGCAGCTACATTGCTTCTAAAATGTTTCATCTCAACATCAAGTCCCCATAAGGGTGGGGGAGAGACCTGGGTGCACCTGTGTGTCCCGCCCTGAAGCCTTCTTGGGATCTGGTTTAACAGACTGATTCCTTCTTCTGTGGTAGGAGGAAGTTCTTTTATACTCAAGTACATATGTAATTCCTAGGACAACTAAAGCAGCTATTTATACATCCCCTTAGCAAATGAGATTGAATCATGACTGGCCTACGTTAAGTGAAGTCTGGAGGTGTTAAAACACAACTGCAGATGTTGTCAACAGGTTAGATAACGGGGTTCTGTCTGACGGGAGAACTTCATCTCTAAAACCCTGTGTTACTACACTGCCACTTTATTAATTGTATGCAGTTTTATAGTTTCCATTTCTTGCACATTGGTTTATTCTCAGAATTTTCAAAAAAAATTGTTTATATACACTGTTTATACACATAGAAGAGAAATTCCAATCAAATTTGCTTTTGATCATTTTGATACTCTAATGTATGTTATGTTGATAACTTCTATTTTTATTTATTACTATGATATACATTTTGTTCTTAAAGATGAGGCTTTCATTAAAAAAATTTTTTTTAATGTTTTTATTTATTTTTGAGACAGAGAGAGACAGAGCATGAGCAGGGGAGGGGCAGAGAGGGAGACACAGAATCCGAAGCAGGCTCCAGGCTCTGAGCTGTCAGGACAGAGCCCGATGTGGGGCTCGAACTCACGGAGTGTTAGATCATGACCTGAAGTCAGACGCTTAACCAACTGAGCCACCCAGGTGCCCCAAGCGGCTTTCATTTTTAATGACTGTCGCCAGCTTCGCTGGACCTTAACTGTACTTTTCTGAGCTTCTCATCTTTGATGGTGAATTTTGAGATGAATGAATAAGTCATTTCTGAGCCATGATTTGAAAGACCTATAAAAATAAAAAAGAAAGAAAAAAAGTCTTTCCCCTGCTGTCCTCCAAATAGCACTTCTGGCTGGAGGCTGCACGGTGACCTGCTTGAGCCTGGCTGTGAATTGCCTCTGGATGAGGGAAATTGGGGGCTGGCAAAAGAGTTTTGGAAGAAGCTCAAAAGCATGGAGTGAAACCAAATTTGTTTTCTACAGTTTGCCTCAGGTTTGCCTTGTGAAGAGATTACAAAGCAAGGCCTCTGAAAACAATTAAAAGAATTGTGATGAAATAGCCCAGAGAAGACCTTTATGCATGAACAGAGCATGAATAAATAGGCCCAAATAGTCACAAAATAGAATACACAATATCTGTTTAGACGAAAGGAAAAAAAATCCCATTGGTAGAAACTAAAACAGCTGCAGAGGCTTGATCTTCTTTATTAGCAGAGTAGAGGCCCCTCTATCTGACTGGGTGGGATCAGGTTTCAGTCCAGACCCAGGATTCTGGGGGAAAGGATAGTTCCATGGAGACCAGCAGGGTTTCAGTGGGTACCAGGAATTGGCATCGGTTGTGAAAGCTTCACTCAGATGTAGGGACAGAAGAACATACCACAGTACAGAACACATAACATCGGCATGATACTGATCAGTTTATAAAGAAATGGAGTCTTAGACGCCAGTTGAATATCACTCTTCTTAACAGGTAACACTGACTTATAGTCTCCCGATTCTCACTGACAGGAGCCAACCCCACAGACACACACATATTGCACAAAACCTGAATACAGGTTTCCACAGGGAAGGTTTCCACCCAGTCCCTGCTGCTCTGCAGAGGTTAGGGGACCAAAGTTCCCTAAGTCACTGTTCATTGTGATCCAGTGTTCCTCCCCCTGTGGAGGGACACAAGTCTGTCTCCTCACTTCAACAGCGAACTCCAGTGGCATCAGGAGACCTTGGTCATAGACAAGAATCATTCAATATGGCAGCACTTGTGGCAGCTGTGACTCCTCCCTTTTGGTGACAGATCTGAAGCCTTTACAAAGTCCTCAGGCGCTCAAAATGATATATGTCTTTTTTGAAAACAAATAAGCCAGAATCAGCCCACCCGTCCTCAGAAGAAATTGACCATGGTCACTCTTTTGAGAGGAGTTGTTACTTTTCAGGAGAGCTTGCTATTCCCCTGCCAGTACGGCTTCTCTTCTACTTTTTTCTTTTTCCATCGGCAGAGAAGCAGCATCTTAAAGGTCTTCCTGAAGGTTCTGTTGCAGAGGGCGTAGCAAATGGGGTTGACAGTGCTGTTGACATAGCACAGCCAGTAGCCCAGGTGCCACAGGGTGACTGGGACACACTTGTCACAGAAGGTGGAAACCAGGACCATGATGTTATAAGGGGTCCAGGTGATGATGAAGGCCAGTAGGATGGCACTCAAGGTCTGGGCTGCTTTCCTCTCCTTGACAAGGACCATTCTCTTTCGTTTGGTCATTTGGTGGCTGAGGTTGGGATCCAGGCCTTTCGCTGAAGGGTCCTTGGACACTGGGAAGGAGCAGGGCATGATTTTCAACTTGTGACAGCCGTTGTTGGTCTCCTGGGTCCCATCAGCTTTTACCACCAATCGGAACTTATAGGCCACACATTTCTGACTCCTGGGTCTATGAGCAGCACCTGGGGACAAGAAGTATTTTTGGGTGTCATAGTCCTTTTTCTCAGTGTGAGCTTTCACAAAAGTTTCCTTGGGCTCTTCAGCACTGAATTCCTCCCTTGGGCTTTCCTTGGCCTGACTCTTGTAGACTACTTGGAAGACAGGGTCAGTGGTGGGCTTGTCCTCATCCTCTGAGGAAGGGTAGCTACTACAGGTAGTGAGCTGCTCGACTTTGGCCCACTCGGTGCTTGGGCCGGTGACTTGGGATGGCTTCCCAGTGGTGGAAGTGCTCCTGCGGGAGGATGACCAGGAGGCTTGGTTCCTTTCCCTCTGGGCCAGTGTGGGTCGAGGGCAGCTAAAGCAGGACCTCAGCAGAGCCTTATGAGCTGGCTTTCTTGGCTCAGCTTCAGCCATGGAGTCAGAGCCCTGGAGGTCAGCCAGGTCCTTGGTTCGCTTCTCTGTTTCCCGGTAGATTCGGCAGTAGAGGATTGTCATGACCGAAACAGGGATGTAGAAGGCAGCGATGGCAGTGCCGAAAGTGATGGTGGGCTCAGAGAGGAACTGGATCTGGCACTCATCTGGTGGCACTGTCCGCTCCCCAACCAGGTATTGCCAGCAGAGGATTGCTGGTGCCCAAAGGATGAAGGAGATTAGCCAGGCCAGGCCAATCATGATGCCAGCCCTTTTTGGGGTACGCTTGGCCCGATATGTCAGAGGTCTTGTGATAGAAAAGTAACGGTCAAAACTGATCACCAGAAGGTTCATGACAGAAGCATTGCTAGCCACATAGTCCAGTGCAAGCCAGAGGTCACAAGCCAGACTCCCAAGCACCCAGCGTCCCATGAGGATGTAGGTAGTGTAGAGGTTCATGGAGAAGATCCCAATGATGAGATCTGCACAGGCTAAGCTGAGCAGGTAATAGTTGTTCACTGTCTTCAGTTGACTATTGACTTTGAAGGAGATCATGACTAAGACGTTGCCCACAATGGTGATCAGGCTTACCACAGCAGTCACAGCTGCGATGGTGATGACTTCCCACAACCCATGGCGTTCCAAAGGCTGGTGATTTACTGGGGTGTCATTGACAATGGTTGTATTATGGTGAGATTCTCCTTCCATCCTGGTGCAAGAATTTACATTAGGATTAAGTCTTGGGTTCTAGACCGTCTCTTTTCTATCTCACCTCTTCTTGGCCAGCATCTGGAAGAGAGGGAAGTATATTAGCTCCATTCACCAGCACAGATTTTTCTCCCCACTCATTGTTTATCATTTGAAATGGAATATTAAATGTTGTCACACACATATCCAGAGCAAGATGCTGAAATCCCTAAAGTTTTTATAACATTTTTGTAACCACATCATCCCTTTGCTTGTTACAAGTACCAGTGCCTGAGAGCCTTTTTTGTGCTTGAGGCTGTTGTCCTCTTGTGGTTGCAATAGGCAATTTAAAGAAGAGGGCTGGGAAGACAAGGGGGAAGGGAAAGGAAATTGGGTAATTTGGGAGCAATAAAGAGAAGAAAGCAGGTGATGTCAAGTTACTTTATATTGCAACGGCTTCGAGGTCAGAAACTCATTTTTAGATTCCCAGTGATAAGTACCTATTCTGTCATGCGCTGGGGAAAGAGACAGGTATTATCTACTCTATAGTCTGATTACTAAACATTATTGAGTTTAATTACAAATTCAATTATTAAACATTATTGAGGTACTGCTGTGAGCCAAGACTGTATTATGACACTCCTCCCTGACTTAATGTACAAACTCTCCTTGCATGCACCTGGTTTTCATCTAGAGGGTTTGAAATTGGACCCACCTGCTGATGTTGACTCCCCCCCATCTATTCTTGAGCTATTTGTGATGTAATAGAAATGGTTTAAATTATATTATTTTCTGATTACAAAGTAATATTTTCTTGTAAAATTTCAAGCCATGTCAAAATGTATAGCTTGGAAACAAGCTTCCTCTGACTCCATCTTGCAAAGGTAACCAATGCTTTCTCCTTTGCACATATTAACGAACAGTTAAATACAATTATTTTTAAGTGGGTGACTTTTTAAAAAGTTTATTTATTTATTTTTGGGAGAGAGAGAAAGAGAGTGCATGAGCGTGGGGGAGGGGCAGAGAGAGAGAGAGCGAGAAAGAAAGAAAATCTCAAGCAGGCTCCGTGCCGTCAGCACAGAGCCCAACTCGGGGCTCCGTCTCACAAACCAAGAGATCATGACCTGAGGTGAAATCAAAAGTTGGAGGATTAACCAACCGGGCCCCTAAATGGGTGACTTCTTAATGTTTACACTCTGAATTTTGTTTTTTACCTAACAATTCATCATGGACATTTTTTTTTAAGATTCATTGTTTTTTAAGTAATCTCTCCACCTGAAATGGGGCTTGAACTCACGACCCCAAGATCAAGAGTTGCATGCATGTCCCTCTGACCAAGCTAGCCAGGTACCCAAATGGAGATCTCTTGTATCAGTATGTCTGTTGGATCAAAGCGCTTTTTTCATTTTAATGACTGCACATTATCCCACTTAATGGATGTAATATAATTTAATCAACACTCACTGACAAATTCCAACTTTTAAAAATAAAAGGAAAATTTTCTTTTCCAGATTGAACATCTATGTACATGATAAAAAGCTTCAGTGGGTATAAAAAGGTAAATGCTAAAAGATAGGTCTTTTTCCCATCTCTGACCTCCAAGCTTCTAATCCTCCTTTTGTGGAGGTAACCACTGTTACCAACATTTCTTATCATTCCTTCCAGAGATATAATATGTGCAATATATATTTGATGATATAGGAAAAATACCATTAATTTTTTTTATTAAGTAATCCCTACTCCCAGTGTGGGGCTCAATAAGAGAGCCCCTGAGATCAAGACCCTGAGATCAAGAGTCGCATGATCCACCAACTGAGCCAGCCAGGTGCCCCTGAAAAAATACTATTTTAATTGCAAAATTCCAGGCAGTGTGATATGATGAAGGGAGAATCTTCTTGATGACCCTTTCAAAGCATGCCATGTGGGCAATCACTGCTCTGCCTGCTGACCAGTCCTGACACTTCTATTTTTATAAAGATGACAAATTTGTGAACGGTTCTGGATTTTCTTGGCTTTGTTTTATATTTTCAACTGCATGTTTGGATGTTTTTCTAATGCCTCAAATTCCATATGGAATTGAATTGATGACATTGTCTTGTGCCAGAAACTAGATTCTTCTGACTTTTTGATCGTGTACCCTTTTCCTTCACATTCCAACGGATGCAGTACAATTTACCCATGAAATATCCCTCATATGGGTCCCTTTACTTCCTGCTTCTATCACCCAGGCTTAGCCTTGTGTTACCTTCTACTGATAACCCCTTGCTGTTATCCACATTCCAAAGAGGGCAAAGCATGTCAGATGCCAGGTCACTAGACTGACTCCCTAACACCGGAAAGGCGCAACCTGTAAGTTGCTCTACACCGTACAATTTTCTGAGCAAATTCCATCCCAGGCTGTCTCTATTTGGCAGATCTAAGTCTCACAGTGCAAGAAAGGACCGACAGAAATTCCTTCCGGTCTCCTTCATTCTATCTTTTTTTCCTTCCCCCAATAAATATGCATTGAATGTCTTTTCTGTGACAGACTCCAATGGTGGGGGTACCGTGGAACAAGACACTGGTGGGGTTGTAGATAAAGAAACAGGTAATAAATGTAAGGGGGCGGCACTGCATGCCATAGGGTACATGGAAGGACATGTAACCCAATCCCGTGAGGGTTGGGGGAAACACTTCTTGAGGAAAATATGTCTAAGCTGAGACTTGAAGCATGAATGGGCTTTGGCTAGGCAAGGGGGATATGTAGGGGTGGGCAGGGGAAAGAGTGTTTCAGTCTCAGAGGGGATGAACTTATTTGTAGTAAGCCCAGAGGCAAAAGGAGATACCAAGCTCAGTATCACTGGTCGTCAGGGAAATGCAAATCAAAACTACAATGAGATACCATCTCATGCCTGTCAGCATGGCTAAAAACAACACACACACAAAAACAGGTGTTGGCAAGGATGTGGAGAAAGGGGAACCCTCTTGCACTGCTGGTAGCAATGCAAACTGGTACAGCCACTCTGGAAAACAGTATGGAGGTTCCTCAAAAAGTTAAAAATAGAATTGGGATGCCCGGGTGGCTCAGTCAGTTGAACCTCAGACTCCTGATTTCAGCTCAGCTCATGATCTCACGATTCATGGATTTGAGCCCTGTGTCGGGCTCTGGTTCTCAGTCCCCCACGTATGCTAGCTCTCTCTGTCTCTCTCTCTCAAAATAAATAAATAAACTTAAAAAAAAGTTTAAAAATAGAACTATCCTATGATCCAGCAATTGCACTAATAGGTATTTACCCAAAGATGCAAAAATTCTGATGCACCCCGATGTTTATAGCAGCATTACCAACAGTAGCCAAATTATGGAAGGAGCCCAAATGTACATTGGCTGATGAATGGATAAAGAAGAGGTGATATATATATATATATATATATATATATATATATATATATATATGTAAATGTACACACACACACACACACACACACACAATGGAATATTACTCAGCCATAAAAAAAGAATGAAATCTTGTCATTTGCAATGACATGGTTGGAGCTAGAGTGCATTATGCTAATAAGTCAGTCAGAGAAAGACAAATACCATATGATTTCACTCATATGGGGAATTTAAAAAACAAGACAAATGAACAAAGGGAAGAAAAGAGAGAGGCAAACTAAGAAACAGACTCTTAACTATAGAGAACTGATGGTTAATGGAGCTGAGCAGGGGAATGGGTTAAATAGGTGATGGGGATTGAGGAGTGCACTTGTCATGAGCACCGGGTGTTGGATGGAAGTGTTTAATCGCTATATTGTACACTGGAAATTAATATTACACTGTATGTTAACTAACTGGAATTTAAGTAAAAACTTAAAAAGAGAGGAGGCATCAAGCTGGAGGAAGCCAGAGACATGAGAGGCGAGACTAGAGAGGTTGAGGGGGTGGGGTAGGAGGGACAGGAGTGGACTTCAGATCAAAGAAGTCCACCTTCTGGGAGAGCTGTGTCAGCTGTTTCTATTTCCAGACTCCCCATCTGCTCTGAAAGTAGTCCCAACATCCAGGGTGTTGAGGGAGATAGTCTGGAGAGAAGTAATAAAATGAACTGACTGATGATTTTTTTCTAGTCAAGTCTTCAAAATAGAAATAAATGGTGTTTTGGAAGGATTTAATTTTTCCACCTAATTTTATTGGAAGGTAGTGAGCAATTTATGAAGAGTTCTGGGAATTTGGGAGTGCATGTTCTCCTGTGAACGCATGTGTATAACTAGGGGCTCATGCTCTCCCATGTGTTTCCTCATTTGTAAAAATCAGGAAGTTTGACTAATGGGATGCAAGATACATTTTCATGATTTTGTATGTTATACAGTGTGATGGTTAATTTTATGTGCCATCTTGGCTGTGCTACAGTTCCCAGTTGTTTGGTCAAACACCTGATACTAGCTGTTGCTGTGAAGGTATTTTTTAGATGTGACTAACATTTAAGTCAGTAGACTTTGAGTAAAGCAGATTATCCTCCATAGTGTGGGTGGGGCTCATCTAATCAGCTAATGGCCGAGTTCCTTCTGTCTCCAGATTACCTTTGGATGCAAGACTACAACACTGACTCCTGCTGGAATTTCTAGTCTTTTAACCTACACTGCACATTTTAGACTTGCTAAACCCCACAATCCTTAACAATTAAAAAAAGTCTCTCCCCCCCCCCCTCTCTCTCATAAAAGAAATAAACACTTTGATAAATGGGGTAAAGATCATTTATAGTGTCAACGTGGTCTCTTAATCATACAACTGAATCTGGCAGTGGGCAGTGTCAGGTTCAAAACCTACCTACAGGGGTGCCTGACTGGCTCAGTTGGGAGAACATGCAACTCTTAATCTTGGAGTTGTGAGTTTGAACCCCATGTTGGGTGTAGAGATTACTTAAAAAATAAAATCTTTAAAACAAAAAAAACCCTAGTTCCACTCTTCACTGTATGGCTTTGGACATGTTACTTAACCTCTTTAGGTCTCATATTTTTAAACTTAGAAGTGGGGATACTAAGAGTCCTTACTACCTCATTGGGTTGTTTAAGGATTAAACGAGGTAATCCTCAATAAGTGTTTCACATAGAGCCTGACACAGGGGAATGTTCATTACAAAGTAGCCATCCCGCAGAAGGACATCAAAATGACTTTTCCTTTTGTGGGAGAGGGTCTGAGGCATGGTCTACTAAGGGACAAAGTGGTATAAAATGACAAGACAATAATACTCTCACAACCTTGAAGTGGCTGTTTTAGATGCTTCATGGTGCTAATGATACTTTCCCCTTTAGTTTTGGTAGTTGTGCTCCACCTTTAGGGACAGAACGAATTGTTCCCATCCACTAAAGCAGAATAACCTTGAAGAGAGCCAAGTTAACAGTCTTCTTCAAAGTCTGCTCATTAGAATAGGGCTCCCTCAAGATACTTGATTTAAAAAAAGATATGATTGCATAGTCGAAGAAGCTGAGAAAATACCCTATAGTATATAAAGCTCACAGAGATTCAGAAGACACATGAGCCCAGAGAAGGCTGGGAGGTCCTGAAGTCAAAGACAGTATTGAATTTGGTTTAACACAGAGGTGGCTTCGAGTGTAAGTTTTTTTCAGAGGAACAACTGTTAGCATCCTGCGGCATCCGTGGAGCACAGCTGGGAAATGCGGGTTAGTGGGAAACACGCTGAACCAAGAGTATGGAGATCTGAGTTCACATTTCAGCTAAAATCTTGTGATTTGACACAAATCTCTGGGCCTCAGTTTCCCTACATATAAACTTAAGAGATTGGAATGAATGATTTGCCATCTAAAATGCTTGCAAGCTCTCCCTATAGACTCGCTGTGGGAAATAGTGGACACTATAGGAATTTTAGACCTCCGCTTCCCTCTACTGTCAGCCAGAGAAACAGCAGTCAGCCGCCGTCTGGAAGTTAGTGCAGTGTAAGCAGCTCTCAGCGGATTTGGAGTCCTCAGGCTTCTCATCTGTTAAGCTAGGGTAACAGTATCTGTTCTCTCTTACAGATATGTTTTGAGGACTCCCAAATGAGGTAATGTAGGGAAACCACCACGTCCTATTCTGATGTCGGTTTGGGGTTGTAATTATTATAAAATGAAGGGTTAGTCTAGGTAAGTGGAACTCATCCACTGGCAGCTCATTAGAACCACCTGGGAGCTTTTGGAAAATACTAATGTCTAGACCCCACCCCAGCTCCGTTAACAGGTGTCTATGTGGGAGAGACTTGGACATGATGTCGTTTTGAAATTCCTGAGGTGATTCTCCCCTGAAGCCGGGGTGGAACACTAGTGGCCTCTCTAGATCCTTGCTACTCAAGGTGCAGTCGATTGATGGCCAGGCACCACCCTGGAGCACGTTGGAAATGAAAAAGTCCCCAGGACTAGAATCAGTGCTTCTCAAAATGTAACATGCTTGTGCATCACCTGGAGGATCTAGTTAATCTGCAGAAGAGCGAAGTTTAAAATCCTACATTTCATCATCCCCATATCAACAGCTCCTGAGCATTCTGTCTATACTGCTGACCCATGAGATGTACTTTATTTATTTATTATTATTATTATTTTTAATGTTTGTTTATTTTTGAGAGAGCAAGAGAGAGACAGAGCATGAGCAGGGAAAGGGCAGAGAGAGAGGGGAGACACAGAATCCATAGCAGGCTCCAGGCTCCAAGCCGTCAGCACAGAGCCTGATGCCGGGCTCGAACTCATGAACAGCAAGATCATGACCTGAGCCGAAGTCAGAGGCTTAACTGATTGAGCCACCCAGGTGTTCCTGAACGGTACTATGAATAGCCAGACAGAGGATAATTGCTGATCTTCCTAGAAAAGGGCAACCATAGCTTTACACAGGTGCTATTAAAATTGGAATTTTCCGACTGAAATGTGCAATAACATTTGGATCCCACTCTGCCTTCCAAGGACATTTGAGTTATTTTTATTTCTCCTGTTTGAAATTAATGCATACTTCCTTACCAGGTTTGCTTCTTTCTGTTCTTTCCATCCCCCCTCCGCCTCATGTTTGAAAGGGTGATCTTTCCTGATTCCTAAGCTGGTGGGGATGGACAGATCTTGTCACAGTCAAAGGCATATGAGATAGGGACATGAGGTAGGTTCCATGACTCGAAGGACTGATTTTTTTGTGTGGGTGATAGTTGAGTGTGAAAACTGAGTTTCAAGCATAACAGTCTTCCAAAATAAACATTTGAACCTTTAAAAGGTTTTTGAGTAAAAGATTATGTTTATGGAGGAGTAAGTCTTGTTTTGGGGGGTTGTGGTTGTTACTGGGGAAGGGGGTGAGAATTCTTCTGAGCTCTTTTTTGGTTACTCAAATTTTAAAAGTTCCCATTTTCCACAACTTTATGGAGAGTATGTTTATTTCTAGGGTGCTAGCATAGGCAGAGAGCAGTCACCCCTGGTTTATTTTCCACCCCCAAATAGAAGACAAACCCAGAACAATGAAAGTCTCCTTGTTCCGAACTCTGGCACTTTGCTTCAATAAGTTACAAAGGAAGGAAACCAACATAAACACCAAAAGAGGCAACACAATGTGTCAAATTAATTCTTTTCCTTGCTGGTGGCCTTGATGACTTCTGAGGTTTTGCATGAGATATGCTTAGACCTTGCTTTTCTGAAATACCTTTTCTCTGAGAAGCTTTATGTCTGAACTATGCTTTACTGTTTCTATAGCAACTGCAGTGGAATATGTCAACAGCATCTACAATCTAGTGATATCAGGACATCATCATAACCAGCTCAGGTTGTTATGCAGAGTATTCATGAGCTGATCTTCTCCCAACCCCTTCCTTTTCAAGTATAAATCGAGAGAAAGTAAGCTTAAATACAGATGATAACATTGGTTTAGATGTCAGGAAGAATTTCCAGTGATGGAATGTAGGAGTAAAAGAGGTTCTGAATTTACCTTTTTTGTTTGTATTTTAAAGTAGGTGTATCTAACCTCTTTCAATTAATAGAATGCTGTCCAAAGATTTCTGGTGATTAAGAAATGACTTCTTAATGTTGTTGAAGCAATATCTGGGCCTGAATTTTAATGCAATGCATACTCTTTTAAAATTTCTTTTCTTAGGGTGCCTCGGTGAATCAGTTGGTTAAGTGTCTGTCTCTTGATTTTGGCTCAGGTCATGGTACCACAGTTCATGAGGTCGGGCTCTGAGCTGACAGTGCAGAGCCTGCCTGGGATTCTCTCTCTCTTTTTCTCTCTGCCCCTCCCCTGATCTTTCTCTCTCAAAATAAACACACTTAAAAAAATTTTTTTTTCAGTTTACTTATTTTGAGAGAGAGAGAGAGAAAATGAATAGGGGAGGAGCAGAAGGAGAGGGAGAGAAAATGAGCAGGGGCGGGGGAGAGAGAGAGAGAGAGAGAGAGAGAGAGAGAGAGAGAGAGAATGCCTAGTAGCCTCTGCCTTCCATGCTAAGCCCCATGCGGGGCTCTATCTCACGAACTGTAGATCCTGACCTCAGCCGAAGTTGGATTCTTAACCAACTGAGCCACCTAGGCGCTCTGTAAATAAATAAACATTTTTTAAATATGAAAAAAATAATATTTAAGAATATTTTTGAGAGAGAGAGTGCGAGAGAGAATGTGTGTATACAATCGGGGGGGGGGGGTGGGTGGCGGGAGAGAGAGGGAGAGAAAGAATCCCAAGCAGATTCTGTGATGTCCGCACAGAGACTGATGCTGGGCTCGATCCCACGATCCATGAGATCATGACCTGAGCTGAAATCAGAAGTCGGATCCTCAACAGACTGAGCTACCCAGGTGCCCCATGTATTTATTTTTACTTGAAGTATAGGTGACATACAATATTATATTAATTTCAGGTATTCAACATAGTGATCTAAAAGTTCTATATTTTCTGAAATGCTCACCATGATGAGCATAGTTACCATCTGTCACCATACAAAGTTATTACAATATTATTAATAACACAGTAAGTTCTAACTTTTTATTTTTATTTTTTGTTTTTAAGTTTTACTTATTATTTTAGTAATCTCTATACCTAATGTAGGGCTTGAACTCATGACCCTGAGATCAAGAGTCAGATGCTCTTCCGACTGAGTTAGCCAGGCGCCTTCCCCCCAACCCTGTAATAAGTTTTTAAAAACATATTCTGTGTTCAACACTGTGCTAGATTCCAGGGGGGGCATATAAAAGAGATATACAGTAGTCCTTGCAGTAAAGGAGTTAGACGTCTACAGTTCTAAGAAAAAGAGGATAGAAGAGTGAAGTCGTGCCTTTATACCACGACAACGTGACAGAAGTCTTATGGAGCACATCAAATGACTGTATTTTCAGAGTAAGACAGGAAGACGGGTGGGACTGCTTTACAAGACAGCATCAGCTGGAGCCATTCGGTGCATGCCTGTGCCCCACCACGCCTTGGGGTTGCCTCTGCAGGGTGGGGACTCCTCCTGCTGAGACCAGCCTTGTCTTGTTGTTATCCCAGTGTGCTGGATAATATCATTTCCTGTGTGTGCCATGACATGAAACGGGCTGGGAGGTGCTGCCCAGACGGGTTTATGTGAGAATCTGGAAGTCCGGGAGCTCTGGACGATATTGTCCAAGTCTTCCCTCCGACAGACTTAAAGGCATGGCGAATATATTTATTTTTGCGTTCTGAGGGTAGTGTGTTGTTCCGGAAGCAGCAGCAAGACAGTCCGTGAAGGAGGGAGTTATGAACTGTATCAGATGAACTGTAACATGATCAGTTATGAACTGTGCATGGAACAAGAGCCTAGGACCGGGGACTGACGATTGGACTTACTTACATGGGGATCCCGGACAACCCTGGGAGGTCATCTGGTGAGGTGGTAATGGTGAAGGCCTTGTGGAGCGGATTAGAGAGTTAACGGAGGACGCTGGAGACAGTGCCGCAGAGGACTCTTCTGAGGAGCTTTGCTATAGAAATCCATTATGAAAATGGAATAGGATATGGGGCCAAGAGTTTTCTTGTTTTTGTTTTGTTTTAGAGGGGCAGAAGGATAGCATATTTGCACGCTAATGTGCATGATCCATTGGAAGGTAAAAACTGCTGAGCAGGACAGAGTGGGGCCAGTTGCTGGAGAGGTGTCCTCGAGGAGGTGAGCAGGGATTGGACTTAGTGCAGTAATAGAGGCCCCGGGCTTCACACGGGAGCAGAGACCTCTTTGTAGTAACCTGGAGAGGACACGGCAGGGCAGACGGGCACTGATGTAGGTAGTCTGTGAGTAATGGCAGTGGAAATTCTTTCCTGATTGCTTTCATTTCTCTGTGAAGTAGAAAGCAAGGTCAGCAACTGAGAGTGGGGATGGAGGGAGAGAGAAGGAGGGAGCAAGTCGTGAATCCTGTATGTTGGGAGTTTGCCCCGTTCATTTTCGGTTGTTCCGTGACTCTAGCTTTAGAGGCCTGGGCACCGTTGTGACCTTACAGGCAGTTCACTTGCTCTTATCTTTTTACCACGTTCCAGGCTGAGGATTCTGGGCTGAAAGGAGAGTTCCTGGCCAGATTCCTCCCCCTGCAGTCCTGGAGCACTTTCCACAGTGGCTGTGGCTGTTCAAAAACATCTACTAGATACAGAGACCGCTTTTGGAGAGACCTTATCAATGTTCTCCAGTTTATACTGTTTATATACTAAGCATCAGAAATCAACAAAACTAGAAAATCTGCCTATGAAGAGAAGAATCAGAAAGATGCATATCCCTTGAACATTTATTTGCAAAGGGACAGTGTTTTTTAATTTATTATTATTATTATTTAATGTTTTTATTTATTTTTGACAGAGAGAGAGACAGAGCATGAGCGAGGGAGGGGCAGAAAGAGAGGGAGACACAGAATCCGAAGCAGGCTCCAGGCTCTGAGCTGTCAGCACAGAGCCCAACGTGGGGCTTGAACTCACAGGCCGCGAGATCATGACCTGAGTCGAAGTCACTCAACTGACTGAGCCACCCAGGCGCCCCTTTAATTTATTATTAAAAAAGAGTTTTAAGTCCTATCATAACATCCACTTTTATCAAACAGTGAGAATGTATAAGCTCGGGCTAGGAATTAGGTTTCCAGGTGATATTTGAAGGCTGAAATACTACCTTGATTCAGTGGTTCTCAAATTTGACCATGCATCTGAACCCCTGATGGGGATGGTTGTTAAACCACTGATTGCTGGGCCTCATCTCCAGTTTCTGATTCTGGGGTGAGGCCTGCAGATTTGCATGTCTAAAAAGTTCCCAGGTAATGCTATGCTGCTGGTCCACGTTTTGAAAACTATTGCCTTAAGCAGTTAACTGCCTTTTTTTTTTTTTTGTAATAAATCAAGTCATATATATTAAAAAATATGCAAATAGTGCAGTTTATTTTCTTAAAGAGCTACCTATGTAATTCAGCATTTTCTTTTTGATATCTCATGAATACTACCTAAGGGAAAACTGAATTTTTTATTCATGCAATGGCATACGTTTAAAATCAGGACTATCAAGTGAAAGCAATAGCAGGAAAAACCTTCCTTCCTTTTGTGATTTATAAAATCAAAAGGTCTCTGGGTTCTTGCAATGCAAGAATTTTTTTTTTTTTTTTTTTTTTTATCCTTGATGATCTCTTTACCATGTGGATCAGAATCAAATGAGGAAAGCATAGTCAACATCTTAAAAGAACTTCAGCTAGAGGTGTCCTTCCAGTTAGGAGGTGTTAGCAGGGAGATCTCAGAATTCTCCACATCTAGGGGCGCCTGGGTGGCTCAGTTGGTGAAGCATATGACTCTTGGTTTCCGCTCAGGTCACGATCTCCATTTGGTTCGTGAGTTCCAGCCCAGCGTCGGGCTCTGCGCTGATAGTGTCGTGGAGCATTCTTGGGATTTCTCTCTCCCACTCCCTCCCACTTGACCCTCCCTGCCTTTCTCTCTCTCCCCAAAAATAAATAAACATTAAAATACAAGAATTCTCCATATCTAAATACTCCTGGCTAAAAACAAAACAAAACAAAACAAAACAAAACTCAAAAGGACAGGAGGGGAAGGGGAGTAATACAGGCTCTGGACCTCTGGTGGCATCCGCAGCATAGACTTAAGAACACAGATTCTGCAACCAGACTGAATGGGTATGAACCCCAGTTCTGTCACGTATAAGTTTGAGCAAATTATGTGCAAAACTTTGCCAATTTCTGTGGTGTAAAAATCCCTACTGTGACCCATTTCAAGCTACCAACTTTGTCACTGAATGTAGAATTAGGATGAGATAATGTACCAAAACATTGTAATTCTTGGCTACACAGAAGATGGGGGTCCAGGCTGACCAATGGAGTCTTGAAACAAGCCTTTCTTATCTGTTTGTATCTCCTGTTAGCTCCTCTTTGGTGCACAGGGAAAAGGATACATTTGTTGTTACTATTCTCATCTTCCTGTTTAGTGTTCAGAGGTGGGACTTTGAATTTGAGAGTTTAGCATGGGGATGAATAACTTAATCCTGGGTGCTGACAGTCCTAATTTCACAAATAGAGACATGGAAAAAAATGAGGAAAATAGGGTATGGGGGAATACAAAAAAAGGGGGAAAGGCTGGAGATCAGTGGACAAGGAAAAGTTGATGTACTGTGTAAGACATAATAGTGTCCACTAACAAAAAATGTTAACTATGAATACAACAAATTAACACAGAAAAATATAGAATATGATGTTAAAAAAGTTATGCTGACAACCTTCCGTGACACATCTCCCTCCACACTGTATTCTCTCTTGACTAAAGGCATCATTAACTACCAAGAAAGAAACCTGGGATTCACCTCCAACTTCTCACCCCCCAGCCCAATTACAGTTGGACAAGGGGTCCTATCAATTTTCTCATTATCTGCCTCCTCAGCTCTCAACTTAATTTAGGCCCTAATCATTTGTGGCTGGGACTATTCTAGTAGCTTCCTAATGGCTCTGCCTAGAGTCTGAATGCTCCTCTACAGAATGATTTTGAGTGTAGTGGTTGACAACATAGGCTCAGACTGCCCTAGGTCCCAATCCTTCAATTACGTACTAGCTGTGTAGTCTTGGATGTTACTTAGATTCTTCATCTGTAAAACCGGGCCAACACTAGTACAACCTCCTAATGCTGCTGTGAGGTTTACGTCAGGTGCTATGTAGGATGTACTCAGAACTGTACTCTGAACTATGCTCTGCATCACTATATTTAAGATTTTTTCTTTCCAGTTTACAATCCTTCAGTGGTTCCTTCTGTTTAGAAAGCTCCCAGATCCCACTTATCAATGAGGCAAACTCCTGCTTAGGCCATCAGGCCTTTGTTCAAGGTCGTATTTCTCATGAGGCCTTGGGCTATTCATTTAGGGCTAGTTTCTTTCTTCTTTTGGGCCTTCACCTTGAACCTCCCACTGCACTCAGCACTCCAGAGCAATCATCTGTTTAGAGGGTTATCCTTACAGAAAGCAAGCTACTCAGGGAGCCTGGGTGGCTCAGTCAAGTGTCTGACTTTGGCTCAGGTCATGATCTCATGGTTCATGAGTTTGAGCCTCTCATCTGGCTCTGTGCTGACAGCTCAAATCCTGGAGCCTGCTTCAGATTCTGTCTCCTCTCTCCGCCCCTCCCTTGCTTGCACTCTGTCTCCCTCTCTCAAAATTAAATAAACATAAAATAAAACAGCTTCTTGAGGGCAGGGATTGTTTTTTTTGTTTGTTTTTTGTTTTTTTGTAAATCTCCAGGACAAAAGCAGTGTGGCTGGCATAGAGAAGACGATCAGAAGCAATGAACAGTGTTAAGTACATACGGATATAAGAAAGGACTGAGAAGAGGGGAAAAAAAAACCAATTGTTTTGCTATGCTGATTGGATGATGGGAGTTTTAGTTAGCTCTTGTTTATTCTATGTGGTTTCTGTAATACAAAGTTAAAAATGGCTCCCATGTATCCATATGACCAATTGCCCTTCTGGTTAAAAAAGTAGACTGGATAAATAAAATGGACTACCACTTAGCAATACAAAGGAATATAATTATTCAATCATGGGTAAGTCGCACAAGTTTCTACTAAAGAAGTGATGACACACACACACACACTGAATAGAATGTAGTGAGTCCACCTGAGTTAAAATGCCAGTTGTACCACATAAGACAAGTTGTTTAACCTCTAGGGTTGCTTCTCATCTGCAAAATAAGAGAGTGACGCTGCCAGGAGAATTAAACACTCAGGTGCTCAATAGGTGTGGGGTAAAGTAGTCATTATTACAGAAGTTCTCGCAAGGACTTCAGAGCCCTTCCACTCATCACCAGTTTTGCACTGTGCTATCCCAGCTGCCTGCTGCAGTCCACACCTCTCACCCGAGACCCCCCCCACCTTCTCCATACCTCCTCCTGAACCCTGAGTTCAGAATAATTTTAATAATTATACACATTCATGCTTGATAATTAAGAGATTAAACGGGGGAAAAAAGGAAAAATTAACTCACTGGGAGTCCCACCTTACCGTTAATTAACCTCTGCTTACATCCTGGTATATGCTTTTTAGATTTTTTTTAATGCAAATACACTCATATTTATAATTTTTTTTTTAACAAAAACGAGTTCCAATTATACAGTTTAGCCCATCCATTTACCTTTACTTTATAACCCGTCCTTGAGCCACAGTCCCTTCCCCAGACCCACCGAGTCCCCCACTTCCCGCTCCCACGGGTGGGCCTTTCCTCTGAAGCCCCAGCCTTCCCGGGGCCCCGGTTCCGGCCCCACCTGCCAGGCCCCGGGCCGCCCCGCCCCCGCCGCGGCCGGCTTCCATCCCCGGCCCCGCACCCCGCGCTCGCCGCCACCGGGGGCCTGTCGCTCGCGGCTCCTCCGAGCGACCTGTTTCCGGTGGGGCAAGGGCGTCTCCGCCGCGGCCCAGCTCCGGCGCGCTCAGCATCGCCGGCGGCGGCCAGATGCAGGCGGAGCGAGGAGCTCGGGGCGGCCGCGGACGCCGGCCGGGCCGCGACCGGCCGGGCGGGGACCGCGACCGCGAGCGGGCGGGAGCCGCAGCGGCGGTGGCGAGAGGCGGCGGGGACGGAGGCGGCCGCCGGGGTCGCGGTCGGGGCTTCCGCGGCGGCCGCGGAGGGCGAGGAGGAGGGGCCCCGCGAGGCGGCCGCCGGGAGCCAGGAGGCCGGGGCGCCTGGGCCAGAGCGCCGGTAAGAGGCGGCGGCTTGTGGGGTCCGGGCCGCGATTTCGTGGGACTGGGTCTGATGAGGCCCCGCCGCGAGCCAGGAGCCGCGAGCGGCTTCCCGGCCGCCCGCGAGCAGGGCGGCGGCGGCACCTGCGCCTGCGCGGGACGGGCGGAGGGCGGCGGGGGCGCGCGCAGGGTGCGCACGTGGCGCGTCTGGGGCTGAGCCGCCGGTTGTCTCCCCGCCGGGGTGGCGCGGGAGTAGCCGCTCGGAGGGCTTCCCCAGCCTGCCCAAGTGGTCCGGGACGGAATGGCTAAGAACGCCGGGGCCGAGGCTGTGTGTCAGGGTTGCAAGGCTAGCGGGCTTGTTGGTTTTCGGGTGGAGTGTCGCCTGGATTGACCCTTGTGGTGTGGGGGTGCGGCCAGCGCTTGGTCTGGAGGAACTGAGACTTGGGCAGCCTTAGAGTATGGGCAGATGTTCCTGTTACTAGGAGGGCAGGGATTTTTTTTGATCTGTTGTGTTCACTGTGCAAGGTCTAGCACACGGTAGGATAATAAAGGTTTCCTGAAAGAATGCCCACCACGGAATGGACTCTATAGTATTTGGGGACAGGATCAGATGCATAGTTCTCTCTCTTCTTTTAATAGCATAGTTCTTTTACTACACAAGTGTCGGAATCAGGGGTCACTGGCCTTCGTCTTTAAAATTTTTTAATCAGGAAATGTTTCTGCAGTCAGGTCTGAATTTTAATAGCAATGTGATCGACCTTATTCACACGTTCATAGAAGGACACTTAACAGCTTGGAGCAGGGCATGATAGGGGGCAAACTTCACTTATCTCCCAGCTAAAGGGGTTTGAGTATGGTCTTTTTAGGAGCTGTTATTTTAACATTTGTACTGCAAAACGTACCTGTGCGGCACAGTGCTTGGGGCATCACTGATCCTTGCAGCCACCACCACTTCTGCCACTGTTACCACTATCATATTTTGAGCCCAAAACTGTGTATTTTTAATTATTGTGTGCATAGATTAAAAAAAAAATTTGGTTGAGGCAAAATTTCTTGTTACTGAAATGTTTGGAGTATTTTAAGGGCATAGAAGGTTAAGATGTCCCTAAAGGTAGTAATTGTATACCGAAATAAAGAGCTTAAAAAAAAATTAGAAAACTTAAAATTAAGTGTAACATACTTAACCTGGTTAGGATTAAAGTAGGAAATAAGTAAAATTTGAGGTATGAAGAAATCCTTAGGTTCAGTTGGCAGGAAATGATCAATCTAGTGCACACTGGCAACACATTTTGTCCTCATAACAACTGTATACAGTGGACTCTTGAACAACACAGGCTTGTGGGTCCACTTAACATGGGGATTCTTTTTCTTTTATAAACCAGTATAGTACTGTTAATGTATTCTTTTCATTATTTTCTTAACATTTTCTTTTCTCTAGCTTATTTTATTGTAAGAATACAGTATCTAATACATATAACATCTAAGTTATGTGTTGACTGTTTATGTTATTGGTAAGGATTCCAGTCAACAGTAGGCTATTAGTGATTAAGTTTTGGGGGAATCAAAAATTATATGTGGAATTTTCCACAGCACCCCTATCCTAGGATATGTATAAGAATCAACTGTATATATGTTGCATATATATGTAGTATAACTTTGTTACAACTTATTTTTTTAATTAAAAACATTTTTTTTAACATTCATTTTTGAGAAAGAGCGTGAGTGGGGGAGGGGCAGAGAGAGAGGGAGAGACAGAATCTGAAGTAGGCTCCAGGCTCCCAGCTGTCAGCACAGAGCCTGATGCGGGGCTTGAATCCACTGACAGTGAGATCATGACCTGAGCTGAAGTCGGACGCTCAACAGACCGAGCCAGCCAGGCGCCCCATAACTTATGTATTTATTACAACTTTATTTTTCTTAAATTTTTATTTTTTATTTTTTAGAGAGAGAGACAGAGTGCACACGAGTGGGGAAGAGGGACAGAAGGAGAGAGAGAGGCTCCACCCTCAGCACAGAGCCCAATGTGGGGCTCCATCCCACAACCCTGGGATGATGACCTGAGCCAAAATCAAAAGTTGGATGTTCAACCGACTGAGCTACCTTGGCACCCCACAACTTTATTTTTTAAACAACTTCAAGTTGTTTAACTTTATAACAACTTCATTTTATATCTATTGTATATATAAAATCTTCATTATTACCAATTAAAAATCTTCATTTTTAATTGACTTGCCCAAGCTTTTATAGCTAGTGGCAGAGCTGGAATTTATACTAAGCTGCTCTTGACTCAACTCTGTCTTATCTCTTACATTTTTGTGAACCAGTCACCTCTTAACTGAGAGCAAGGTAGATCGATGCTCCTTTGGCTGCCGGGATCATGTTTTAATAGTAATTGTAGTAATGGTACCTTTGGTACTTACTACAGTGTCTGACACATAGGCGTTACATAACAAGTGTCTTTAACCTGATGAATTGAGTGAATGAAGGTGCTTCTATCTTACAAATCTCTATGGAACTAAATTGAGTAAAATGATGGTACATTGTTTTGAGAATGAATAATATATTTTTTGATTTATGTTAATATTGTAACCTATTAAAATTTTAGGCTTTGATCCCTTTTTGGGATCGTCTTAAAAATCCCATCTTAGGGGCACCTGGGTGGCTCAGTTGGTTAAGTGTATGACTTCGGCTCAGGTCATGATCTCGTGGTCCGTGAGTTCGAGCCCCGCGTCAGGCTCTGGGCTGATGGCTCAGAGCCTGGAGCCTGTTTCCGATTCTGTGTCTCCCTCTCTCTCTGCCCCTCCCCCGTTCATGCTCTGTTTCTCTCTGTCTCAAAAATAAATAAATGTTAAAAAAAAAAAAATTAAAAAAAAAAATCCCATCTTAGGGGCACCTGGGTGGCTCAGTCGGTTAAGTGTCCGACTTCGGCTCAGGTCATGATCTCGCGGTCCGTGAGTTCGAGCCCCGCGTCAGGCTCTGTCTCTCTCTGTCTCAAAAATAAATAAACGTTAAAAAAATTAAAAAAAAATCCCATCTTATATATTCTTTTGGGATTTTTTTTTTCCCCTGCATAGTTTAATGATTCCGTGTGTCAGCATATGTAAATGTGTGGCACAGAGCTTGGTACATCACTGATCCCTGCAGCCATCACCACTTCTGCCACTGTTCCCACTATCCTATTTTCAGTCAAACCTGGATAAAGAGATGTTGGAAGGATTTCTTCCTTTTGGTTTGGTCTGTGATCTCTAAGTCCTTGCACTTCTTAGATTCTGAAGTACTATTCATCTTTAGGCTTGCTAGGAATACCGTTCTTGGTGCGTAAAGATTAAGGGGGACAAGATTGGTTGCCCTGCCTGAGGCCTCCTTGCTCTCCTATTGCATGTTGATTTGTGCCCCAAATGGAGAGTAATTGAAATGATCAGAAAGAAAGAAATTCATGATAGAGGTTTAGCTGTGTAAGGATCAGTTAGTTACCTAATTCCAGAACTTAATGTTGTTTACACCTTTCGCTTTCTACTTTATTTTTTTAAGTTTATTTTTGAGAGAGAGAGAGAGAGAGAGAGAGAGAGAGAGAGAGAGTGCACATGTGCGCGAACACGACTGGGGGAGGGGCAGAGAGAGAGAGGAGATGGAGAATCACAAGCAGATTCTGGGCTGTTAGCTCAGAGCCCCTTGCAGGGCCCAAACTCACAAATTGTGAGATCAGGACATGAGGCAAAGTCAAGAGTCCTAAGTTTAACCGATTGAGCCACCCAGGCACCCCTGTTTTCTATTTTAGACCACTACATACACATGGCTTGTTAATGAAAATCAGGACAAAATAAGACTAAACAAGTACCAGACAAGTAATTCTCGAAGGGAACTTTACTGAACACATTGGGTCTGCTAGTCTCTTGCACTTAAATCATTCCCTGTGTAGATCATATGAACCCTAAGTTTACGGAGTTTGGGTAAGCATATCATAAGGCTAATTATCTCCATTGAATGTCCGTCCACTTGAAGCATGACATTGCACTGGATGTAGCCATTAACTTAAAGCATACTAGGATTTGTTAGTATTATACTTACCTTTTTTTTATTAGTTTTTTTTTTAATGTTTTATTTTAGTTTAAAAAAAATTTTTTTTTAATGTTTATTTATTTTTGAGACAGGGAGAGACAGCATGAATGGGGGAGGGTCAGAGAGAGAGGGAGACACAGAATCTGAAACAGGCTCCAGGCTCTGAGCTGTCAGCACAGAGCCTGACGCGGGGCTCAGACTCACGGACCACGAGATCATGACCTGAGCCCAAGTCGGATGCTTAACCGACTGAGCCACCCAGGCGCCCCTGTTTTATTTTAGTTTTAAGAGAGACAGAGTGTGAGCAGGGAAGGGGCAGAGAGAGAGGGAGACACAGAATCTGAAGCAGGCTCCAGGCTCTGAGCTGTTAGTACAGAGTCCAACGCTGGGCTGGAACTCACGAACTGTGAGATCATGACCTGAGCGGAAGTTGGTGCTTAACCAACTGGGCCACCCAGGCGTCCCATATACTTATCTTTCTGATGAGCTACTAGCAGAGAGGAACTCAAGGCCTATCGGTAGTCCTCGGATAACTCACAGTTAGGAGAGGTTAACTAAGTTATCCGTTATCATGCAACCAGAAAATTACAGAGCCTAGATTCAACCCAAGCATTTTGGTTCCAGAAATGTTTTTTCCACTGTGTCCCTAAACTGTCTCTAGAGTGATTTGAGATTTGAAAGGTCAAGTGTGGCGGACTGTTGTATGATTCTTTCACACACTTTTGTTTTCCTGATGTTCCAAAATGGTGATCAGGATTGAAGGTAACACTGATGCCGTATTTGGTTATTGTGGATGTCGGCAGATCTTTGCTTTCTTGCTCCACGTTCAGATGGCAGCTGCTTTTAATCATTTTTAAATTATTTATGTCCAATAAAAGATAAGGCAGCTGTTTATAGCCACATTAAGGAGAGTAAGAACTTGGAGGTAATTTTTTTTTTCTGACCAAACTTTTGCTTTGCAAACAAAAATATAAATGCTTTGCCTGAATAGTAATTAATCCTAGATGCCCTTGACATTTTTATTGCTACTATTTCAGTAAAAGGGATATCTCTGACTTTGATATTCAAGTTTACCGTGAGCCTGGAGGAAGAAAAGATGTCAAATCCAAGTTGCTGGCAGGTTTCTATAGCATTTGCTCCTTCATTGTTGCTGAAAGGAGTGCCCCTCATTGTGCCAGCCAGACAGAGATGGAGAGTCCGTTAAAGCTCACACTTGATAGCCTCTAGGCTGTATTTCTTCCCTTTTCACAAAGCCTGACGTAAATTCACTTAGACACTGAACGTGCTCAAGTGTCCTAAAAGAAAATTGCTTTCAGATTAGCCCTTGGTAAGGGGTGCCTGGCTGGCTCAGATGGTGGAGCATACATCTCTTGATCTCGGGGTTGTAAGTTTGAGATTAGCTAAAAATAAAGTCTTTAAAAGAAGAAAAAAAAGATTAGTTCTTGGTAATCCATGAAATTGGCCCTTTCCTCTGCTGTAGACCACTCCTCAAACACGGTAACTACTTTGCTAATAACGTATACTGTTTTGAGATCTGTTTTTCTCACTGATCATTGTATCACTTACATATATACATTATTGACACTTTCTGCTGGTATTCTGCTTAAAGTCTTTTTGATAAATTATCTATGACATTGTACTTTAACATTTACAGTTAATACTTTTGATCATTGGTTCATATAGTTTCAGAATGTAAAGTTTCCAGCATATTGTTGATTTGACATTTTAATTAATTGTATATTTGACATTTTAAATAGAACTGTTGCATCATTCTTATACCTGGATGGAGTCCAAATACTATAGCGGTTTGATATTCACCATCATCCATTTAAGAATCTCACATTAATAAACTTTTCAGCAGTGAGAAGATTTACCTTATTTCTTATTCTTTTTATTTTGTGTTTTATTTTATTTTAAAGTTTATTTATTTATTTTGAGAGAGACAGAGGCAGCACAAGTAGGAGAGGGGCAAGAGAGAGAGAATCCTAAGCAGGCTGTGCACTGTCAGTGCAGAGCCCAATAAGGGGCTCGAACCCACAAAGCCCTGAGATTGTGACCTGAGCTGAAACCAAGAGTCGGACCCTCAACCTACTGAGCCACCCAGGTGCACCTTATTTTATGTTTTGAGTCCACATCTTCCTAGAACTTCATCTAATATATCTTCAAACTTGAAAAGCTTTTAGCAATCATTTCTTCTGCTTCCCTGTAACAAATTTTGATTTTTTTTTAAAAAAAGTCTCATAACCTTAAGGGCTTGGATGTAAAATTTTTTTCTTTTAGGTTAAATTGCGATTATACTGATTAATATACAACTTATTTTGATTAGCAGTTGTCACACAGAAAGGTAAAATTTTACTGTAAATGCATCTCATTTTCCCTAATGAGTTTAACTAGGTGTCCATGGATAAATGTGGCTTATTGCCTGAACGAAATAGGATTCAGTGTCAATTCTCTTCCCAATTAGATTTTTATAGATGTAAGCATGACATTATGGTTGGAGCTTCATCATATGTGTCACTCAATTCTTTGAATACCTTTCTAATTCTATATCAAAATCATTATTATAAAAATTTTTTTTTAATGATTTGTCATTTGACAACTGGATTAGGTTCTCCTTCAGTTTTGTCTAAAGCAAGGAATTGGAACCTTCCTGGTTTGCGGGACTTGTTACTCAGTCTTTAGAGTTATACTCTCTCAACATCTATACCTCTATTGAAAATTATCCCTTTGCTTGGGGCCTCAGGGAACGCACGACAGCCAGAGTGAGAATGGCTGAGCAGGGGTCGCCCGTCCTCAAGCGCTTTCTAAGACTGTTTTCAGTTGAGAGTATGGACACTGAAGATCTGAAACTTAATTCCCTAAGAACTCCTTGCTCATATACCTTTTGAGAAATCTTCATGAACCCCCAGGTGTATAGATACTCCATTTTGGGATTGTTGACTAAGAGCACATTACTTACTCTTTTATTATTATTATATTATATTATTTTATTATTATTACTATTATTACTTTAAGGATGATAGTTATTTACATGTATTTACCCAGAGGGATTTATTTATTTATTTATTTATTTATTTATTTATTTATTTATTGGGTGGGGGACGATGCACCACTTGTGGAGTATGGTTTCCAATTGTTGTCATTCTTAATGGTGTTTCTGTCTTTGTTTTAACTGATGCTCAGATGGAAAATGTCAAGCTCATAATTCTAGACTACCAGGATCTGTTTTCTGGGGAATTAGGTACTAAGCTATTGGGCTTTCACTGTTTTCTCCAGAAAAGTAGTGATTATTTTCCACGATTCTGGGAAAGTGAGGTTTCCAGAGGCCTGGTTAGGTCATTTGGTCCTACCCACACCACAGCATGACTTTCTAGACTTGGTTTTTTTTTTGTTTTGTTTTGTTTTGTTTTTTTTTTACTTTTTACAGTAAACTGTACCCCAGACATGTGGCTCAAACTCATGACCCCAAAACAGAGTTGCAGGCTCTACCAACTGAGCCAGTCAGGCGCCCCCCCACCAAGACTTTTTTAAAAAAGAAATTAAGTGGTTGAAAATAGATTTTCTACTCAGATGTCACTGTTTCCTGATGTGCTTTGAAATATCAAAAGGAGAAATAAGGACCATACTGACACATACTTATTTCTATTTTATAGACACTATAGATACTTATTTGTATTTTGTAGACATTAGATTCATTCTTTTTGAAATTTTATTTTCTTTTGTTAGAAGCCATTTGTGTGTGTGTGTGTGTGTGTGTGTGTGTGTGTGTTGAAGTACCAAGAACAAATGCTTTAATGCTGTTAATATTTTTTCTTTTGGGATGTAAATAATGTCAACAATTTTGTTGGTCTCAGAATTTTTTATAAAGGTGTCATGGGGCAGTGCGTGGAAAACTGATATAGATAATCTTTCACTTTTGAGTGGGTGTCGAAGGATGTTGACAAGAAATACAAATCGAAGCGTTTAATTTTATCCTGATGTTGCTAGGAGGCTGTTTTAGAATTTGACCAACCTGATGTCCATGAGCCTTAAATTGCTTAAAAGACAATTTCTGTAAAAACAGCACTCCCAGGAATACTGTTTCCTACAATCCATATCATGTCATTGGTATATGCAAACAGTAGGAAAATTAAAAAAACATGTGGGAGATTGATAGAATGAATTCCCTGTTGTACATATTTTATCCTCTCTTTGGGTCCTCTTTCTGTGAAGGACTGATACAAGTGTGTCTGATCTATACTTTTGTTGTGTGAGAGATAGGGGGAGTGAGTGCACATGCATGTGTGCGTGAGTGGGGGCGGGGGAGGAGAGAGTGAGAGAGAGGGAGAGAGAGAGAGGGAGAGAATCTCAAACAGGCTCCATTCCCAGCACAGAGCCCAACACAGGGCTCGATCCCATGACTGAGATCGTGACCCAAGCCGAAATCAAGAGTCGGACACTCAGGCGACTGAGCCCACCCAGGTGCCGCTGACCCATCTTCTTTAGTACCCAGTCAAACTTGTGTTGAAAGATAGCAAGCACATTTTAATATTAATTTAAGCAAGGCATCATTGAGATGATAGGACTGTTACCAAAAATTCACATATATTCTTGGATTATCAGTGCCATGATTCCTCCATTTATTTAGCTGTGGGAAGTTACTAATGTTGACACATGTTATTCATGTGTGTATATTCTGTGAAATAATTAGTCACCATATTTAGGTTTCTATAATCTCTGGCTTGAAAGGATCATTAACAGTTACATTTTGGGAAAATTTAAAATAGCTAGTATTCACTATCACAGTGTAATGCAGTGCGGATGTCATTTAAGTGGTAGATTTGGAGTCTGTGGCTCTGTTGTTCATCTAAAGGTCACATCCCAGTAGCTGGCTTCATGATATTGAGTACTAGGATATTTCATCCCCACCTTTTCATTTTTCTACAAGGCTGATAATAAAATAACATGTCTTTGTGTAATATTTGGGCTCATTAAAGCTTGGTCTTACTGAAAAGGGCTTAATCCCTGTCACAGGTATATAAATCTCAAATCCTTCCAAAGAGGTTATGAGTTTTCTGGGAGCAAAGCTTGATGACAAATGAATATTTTTCTGAAGACAAAGCTCGGCTTCCTATTTTCCCTTAACTAATCTTCACTTCATTTTCAAGTTGTGTTTTGGTTGGCTGCTTCTTTATTATGCCAGTATGAATTTGTAGAACAATTCCTGTTAAGTTTTAAAAAACATTTTTCTTGGAGCAGCTGGGTGGCTCAGTCAGTTAAGTGACCGACTGTTGATTTTGGCTCAGGTCATGATCTCAGGGTTCGTGAGACTGAGCCCCACGTCTGGCTTTGCACTGAAAGTGCGGTGCCTGTTTGGGATTCTCTCTCTCGCTCTCTCTCTACCCCTCCCCAGCTCTCTTTCTAATAAATAAATACACATTTTTTTTTTAAAAGTATTTTTCTCCTCTTTACAGCCAAGAGAATCATTAAATTAAGAGGTGACCAGAAAATGTTATTTAAGACCATGTATTTTGGGGTGTCTGTGTGGCTCAGTCAGTTGAGTGTCAGACTCTTGGTTTTGGCTCTGGTCATGATCTCACGGTTTACGGGATCAAGCCAGCATTGGGCTCTACGCTGACAGCATGGAGCCTGCTTGGGATTCTCTCTCCCTCTCTCTCTATCCCTCCTCTGCTTGCTCATGCTCTCTTTCTCTCTTTCTCTCAAAATAAATGAATAAACATTTAAAAAAAAGAGCATGTATTTTAATTCACTGGAAGGAGAAATTAAGTAGACAAGTTGATTTTTCATTTTATAATATGGAAGTAGACTTCAAAGGGATGGTTTTTAGACAGAGTTGGCAGGGATGGGGTCTCAGGTTTGTGCCTCATCTGTATTCCGGTTGGCTTCTGGCAGTCAGGGAGGGGAGGGGTGGGAAAGGGCTGTTGAAGCTTGAGGATGAATGTTTGCTCTGGTGGATGGCACCACAGTGATTTCATACAGAATGGGATCTCTGAAAGCTTAAGTGTTAGAATTGAAGAATTACAGACAGAGAGTGATTATTATTTCAAGATACTAGTATAAGTTTACAGACGCATGAATGAGTAGGGTATACCTCCTCAAAACCTACTCATTATTCTGCCTTTTTTTTTTTTTGGCTCTCTTTTCCTTTCTCTCTTCTCTTTATCTTTTCCCCCCACTAGTGTTGCATTTGTTTGTTTGTTTGTTTATTTAGTAAGCTTCACACTCAGAGATCAAGGGTCGCGTGTTCTAATAACTTAGCCCACCAGGTGCCCTGTGTTGTTATGGAGAGAAATCACATGGCGGCCAATAATGTATGTTTCAGAGTCTAACAGAAACTGGTTAGAATCCTACTCTCCATCCCCCCAGTTACTAGTTATATCTGAAAAGTTGCTTAAGCTTCCTGAAACCTCAGTTTCATTACCTGTAAAGATGATTAAGAGTGTTCACCTCACACAGTTGTTGTAAAGAGTGAATTAGGTGAACACAATAAAAGGCAGTTTTTATACTTATCATGCCACTCTGGCGCCCTCCCTCATTCGGGGTCTTCTCAGAGTGCGAAGGTCAAATGCAAAACTATACACTCATTCACATGTAACACATGAACACACGCACACACATATATAGAATATTTAGAATTTATATTACTTATGAATATCGTTTATTCATTTAAAATTTCCTTAAAAGCCTTGAAGCATGAAGTCTCCCAGTCTTTACTGAGGGGCTGCTGTGTGTGTGTTGGGGCATGTGTTCATGCTCTGGCAGGAAACTTGTAACTCTGCCTTAACCTTTCCTTCCTGCTTGTGTAGAGACTCAAGGTTAGCCAGAGGTAAGAGGTCATTAGGGACTTCTCAGATCTTTTCTGGGCATGCCCACAGTGATGCACAAATTGCATGGCCTTCTAGAGTCCCAGGGATATGCCACAGTTTTACAAAGACCTCTTGGACATCTCTTTCCCCAGTTTTAGCTTATAAGGTGTTTGTTTATTTATTTTTTCAGTCTCTTTTGAGGCCCACCTGTTATCACTGCCTCAGGCAGTTGTGGTTTTAAACTTTTGCTAATTGTTTCTCACGAATTCCCTGATGATAGGACTGTTCACATGGAGTGAGCTCTGAACCTGGTTGAATGAAGACAAGACCCAAGAATGGAATTTTTCACAGAGCTGCCAGAGAGGTCAAATAGTGACAGGTCCCTGTGGAGGGGACTTTCAGCAAGCTTTTCTTCCCTCTTCCGTGGTTGTAAGGCTGCTGTTTTTCACGTCACCATAGTTGTGAGCCTGTCGGTTTTCAAAGCAAATGCAAAGTTTGTTACTGCAGAGATGAGAATGGGACAAGTTGCAGTTCTTAGAGATTTAGCTGTTTTTCTTCCATAAACTCTCCTTGGATTGTTGTAGGTTTTGGTTAATTTCCAGAGTTCTTGGTTTTGGCAGTTTTTGTCAGTGTTCTTGTTGCTTTTGCAGTACAGTGGATTTTCAGGGGTCCTTACTCTGCCATTCTGGGAATATTTCTGTTCTCCTTTATTTTATTTATTTTAGAAATCTTTTTTGATGTTTTATTTTTGATAGAGAGAGATAGAGAAAGAGCGAGCAAGCAAGCAGGCAGAGAGAGAGGGAGACACAGAATCCGAAGCAGGCTCCAGGCTCTGAGCTGTCAGTACAGAGCCCGATGTGGGGCTCGAACTCACAAACCATGAGATCATGACCTGAGCCGAAGTCCAACACTCAACCGACTGAGCCACCCAGGTGCCCCTGTTCTCCTTTATTTTGATGCAGCCATTGCTGCTGTTTCTAATTGTTAGAAACTTCTCCCTTTGTTTGAGACAAATCGTATCTCCCCTTCACTCTTTTATGTGTACCAGCCAGAGTTTTGTTCTCTGGAACAACAGAATTTTTGATTGAGCCAAAACACAGAATTCTCTTAAGCCTGAAAAGGTCATGGGGGGTGGTTTCAGTGTTTAATGTGAGAGATTTTTTTTGTTTTCTGAAACTGTCAACTTGGAATTGATCACATATAATAAGAGTATATTAAGAAGGCAAAAACTAATGATTTAATTATTTAGGCAAATTTGATATTCCATCATTTTGTAAGACTCTTTTCATCATTTCTCTGAAGATTTTGGCACCTAATTTATAGTTTACATTCTTTATTACTTTCTGGGTGACATCTACTTATATATGATTGATACGTACCACATCATGATTTTCACTATGTGATTTCTTCAATTTCAAACTTATCTAAAGTATGACCTCTCTCAACATGCCTTGTTTTGTTATGAAAGTTAATCTTTGTTTCCATTCCTCCCCTTTTGTATCAGTGATACACGTATCTCCTAAATCTATAAAAGTTTTACCTATTCTGGGGCGCCTGGGTGGCTCAGTTGGTTAAGCATCCAACTTTGGCTCAGGTCATGATGTCACAGCTCGTGGGTCTAAGGCCTGTGTCTAACTCTGTGCTGACAGCTCAGAGCCTGGAGCCTGCTTCGGATTCTGTGTCTCCCTCTCTCTCTGACCCTCCCCTGCTCATGCTCTGTCTCTCTCTCAAAAACAAACAAACAAAAAGTTTTACCTACTCTCCTGTTAAATGATAGAAAAATACCAAGAAGAAAATAAAAATTACCTATAATATTACCACCTATAAATAACCACTGTTAACATTATGACGTACATTTGTTTTCCATATAAAACTGGAAACAGGTCATGATAAGACTTTAAAGGGAAAAAAGACAATATTGTACTTATGTAAAAATTATAAGATCTATGCATGCATTAGGATCCTAAAAGGATATAAATACGTATCAAACTATTAACTGTGTTTGGAGTGGGAAAAATACAGGGATTATGTGGAACTTTTTAATCTTTTTTTTTTTTTTTTAATATGAAACTTATTGTCAAATTGGTTTCCATACAACACCCAGTGCTCATCCCAACAGGTGCCCTCCTTGATACCCATCACCCACCCACCCCTCCCTCCCACCCCCTATAAACCCTCAGTTTGTTCTCAGTTTTTAAGAGTCTCTTATGTTTTGGCTCCCTCCTTCTCTAACCTTTTTTTTTTTTCCCCTTCCCCTCCCCCTTGGTCTTCTGTTAAGTTTCTCAGGATCCACATAAGAGCAGCACTTTCAACAATAGCCAAGTTATGGAAAGAGCTTAAATTTCCATCAACTGATGAATGGATAAAGAAATTATGGTTTATACACACAATGGAATACTACGTGGCAATGAGAAAGAATGACATGTGGCCTTTTGTAGCAATGTGGATGGAACTGGAGAGTGTGATGCTAAGTGAAATAAGTCCTACAGAGAAAGATACCATATGTTTTCACTCTTATGTGGATCCTAATCTTCTTTTTTAATTCAAAAATTTAAATGTTTGTTTATGTTGTAGAAAAATAAATATGTTCCCCATTGGAAAGAGGATTCTACGGATATACATTGATTATAAAATAAGGTGAGACAGGCAGGAAGATGATGCATATAAAAATAACAGGGATTATCTCTAGGTGATGGGACCATGTGGTATCATGCAGTGTGGTCAGTACAAACAGGTTTTCTGGGGAAAGATGATTACTTTAGTTTGGACAGGCTTGATACCTGTCCATTTTTCTCTGTCCACAAACACACACACTATTTTTTTTTCTTAAAGATTTTTTTAATCTTTAAGAGTAAATGGTAGTGGGGCACCTGGTTGGTTCAGTTGGTTAAGCATCTGAGTCTTGATCTTGGCTCAGGTCATGATCTCACAGTTTGTGGGATTGAGCCCCATGTCGGACTCTGTGCAGACAGCTCGGAGCTTGCTTGGGATTCTCTCTCTCCCTCTTTCACTGCCCCTCCCCAACTTGTGCATATGCACTCTCTTTCAAAACATATAAATGAACATTAAAAACAAAACAAGCTTAAAAAAAAAAAAAAGAGTAAATGGTAGACATGATGCCGTTTTACCCCCTAAACACTTCAGTGTATATTTCCTAAAGGCAAGGAAATTTCATACAACCATAGAACAATGATTGAAATCAGGAAATTAACATTGGTAGAATACTGTTATCTAACCTTATTGAGATTTTGCCAGTTGACTCATTACTGTCCTTCATCAGGTTTTGAATCTTAAAGCAATGACATACAGATGTAGGACAATTAGAGATTATTTCCTATGGCAGTTACCATGGCATCCTGTCTAGTCTGTTTCTGTTATGTTACTGTGTCTTAGTTCTCAACAGCCTGTTCCTGCTTTTTTTTTTTTTTTTTTTTCTCCAGCCTCTAGATTTCTCATGAATTTTAGGAGCTACTTTAAATGAGGAAATTCCATGGGGCGCCAGGGTGGCTCAGTCAGTTGAGCCTCCGACTTCAGCTTAGGTCATGATCTCTCAATATGTTGGTTTGGGCTCCGAGTCGGGCTCTGTGCTGACATCTTAGAGCCTGGAGCCTGCTCTCGATTCTGTGTCTCCCTCTCTCTCTGCCCCTTTCCCACTCACGTTCTCTCTCTCTCTGAAAAGTAAAATAAACATTGGGGTGCCTGGGTGGCAAAGTCTGTCCGACTTTGGCTCGGGTCATGATCTCATGGTTTGTGGGTTCGAGCCCCAGGTTGGGCTCTGTGCTGACAGCTCAGAGCCTACAGCCTGCTTCTGATTCTGTGTCTCCCTCTGTTTGCCCCTCCCCTGTTCACACTCTGTCTCTCTGTCTCTCAAAAAAGAATAAATGTTAAAATAAATAAATAAAATTTAAAAAAAACATTAAAAAAATTAAAATTAGGAAATTCTTTCAGGAAATTCCTCTTTTGCCTAAATTAGCCAGAATTCTGTAGTTTGCAACCCAAATTCTACCGTTCTATATTTTTCACACTTTACATTTTTCAAAGTCTTACTCCCCCTTACATGTTCCGTTCAAATGTCGCTTTTCTCTGTGAATCTTCTGGTTTTCCTCAGTTAGTAATGTTGTACTTTGTAAACATAGTACTTATTTTCAAGTCTCATTTGATTACAGTTAATTATTTACTTGTCATATGTTTGCTTCATTAATTATAAGCTACATGAAGGCCTGTACATGACGCAGCACTGTGATTTTCAAGAAGAGTTCCATTAATGTTTGGACAAACAGCGTTGAGAAGGTAGTTTAGAAGGTAAATGGTGCAAGCTAGAGAGAGTGTGTCTTTTTTTTTTTAATGTTTATTTTTATTTTTGAGAGAGAAAGTGTGAGCAAGGGAGGGGCAGAGAGAGAGGGGGACAGAGGATCTGAAGAGGGCTCTGTGCTGACAGCAGTGAGCCCGATGTGGGGCTCCACTGTGACATCATGACATGAGCTCAACCAACTAAGCCACCCAGATGCCCCTAGAGAGAGTGTGTTTTTAGGTAGAGTCATTTTGGGAGGTCAGGTCAGGAGAACCTTTATGTTTCATTTGTTTGTTACAGTATTTGAAGTAGCTTCTTTGGGTAGTTGAAAGGTCAGTAGCTAAAAAGAGATTGCTCTCCCCAGGGCCAGATTTATACACAAACATGAATTCACATTGGATTTTATATTCTCCTAGTTCTAGGTCTATTAAACTTTACAATTCATTGCAAACAGTAGATGTTTTAACTGTGAGACTGAAACAGGAATTATAGTATCCAGAGATTTTTTTTTTTTTAAGTAGTCTACACCCAGCATGGGGCTCAAACTCATGACCCTGAATTCGAGAGTTGCACGCTCTACCAACTTAGCCAACCAGGCTCCCCCAGAGATCTTTTATCTAGAGAACCCCTTTTCACTCTTCAGTTCCTTTTTATCTTTGTAAACTCAATTTGTTACATATATTTTTCAAGTTTTATTCTTTGTGTGTACTTTGGATTCCTTGCCACTTTTACCTTTGCCATTTTCGAGGTCAATTATTAACTAGAAAGGATTTTTTAAAAAACTAATTATATATTTCTGTATTTTTATTCTGATACTTGAAATGTCGGATTTCGTAAGAAATTTTGTGCTTATTTTTGTGTTTTTTCCTTAACTATTTCTTACACTATTAGTGATGAATTGACAAGAGTACATATTTGTTAAATTTAAACTAAAATTTATTTGTAAGAGTGTGCTGTTTATTTTATGTATAGAATAATGGGATAAGAGAGATCTTTTTTTGACCTAGCAGGGAGGAATTAAAGCACACCAGCATTTTATTAACATTCCCGTTACTATTTTATTTTATTTTATTTTATTAATGTTCATTTATTTTTGAGAGAGTGAGAGAGATAGAGTGTGAGCAGGGAAGAGTGGGGGACACAGAATCTGAAGCAGGCTCCAGGTTCTGAGCTGTCAGCACAGAACCTGATGCGGGGCTCAAACTCACAAACCATGAGATCATGACCTGAGCTGAAGTCGGATGCTCAACCAACTTAGCCACCCAGGTGCTTCCCCTCCCCCCCCCACTTTTTTTTTTAACATTCCTTTATGCTGAGTTAGGTCAGGACCTAAACCAGGCCTGAGCATTCTTGTGTCTCAATTTTGGTTTTCTCATGAATGATTTTTAAATTGTTACACACATCATTCTAGATAAAAGATACTAGCATCATAGCAACGTTTTTAAAACCATGGGGAAGGGGCACCTGGGTGGCTCAGTCATTTAAGCATCTGACTCTTAATTTTGGCTCAGGTCATGATCTTGTGGTTTGTGGGTTTGAGCCTGGCATCCGGCTCCCTGCTGACAGTGTGGAGTCTGGTTGGGATTCTTTCTCTTTCTCTTTCTCTCTGCCCCTGCTTGTGTACTTTCTCTCTCTCTCTATGTCTCTCTCAAAATAAGTAAATAAACTTAAAAAAAAAAAACAACATGGGGAATATAGACAAGTATCCAGTATTTAGAGACATTTACATTTTTAGGATAATGGTAAAACTGCAGTGTAATAACAGTAACAATACAAAGGCCTTTCATATTGATGATGGCTAAGTGTATTCAATGTGTCTCAGCCAATGCTCTCTTTTTTGGACTGTCTTGTGACTCAAGTTTTAAGTTATTATTATTAATTTTGTTTTTTCCAAAAAATGCAAATTGTGGGTTCTTCACAAATTTGCTTCAAAGAGAAGGTGGAAACATAGATTGCTTACAAATGTTCAAAAATCCATGCTAATTTCCTTGGAGATAAACTTCCTAATGCAACTAGGTGTAGAAATAGCCCTTTAAGACTATGTTTTTAAAAAAACAGAGTTGAGCACATTCTGTATTGGCTGATACTCTTCTCTAAGTTGATAGAACCCATAAATGAAGCACTTAGACATCGAAATTTAGCTGGTGGCCCTGCAGTTCTGTAGTTGGCAATTTATTTTGCAGATATGTCTGAACACCTTAGTAAATGTATGGGAGCAATTATTCGTCGCAACAGTGTTTAAATTAAGGAAGAGCTGGAAACAACTTCCAAGTCTCTATTAAGAAGGATTGGTTCATATGTTATGGTATGTCTATGGAGGAATGCCATGTAGCTGTTGAAGAATGGGGTAAATATGTAAAATGTCCTGCATCGGGGTGTCTGGGTGGCTCAGTCGGTTAAGCATCCGACTTCAGCCCAGGTCAGGATCTCACCGTCCATGAGTTCGAGCCCCGCGTCAGGCTCTGGGCTGATGGCTTGGAGCCTGGAGCCTGCTTCCGATTCTGTGTCTCCCTGTCTCTCTGACCCTCCCCCGTTCATGCTTTGTCTCTGTATCAAAAGTAAAATAAACATTTAAAAAAAAAATGTCCCACATCGAGGAGAACAGTTACTTAAAGAAAGTCAGTATAGTATCTTTCCGTTGTGTAAAAAGAAGATAGGTATCTATATGCAGAAGATATTTCTGGAAGGCTAGATGGGAAACATGTAGTAGTTACCTTTGGGGAATGAGACTAGGAGATTAAGGAGGATGAGAATTGAGGATTAATGAGGATTATGTCTTTCTGTACTATTTTAATTTTGATTTTGCTACCATGAGCGTGCATCACTCATATGAACAAGGAAGTAAAAAACCAATAAAATTTAAATGAAAACATTGTTTCTTCAGAGTAGCCTCTAAAAGAAATCCTTACATTTCTTTCTTTCTTTCTTTCTTTCTTTCTTTCTTTCTTTCTTTCTTTCTTTCTTTCTTTTCCTTCCTTCCTTCCTTCCTTCCTTCCTTCCTTCCTTCCTTTTTGAGAGAAAAAGAGAGTGTGTGTGTGAGCACAAGCAGGGGAGGGGCAGAAAGAGAGGTAGAGAGAGAATCCCAAGCAGGTTCCACACTGTCAGCACGGAGCCATCGAGGAGTCAGCATGGAGCCTGACTCGGGGCTCGATCCCATGAACTGTGAGATCACGACCTGAGCCGAAACCAAGAGTTGTACATTTAACAGACTGAGCCACCCAGGCGCCCCAGAGAAATCCTGACATTTAAAGGATTATCAGAATCTCCCTGGGAAAGAGGTAGGCGGTGGTAAATGTAGTTTTCCAGGTGAAGAAATAGCCATTGGGTTGAGTTAGGCCTTTTTAAGAATACAGCCGAGTGGTGGGATTGATACTTGAACTTGAGGTTTCTGATTTCTAGGAGGAGATTTAATATTGTGTTCTGAGTGATCAAAACAATTGACACAATGAGCTGTTTTCTTTTCCCTCCCAGAGCAATTAAGTACTTTTCATGGTTTCCCATCAGGCGTTAATGTCTTTCTTTTTAATATAGCAAATGGTTAGAATGTATTTAATTGTAGCTCATCCCTTTGATCTATAGACCTAAAGCTTTCTAGTTTACTCAGTATGTATCTTCTTACTCTTCGAGATCGCAAAAGGTGGAGTAGTAGGATATGAAGATGGAAGTTTAAGGTTTTCCACCAAATGGCTTAGAAATTGAGATTTCTCACAGAGAACAAACTGGTGGATGCCCGAGGGGAGAGGAGTAGGGGAATGAACAAAATGGGTGAAGGGGAGTGGGAAGTACAGGCTTCTGGTCGTGGAATGAATAAGCCACAGAAATAAAAGGCACAGCATAGGGAGTAGAGTCAATGATACTGTAATAGCATTGTATGGTGACAGAGGGCAGCCACACTTGTGGTGAGCACAGTATCACATATAGACTTGTCCAGTCACTATGTTGCACACCTGAAACTAATGTGACACTGGGTCTCAACTATACTTCAACTAAGAAAAAAGAAGAAACTGAGGTTTCTGCCTGGTATCCTGAAGTCTAGGTGTGTGTCTCTCCCACGCTCTTCTCCCCAAGCTGTGAAAACCATACTTCCAGCCCCAAATTATAGTTCTTTAAAAAACAGAAGAGGTTCCTAGTGGGCTGCTGTGATGTGTGATATTAAAAAGACTGGGAGAGGTGCCTGGGGGGTTCAGTCGGTTAAGTGCCGACTTCGGCTCAGGTCATGATCTTGCAGTTCATGAGTTCGAGCCCCACACCGGGCTCTGTACTGACAGCTCGGAGCATGGAGCCTGCTTCGGATTCTGTGTCTCCTTCTCCCTCTGCCTGTACTGCACTTTTTGCATCCATCTGCCTTCTCAATTTATTTTTTTCTCTAAATTTGGGACATCTGTAGCAAACAGTATTAATTCATTCTCATTCCCACTCTCTCTCACTTATAAAACATTTAAATTTGAAAAGCCTGTAAGAGAGCACTTGGTATTAGAATGCCATCATTATAATTTATAATCAATTAAATCATCCTATGGAGGAAAAAAAAATAAGTGTTCACAGTGCTGTGTTAAGTATACACCTTCTGGAAGTGCAAATTGCTTAGAAGTTGTGATTAAAGGATTTTTTAAAATAAGCAAATTTAGGGGCGCCTGGGTGGTGCAGTCGGTTAAGCGTCCGACTTCAGCCAGGTCACGATCTCACGGTCCGTGAGTTCGAGCCCCGCGTCAGGCTCTGGGCTGATGGCTCGGAGCCTGGAGCCTGTTTCCGATTCTGTGTCTCCCTCTCTCTCTGCCCCTCCCCCGTTCATGCTCTGTCTCTCTCTGTCCCAAAAATAAATAAAAAACGTTGAAAAAAAATAAGCAAATTAAAAAAAAACATTTTTTAGGTTTCATTTATTTTGAGAGACACAGAGACAGTGTGAGTGGGGGAGGGGCAGAGAGACAGAGAGGGAGAGAGAATCTCAAGTGGGCTCACCACTGTCAGCACAGAGCCTGACATGGGGCTTGAACCCCTGAAACCACGAGATCATGACCTGAGCTGAAATTGAGAGTCAGACGCTTAACCAACTGAGCCACCCAGGTGTCCCAAGAAATGAATTTTTAAAAGCAAATGTGTAAGTGCTTTTTGGCCTAATCAAATAGAGGACAACCAATGTCAAATGAAGTTTGAACTAGATGTATTCACTCCTAGGCCCTTGTCCAGCTCCAAAACCATGACAAAATTTCAGGCCCCTCCGAGGCATCACTTGCAGCGCAGAGCCTGTGTCTGCTTGCAGCCGAAATGAAACCAGCAACCAAGCAGTTTTACTAGTGAACAGCAGGGGGGGTAAGCAGTCTAACATTTTTCCAGTGGGGGTAACAACATTCATTTCCTGCTCTAGCCATTTAATCAGAGGACCATGGAATGCATGCATAGTTCAGCCCTTAGCTGAGCAGACTAAAACTACAACAGTAGCAAAAATCTTCGTAGTGATTGCCTGACTGAGCCACTCACCGCCCCAGCAAATGTATGAGTTTAATATGGTGTTACATATTTTATCCTTGACCCAGGAATTTCTAGATGAAACTGTTGACTGAAACTTACTTGTATAAAGTTTTTTTTTTTGTTTTGTTTTGTTTTTTTTTTGTTTTTTTTTTTGGTTTTTTTTTTTTTTTTTTTTTTGAGAGAGAGACAGAGACAGAGTGCCAGTGGGGGGAGGAGGAAGGGCAGAGACAGAGGGAGACAGAATCTGAAGCAGGCTCCAGGCTCTGAGCTGTTAGCACAGATCCCGATGCGAGGCTTGAACCCACAAACTGTGAGATCATGACCTGAGATCATGACCATGATGCTTAACTGACTGAGACACCCAGGCGCCCCTGAAACTGCCTTGTATAAACTCCAGATCTGGTTATGTATTATCGTATTTGTGAAATCTCAATACAGTTTCATTTGTTACTGACATTAATGGCTTAGAGTCCAGGGAGAACTATATATACAGAATCAATTTTGGGGAATGAATAGCAAACTGTGGAAGTTGTTCTTTTCTTTTGAGTTATTGGCCCCTTTCGATATACTGACTTTTGTTTGCACTATGTTCTTAATATTCTGGATTGTATACAGTTTATTGCATATTGCAATTTACAGTTGCAATTTATGTATGTAGAGGCCTGTTGGTACCATAGCCATCTGTATCTCCCTGCTTTCAAAACTAGTATGTCTTTAAGTACACATTTATTTTAAAAGAACAAATTGAAGAGCCATCTTTTTTTTTTAGTGTAGGAGCTGACTGTATACATTGTATAAACATAGACAGTTGGCTCGTGTCCCTCTATGTCTGCACATATATTAATATATTAATGAACATGTAAGTTGTATATTAATATCCTACTTGGAAGCTCCTTATATTCCCAGATTTTCCTTTTTCTTTATGATACTTTATATGACTTAATGGTTTCCTTTAATGAATATTCACTAGGCAAAATAGCTTTCTTTTATTGTTTTTTGACATAAATAATAATCACTCATGGTGTTATGGACTGAATGTTTGTGACCTCCCCCATCCCCAAATTCACATGTTGAAGCCCTAACCCCCAGGTGACTGTATTTGGGCTTGTGTGGAGGTAATAAAGTTTAAATGAGGTTATATGGGTGGGGCCCTAATCTGATACGTTGGTGCCCTTTTAAGAAGAGGAAGAGAGACCAGAGCGCCATCTCGCTCTCTCTTTGACGTGTGAAGGAGATATAGCAGGAAGGCGGCTGTCTGTAAGCCAGGAAGCACCAAATCTGCTGGCACCTTGATCTTGAACCTTCCAGCCTCCAGAATTGTGAGCAATAAATTTCTGTTGTTTAAGTGCCCCCCCCCCATCTGTGGCATTTTGTCGTGACTAATACATATTAGCTAATTCTCTAGCCATAAATAAATAGTTTTTTTTTTTAAACAATGGTTAATATGAAGATTTCAGATGAAGTAAAATAAGAAAACCAACAGGAATTTTAATGCTAAGGCCATGTATTACTGAAATGAATAGCCCAGCCTGCCTTTGGCTGTAGCTTGTATCTTTCAATTCTTTGGTTCCTGATCTTTTGATTCTCTTCTTATTCATGATTGTTTACTCCACACATATGAATAACATTTTTGCCCCCTTTTCCTTTAATTAGCACGCGGTAGAAACACCGCCTGATACTGGGTTAAAAGGGCTCTACCGCTCAAAGTAGGAGAATTCTTTCTGCAGGCATTGTATTCCTCCCTGCCATTGCTGTATGTATTGTAGTGCCACATACTTAGAGGCTTAAAGCAATAGACACTTATTATAGTTCTGGAGTCTGTTTTATACTTTTGGAACTATCTTATAGTTTGGGAGTATGTGGGTCTGTCTCCCTGGGCTAAAATCAAGGTGTTGACAGGGCTGTGTTTTTTCCTGGAGGCTCTACAGAGAATGTGTTTCCTTGCCTTTCCAGCTTCTAGAGGCTGCCACACTCCTTATGACTGGGGTCCTTTAAATTTAAAGTCAGCAGCCTATCATCCCTCTGACTTCCGTGGTCACAACTCTTTCCCTCGCTCTCTTTTTCCACCTCCCTCTTCCACTTCTAAGGACACCTGTGATTACATTGGGCCCACCTGGATAATCCGGGGTAATTTCCTTATTTTAAGGTTAGCTGATTAGCCACTTTAATTCCCATCTACAACCTTAATTTCCCTTCTCTGTGGTCCCAGAAGAGTCACAGGTTCAGAACATTAGGACATGGATAGATCTGGGGGAAGGCCTTTATTCTGCCTATCACAGGCAGAAAGGGATCTACTTAAGACAGCACAAGAAAACTTGGTTTTGAAAATTTTGGGAGTTCATGTCCGTCAGCTTATCTTTTTCTGGAGGAACCATGCTCTGTGAGTGTTTCTCAATTGTTTAAACCCATGCCCTCTTTTGAAAAACAAAAAATCTCGTGTAGTCGATGGTCAATACAAACATTAGGTTTTTCTCCACCTAAGATATTCACATACCCAAACTCTCCCCCCCATCGTGAGAGCTAACAATAGTTTGTCACACCTATACTTACCCTATGTCTGGGCCACTGGGATAGGCTCTGGGATATAGTGTTCACACTTCCGTTCAGATTTAAAATCTGTGTAGTGTTTGCTTTATTCTTGTCACCAACTCCATTTCCCCCATAATAGTAATTATTCGATCTTGCTATTGTGAACTTATTTAAAGAGGCCTAGCAAATATTTTGTAAACATGTCCACATACTTAAGCACTAGGTAGCGTGTGGATAGTGCTTGTTCAGAAAAAGTAAAAGACCTACAATTTCAACTGCTTAGTTGATTAGAAGTTAATTTTCAGTCTCATTCTATCAACTGAAAAAACTCAAAGCACTAGGACAAGGTGATTGCTTTTTGTTGATATGTGGTCTCCGGGCACGTATCCTGCAGGTTTATACACAGGGAGATCGATCTATATCTTTCTATCTACCTTTCTTTCTGTCTATCTCTATAGGTCTATCTCTCTATATGGTTTAAAAAATAGACTTGATAGGCTTTTTAGAAGAGCTTTAGATTTACAGAGAAATTGAAAGAGTAGTATAGACAGTTTCCATATATCCCATGCTTAGTTTCCCCTGTGATTAACATCTCATTATTATAGTACATGTGTTACAATTAATGAACCACTGTTGATACGCTATTAACTCTCCATGCCAGTAGAGGAATGTTCCTTTATTGGAATTTGTCTGATGTTTCTTTCATGATTAGACTGAGGTTATGGGTTTTGGGAGGTTAAGTACCGTCACCCTAACATATCAAGTGCACATACTATCATGATTGTTGATGCTGACCTTGGTCATCTAGCTGAGTTGGTAATTGTCAGGTTTCTTTAAAGTTATGCCCATCTGTCTTCTACACTGTTTTCTGGAAGGAACTCACTCTCTGTAGCCCTTGGAGATGCAGAATCTATGTATATTACTTGAAATTCTTCTGTGTGGGAGATAGATCTACCCCACTGATCTACTCCATCATTTATTTATGCTGGTGTGGACTCCAGGATGTTTATTTTATACTGTGGGCTAGAATCCAATAATCCCACTACTACTTAATTTATTTGGTTCTTCAGATTGTTCAGCTTTGACCATTAGGAGGTCTCTCGGTTGACTTCTGTGCTTCTTTGCCCCACCCTCATCAGGGGTGTGTGTGTGTGTGTGTGTGTGTGTGTGTGTGTGTGTGTGTGTCACCCTCTACCTTCTGGTACTACTACATACTAGATGCTTTAGGTTTATCATGTATATTTTCTGCCCAGTCCTGGAATCTGCCATTTTTCTAAGAATACAGGGCTACATTTTATACTGGATCCGGTGTCTTTGATGATCAGTCCTGTAAACAGTTTGACCAGTTCATTGTATCTACTATTATAGACATTGAAAATAGCATCAACCTACTGCTTATATGTAGTAACGTGTGGTGAGAGAGAGAGAGCGAGAGTGAGCGAGCATGAACGAGAGTGTGAGCAGGTATGTAAATCCTCATTTTAAAGCTGAATGTCAAATAACTGAAAACGAAACAAAATAACTGAAAGCTCTCTCATGAATCTATTGAGTATGGCTTAGTCAAAGAATTATTTCAAGTGACTCTAAAATCATATTTTGGCTATATATCCCCAGTTGGATAAGTCCTAAGAACAAAGGTACCTAAGAGAACTCTTAAACTACATTCAATATTCTTAGTAGTGCTGTTAGTATCATTATGTTGAAAATATTAAAGATATATTACAAGGTAAAGGAAACAAGTAATTATATTAATGTTGTTAGTAACTAAGATTTTCAAAGAGAAAAGAGAAACTAATATAAAAATCGCAGCAATTAAGTAAAAACCCTGTAATCTTAAACTTGAAATATCTGTATGAACTTAGGTTTACTTTTATTTATTTTTATACATTTGTTTATTTAGTTTGAGAGGGAGAGAGAGGCAGGGGAAGGCCAGAGAGAGAGAGAGAGAGAGAGAGAGAGAGAGAGAGAGAATCCCAAGCAGGCTCCACAATGAACACAGAGCCCAGTGTGAGCCTTGATCTCTTGATCATGAGATCATGACCTGAGCTGAAATCAAGAGCTGGTCCACTGAGCCACCCACGTTCTCCTACTTTTATTTTTTTAGGTATGTGTTTTCCACTGAAAAAGGTAGAAACAAAAACAATCCTGGCACAGTGAACATTCTTAGCACTTGGATTATAGTTTCTAAATAGCATTCCCCACTTAAAAAAAAAAAAAAACAGACATATTTGAGAAAAGGCTGATTCCAGGTATGGGGCAGAAAGCAAGAATGTTATCAAAGGTTCCCAGGAACTTCCACTGGTTGGGGCTATTTGAGCATCAATAAGAAATAATAAATGCGGTGGATGGAGAGAGAGCAAATGAGTTTTTAATGATACTCACCACCCCCCAGCCCTCCACCCCCTGCCCCAGCCTTCTATCTTTGGAGGCTGGTAAGGTGACAGTGCACAATTCTGAACATTGATAAAATAAGGGAAGAGATTTAGCAATTATTCTTTCCTGAATGAACTATATACTTTAGGATAACCCAAATAGTTGGTGATGAAAGTTGTTTTTTCCCCCAAAATATACATTGCATCTAATGCAGAAGAAATGCTAGAATTAGAAAATTCCCATTTTCCAGCTCCTACTGAACTAGTAAATCTAAACAGTAATCACTAATGGATGCTAAACTGGACTGTAATCACGCCACTAGATCCCCTTACTAGTTTATGGAGATAAGTGGGATAGAAGAACAAGTTAAAGGACAATATAAAGAGGCAACAGTCAAATCCAAAATGTGGGAAATTCTGTGGGATCAATATAGATTACAGGAAACTTACAGAGGCATACTAAACATGGGCACTGTGTTGGCCTCGTTTGGATCTTCATTCTTAAAACCAAATATAAAAGGAAAGACTTGAGGTAGTTGGAGGATATTTGAACATGGACCAGGTAATGTTAAGGGATTATTGTTTCTCTTGTTAGCTATGACAAAAGCACTGTGTTTATATTTAAAGTTTTTAATAAAAGAGACATAATTAAATAATATGGGTGAAATGACAGATGTGTTATCTCTATTTAAAAATATTCAAGGGGCGCCTGGGTGGCTCAGTCGGTTGAGCATCTCACTTCAGCTCAGGTCATGATCTCACAGTTTGTGAGTTTGAGCCCCGCGTCGGGCTCTGTGCTGACAGCTCAGAGCCTGGAGCCTGCTTCGGATTCTGTGTCTCCCTGTCTCTCTACCCCTCCCCTGCTCGTGTTCTGTCTCTCTCTCTCTCTCTAAGATAAACATTAAAAATGTTTTTTTAAATCCAGAAAAAAATACACTAAAAAGTGTGTGTGTATGCATGTGTGTATTTGAAGAAGCAGGGGGTGATAGATAAAATCAAGACTGGCAAATTATGTGCAGTTGTTGAAGCTGGGTTATGGGTACTTGGGGATTTAGTGTACTGTGTTTGAAGAGTTTTATAATAAAAACACAAGTTCAAAAGCTTAATGTAGTCTTTCAGTTTCTTTTCTTTAGTAGAAAAGAAGTGATTTGGCATTTGAGGCTATTTATGATATATGAGTATTGTTTTGGGGATGGATTAAGTGTGCTTCATTCATCTTTAAGGTTGTGATGTGATTTTGTATTAACTTTGTGATCTGTTAAGACTCTTAAGTGTGTTGGGTTGGGGGATGGGCTAAATGAGGGATAGGCATTAAGGAAGGCCCTTATTGGGATGAGCACTCTGTATTATATGTAAATGATGAATCACTAAATTCTCCTGTAACCATTATTACACTATATGTTAAGTAGGATTTAAAAAAAAAAAAAAAGACTGATTGTGAAGTGGATTGGAACATTTGGTTTAGCTCTGAGTCTGAAAGTAATTTTTTTGGTTGAGATTGAGGGTGAGAAAGATGGTTAGATTAAACCTTGCATTGTTCACATCTCTATAGGTCTGCTTTCCCATCACATTTAGGATAAAATCCAAATTCCTTACCATGCCATGTAAGGCCCTTCATGATCTGATGCCTGCTTAGTTCTTAGGCCTCATTACTACACTCTCCTCCAAGTTCAATCCAGCATAGCCAGTATAATGACATTGGCTTTATTTCTGATCCTTGAGTGGGGCAGGATTGTTCTCTCCTGAGGGCTTGTGCACCTACTGCCTGGAACATTCTGCCTTTCCATCCCCACATCCTGACATGGTTTACTCCCTTATCCGTTCAGATTCTCTGCTTAAATGTTATCTCTGAAGAGATTTTCCTGACTCTTCTATATCAGATAGTGCTCTCATTGTTCTCCAACCCCTTATCGTACTTTATCTGTATAGTATTTGTTACTACCTGAAACAACTGTGTTTTATATTTGTATAACATTCTATATTCATTTTGTTGTTGTGTGATGACTCCTTGAGGGCAGGGAATTTGTCTTGTTTACCTCTATTCTATGTAGATGAAACAGTGCCTGGTGTAGTGTAGGTTTTTCAGAGATATTTGTTATGTGACTGAGGAGTGGATTTTGTGTTTAAGCATGGCATTACTTCCAACATTCTGGAAACATCCACATTCATTTTCTGTTAGCAGCTTTGATTTTCCTATTACAGCTCAAAGCAGTGCAGGGGAGCTAGGTTCAGCTGTGTATCTGAAACTAAACCCAGTCACTGGGTTCCTCTCTGGATATAGTCCTCTAGTTTGCCACCAGTGAAAAGAGCCAGAATGAGTTTAAATGTCTGCCAAAGAAAGAAGCCTCTAACACACACTTTTTCTTTGACGCCCTTAACAGCCTGAACCTGTGTAGGTTAGTTTTTCTTGGTCCCTATCAGCATACCTGATGAGCAGCTGTTTACAATGAATAGTGAACCTCCCACCTGGCTTCTTAAGCCTGGTGTGGTTGGGAAGGAAGGCAAGAGACTGAGGCTTCCAGAGAGCAGGAACTAGGAGAGGACAGTGTGCCAGAGGTCAGGTAGGTTTTTTCTTTCCCTCTGTCTTTTTTTTAAGTCTGTTTTTTTTTGAGAGAGAGAGAGAGAGAGAGAGAGAGAGAGAGAGAGAGAGGGAGAATGAACGCCTGCAAGCGGGAGGAGCAGAGAGAGGGAGAGAGAGAATGCCAAGCAGGCTCTGCACTGTCAGCACAGAACCCTACTTGGGGCTCAAACCCGTGAACAGTGAAATCATGACCTGAGCCGAAGTCAAGAATCAGACGCTTAACCAACTGAGCCACCCAGGTGCCCTCCCCATGTCTTTTGTAAGGATATGAAATAAAGAGTGACAGCTAAGACCAGGATAAAACATGTGCACTGTACGTCCTGGTTTTATGAGAATCAGGGATCGGATTTCCTCCATGCTGACTATACCCTCAAGGAGAAGGTGAGAGGCGAGCTGGTGCCTCAGCTAAGGCGTGGAAACTACTGGAACGCGAAATGGGAAGAGAGGTGCTGCCTTAGCAGGCAATGAGAAATGGAAGTTACTGGAGGACGGGACCGAGGTGAAGTCAGCCCACTAGGTCTTGTTTCTCCTGTGCATTGCGACGGAAAACTATGGACAGATTGATTACCTGAGGACTCGGGAAAGTAAAGAAAAAGTGACAAATTGGGAAGGGAGTGAAAGCGGGGGAGAAACCACCTATGCTGGGGACCAGTGGGGTGAATTTCTCTTTTTTCTTTTCTCTTTGGCCATGAGCCAGAGGCTCTCAGAGCTGCAGCAGATGTGCAGAGGGCACTAAAATCCAAGAAAAAATCCGATCTTTCCTGCCAGAAGAGTAGGGAAATGTAGGCTGGAAAGTGTATAGGTGTCTCTCCCTCCTTTTGAATCCTGGAGCAGATCCCTTGGGGGAGCTCACATGGCTGGTGGTGCTGGCACCTAAAATGCCTTTGGAAATCCTTTTGTTCTGGTCAGGGGAACCAGGATAAGGGGCCCCTGTGGTCCAAAACGTGTAAGAGAATGCCCGTTTTTATTTCCCTTTTTTTCTCTCTCTGCTTTGCCCTTAGAGGAGCAATGTGGGCAGCTAGGACCCCAAGAGAAATCCCACCTCTGGGCCAGCAGATTGGGAGACTCCTTACAGGAAACATCTGGAAGGGGGCGAGGGTCTTCTCTGTGTCCGGACTGGCCTGAAGCTAGGACTCATCCTGAGCTGCACATGGGGGAGCAAAAGCCTTGAGCACTGGGGTGACCTTGGAACCATGGCCCATCTGAACCTAAGCAGATTGGTTGTCTGATAAAAAGGAACAAACAAAATCCTAATGCTCTCCAGAGGATTTGCAACAGGACTCAGCGTCTGCACAACTTCATATTCAGGATGTTATTCTGCGTTTAAAATTTCACAATAATCCAGAAAAATGTGACCATTTCTTGAGACAAAAGACAGTCCACAAACGCTAACCCCAGGATGATCCAGATCCTGGGATTACGAGACAGAGACTTTGAAGCAGTTAACACATGTCCCATGAGTTCAACTGTCTTGAAATGAAGGATAGCTATTCTTCTAGGAGACAAATAGAAAATGTGACCTTGGGTTAGGCAAAAAATTATTAGATATAGCACCAAAAACATGATCTGCAAAATAAAAAAAATTGATAAATTTGGACTTTTCATGAAAAGATAAACCGCATAGAGGGTATGTGGGTGATCTCTGGACTTTGCACTCAGTTTTGCTGTGAGCCTCAAACTACCTAAGAAATAAATTCTACTCAATAAAAAAAAAACAAAAACAAAAACACCACAGACTGGGACAAATATGTTCAAGTCACATATCCAACAAAGGACTTGTATCCAGAAAATATATAGCATTCCCAAAACCCAATAAGAAATAATCCATTAAAAAAAAGGGGGAAAAGATTTAGACAGCTCACTAAAGAAGATATATCAATGGGAACTGGCACCAGGGTGTTCAACAACATTTGTCTTTAGGGAAACGCAAACTAAAACCACAACGAGAAATTGCTGTATGACTATTAGCATGGCTTAGAAAAATGGCGGTACAAAATCCTAGCAGCTTCTTATCAAGTTAGACATGCCCTTATATGATGTGGCAGTTCCACTCTTAGGTATTATTTACTGAAAAGAAATGAAAATTCAGGTTTGTGAATGCTTGCGGTGGCTTTTTTATCATTGCCAAAGGCTAGAAATGACCACCCAAATTCTGGAACTGGTGAACGAATGGATATTCAAACTGTGGTACATTATAAGGTATGTGTCAACTTAGCAATAAAACGGCATGAACCAGTGTCATCCACAAGGATGGGTCTACTATGAATGTACTTTCAGTGAAGGAAGTCTTGGAGAGTTGGCCTGATGGAAAATTTTGGGGGTGATGGGACTGTTCTATGTCTTGATTGTGGTGGTGGTTACATGACTACATTTTTTTAAAAGCTTATTTATTTTGGGAGAGAGCAAGAGAGAATGTGTGTGCTCACTCAGGTGGAGGGGTGGAGAGACAGGAAGAGAGAGAATCCCAAGCAGGCTCTGCACTGACAGCACAGAGCCCAGCACGAGACTCAATCCCACAAACCATGAGGTTATGATTTGAGCCAAAATCAAGAGTCAGCTTAACGGACTGAGTCACCCAGGTGCCCCTACGTGACTACATTTATCTAAATTCATAGAACTTTGTATTTTACCCTGTGGAAATGGAAAAAAGGAAATAATTGCTGAAGAGCCACCTACTTAAAATTTTTGTCAAATCTTAAAAAGATAAGTACTCCAGACCAAGAGGACTATTATTTTTCATGTGAAATCTTTTGTCAGTGAGGATGTAGGTCTTCAGCCCTCCACAGAGCTGAAAGAGAGAGCCTGTCTGCTTGGCAGAGTTGTAAATATAGGATTTCTTTTTTCAAGTGAGTTGTGTGCTTTGAGCTAATGGAATCTACGTTTCTGGATCAGGACCCCGTTCTTGTAGAATCTCACTCTTGCTGCTCTGTGAGGGGCTTCAGGACCCTTAGAAGACTAAAAAGAGTTTCCCTTATTCTTTTTTCCCTTAATACACCGAATTGCTGTGGATAAAGCCTGAAGACTGGTCTTGGGGTTGTATTGAAGGAAGCAAGGTTTATCTTGCTGGTGATTGTGACATTTTCCTTGGGACAGACCCTCTGTTTCTCAGGGCCCTCATCGTGTCCCTTTTTATTCTCTAGGGCTGTCTCTGAGACGTAGCCCATTCAGAACTATCTTAATGATATATCACACTCTAGACGTTTTCTTTTTTTCTCCCCTTGTCAAAGTTGTGATAATGATGGTGCATCACTTGGAGGCAAGGGCTCTGAATTTCACATGACTTCAATCTACTACTCAGTGTTGCCTCCACAGAAATCCCAGTGGGGCTGCTGTTTGGAGGCAGATGAACCTTTTTGTGTGAAGCACCGCAAATTGTGTGAATGCTATACAGGGACGCACAGCGTTTTCATTCTGCCACGACTAGAGCCCGGGTCCTAATAAGCTTTAGCTTTTTCAAGTTTATTCCTCTTGAGCGTTTCGATTACGGTTTTAAATCCGCAGGCCTCCTTGTTAGAAGAAAGCAATACTAGGATTTAATGTGTGCTTCCTCCACAAAAGAGTATTGGATGATGTGGTGGGGGATCTCAAGAAGGTGCAATGAGGGGTCGCTTTAAACGTCTAGAAGGGAGGCAAATAGTGTCACACTTGTACAAAAGATAGGGCACATGTGATGTTAGTGTCACCAGCTCCGAGGGAATTTCACCAGCGTGTGGTCAGTTAGGCCCACTGTGCCGTGTCCCTGCTTCAAGGCCCTTAGCTTGTGTGCTCGATATAATCCTGATCCTGGGATTTGCATTTTGTCCTGGCAGTTGGGAGCTTTGAGAAAATCCACCTTTGTCTAATGCAAGGTAAAAAAGCCTTCTTCCTTCCTTAGGCCTCTTTGCTGCCCTTTCTTTTAATTAAAGTTTTTGCCTCCCCAATGTCGGAAGAGCCTCTTAAAGGTCACACTTGAGAAGAGCTGCAGAAGGGAAATACAGATTGCAGAATTCTGTCCTGACACGGGAGAAATGGTCTGTCGAATCTGTCTGCCTGTGAAAAGCGCATTTTCTTTCTCTTGTTTCTCAGTTTCTCTAAAGTAGCGTGGACCGGAAGGAGTTTTTGCTCATGTGTAGCCATGATGTCATTCCCTTGATGGCGGAGGCACAAGACCACGCGGTGTAGCCAGAAAAGAGTGTGCCAGCCGAGCGCCTTTCAAATGTCATGCATTGTGTGGCAAAAGTACGTTTCACGATTAATATGTGCACTCATCTTCTTTGCAAACAATGCCATCTTATTCCACCTGCAAAATGTTTGCACTTGAAATCTCTAAATACAATTTTTGCAGTAGCTGTCGTTTGATTTCTGCTGGCTTCTCTTTCCAGGGAGTCTGCTCACAGGAGTGCTGTGAGTGCCTTCTGACTTTTCTCTTCGTGTTCATGTGGTTGTGTGCAAGTGCTCTTGAAAATAAAGAAAAGAGCTCAACACACAGAAAAATCCAACCAGTCCACGGAAAAGAAGTGTTGGGCATTTTGCACAATTCTTAAGGGAAGAAGTGAAAAGGAGGAGAAATTCAAAGGTGGAGCTTCAAATGGTAGAAGGCTAGAGAAGGGGAAGCACATGCATTATTTCAGGAGTGTCAGGTCAACCACACGTACAAAACAAGGCTTGACAAACGGTTGGTCTAGTGGCGTCCTTCCTCATCCTTTGGTCAGTCTGTGTATGTGGTCAGTCTCATGTGAACCACATGCTTAAAAAAGGAGGGAATTCTGGTAGATCCATTGTTCTCTAATGTGAATTGGCAAATCCAACAGCTTTTACTGGTTAGGCCTTGAGTTTGGCCCTTGTCTAAAGACAGGATGATGAAAGTTACATGGAGATTAGGTCTTGTATCTTCTGAAATTTGACCTAGTCAGTTAAACTCCGAGCTTTTTTGTCACAAGGAGGGAGAAGATTGTAATTTGGTCAAGGGACCTGAATGCTGTAATGTGTGAAACTTTCGTGTAGGCACACAAATTTCTAGCTGCACATCTGTAACTTAGATCCGTCACTAATGAAGGCATAGTGAGATTGGCAGTCCATTTGACTGAGTTGTGAGGTGCTGGGGGAAGGGTTTTCTGCCAGATGGTGGCATTAATCTTTTAATTAAGCATAGATTAAGGTTTAGATCACACCTGTTTTGTACAGTTTCCTTTTTTCACATTTTACCAATTTATCACGAGTTGACATCCTCTTCTGTTTTCGTTTTGCTCTAAGGTACTTGCGATAATTTTTGCAAATGCTCATCAACTCTTTTCAAATTCTGTGTCTTTTTTTAATTGTTAATGACTATGTGTGTCCCTCTCCTCCCAATCTCTGGCCATATTTATTGCTTTTCACTGTAAGTGACTTCTTACTATCAAGCCATTTCCTCATTCTGTGAACCTTGCTGTTTTAAATGACGCGTATGAATTGGTTGCAGTTGAATAAGCTTTTGTGTCAGAGATTTGCTTTCTCGTATGGATGCTAAATTTTTGGAGTGGGTACATGACCTGTTTCAACTGTATTTCATCTGTGTATATATAATTACATATAAGGTCGTAGCCTATCTTCCAGGACTTCCTTGAAATTAAGATAACTGAATGAAAATGAAGTTTTGAGAGATCAAGAGAGTGTTATTGATGTAAGGAAGGTAGCTTCACACATCAGAGGATGATTCTGGAATCATTGATCGCTGGCTTGCTGTATTTCTTTTGCCATTTAAACAGTGTCCTTGTTTTTTTCTAATGGTAGTCAGGAGTTTTGAATAGAACCTTCACAAAGGCTTTAGAAATGAAGAAACTTAAAACATTATAGAGAATCATTTATTTTACTAAGGTTTTGCTCAGTCAGGAGACATGTTTGCAAAAGCACTGGGTTGCATTCTAGGCAGATTGTGATTCTGCTTTTGCTGTTGAGACCTTGGACAAGTCCTTTTCTGAACCTTTTCTCCTCTCTTAAAGCCTCTGGGCTTAAACCTGATGATCTACACAATACTTTGAGAGAGATAGTATTGTTTCCACCAAATTTTCCATTTGCCTCCATAGATTGACGTCGTAGAGCAAGCATGCAAAGGTATTAGAAAGAAGTTCTATTTTAAAGGTAAAAAAGACATTGTCTAGTAGTAAAACCTCTATTTGGAGGCATAGAAAAAGACTAGATGATTTCTGTTTTTTTTTTTTTTAAGTTTATTTATTTATCTGGGGGGGGAGGGGGAGTAGAGACAGAGAGCAAGGGGGAGGGAATCCCAAGCAGGCTTCTTGAGGGGCTTGATTTCATGAACTGCGAGATCATGAACCTGAGCCCAAATCAAGAGTCAGATGCTCAACAGAATGAGCCACGCAGGCACCCCAGATGATTTCATTTTTTTTAAAAAAATCAAGAATCTGTTGACCTGAGAGGCACTGGACTGACTCAGTTGGAAGAACGTGTGACTCTTGATCTTGGGGTCATGAGTTGGAGTCCTGTGTTGGGTATAGAGATTACTACAGAAACTAAGTAAAACTTAAAAGACCGAATTTCTTTTTTTTTTTAACGTTTATTTATTTTTGAGGCAGAGAGAGACAGAGCATGAATGGGGGAGGGTCAGAGAGAGAGGGAGACACAGAATCCAAAGCAGGCTCCAGGCTCCAAGCGGTTAGCACAGAGCCTGATGTGGGGCTCGAACTCACGGACCGCGAGATCATGACCTGAGCTGAAGTCGGACGCTTAACCGCCTGAGCCACCCAGGCGCCCCAGAAAGACCGAATTTCTTAAAGAAAAAAAAAACAAGTATCTATCGACTCTGTTGTGTGTATTAGATGAAGTAAATAGCAAGCAAAAGAATTGTATATGACAACACAATCTTTGTAAGTGTTGCTAGAGTAAATAGTGGTCAGGTAGCAGAACTTCCAGTCCTTTTAGAACTTCTGAATGAGGCTTACTGAGGTCACTTACCTTGATGATTGACATATTACAATTGGTAGCTACATGGTAACAGGAACATTGCATGAAAAAACTTCAGTGATAAACGTCCCAAAATAGCTGGTGAGAAGGGACTTCTTTGAGGAAGCTGCGTAACTTTATAGACAGAAAGATGGTATGTATCTCCATGGTGTTGAAAGTGGCATGTGGCCGGGGCGCCTGGGTGGCTCAGTTGGTTAAGCGTCCGACTTCAGCTGAGGTCATGATCTCACAGTTGGTGAGTTTGAGCCCTGCGTCGGGTTCTGTGCTGACAGCTCGGAGCCTGGAGCCTGCTTCGGATTCTGTGTCTCCCTCTCTCTCTGCCCCTCCCCTGCTCATGCTCTGTCTCTGTCTCTCAAAAATAAATAAACATCAAAACAATTAAAAACAAAAGCAAGTGGCATGTAGTGGTGGTAACTTTGTCTCGTTTATAGGGCAAGCTGAGCATACGTTCTCTGCTTTTTGATGTTAACAAATGGACCAAGGAGGTGAATTTGGGAGATTATTTAGAAGTTGGTGGTTTAGAACTCAGTATAAAGAAGAAACAAGTGTTTTGTCTGTCAAAATAGCCATTTTTTAAAGAAATGAAGGAGCTCACAAGAGGAGGGAATTCTTTAAGTATTTCCATCATTCATTCTTAAAGGCTGTATAGCATTCGAACACGAGGAGACACTCAGCTTTAGATGATAGTGAATTTGCAGGTTTGATGGAGAAAAGTGTCTTGGCTGGATCAAAAACTCCTGTTAGAAATATTTTAGGGGCACCTGGGTGGCTCCGTCAGTTAAGCGTCTGACTCTTGAATTCGGCTCAGGTTATGATCTCCCAGTTTGTGTGTTTGAGCCCTCATGGTGCTCTGTGCCGGTGGCATGGAGCCCATGTGGGATTCTTTCTCTCCCTCTCTCTCTCTACCCCTCCCCTGCTCACGCTCTGTGTCTCTGTCTCTCAAAATAAATAAACTTAAAAAAAATATCTTCTAAAAGATTTGGTTACATTTCACAGCTCAGGAGAGAAATCTGGCTGAGATACTTTTGACCCAAGTATCCTACGAAGGAAAAGAGGGGAAACCTGTGAGAGCAAATGGACTGCCACAAGCAGGTTACTGAGGAGAGAAGTGACTGTATGAGATGGATATGCAGATGCCCATCAGAGCTGAACTCAGTGCCTGTTTTTATTATGTTGAGTTTGTTACAGAAGTTAAAAAAAAAAAAAAAGTCTGTCGTGTTGATCTGACAGCACCGTGAACTTCAATCTGACAAAAAGCTAGGAAACAGAAAAATTTCCCCAGTTTTGTGTCCACGTAAAGGTTACTGTTGAGATGTGAAGGTGTATTGTTTGAAGGGGAGTTAAGGGCATCTGAGGAGCTGGGCATGGAGAGAAGAGTCGTTCTGACCCAGATTCTCGATTCTGGTAACAAATGGGAATGACTTTTTCATGCCTCCGAGACAAATTAACACCGATGAGGACAAGATAAGAACCTGGAGAAGGGAAAGGATGGAGTGAAGGATTCTGTGGGTTGTTACTAACAACTGCTTTGTGGGTTCGTTTCTGTTTTTCCTCTGTTCTCAGATTCTCTTCAACCTTCCTTTTTTTTTTTTTCTTCTTCATGTGTCCAAGTTTGTCTGATCAAGACTGAGACTGGAAATCCCTTTCCTTTCCTTTCCTCTCCTCCCCTCCCCTCCCCTCCCCTCCCCTCCCCTCCCCTCCTAGGGGTGCCTGGGTGGCTCAGTCGGTTAAACATCTGACTTTGGCTCAGGTCATGATCTCATGGCTCATGGGATCGAGCCCTGAGTCGGGCTCTGTGCTGACAGCTCAGAACTTACTTGGGATTCTCTCTCTCCCTCTCTGTCTCTGCCCCTTCCTTGCTCCTTGCTCTCTCTCAAAATAAATAAACTTAAGAAAAAAAAAATCCTTCACCTCTCAAAACCTATGGTGGGATTTCTAGTTACATACTTAAAACAGTGAAATTGTATTACAATAATGAGTTTTGGGTGGTTTGTTTTTATATACTTATTTATTATGTAAATGCTCCTGTCCTTAGTATCTTTGTCCTTATAATGACAACTTTTTATGGGATTTGACCACGGTCCTTTGTTGTTGGTGATTTTCATGTGGAATCCGTTATCCCAAGCTTGTAAAAGAGGGACACTCTTAAGGATAATTTTCAAGGTTCATGGCTCTGGGGCACCCTCTTCTGTTATTTTAAAGTGCCAAAATACGGACCTTTTCAATTGCAGTGAGTCCCTGCCTCCTCACTCTACACCCCTCCCCTAATCTCACCTTTTTATCCCCCCTCTCTTCACTGTCTCTGTTCTGCATGGTTTGGATTCTGCCTCTGGCAATTTCTCTTCAGAGTGGAGTTGTGTCCTGTGAGGAGCTTTGCCCAGTTACTTCTGAGAGTTTGTGGGGTCCAGATGTACTTGCCCCTTCAAGCTTTTCTGTGAACTTCCTGTACCTGATAGCTGTCGGTGTGCCTAAGACCCAACATTTCTGGCAGCTGCTCTCAGTGGGCCTTGCCCACTTCATGAGCACCTGCTCTTTGTTTTGGGATGCTCAGGTCTGTCAGGTGCCCTGCTGACTCCCTCTGCTTTCTCTCCTAGGTGCTGGTACCATTCAGGACTTGGGATTCTTGCTGTGTTCCTATCCTATCCTAATTCTTGCTATTCTTGCCCATGTTGGGGGCTTTGTGGAGATAGCTCACCCCCTAGGTTTTTGTGGGTGTGTTCCCTGGAGTTTTGATCATGCCGTCCTAAATTGCTCTGTGTGTGTTTTTTATGGGGAAATTTGGGAAGACTAAAAAACCATGCCACTATGGGTACCATCTTCCCGGTGACCTCCCTGGGTTTTGTTTTGAACAGCTGCCATCCCCTGGTTATAAGCATGTCCTTTGCTCATTCTCTTGGGAGCCTGGGAGCTGCCTTCCAGCAGGAGATGGCAGCTGGTGATTCGCTAGGCTGATCTCAGGTCCCATGCCCATGGCTAGAGCTGAATGATATATTCCCTCAACTTGAAATGCTGTCCTCCTTATCTCTGGCTCACAGATACCCTCCCTCTCTCTCTCCTCCATTGCTGGTGCTTTTCCTGTGCTCCTGTGACATCTTATGAATGCACATGCACACATATCACACTTTTTAAAGTATATGTTTGCTTCTCTGTTTGTTCTTAGGACTCTGGCTTCCTAAGGTGAGGGGCCTTGTCTTGTTTGTTTTTGTACTCCCCAGTACCTGAACTGGTGACTGACACTCTGTAGCTACTCAAGAATTAGTTGCTGAAGAAATCTTGGCAACAGTGTAGGAATGTTAGCAGGGAACAAAAGCAGTCCTGCCCCCTTCAGATATATTGTAGGACAGACAGATGAAAGATCAGTGCCATTTAAGGAGGGGAGCCTGGGTGGCCTGTTGGTTTAGCGTCCAACTCTTCATCTCCGCTCAGGTCATGATCTCACAGTATGAGATCGAGCCCTGCATTGGGCTACGGGGTGAGCGTGCAGCCTGCTTGGAATTCTGTCTCTCTGTCTCTCCATCTCTCTCCCTGCTTTGCGTGCATGCTCTCTCTCTCTCAAAATAAATAAATAAACAAAAAAGTTATATTTATAGAAAGAAATGTGTCCAGAGAAGGAACTAAAAATAAAGGTGCTTTTTAATTTTTAATTTTATTTTCAAAATTTGTGGTGTGGAGAAGGTGGCACAGGCTTAGTCCCTCTCAGCAAGTTCATTTTGAGTATAACTAAAAAAGGTTACTGGCATTTAAGAAATGTAGAGGAAGCAATAATGTTTAAGGAATTGGACGTTTGTGCTCATGAAGGATGCAATATGGTTAATTTGGGTAGAAGACATCATCGCAGTCTCTGGCATAGGGTAGACTGGCCCACAGTGTGATTTCCACATCTCACTTGAGGGCAGAGGGTGGACCTGGGCTACTCAGGCTCCTTCCTGTTCAATAATTGTTTCCCTGTTAATTAAGTTCCCTCCCTCTGGTGACTTGTGAGTTTGGGGAGTGTCTTAAAGTCGGCCAGATAACCAACAGCCATTTAATGGTCTGTGAGTTTTCTGGAAAGTGGAAGGTGATGGTGTTAAAACCTCAGTAACCAAGGAAACCAGTCCCGTGCTGGTGGACGAGAGGAGAGGAAATTTAACTGAGGCCGTCAAAAAAAATCTGGCCATTTGCAGCATTAAGCCCAGGCAGTGAAATCCCAGGGAAGATGGGGCAGAGGCACATGTCCCTGATGTATCAATTGCCCCCTTAAGAGAAAGTGAACTGTCAGGGGCTGTGGTCAAGGTGAGCGTGGTTTGTACACTAAGCTTGCCCAGGAATGCTCAGAGTCTACATGCAGCCTTCCTATCAACATTGGTGTGTGTGTGTGTGTGTGTGTGTGTGTGTGTGTGTGTGCGCGCGCATAAGAGATGGGCAGAGAGAGAGAGAGAGAGAGAGAATCCTAAACAGGCTTTGAGATACGGGGCTTGATCCCACAACCCTGGGAGCATGACCTGAGCCGAAATCAAGACTCAGATGCTTAACTGAGCCACCCAGGCGCCCCAGATAATTTCGTGTATACAAAATCTTTTAATTAAATGATTTAACAAAGAGAAGTTTTTGCTCAAAGGCCTCTTAGTTGTATCTCTGGTTATCGTACGTCTCTCTATTTTGCGTGTCAATAGATTGGCAGAGCAAAATGCTGACTTTTTTCTTAGATCAGAACCATACCGAGAAGCAGACGGTCTTTATAGTTCCATTCTTTACCTTCTTTACTAGAAACATTGTTGACATTGACCTAACTCACAGAATTTTATCTGGAGGTTGGGACTTGCAAGGTTGAGTAATTTGGTCGTTTTTAAAACCTTTTTTAGTCTGAATTCTTACATGAAGTTCAAGTTGTAAAGCAGATAAAATGAAACTGATTCTATTGCCACTTCCCTCACCTTTCCACAAGGACCTCGTAAAAGGACCTTCACTAAGTATAGTTTAAAATTGCCATTTAGTCCAATGAAAGTTACTGCAGTCTATTTTCCAAACTACCCTTAAATTACGGCAGCATAAACTCTCAGGGTCTTTGCGATGAGCTATCCCATAGTCTAGCCCTTCTATGGACTGTCGGCAAATGGTAATTTCCTTTCTGTGTCTCCTCTTTTTAGCTAACTCTCCGAAACAAAATAACACAGGTGAGAAAGATAAGATACAAGGACTTGGAGAAAGAAAGATAAGGACTGGGGATGAGTGAAGAGGCCTGGCAGAAGTGTCACTGAGTAGCTGTTTTGAGGATGGGGGTACCACTTTTTCTGTTCTCAGATTCCTCTGTCTCCTCTTCCCATAAACTGATCACAAGGAAGGACAAGAAAAGAAGCTGTAGATAATTCTCTTGTTAGAGAAACATCTGAATTTGATTATGGTCTAAATCACTTTTTCCCCATTCATACTGGCTAGAGAGAATTGTGGAGCTCAAATACTGTGAACATTGTTCTGGGCTCAATAGGTAATGTAGATATACGTGCCATATATTGCATTTATTGTTTTTTTTTCAAGTATGATCACACTCTAATGCATATTTTTATGTAATACACAACGACAAACTTATTAGTTTACTTGTATACTAGTTATATAGTGTGTGTATATATATATATATATATATATATGTTTTTTTAATTTAATTTTTAGCTGAAATTTGGCTTCTTGAAATACTACATAAAATTATTATTATTGAAAAAATTTAATGTTTTTATTTTGTTTTTGAGAGAGAGACAGAGCATGAGCAGGGGAGGAGCAGAGAGAGAGGGAGACACAGAATCTGAAGCAGGTTCCAGGCTGTGAGTTGTCAGCACAGAGCCTGACGCGGGGCTCAAACTCACGGACTGTAAGATTGTGACCTGAGCCAAAGTTGGACGCTTAACCGACTGAGCCACCCAGGCGCCCCTACATAAAAATTATTTTTGCTAGCACACTTCTCTAATACCAAAAACTGTCAGTGAACTCTTCAATTATGATTTATACATTTTTCTGTTGTTAAGAATATTTAAAGTGGTGAAGCATCAGCTGTTTCACAAAATGAGTATAGAAGATAAAAAAAATGACCTTAATAGGGTCATAAATATAAAAGTTGGCAATTAGACTATTAAGTAATGATCTATTTTAAAGCTTGGTAACATTTAAAAATTTTAAAGTTAAGGTGAATTAATATAATTTTCCAATTTTATACATTGTAACATTTTTGGTTGAATATATTTGACATTATTACCTAATTATTGAAATCAGTTCCCAGTGACTTTCTGTTCAAGAGTTTCCTTAAATTTTCTCTTGTATATCTTTCTATCCTGTTGCCTTTTAGGATATAATTACATTTTGTGAGAAACATAGGAAGTAGTTGAAAAATATGTGATTGACTGTGTTCAACCTCCTTATTAGGGAAGCCATTTCCACATCCCTTACTCCAGCAGAAAGTAAAAAAAGGACCTTCAAAAGTTAGGTTTCTGGGGCGCCTGGGTGGCCCAGTTGCTTAAGTGCCGACTTCGGCTCAGGTCATGATCTTGCAGTTCGTGAGTTCAAGCCCTACATCAGGCTCTGTACTGACAGCTCAGAGCCTGGAGCCTGCTTCGGATTCTGTGTCTCCCTCTCTTTGCTCCCTCCCTACTCATGGTCTGTCTCTCTCTGTCTCTCAAAGATAAATAAACATTATTATTATTATTTTTTACAAAAAGAATCTTAAGTATAAAAGGCTTTCCATAGGCTCTTGTTTAGTTGTTAAGTGTTACTAGTAACTTCCCAAGTTTTATTGGCTTATCCGAGGGCTCTTCATGATAAAGAGAATCTTTAAATACTCTCTTGGCCAATGGTCGCCCTTTTGAAAGAAAAGGTAAGAGGATATTTAAAAAACAGCGTTGCCCAAACATACTGTTCAGTCCAGTTAAATTAAGCAGATTGTAATTTAATGTAAATTATAGTTGTAAATTAAATAGCAGTATAGTTGCGGTGAGTAAAGCTTTTATTGACTCCGTTGTGCATATGGTACCTTTTATCTCGTTCTTCTATCCATCATCGAAAGTGGGGTATTGATGCCTCGACCTATTATTGTTGAACAATTCCCCTCGTTAATTCAGTCAGTGTTTGCTGCATGTATGGTGAGCAGAGAGCCTGATACAGGGCATGAACCCATGAACTGTGAGATCATGACTTGAGCCGAAGTCAGATGCTCACCTGACTGAGCCACCCAGATGCCCCTATAATTTTACCTTTTAAAGAATGAGAGAAGAAAGAAGAAGTATAAGCATGTATTGATAACTTTTGTTACATTAGCTTCTTATTTCCTATTGCTAGTTTTGTACATTTGTTTCTGATATTCGAGTTCCTGTACAAAGTCCTGTCCTTACTGCAATACAGTTTTGCTCCCACCCATCTCCTTTGTGCTATTATTGGCAAATATTTTGTTGGGCCTATAACATATGGAAACATAATTAAGCACATATTGTTTTAAATTGCTTTTAAAGTCAGTTACGGGAGGAGAGGCTGTATTAGATACGATTTGTAAATATTTTCTCCTATTCCGTAAGTTCCCTTCTCATTTTTCAATTAAGCTTTTAATTTTAATTCCAGTATAGTTAACATACAGTGTTACATTAGTTTCAGGTGTACAATACGGTGATTCAATAGTTTTATACATCGCTCAGTGCTCATCATGAGAAGTGTACTCTTTAATCCCCATCACCTATTTCCCCCATCCCTCATCCATGTCACCTCTGGTAACCATCAGTTTGTTCTCTATGGCTAGGCATGTGTTTATTGGTTTGTCTCTCTATCTTATTTTTTTCCTCTGCTCATTTTTTTGTTTCCTAAATTCCACATATGAGTGAAATTGTATGGTATTTGTTTTTCTCTGACTGGCTTATTTCACTTAGCATAATACTTTCTAGCTCCATCCACGTCATTGCAAATGGCAAGATTTCATTCCTTTTTGTGGCTGAGTAATATTCCATCATCTGTGTCTATATCTATCTGTATCTACAGCTATATCTAATTTACTTATATTTATATTTAGATATAGGTATACACACATACACATATACCACATATTTATGTATTTCTCTATTGATGGACACTTGGGCTGCTTCCATAATTTGGCTATTGTAAATAATGCTGCAATAAACATAGAGGTGCATGTATCCCTTTGAATTAATATTTGTGTATTTTTTGGGTAAATATCCAGAAGTGTGATTGTTGGATTGTAGGGTAGTTCTATTTTTAATTTTTTTGCCATGTTTTCTAGAGTTGCTGCACCAGTTTGCATTTCCACCAATAGTGCATGAGGGCTCCTTTTTCTCCACATCTGCACCAACATTTGTTGTTTCTTGTATTGTTGATTCTAGCCATTCTGACAGGTGTGAGGTGATATCTCATTGTAGTTTTGATTTGCATTTCCCTGTTGATAAATGATGTTGATGCCTTTTCATTCTGTTGATGGTCTCCTTTGCTGTACAGAGGCTTTTTAGTTTGATGTATTCTCACTGGTTTACTTTTGTTCTGTTGCCTTTGCTTTGGTGTCTAATTCAAAAAATTGCCTAGACTGATGTCAAGGAGCTTACCACCTATATTTTTCTTCTAGAAGTTTTATGGTTTCAGGTCTTACACTCAAGTATTTAATCCACTTTTTTTTTTTTTTTTGAACAGCAGCAGGCCAAAGTTTATTAGAATTTATTAGAATTAGAAAGGAAGAATAGTAGGAAAGCTCTCTTTACAGAGAGGGGACACTTGAAAGTGAATGCCCCCTCAAGTATTGAATCCATTTTGAGTTGACTTTTGTGTAAGGATAAGAAAGTGGTCTAGTTTCATTCTTTTGCATGCAGCTGTCCAGTTTTCCCAGCACCATTTATTGAAGAGACTGTCCTTTCCCCATGGTGTACTGTTTGTCATAAATGACCATATATGTATGGGTTTATTTCAGGGCTCTCTATTCTGTTTCATTGATCTATGTGTCTGTTTTTATGTCATTACCATACTGTTTTGATTACTATAGCTTTGTAATACAGTTTGATACCAGGAAGCATGATGCCTCCAGCTTTGTTGTTATTTCTTAAGATTGCTTTGGTTATTTAAGGTCCTTTGTGGTTCCATACAAATTTTCAGATTGTTTGTTTTATTTCTGTGGAAAATGTCATTGGAGTTTTGATAGGGATTGCATTGAATCTGTAGATTGCTTTTGGTAGTATGGATATTTTTAACAATAGTCTTTTAATCTGTGATATAGTGTATCTTTCCATTTGTGTCTTCTTTAATCTTTTTCATCAGGATCTTATATTTCAGTATACAAAATTAGCTTACTAATTTTGTAATGATGTTGTTAACATAATAACGATGGCTTTATAGTTTTCACATCGCTTTCATCAGTATTTTCCTGTTTGTTCTGTTTCTTCTGTCTTGCAATTTTGCATATTTTGGCCCAGATCATTGCAAAATGAACCAAACATAAAATCTATGGGAGTTTTGAAGATACACCTTTCTCTAAGTTACATCAGATGTCTTCTAAGCTTTATTACTCTTTACTACCCTCTTGTGATGGAGGCTAATGACACCTCTTCTCATCTCTGCAGTTGGGTCGGGGGTAATGAGATCATTATTCAGTGATTCTTGTAAGTTGGGGATTGGTGAGTCATTTAGCTGTTGGAGGCCCCAGCCTATTATACACACGTAAATACTAAATGATGGTGAGGGCAGGGCCGTTCATTTTTCCTAGGTCCCCTGCCTCCCGTTTCAGGGCTTATGTCACTGTTAGTAGTTCCTCAGGTGTTTCAGATCATCATCCTCTTTAGCATCAAGCTAATTACTCTGCCCAGGCTTACATTTTTGCCATGTGTTAGGGCGATGTTCACAAGTTTTATGCTAACTGGATAAGTCTTTCTGAACTCTGTGTACCCAGTGGACCAACAAAGGAAAATTGGATTTTCCCAGATTAAACCCTGCTAGTATTTTCAGCTCTAGTTCAGTCTTCCCCAGTTCTCATCAGTTATGAAGCTGTTTTCTTTAGAACCTTCCTGGTATTTATTATCTAAACAGGAGATCTTACTCAAGCACATACCTTGAATCTGCTACCATCTTTTAATTCTGAGAATCTCTCAGGAATGGCAGGAAACCTGGAGGTTTCAGGGCATCTTTGCAATCCCTAGATTATGATGTAGTTTGCCATCTCTTTGTGCCATCAAGGAGGCTTCTGATGATATTTGAGGGCTGTGAGTAATCTTGAAAGGTCAATACTCTATCCTTTCATGAAAGCTTACTAAATTTGATCCAGGTGAGAATTACTGACTAGCGTTAAATCTGTTTGGGGAATTAGAAATTTTTAGTGGACAAAATAATACCACGCAGTCGAGTTCCTAGATGCAAGGGGGGAAAACCTATGTGTACAGTGGGTGGATCAGACTTCGTCCAAACTCGTTGGGTAATCTTAGCATTACTTATGTTGGGTCAGACATTTATCACCTGTCCTTTCATGTGGTGTAACATAAAGTTCAGAGCACCATCTATGCTGTATTTTAACTAAAAAATATTTAACTTGACCACATTGGGCATTCAGATTTTTAGGGCTTTTTTTTTTTTAATCCATTATTTCCATAAACCATACTGCAAGGAAGCAGCCAAACAAAGGATGGGTCCTTCTGCACCCTACGTGTACTGGTCTCTTCAATAAATCAATGTCTTAAAGATAGAGATGGAACTAGAATCAAAGGGATTTAAGGGACAGTGAGATACAGGGCATGATCTTGACGAGGATACCAGCTTGGACAAAACCAGCTCTAAAGCAAATTTTTGGAGTCAGACAAATTTGGAAATAGTCTGGATGTTATATGAAATGATATTTACTGAGATGGAGGGATGCAGAATTTTGATGAAAAAATTCTTGTTACAAAAAAATGTATATATAAATAGCGCATATATTTCTAGATGTCTTTCTAAGGTGTTAATAGTGGAACTCCCACTCTCCAGTGATAGGAATGTGGGGTTTTTATTTATCTCTTTGCTTGTCTCTCTTCTTACTTTTCTGCAGTGCACATGCCTCATTTTTGTGTTAACAAAAGCTATCTACAACCTATCTACAGATAGTTTGTTATAATATATTTCACAAGGTTTTTCTTGATGAGGATTTTATAATCTTTGGGATGCTTCTTTGAACCATGACTTTAGATTCTACATGCATCTTTCTTGTTTAAAGTTAATTTTTTATTATAATAGGACAATTTCAAAAAGTAGATAGGATTATATAATTATCAATTGTGCCCAGTTTATTTCCTCTGTACCCACCATTCCTCTCCACCCATTATTATTATTATTATTGTTATTATTTTTAAAACGTTTATCCATTTTTGAGAGACAGAGAGAGACAGATCATGAGCGGGGAAGGGGCAGAGAGAGAGGGAGACACAGAATTGAAGCAGTGTCCAGGCTCCGAGCCATCAGCACAGAGCCCGATGTGAGGCTCAAACTCACAAACCATGAGATCATGACCTGAGCCAAAGTCGGATGCTCAACCGACTGAGCCACCCAGGCGCCCCTCCACCCATTATTTTGAAAGAAATCCCACATTCTTGTCTTTTCATCTATAAATAGTCAATATTTTTTCCTAAAAAATAAGAACATTAAAAAAAAAACATGGTCTGGTATCACCGCAAACAATAAATATATGAAATAATTGTATTCCTTCAACATAATCAAATATCCAGTCATTCACATTTCTCTGTCTCATAAGTGATATTTATCTGTAGTTATATTGTTAGAATCTGACTTCAAATAAGCTCCTGGGAGCCTGCCTGGCTCAATTGGTTAAGTATCTGACTCTGGATTTCAGCTCAGGTCATGATCTCACAGTTGGTGGGTTCGAACCCTGCATCAGACTCTGCACTGACAGTGTGGAGCCTGCTTGGGATTCTCTGTCTCTCTGTCTCTCAAAATAAGTAAATTCACTTAAAGAATAGTAAGAGCTTCGTCTCCTTAAAAAAAATAAGTTTCTGATATTACAAATGGTTATGTGTCCATTAAGCTCTTTCAATCTGTAGATATCTCCCTCCTTCCCCAGCATTTTTTCCCTTGCAAATTATTTGTTGAAGAAACTAGGCCCTTCATCTTTTATAATTCCTCACCTTCTGCATTTTTCTGCATGCTCTTTTTTTTAAATACTCAAGACTGGAAGTTGTACTCTTGAATGCACCTGAGCAGAGTTCCCATTTAAAACTTACAAAACTTATTTATTGTGTTTGTAAAATCTGTAAGTGGAAATGGTTGATTTCTATCCTAAAGTCCTCTAAGTTTAAGACTCATATAGCCTTGGGGTGCCTGGGTGGCTCAGTCTGTTGAGCATCTGGCTCTTGATTTCAGTTCAGGTCATTTCATGGTTTGTGAGTTCGAGCCACTCATTGGGCTCTGTGCTGACAGTGTGGAACCTGCTTGGGACTCTCCCCCTCTCTCTCTGCCCTCCTAAAATAAATACCCCTCTCAAAATAAATAAAAATAAGCCTAAAAAAAAAAAAAAGACCTGTATAGCCTTGATTGTTTCAATAAGATGAAACAACTAATGGGAAAGGATACACTGGGGTAGCAGGCATTAGCCCTATCAGTTACACAAATTTTTAGACAGGAACTTGCCAGATTTCCTTTGCAAAGTGAAATGAAAAATTTACCCTGAAAATGAATTCAGGACCGTGGTACATTGGGGTCCTTTTGAAATATAATTTTGTATCCTCAGCTTGATCTATAAAATGCTCTTTGTCATGATACTTGTATACTATTTTTTGTTTTGTTTTACTTTACTGCTAAGGCTGCTATGGTTGAAATTTCCACTGCCTGTGTATTGATTTGTTTGTAATGATTGCAGGTTGAAGATGACAGTGATGCAGAGACCTTTGGAGAAGAGAATGAGGAACAGGGAAATTATTCTAAAAGAAAGATAGTCTCTAACTGGAATCGATATCAAGATATTGAAAAAGAGGTCAATAATGAAAGTGGAGAATCACAACGGGGGACGGACTTCAGTGTCCTCCTCAGCTCTGCAGGTATGAATTCTGGTTGCTTGCCTATGGTTTAGTGCTCTGAAAGTTGCATAGGCCTCTTATTGATGTTCCCTTTAAAGCTGCATTAAAAATTTTTTTTTTTAATGTTTATTTTTGAGAGAGACAGAGACAGAACGCGAATGGGTCAGGAGCAGAGAGAGAGGGAGACACAGAATCTGAAGCAGGCTCCAGGCTCTGAGCTGTCAGCACAGAGCCCGACGTGGGGCTCGAACTCACGAACTGTGAGATCATGACCTGAGCAGAAGTTGGATGCTCAACGGACTGAGCCGCCCAGGCGCCCCATAAAGCTGCATTTTAGTAACTAGCAATTCATCCTTTTGTCCTTTGGGTTTTAAATTCAAGTAAAGGACAGTGTGTCTAATGGTTTGCAAGGGAAAAAGATGTTTCATTAAGTGGAAGCCAGGGATTCCAGGTACTGATGAGGAAGGACTTAAGGCCTGGTTGAAATGGATAAAAGGCTTTACAGAAATGAAAATGCTGAACCATGCCCCTCTAAGTTGGCTAGTCTGAAAACAGAAGTGTTTTCTTTGATATCAGAGGAATCAATGATTATGTTTATACAAAGCTTTAGCAAGCTTCTAGAGTATGTGTTCTTTTCCCTTTTATAGCCAGGAATATGCATATTCGTGGATATGCACATATTAGAGTCCTGTGTACCTGAACACGAAAACTTTTCTGTTTTGTTTTTGGACAGTCTTCTCTATCAATAAGGTGAAATGCTCATTCCTTCTATGCCCAGCTGTTGTTTTAAGATTGACTCTACCCTGAACGATGTGTAGCAGTGTGAAGGTGGAGTAGGAGAGTAGTTACAGAGAGTGATGGAACAGAGCTGGCTGGAGAGATGGCTGCTCTCTCCTAGAGTGTGGCGTAAGAATCGGAAGGACGAAAGGAGGATGGATTAGTGGTTTTCAGGGGTTTGGGATGGGAGGGTGGGAAGTGGATGTGGTTATAAAATGGCAACGTGAAGGTTCTTGATAGTGCTGGTACGATCTTTTGTCTTGTGGTAGTAGGTAGACAAACCTACACAAATGATAACATTGTCTAGAACTTAATACACATGCACATGAGTGACTACAAATAAAACTGAGGAAACCTGAAGAGGATTGGTGCTTATATCAATGTCAGTATGTCCGTATTTCCGGTTGTGATATTATAATACAGTTTCGCAAACTGTTATCATTGGGGGAAACTGGGCCAAGTACATGGGAGATCTCTGTGTGTTTCTTTTAAAAAAATTTTTTTTTTAAATTTATTCATTTTTGAGAGACAGAGAGAGACAGAGCATGAGTGGGAAAGGGGCAGAGAGAGAGGGAGACACAGAATCTGAAGCAGGCTCCAGGCTCCGAGCTGGCAGCACAGAGCCCAACATGGGGCTCGAACTCACGAGTTGCAAGATCATGACCCGAGCTGAAGTCGGACGCTCAACTGACTGAGCCACCCAGGCGCCCCTCTCTGTATTATTTCTTAAATTTGTATGTGAGTCTACAATGACCACGACAACAACAAACAGCATAATATTGCCAGGTTAAAAAAATATAAAGAATTGAGAAGCAGAGAAATAAAATGAAAATATTTTCAGACAATTTGCTTTGAATTCCCTCTTGCCTGCAACTTTTACGTTGCTATTGAGTTCCACCTTTCTTTTTTCTCATCTTGCCTATTATTTTTGAATGCCCATACCAGACTAAGAATCATAAAGTGATGAATTCTCTTTGAGCTTAATAGAATAAACCTCTTGAGTAGAAAAAAATTACACGTGGAGAGAGTAGGGTGAGTGTGGGTCAGCAGAGCGAGGTTCAGACTGGTGTCCTTCTGTTGTACGCTCCCCACAGTGTCACCCTCTCAGGAGAGGTTTGCTGACGGCATCCAACTCATTGACCGTTTAGGGGCCAGTGACTCCTCTTTTTGCCAGTCAGATGAGTACTGCCCTCTTGTCACCTGCATTTTGGCCGCTTGCAGGTTTATAAGCACCTTTCTTCAAGGTGAGAGAAAGGTAGAAGGTGGGCTGCTTAGTTTTAATTTGTGTTAGCTGTTCTGCTAAAGGACGGGGCGGGGGGGTGGGGTGGGGGGTGGGGGAGGGGAAATGGAAGCAGTGTAGTGTGGACTACCTGGTTTTAATTGAATTAAAAGTGTACTCGGTTACTAGGACAGTATCTGGCAAGTGAAAGATACTGCCTGAATGTCGGAAGGCGATTCACAGTTCTAGTCTAACCCGGCAGCTATGCCCAGAGGCTTATGATTTTGACTGTTTATGTTAGCATTTTATTTATAACTTAAAGCCTGGCATGATTTGGCTCTCCTATGTATTTTTCTTGTAGTCTGTCTTTGCTTACTGATTTCTTTTCAAGTAGCTTGTTTATGTGTGATTGGTTTCTCGGGAGATCACAATTGTCCCATCTTCTGACATGTGCTTCTAGCTTTTCCCCACTGTGCTGCTGATGTATCATTTTCTTTTCACCATGTCATATGCCTGAGAAGAGCTGCCATGCTTTCTTCATTGTAGGAGTAGGGCTATATTAGTTTACTTTTGAGAGATGGAGTACATTCTGTGATCATAATATATATATATTTATAACATATATTATATATAATATAATATATTATAATATATTATAATTATTTATAATATATATAATATATTATATTATATATAATATATTATATAAAATATATTATAATATATGTTATAAATATATAATATATATTTATATACATATTTATTATATATAAAAATATAAATATACTAAATATATATACTAAATATATATATAGTAAATATATATATACTAAATATATATAGTAAATATATATATATATATATATTTAGTATATAATTTCTTTACTAACTACCAAAGTAACTCAGATTAGAAATAACTTATCAACTTTGAAAATTTGATTATCTTAATATTGGACATTTAAGTTCAGTCGATGATGTTACAGTCTTTCCTTTGTCAGTGTTGTTTAATATAAGGAGCACAGACTCCTAAGTTGAACAGATGTGGATTTGAATCCTAGTCTATCATGGTTCTGTCGAACATTAGGAATACTATTTCTCTTAGTATCCAGTGCAAGAATAGTTAGATGGAACAGTGCCTAATTTGATGCTGTCAACATCTTATCCCAAATTGGCTGCTGGTTTTAGTTCTGCTCAATGAGTAACCGTGTGCCTAGAATTAGTATGTATCAGAATTTTTTGTCCATAGAAGCTTAATTAACTACCTTCAGTAAAGTCAAAGTCTAATTTCTTGTTTTCCTTGAATGTTAGGCATAATGGCAGTGGTTGCCAATAGAATTTGAAGATCCTTTTTCTGAGAAATTAAAAGGTTTTGGGTGTGATAGAGCTGATTATTGAGTCTACTTGTTGAATAACCAATGGTGGTGGTCTTAGCCTCTGAGCATTTAAAAGTTGGTGATTTTAGGTTTCAGGTTAAGTCCTAAAATAAAATTTCCCCCCTTTTCCTCCAGTTTGCCACCTATAGTTGCTCATTTGTTTTTCTCCTGCATATCTGTGTCTGCCACATGCCCTGAAGGATGGCCCTTGTTGTCCCTGCGACAGATGACAGACTTCATTTCTCTGAACTTTGAACTGTTCTTTATGCATTCTTTTTATTCTAGAATCAGCTGTGTGGTGCATACACCTCTGGTCCAATTCTCAAATGCCATTTTGAGACGGACCTTTTGCTAAGAGTACCTCTAGCTTAATGTGTTGTTACTCACCCAGTAGGATTTACGTCTCAACAGTGAATCTTTGAGGACCAGTAATTAAATCCCAAGAGTGAATTTCTACTGCACACACAGTTGGTGTGTGTGCATGTTGGTATATTCATTTAGGAAGGTGGTTTGTCATTTTTCTGTAAAGTTGAAGATCTGGCACTTGTACCCTGGGAAGGCACTCTCGAGAAGCTATGGTGCCAATGCACACACCGGGAGACGTGTGTGTGCATTCATAGCAGTGCTGGTCAGAAGAGCCACGTGGAAGCAACTCAACTGTCTACTAATGGTGGAATGAATACATAAGTCAGTGGATGAGCTGCTCAAACATACTGTGAAGTAAAAGGAACACTACATAGCCACAAAATACCTCCGTACAATTCTACTTACATAAAGTTCACACGCAAGAAAAAAGCAAGCTGTTATTTAGGGATGCGTATTTGAATGGTAAAATGGAAACCAAGGAAACGGTTATGGTACAAATCAGGATCGTGTTCCCCTCTAGTAGAGGGGTGAGGGGTAATGATTGGGTAGGGGCATGCAGCAGGTGTCGGTGTTGGGGGGACTTCCTGATGTTGATGCTGATCTATTTTTTGACCTGAATCATGTTTACTTATATTCATTGGATAATAATAATAATAATAATAATCATCATCATCATCCTTCTCCTCCCCCTCCTCTTCGTTCTCCATTAATTTATTCATTTTTAGAGGGGGAAAGAGAATCCCAAGCAGTCTCTGCACTGCCAGCACAGAGCCCCACACAGGGCTCAGTCTCACAAACCCTGAAATCATGACCTGAGCCAAAATCAAAAGTCAGATGCTCACCTGACTGAGCCACCCAGGCACCCTGAATAATTATTCTTTAAATCTTACCCATTCTTTTATGTGTCTCTCTACACAAGGAAAAAAAAAGTCTAAAAATGGATTTCTAATGAGAGGATTTCAGTTACCACCACGGACCATGGGGAACATTTTGGGAGAGGCATTCCTTTTTGGCATCCCGAGGTCTTCAACACACAGGTGCCGCCTGCTTTGTTTCAGTCTCTGGCTGAAGGTCATGGCATCTTGTTTTGCTGAGGAAATGGGGAGAGGCCACTAGTTTGTTTGAGGTCACACTCTTTCTGGTAGGATTGGGAGTCTTCAGACATCTTTTTAGGAGTCTTTCTGTAAGCCTCTGAAACAGACGATCGCGCCTACAGCTTTTCTTTTTGAACAATGTTCTTGCAGTTCTAAGTTATGTTTCACAAGCTTGGAGAATGGTACCATACTCTCACTTATATTCAGGCATAAGAATGTTAGATCTTTAAGGAAGTTTTCCGCCCCCTACCTTTATTTTTTTTCCCCAAGTGGTGAGTCATTGAATTCATGCCATATGCTTTATCTACTCCTTTCAAGAAGTCACAGATAACTAGTTAGAAAAATGTTTACAGTGTGAGCAAGAGTGCACTGGGGCAATATTGAAAAGGTTTTTTTTTTTTTTCCCCCACGTTTCTGTGCAAGTCTATAAGCTCTGTTTATTTTCAGTGGAGCAAATAGAAAAAAAATGAAACGATTAGACTACAGTTGGGTCAGTATAGTTGCCCGTGCATATTTTCATTTAAAGCTATTGTAGATCTTTCTTCAATGACATTTTATGAAAAATTGATTGGGGGGAGATTTTAATTATAATGGTATTTGATTTTCCTCCCCACCCTTGGTATCCTTTTGCCAGCAAGTAGACTGGACGGGAAAAGAAAGCCTATCTCTCTAGCAGCCCACGAAGCAGCCAGACAGCTGCATTTGTCCCGTTGACTCAGTTCATTTTTTTTTTCTTTTCCCATGGGTGTGCATTTTGTCAGTTTTTACTAATCTATTCTTGTTACAAAACAGTGTAGTGGAAGAACCTTCCCTTTAGTATTTGAATCATTTGAAATAACAGAAACAGAACTATGTATGCATTAAAAAAAAACCCTTCATTTGAGTAACAACAACAAAAAGAGGTTAAACCACACACACACAAAATAAATAAATCTTTCCTTTCTCGTAGCCAGACAAGGAAATGGGCTTAATTTGATTTTCTTTTTTTCAAGCCTCCAGAGATAAAAGCAGCTTGAATACCTAGAAGTTTGCTGGCTAAATTCCTGCTCTCTGCACCATTTTGTGTTTTTGCTGTCATTGTTTCCATGCCGATTCTCCTTTGTCTGCTTTTACTGGTCCAGCTGCATCCATTTGATCATGTTCCTCATCACCATCCATGTTCACTTTCTAGCCGTGAAACTGTACTTTTCCTGGACAGCTTTAATTCCTCTCCCCCTTCCTTTAAATCTGTGACCTTTTCAAGTTCATTTGTTTAGGGATTCTTGTTGATCCTCCATGATTTTTTTCAGTGCCGTTTTTTCCCCCCTGCCTCTCCTAGTACCTCCCACCTCTCTTCTCTGTTCCTTAATTGTAAATTAAGGCTTCTTTGGCTTTATCTAGTGCTGCTTAGCCTTTTCTTTAAATAGCATTATGAAGTCTATCCATTTCATTTCCCCACGATTTGAGAAAAAGAAGTGTGGATCTTTCCAACGGGTCTGATCATCTAAGTCATCCCAAAGTTTCAGCATTCAGTTTTGCCAGAGGATTCATGTCAGCACCTGGAGCACTTCTGGTTTTCTTCTTGTTCTTGTTTGGTATCTGAATTTAGCTTATACCTCATTTTAATTTTTGTTTTTTTCTTGTTTGTAAAATAATACTCCTTGAAAAGTATTAGAAGGTCTTTATGCTTTTAACCAGTGTCTCTATAAACTTGGGCAAATTCAATACAATCAGACCCTGCAAATATTGATCGTTTCATGCTTTGTGTAATGTTGTTTTCATTTGAATATTTTGTGCTTGACCTTTATCTTCTAATCCTTTATGTCACTAAGGATTGCATCAGCTGGAAAGGCTTTCATATACATGGATCTGTTTTCACATCATTTTTAATACTCATTGGTCATTGGAGAGATGTTTTGTACTCATCAGAGAGAGGTTTGTGTGGGGAGCTTCTGATGTTAGCTTTATCTTTATTTCCTCAAGTTTTGTGTTGGGTTTGCTCAGTGCTTCCATTATATTAAAATCTGTTGTTAGGCGCTTCTACCTATTGGATTTTAGTATCTCCAGGGGAATCTGCCTTTCATCCAGTGTGATCTGTCCCCTTCAAAAACTTGTCTCATGGCAAATTAAAGTCAGTACAGTAGTACTTGATTTGATGACAGATTTTGGTCCCAGAGTAGCCATTTTGTCACAATCCCCATTTTTGGCACTTGGAGCTGTCTTTCTGGTCCTTGTCCCACTAAGCTGGGCCATAGGGTCACCAGCAGTGATGATAGGGTCTCCAGTTCATTTTTAAGAACTGAATGGTTAGCATATTAGATAATTTAGATTATTTTTACTGGAAATATCTTTTTTTATTTATTAAAAAAAATTTTTTTACGTTTACTTATTATTGAGAGAGAGACACACAGAGCATGAGCAGGGAAGGGGCAGAGAGAGGGAGAGACACAGAATTTGAAGCAGGCTCCAGACTCCAAGCTGTCAGCATGGAGCCCGACGCGGGGCTTGAACTCACAAACTGTGAGATCATGACCTGAGCCAAAGTCGGTCACTCAACCAACTGAGCCACCCGGGCGCCCCTGGAAATATCTTTTTTTAAAGTTTATTTATTTTGAGAGAGATGGAGATAGCGCAAGTGGGGGAGGGGCAGAGAGAGAGAGAGAGAGAGAGAGAGAGAGAGAGTCCCAAGCAGGCCCTGTCCCATCAGCGCAGAGCCTGATGTGGGGCTCAAACCCATGAAGCTGTGAGATCATGACCTGAGCTGAAACCAAGAGTCCCACACTTAACCGACTGAGCTGCCCAGGCACCCCCTTACTAGAAATATCTTAATGAAAGAATATTAGTGAATTTTTTTGAATTTGACTTGTATTCCAGATACAGTTCTTGTTGTTCAGTGTCTAACTAGCTGCATCATCAAATTTGCATGCCACGTTCTGATAGCATTTACTATATTCCTCTCAACTGCTGCTGTCTCCTCTCTGTTTATTCTCATGGAGTCATACTTACTTTAAAAAGAGAAATATCATTTCTTTTTATTTTTTCTTTTTCTTTTTTCTTTTAGAGAGCATGGGAGAGGGACAGTTTGGGGCGGAGGGAGAGAGAGAGAATATCTCAAGCAGGCTCCATGCTCAGCGTGGAACCTGATGTAGGGCTTGATCCCATGACCCTGTGATCATGACCCAAGCTGAAATCAAGAGTCAGATGCTCCATTGACTGAGTCACCCTGGCGCCCCATGAAATATCATCATTGAAAGGGAGGTTTTTGGGAAGCAGAGCAAATAAATGCTCATGATCAATGTCCTATTTAAGTGGAAATTGGTAAGTTCTCTTTACTGGCTCTAGAGAGAATACCCTCCTCATTTTCCTAACTATAATTGATACTATAGTAATAATTAATATATTTATATTAATTAATGGTGAAATTTGACATAAAGCTGATATGTAAGGTTTTGTCATGTCAATAAGATTAAGCCTGATTATTAATGCAATTCTTTGTGTAAAGAATACTGAAAGGCAGAATGGGGAAAGTCCAAGCCTTATAATAAAGGCCCCTATAATACTAATAAAAAAAGAGAATAAAAGTTATTTTGGCAAAGCCTTGAATGAAGGTCCGTGGAGAACTCCTTGTAATCTAAAAAGCATGAAACACATGAATTCAGAGGCTATGAATTTAGAATTAAGATTAATAATCCTTAAGATCGTGATGGTAAAGTCATCTGTTCCGGTACGTGTAAGTGAAGTGTAGTGACTTTATTCAGGCAGTAGAGTGGAAACCACCCTTGACTGACGGATGTCAGCTGATCCCAGTCTTGGTTCTGGTTGTCATTACTAAGTACGTGCTCTTGGAGGAGTGAAACTCCTGGAAGCTCTTTTTTAAAGCTGCGAACTAGAAATAATACCTGCCTTGCTTTTAGTACAGGGTGCTTGTGAGGATTATGGAGAATTACTGGAAAAATTAGAGTGCTACACAAAAGTCAATCATTATTGTATAGGCAAGGAAAGCAAACTGTTGGGGTAGAATATGCTAGGTAAGTGTGATGGAGGAGAGTGCGGGGCGGGGGGGGGGGCAGAGAGAGAGAGAGAGAGAGGGAGAGAGAGAATCCCCAGCAGGCTGCACATTGTCAGTGCAGAGCCTGACATGGGGCTCAAACCCACAAACCATGAGATCATCACCTGAGCCAAAATCAAAAGTAGGACATTTAACTGACTGAGCCACCCAGGTGCCCCTGAAATCAGGCCTTTAACTGGGGCTGTCATTAAAATATCCAAACATCGTATTGATATATATAACTAGAATATAGCACACAATGATAATTAGCTCATTTTTTTTTAGTTTCTTTGTAATATGTGTTGACCTATTTCAGTCTCGGCAACTATAGAGGTTACACAGGGAAGTTGAAAGATGATTAAAAATGGGAAAAGCAGGATCTGTGATGAAAGGTTCATGATACTAAGGAAAAGAAGTCTGAGAAATGATTTAATAATTATGTCATATGTGTTCCAAACCCAAGTCAATGGAAGAAAACAAATGTGCTTAACTAAAATACAGAAGATTTTGATAAGATATTGCTGTGCATTTAGTACATGAGATGTTAACTGGGCATCTAAGGGAGAGTTGGGGATCATCTTGATTGGAAATCTTTCAAAATAGATTTGGTCTCCTTTAACTAGAATGAGTTCAGCAATATTCCTTACTGCTGCATAGGGATGGGCAAGGTGATTTCTCAAGGCTTTTTCAACCCTATAATTCTGTTCTCTGGGCTTCTTGTAATTTCTCAGTAGTTCTATAGCATTTTACCCCAATGTGTTAAGTTAGCACATCTAGTGTTCTCAGAAGGGTTAGGCTTAAAATAAATGGGCAAGTGATGTGTGTGTGAATGGAGTCCTGTGGCCGTTAGTGACCCTGTGACAGCAGATGGGCCTGAAGCTGACAAGCAGACGGCAGTAAGAGCTACCACTGCCTGAATACCTACCATATGTAGGCTCTGTATAAGGTGTGTCACGTGTCCTTTTTTCTATGTCATTGACTTGTGACTGTAACCACAGGGTAGATTTCATTATCTTGATACATGTTGAAACAAAGTCTTAAAACCAACGGTAAATAATTTGTACAAAATTCACATATGTGCATATCTAATAAACAGAATAAGGAATCAATGTAAGTATACCTGGCTTCAAAGTTGATATTTGTCCCACTTGATACTATCCATTAAAGTCTACAAATATATTATTATCTAAGACATACTTTTCTTCTATATTTTTTTTTCTGCAAAAGGAAGCTTTATTTATATGTGGTCTGTAGCTTGGGAGAAAGTTTGCGGTTGGTTAAGAAACTGCCTTTGGGTTGGAAGCAGAGACCCAGGCAGAAGTCTGGAGGCTTGGGAGCTGCATCTGGGCCTTGAGGGTACTGCCCTTTGGGGTTCCTAGTCCTGTTGAAGGTAAGCCTTCCAATGAGGCCTCACCCAGCCCTGTTGGGACTGGACTCAGGAGGTTGGTGATTTGTCCTGCTGGATAAGTTTCCTCTTCCTTCGGAAAGTATCTGTTCAGGAAGTCACAGAGATGGGAATCTGTGAGGGCAGGAACTGGTTCAGGGTTTCCTCCAGGGCTGCTTCCTTGGCACCCAGGGTGTGACCCCACTCATCTTGTGTCAGCTTCTGCATGTCCTAGAAGAGGACTCAGCCGCAGTTCTGGTTTTGTGTAGTCTAGACATGGTTGGTGCCCTTGGATCTCCCTGCCAACTTGTGGAAGAAGTGGACCCTGCCTTCCCAGGCCACATTCTTGCAGTTGTGATAGAAGCCCAAAGAGAGAGAGGTATAGGAAACTCATAGGTGCTGGTAGACTGGGCAAGTAATGGCGGCCCTTACCTTGGTAGAATAATTTTGGTGACTCTGGGGGCTCATAGTTGATTGGAGACAAAGAGCTAACCACAAAAAGATGGTATTAACTGGTCTGAGAAGCAAGGGATGGGCCAAAAGATGGGTCCTGGAAGCTACAGCTAGAGAGGAAATTGGAGGGTGATCAGAGGCTGGAGTGGGGGAAATCCTCAGGTCTATTCCACCCAACATTGCTGAAGCAAGAGAAAAGCCAATATGATAAACTAATTTGAGATATTTTAGATGGAAAAAAGCCTTTAAATGTACCTTTTCTAATGGAAATGTGGTATACTCAAAAGATTAATACGCCTGTAGGATCCTTCATCATGTATTTCTAGCGTACTGTCATACCTGAAATGGAAAGGAAAGGATGCCTTCATATGATTTGTTATGAGAATACTATAGTAGTTTCAGCATATTCAGCTAAGAATGGAATGATGTTCATGAAATACCATTATGTACTACTAATTTAGTGACTGAATGTGGTATACATTTCCAAAAGAGTAGCTGATGATGTCAACATGTTGCTTTTCATAATTTGTGGTGAGCATTCTTCCTGGAAATTAAATCTGCCTCTTAAATGTGTACTTGGCACTTGCAAAAGGAACTTGATGGAGAGCCTCTCAGTCATTATTATCCCTTCAGTGTTGCATCCCTGTGTATTGTACACGAAGGGAAACATTCCATCTTTAATAATAACGCTGCTGGTCTTTTAAAATCATAAAGTTTTACATCTTTTCATGTGCCTGTTGGTCATCTGGATGTCTTCTTTAGAGAAATGTCTATTCATGTCTTCTGCCCATTTCTTCACTGGATAATTTGTTTTTCCGGTGTGGAGTTCGGTGAGGTCTTTATAGTTTTGGATACTAGCCCTTTGTCCGATATGTCATTTGCAAATATCTTTTCCCATTCCGTTGGTTGCCTTTTAGTTTTGTTGATTGTTTCCTTTGCAGTGCAGAAGCTTTTTATCTTGATGAGGTCCCAATAGTTCATTTTTGCTTTTAATTCCCTTGCCTTTGGGGATGTGTCAAGTAAGAAATTGCTGCGGCTGAGGTCAGAGAGGTTTTTTTCCTGCTTTTTCCTCTAGGATTTTAATGGTTTCCTGTCTCATTCAGGTCCTTTATCCATTTTGAGTTTATTTTTGTGAATGGTGTCAGAAAGTGGTCTAGTTTGATCCTTCTGCATGTTGCTGTCCAGTTCTCCCACACCATTTGTTAAAGAGACGGTCTTTTTTTCCATTGGATATTATTTCCTGCTTTGTCAAAGATTAGTTGGCCATACTTTTGTGGGTCTAACTCTGGGGTTTCTATTCTATTCCATTGGTCTATGTGCACATGAAAAGATGCTCAATGTCGCTCCTCATCAGGGAAATACAAATCAAACCCACACTCAGATACCACCTCACGCCTGTCAGAGTGACTAAAATGAACAAATCAGGAGACTAGATGCTGGCGAGGATGTGGAGAAACGGGAACCCTCTTGCACTGTTGGTGGGAATGCAAACTGGTGCAGCCGCTCTGGAAAACAGTGTGGAGGTTCCTCAAAAAATTAAAAATAGATCTACCCTATTACCCAGCAATAGTACTGCTAGGAATTTACCCAAGGGATACAGGAATGCTGATACATAGGGGCACTTGTACCCTAATGTTTATAGCAGCACTTTCAACAATACCCAAATTATGGAAAGAGCCTAAATGTCCATCAACTGATGAATGCATAAAGAAACTGTGGTTTATATACACAATGGAGTACTACATGGCAATGAGAAAGAATGAAATATGGCCTTCTGTAGCAACAAGAATGGAACTGGAGAGTGTTATGCTAAGTGAAATAAGCCATACAGAGAAAGACAGATACCATATGTTTTCACTCTTTTGTGGATCCTGAGAAACTTAACAGAAGACCATGGGGGAGGAGAAAAAAAGGTTAGAGAGGGAGGGACCCAAAACATAAGAGACTCTTAAAAACTGAGAACAAACTGAGGGTTGATGGTGGGGTGGGAAGGTGGGGAGGGTAGGTGATGGGTATTGAGGAGGGCACCTGTTGGAATGAGCACTGGGCATTGTATGGAAATCAATTTGACAATAAATTTCATATTTAAAAATCATAAAGTTTTAGAAAGTTTCATTGTTTTCTTCATCTCTTCTTCTATGAGTTGCTAGCTAAGTAGATCATTTATGTGGTTTTTGAATTTACTTTTAGAGTTCTGTGGTGATAGTTTTCTGCCTTCTGTTTATAGAGTTTAATCTTTGTTTTAAACATTTTTTTAAGTTTGAGACAGAGATAGCAGAGTGTGAGAGGGGCAGAGAAAGAGAGGGAGAGAGAGAATCCCAAGCAGGCTCTGTGCTGTCAGCACAGAGTTGGACACAGGTCTCAAACCCATGAAACCGTGAGGTCATGACCTAAGCCAAAACCAAGAGTCAGATGCTTAACCGACTGAGCCACCTGGGTGCCCTGAGAGTTTAATCTTGATACAAATTTATAGTGAAATTTGAGGTGATCATGAATAACTTAAAAATGATTTTTTTAAAGTTTTATTTATTTTGAGAGAGAGCATGAGCAGGGGAGGGGCAGAGAGAGAGAGAGAGAGAGAGAGAGAGAGAGAGAGAGAGAGAATCCCAAGCAGGCTCCTCACGTTCAGTGCACAGCCACATGCAGGGCTTGAACTCATGAACGGTGATCAGGAGTTGGACACTTAACCAACTGAGCCACTCAGACACCCCAGTCATGAATAACTTTGAATAACCAAAATTAATAGAATTCTGAGTTTGTTACCATGAATTTCTACCTCCACGGAGGGAGTATTACACGAGTCCCATCTGTCAGAGACAATCATGCACCTGAGCTTTCTTGCATTCTGCTCTTTAGAGAATTGTAGAAACTTTCAGTTTTAGAGATAGAATAATCCTAGGGGATAATTCATTCACCGAACATTTCTTGAGTTTCTAGTATTGTCCTAGAAGTTAAGAGAATGAAACTGAAAAGAGATTGTCTGTGTATATGGTCACAGTATGGTGCAGTTGTCTTTGGCTTCAAACTCAGCTTATTTTAGCAGGCTTGCATTTAGCAGACCCTCCGGTGTGTCGTATATCATGCCAGGTGCTCAGAGTACAGAAGTGCCTAAAACATACTCCCTGCCATTAACAATATTATTGGAAGAGGCAACCTGTCACAGGTCCTGAGCATTCCTGCCTGATGGACGTGCCAGGAATGTAGGACCCTGATCACTGCCTACCTGGGGCAGGAAGCAGTCATATGAGCTGGGATAATGTCCCTCCCCCCCCCCCGGCAAAGATCAGGCTCACTCCCAGTTACTTTAAGAGCAGTGAATCTCCAAGCTTGGTGTTCCTTTCTTGTAACATAATCCATAGCATGTATTACAGTGCTTCCACGAGGGGCTTTTTGACATCATCCTCTGAGCTGGAAAGGGCAAGAGGAACCAGTGCAAACAAACATGGGGCTTTGGCTACTGCTTTTGCCAAGAGTTATCAAGGCCTTGGTCTGTGATCCAGTAGTCTCCAGTCTTCTGCCAGCATCCATGCAACAGTAATAGGCTAACTTATCTTTCAGACAGGATAAAATCTCAGCCTCTGCATAGTTCTTGGCAAATACCACTTGTGAGGTGATATAGATGGAGAAATGAACAATTACAGTTCAACATAGGAGGCACAGAGTGCTGGAACAATCAAGGGAGAGCACCCAGTTCAGCTTGGAAAGGTCAGGGAGGCTTTTCTGAGCACCTTGCTCTTAAATCGATCGTACTTGATTGTATGTCTGTTGAAGGTAGATCTTTTTATCATTAGAGGGTGGCACAGGGCATAGCATATGGTTCGCAACTAATAAAGCTTGCAGAATGGATGGATAAGCTATTTTTTGTGGTTTTGGGGTGTGATGTAGTGCATCGGAGGTCCGTTTGTTTGCTATTAGAGTTGTCTCCTTTTTAAGACCTAAAGTCCTGGGAAGATAGTCCTCAATGAACAGCACCTCACTTTGTAGCCTGACATGAATCTATTTATTTATTTTTAATGTTTATTTTTAAGAGAGAGAGAGAGACCGCAGGGGAGGGTCAGAGAGAGAGAGAGAGAGAGAGAGAGAGAGAGAGAGAGAGACAGGATCCAAAGCAGGTTCCACGCTGTCAGTGCAGAGCCCGATGTGGGGCTCGAACTCATGAACCATGAGATCATGACCCAAGCTGAAGTCAGATGCTCAACTGACTTAGTCACCCAGGTGCCCCCCTGACATGAATCTATCTCAACAAATGAGGAAAGTGGTCAGTTACAGAATATCTTGCGTGTGGATTTATTTACTACTATGTGACCTTAAGGACCAATTAATTATTTTTTGAACTTTTTATTTTCTAAAACGTTTTAGGTTTTTCAGAAGTGACAAAGATAGCACAGAGTTACCATATACCCTTCACCTAGCTTCCCTTAATGTTAACATCTTACCTAACCATGGTACATTTATCAAAAATAAGAAAGTAACATTGTTATACTACAGACTTTATTTGACTTACCCCAGTTTTTTTTCCTTTCCTGGTGTTCTTTTTCTGTTTCAACTTAGGATACCACACTGCATTTATTTACCTGCTTAGTTTCCACTAATTTGTAACAGTCTCTCAGTCTTTTCTGGACCTGATAATTTTAAGAATAGTGGTTAGGTATTTGGTAGAACATCCCTCAATTTGGGTTTTTCTGATGTTTTCTTATGGTTAGATGGAAGTTACAGATTTTGGGGATGATGTGCCTTTCTTGTTGGATCACATCAGTGGACACATGACATCGACATGACTTATTACTGACAATATTAAGTTTGATCACCTGATTAAGATGATACCCTCCAGGTTTCTCCAGTGTAAAGTTCCTTCCCATTGTCTTCACTAGAAGTGAGTGAGTAGGTCCTACTCATACTCAAGGGGGTAGGAATTAAGCTTCACCTACAAGAGGGAGGAGTATCAAGAGATTTTGGATATAAAGTGAAAACAATGGCAGTAAATAATAAATACTTAGGGGAGATACTTTGGGGCTATGAAAATATCTTATTTTTACTTAAAGCTTCAGGGGAACCTGTTCTCTAAGAATGAGGCCAAGAATTGCATGAGACAAGAGGTAAAGCTGTAATGACCAAATAGTTGACCCTTTTTATTTATGTTTTATGGCAGAGCTATAAATGTATGTGCAAATGTATAAGTTTTGCTGTATCTGTGTCATTGACCCTTTTGTCCGTTTCTTTGAAGAGTAGATGCATTTATATTCAATAAGGTTAATGAAGGTAGTACATTTGGGAAACAAGGTAAAACATCAGTAATTGACTTCAATTTCTGCCTCATAAATCAGTTACAACATGCTTACTTTATCTCATAGCATTTGTTGGCTACCAAGTAAGAAGACGTGTGTGTGTGTGTGTGTGTGTGTGTGTGTGTGTATGCTTAGCTACATTCCAAGTGACTTCTATGCACATGTCTAAAATCCACTGATCAAAACAGCCTCATTTAAAGTTGTGTTTTTATGCAGTGTCACAGTGTCCCATGCAATCAGGTGTTGCAGCCATCCAAAAGGTACCCCCGTAGGGGTTGATAGAGGAGAGGGAGGTATGTTTTAGTGAGCCTGCATCCTTGGTACATAGCAACTATTTATTTTATCTCTCTTGGAAGTTGGGATAATTCTAGGGCAGCCATTAGGGCAGGAGTGTTGTCCAAACAGGTGCTGGTCTCCAGAGAGATGTGTTTTTATGATTCATAAGGGGAAAAGCATCATGAGATTTTGATGGGTGACATAATCATTTATTTCTTACTGCTGATCTCAGCAGCTCTGTAATCTAAATGTATCTTTGTTTAGATATTTGAGTTTGGTAATACAAAGTCTAGAGTAGTAGTTAGTGCAGCGCTAGATATGGCTAAGGATATGTAGCACTGGAAAAAAATTGTAAAATCTTAAAAAATATATATGATCAAGATTTGCTAGTGGTTTAGTAGTCAAATTGCATTGGACCATTGGGACTGAGATTTTGCTATTTATTTTAACTATGTCATTGCTTTGCTCCAGAACAGATTTTAGTAATGAGCTATTCTCAGAAATATTTTCATTGATTTCCTCCACTGTTTTTGTTTTCTTTCTTTCTTTCTTTCTTTCTTTCTTTCTTTCTTTCTTTCTTTCTTTCTTTTTTCTTTCTTTTTTCTTCCTTTTTTCTTTTTGTTTTTTTTTTTGGTTTTGTTTTGTTTTGTTCTGTTTTGTTTTGCAGAGCACAGCATTTCTAATTCTTGGGGTTATCAGAGTAAGGTTTGGGTGTGGAGGGGATGGGTTGAAGGGAGAGGGAGAGATCTTGCAGTGATTTGCAATGGAGAAGGCAACGTTGTTGTGAAATGTATTGGGGGCCAACTTTTATATTAGGTTGAGCAACAGTCACTGTCTTAATTTGGGGCATAGGGGAAGATGAGGTGTAGGCATAAACAAATGTGTTACAGTTGTTTTTATTTATAGAGCCCCTGGCTGGGTATTTGGTACTTTATGTACAACATTTTAATTTCAAGGTAATCTTGCAAGGTCGGTATTAAACAATTTTGCAGATGAGGCAAATTATGTTCAAGGAAATTAGATATCTTGCCTAATGCCACATAATTAGTATATGACAGAACTGTAATATGAATTTCTATCAGTCTGATCCCCAAACCCATTATTACTCTTTGTACTGAACTGTTGCTGTTCAGTCTGCTGTGTGCACACAGCTGGCTGTGCAGCAGCAGGCTCGATTGGTAGATTATGTGGAAAATGAGTTGTTTCGTAGTTTGGGAATAGTTATTTCCCCCTGCCGCCACTTTGTAGTAAAGCAAACAAATGAAGAACCACACACACACAGACACACACACACACACACACACACACACACACACACCCCCTTTCGGCTACTTAAAAAAAATTATCTTGGATAGTTGGGCACCCTTTGATACGGTCATGACAGGGGGAACATTACTCTTATTACTAGCTCCTTGTGTCATTTAACCTGAAAAATCTGGAAAACAAATATGGATTCATTTCACCTATCTGACATGTATTATGACAGAGGTACTCAGGAACTCTAATATGGAAATTAATTTTCCTTGACAGCTGGTAATTATTAGCTCAAGCAAAAAAGATAATTTGTGTTAAGCTGTATATGCTGTGTATGCATAAATGAAATTCATCTGCTTTATATTAGGAAACGTGACAAGGCATCACTATCGTTAATATTTTTCATATTACCTGTTGGATTTCTTATTTAGATAGCTTCTCTCCATAATTCTGAGAGAAAACCATGAGGGATTGCTGCCAGAGCTTGGAGGAGCCCTGGAATAAGTTGTGATCATATGATCATCCATACACCCAGTTTAACCTAAGAACGCTTTTGAGCATTTTTGCAACTTGATGATTCTGATTTTAACATAGAGAGTACTTATTTGCAAAGTGTTTCTGAATCCCCGGTTGGTCTTTTTTGAGCTTTGATTGGAGGCTCTACTGGTCATTTTTGGGGTTGACTAGATTTCTTTCTTTTTTTTTTAAAGAGAGAGGGTGCAAGTGAGTTAGGGACAGAGGAAGAGAGAAAGAGAGAGAGAGAGAGAGAGAGAAAGAGAGAGAGAGAGAAAGAGAGAGAGAAAGAGAGAAAGAGAGAAAGAGAGAGAGAGAGAGAGAGAGAAAGAGAGAGAGAAAGAGAGAGAGAAAGAGAGAGAGAGAAAGAGAGAGAGAGAGAGAGAGAAAGAGAGAGAGAGAAAGAGAGAGAGAGAGAAAGAGAGAGAGAGAAAGAGAGAGAGAGAGAGAGAAAGAGAGAGAGAGAGAGAAAGAGAGAAAGAGAGAGAGAAAGAGAGAGAAAGAGAGAGAGAGAGAAAGAGAGAAAGAGAGAGAGAAAGAGAGAGAGAGAAAGAGAGAGAAAGAAAGAGAAAGAGAGAAAGAAAGAGAAAGAAAGAGAGAATGAGAGAGAGAAGTAGGGCTCACCCAGGGCTCGTGTTTTTACCAGAAGTGGGGCTCGTGTTCACCTAAAGCAGGGCTTGAGCTCACTTGATGTGGGATTCGAACTCATGAACTGTGAAATCATGACCTGAGAAGAAGTCAGATGCTTAACAATTGATTCACCCAGGTGTCCAGGGTTGGGTAGATTTAGCTATATGAGATGTATTGCAAGTTAGTAATTTTCATACTCTCCTTGCTGATTTCATTGGCATATGCTGTAAGTGGGATTTGGGAACTAGCTGAGGAAATTGCCCATATCTTGACTGGGAGGAGGAAGTAGTTTTGGGCTCTCTCTGTGTACAGAGATAATGAGAAATGGGCCAGGTTGCGGAGCAAGTTTATCTTGAGACCTCTGCGTCTTTTTTTTCCTTTTCTTTTCTTTTTTCCACTTAGGTACTTGACTATTACAATGCCCAAGGCTTTTATGTACTCATTTATGCTTTGCCTGTTCTCCTGGTACAGCTCCCAGGAAACCCGTACATGCATATTTAGTGTTTGTACCTGGTAATCACAGTGTATATGGCCTTCAGGCCACAGCTGGAGAAATGGGAGGGAATGTTGCTTGGGAGGAGTCCATTGGAGTGTTGGTGCGTGGGACTGTACCAGGACACCTTTGTATATGTAAAGCAACAGGTAAAGTGAGATCATTTTAGAACGGGCTGCTTGGTAAGGTCTTGTCAAGTCACAGCATTCCCAGTGCACTGGTACTTGAAGGGTAGGTTGCTAACAAAAAGGTATTATTAAATCCCTTCTGTGTAGGAGTGTGCCTGTCTGTCAGCTATACAGTATCATTTCTAAATAAGAATGTGCTGCTCCTGATGTCACTTTAAATCACATATCTACATGTTTGATAAGCTTGTGCCTTCTCTCTACTGTGCCTGGTTGCTATGAGCCATCATAGTTTACTATGGTGTCAGGCAAGATTCCCTAGGGTGCCAAATTACTGTTAGTTGAGTGAAGTTGGTGTCTTTTCCCCTCATTCTTCAGAACACAGTGTATAATGCACACTGTGAAAACAATCTTACATAATATTTGGTCCAAATTTTTCACTTTTCCGATGGGAAAGCTGAGGCTTGTATAGATTGGGTTTTAACCTAAGGCTGTAGGTACTTGGAGATGAATTGCTCAGATAAGTATCTTGTCCATCTGTTCACAGATAGTGTAGTGCTTGGGTCATCCACTGAATTCAGTTTTTATTTCCGAAGGGAAATGAAGAGTTGATTCCCTCGGTGTTGTGTCCTTTGGGGCAAACTTTAATCAGAGTGGTATGTAGAGTGGAAGTAGAAGTGACTTTTTCAGAGTTTAAAATTGTGGATATTCTCGAGTATATAGACCTTCCTAAACAGGTTCATGTAGGATGAAAAACCTGGAGGGTTGTATAAGCCAAAAGTTCCCACCTATCATCTGCTTTTTGGCCCATCTTGTTCTGCTACCCTTACTCCCTACTGTGGCCTGACATGGACATTTCTTTCTCCTCCTCCTCCTCCTTCTCCTTTCTTCCTCTTCTTTCTTCCTCTTCCTCTTCATTTGCTCTTGATAGAGTTGGGATTTGGGACTTCGGGGTAAAAGTGAATATTACTCCCCTGGGTTTTCTATTTGTGATTTAAATCCTTCTAATGTTTCTTGAGTGTAGGACCCATGGGAAAGGAAAAAAAAAAAACAGACTGACTGCTGTTTTTCTCAGACACTGTAGGAACCAATCAGTATAATTTAATTTTCACTTCAGTATTTTTGTTTCCAATTTTAAAATAGATTTTTCTTTTAAAAGTTTTTTTAACGTTTATTTTTGAGAGAGACAGAGCATGAATGGGGGACAAGCAGAGAGAGAGGGAGACACAGAATCTGAAGCAGGCTCCCAGCTCTGAGCGGTCACCACAGAGCCTGACGGGGGGCTCCAACTCACGAACTGCTGATGATGACCTGAGCTGAAGTCGGACGCCCACCCGACTGAGCCACCCAGGTGCCCCATGTTTTCCTTTTCTTTTAAATGCCTCTAGATACCTCCTCTGTCTACAAAGGATCTGCCATAGTCTAGTACCACAACTTGTTCAGGGGGTGTTTAGGAAATACTATTAATACGTATACACCACTTTATTTGGCGTGGCCAGTCTGCATTGGGTCTCTGCCTCCAGAAAAATTTCCTTCTCTCATCATAACTCTGATCCCTAGGTTTTTCTGGATCAGTTCATTTATAACCTTAAATAGGAGTGGTGACTTTTGAAATTATCTTTCTAATTTAAGCCTGGCTACTTTAACAGGGAGGACTAGGTTACCCCAAGATCGTATTATTGGAAACTTAGAGTATAATAGAGAACCTGTGATTCTCCATTTGTAGAAATAGTTGAAGAGTTTCAGTGGTGAGAATTTCACAGACATAGATCTAGAGAGGTAACGAGAAGGAAAATATGCCTGGACCCTTGTTTCTCTCAAAGCATCCTTGAGGAGGGAGAAAACATGGGAATTGTGCTCCGCGAGGCCACTGGGTTGGGCTACAGCAGCCTGTCAGTCTTCAGTCACATCGTCCTGAATGAAAGAACGTGAAGTTGGAATTTATTGTGATATGCAGTGGTTTATTTGCTTATAAACAAAGATAAGGGGAGAGTAGGAAGAGGTGATGAGGAGGGGAGGGTTTATTGGAATCTGTTGTATCTTTGGCATTTGTTGAAATGTCACTCAGATCATCTTTCTGTGGTAGCAGTATGTGAGCAACAGTCTCTTTGAAAGTGAGCCTGTTGGAGCTCGTTCTCAGTGCTTATCCTGAAGGCACTGCTTCCTTGTCTTCACTGTAAGGAGTCCAGCCTCTGGGTTCCCTTTGTATGGAGTTATTATTGTGTTTTTTGTTGTTTTTTGTTTCTAAAAAGGAGAGCGGGTGAATTTTTCTGGCTGTCCTTAGAGTGAGGAGATGCGCATTTTCAACCTTCTTAGCTCTTTGGTACCAACTTGAGCCAAAAATACATTTTTATTTATTTATTTACTTTTTACAAGATGTTAACCTGGCTATAAACAGTTTGTGTCTTTGTGAGTTTAGGTAGGTCTTTGCAACACAAGAAATCACTGGTGAGAACTGGTTTCCTTCTCAAGGAACCATGTAATATTGATAATTTTACTTCTATCCAGGATGTCACTACACCACAGGAACCTGGCACAGAGAGGGGTTGGGGAGGATATGGAAAAAAATCAGTCTATGGGTCTATCCTCTAGGACATTTGCTTCAAAAGTTTGGCTGGGTATCTGAGGTGGGAAGGGTACATATTTCAAAAAAATGTCTTTGTCTCTGTCTTGGTATTTACACGAATGTAAAATTTTTATCAGGAAGATGGTTGTATAATTATGGCTACAAAAGTCCCCTCTCTTGACTTAAAAATCTTAATAAAGATGTATAAATGATAACTGGCTCCTGACATAGTTATCTCAAAGCATAAAGTTGTAAGGTTGTATTTTCTACTGGAGCTTTTCTTCTTTTTTTATAGAGGAACCATAAAAATAATCTGATGCAAAAATGGCAAAAACTGATATTTGTTAAAACTAGGTGGTAAGTACATGGTTATTGGTCAACTGTTTGAAATAATTCATAATGAAATATTTTAAAATAAATAGAATCTCAAGAATATATTTCAAAATATTTTAAAGCATTTTAGGGGGAAAAGAGACATTGCTCACTTGGGAGATTGGCTTCAGAATAAGAATCATTTGAGATTTTGGAATAATAGTTATAGAATTCCTTAGTAAATAAGAAATAGTTTTGGAGATGATCAATGAATAGAAACTAATAACACAACCAGTGGGTCACCGTAATTGCATGTTTTTTGGGGGATGGAAAATATTGCCTCTCGAAAAGGAAAGGTTGCTTTATCCAATATACCCTGTTAGACATAACATTTAGTTATACATGGTTTCTAGTTTAAATACTTGAGCTCTGTCTTACTCTCAAAGTCAAGTAAATTACAAGAGCCCACAAACCTGGAATTTAACTAAAGGAAACTAAGATGTTTAGCACAATGTTATAGGTGAAAGAATATTATGAAGGGGGCCTCTTGGTATTTCCAACAATTAAAGTCTGTTGATTTCTCACACTGAATTGTGATTCCTATTATGACAAATTCTCATTGTTTCATTTCCATGCCTTACTTCTTGACTGCAAATGATATAGTTTTCTGAGATTTTGTTAATTTTAGTTGTTTCTGGGATATCTTAACCCAAATTATAGATGTTTGTTTATTTTACAAAGAACGGGAGAATGCATTTTTTGTTTTTCATTTATTTAATTAATTTTTTAAATAAACTTTATGCCCATTGCGGGGGGCGGGGGTTGTGAAACTCACGACCCCGAGATCAAGAGTTACATACTATGCCGGCTGAGACAGCCAGGTGCCCTAAATTATAGATGATGTTTAATCCTTGTTTATCTACTTGTAATTTATTTGAATCCTAGGTCTTGGTTGCTTGATCATTGTTGAGACAACAGAATGATTGAGTAGCATTCTGCATGTCTAAGCAGCAGTGTTTTGCAACCTGTGCCCACTTGGGCTAGAAAAAGCTATTGCTTGACATAACTCAAATGAGGAGTTTTAGAGTATTGGGCAATGTCTGTATGGAATCAAATACATGTGTTAAATTGGAGAATACCTTTGAAGATCCTCTAGATGGCAGAACAATTACAACAAATATACCTCAGGAGCTGCTCTAAGAAGTGTGGGGAGGGGAGAGTTTAGGAGACATGGGATGGGAAGGGGTCTTTCAGCTAGCAGGGCTCTGTGCTTTCTATCTGGACCCGATGAGGTTTTTACATGCTCTAGGTCTTGCTTTTTATGTGCTTTATGTCTTGATGTTTTATCTAAGATCTTGTTTGAAACAATGTAACACTGCTAAAGAAAATGATGGGATGTCAAAGCCCAAAAATATCTTGAGTTGTGTACCCAACATCAAACTGGATGTAATAAAGGTGTTCGTCCACATGCCCTGAGCATTTCTAGAGACTGTAGCTGATTCCACCCCAACACACATGGTGATGAATTCTAGAACAATGCTGGCCTACCTGAAGGCATTCAGGTACTTTGATTTCTGTCATAGAGGATAATGTGCAGCATGCTTTGGAAGAGATCACCATTGTTGACATAGATTTAACAGATCAATCATGATGATACCATGGCTCTCAAACTTGAAGGAAATTTGACTTAGATACTTGTATAGATTTATTCCTCATGCCCAGAGAATGCAAAATAGACGAAAGATATTTAAGTATGTCACTTCCTCCACTCTCATCTTTGAATGAATCAGAAAACTGACTGTATCTCTTCAATTTCTCTTGTAAAGTGCTTATCCAGATTCTTCTGTAATCACTTTTTGCTAGCAAGGCCAATTTAGATCCTTTTGAACAATTGATGAAGTTCTAGATCATAGCATGGTATGGCAAATTTAATTTCCCAGAAAAAGTATAGGGGATAAATTCACAATCCTGTATTTGTATCCCTCATGGTCTCATGTGGTATACTTAACAGACCAGATCTGTTTGTAGCTATTATTTCAGAATCACTGCTCCAAAATGTTCCCAACATGGAGACTTTTCTGTATTTGTCCTATTTTCTCATTACCAGTGAAGCTGGGGTATATTTTAGAATCATCATTCATCCCCCTTTTTGATGAAATTATACTTGAGGATGTATTAAGGTACATTTTCACATTCATTTAACAAAGCTATTGAGTAACTAGTTCTGTGCTTTCCTTGGGAATAATGAAATGTATGAGATGGGGTCCTTATTCCTGAGGTCGTCACCCAGGAGGGTGCAGACTTAGCAGGCAAGATAAATATATACATAGATTTTTAAAAAATGTTTCTTTATTTTTGAGAGAGAGAGAGAGAGAGAGAGAGAGAGAGAGAGAGAGAGAGACAGAGCATGAGTGGGGGAGGGGCAGGGCGAGAGCGAGACACAGAATCTGAAGCAGGCTCCAGGCTCTGAGCTGTCAGCACAGAGCCTGACGTGGGGCTCGAACTTGCACACTGTGAGATCATGACCTGAGCTGAAGTCAGACACTTAACCAACTGAGCCACCGACGCGCCCCTATATAGATTTTCAATGCAATGTAACAGGGTATTATAAAAGAGGTGTTACCGGAAGTGCTGTGGAAGTTCCTGGACAGCTCTTCTGTAGGTATTACCACAGGTTACCCACAATTAGTGCATGCAGAGGACTGTGTCCTTATGGCACAGATGAAGGAAGACCTGTAGTGGATGAAGGCTTGGACTAGAACCATGTTATGTTCTAAGCCTGATAGATGGAGATTTTGCACCAACCAGCATATTTGGGCTGTTGCACCAAGAAAATTCTGTAGACAGCTAAACGTCTTTATTGGAATAATTGAACTGGAAGCTGACTTTTACTACTCAAAGCACATTATTTAATGCAACCTGTATATAGTGATAAACAATAAACTGGAAGGCCTGGTGTATTCTGATGACAACAGTGTAACCTCAAACTATGAGGTTTATAAAAGTAATGTTTTCTGATTGATCTGGATTCTTGAGTTATTTTGCTAATGCCTCCAGTGCCATGTGAAACATGGAGGATGGCAGGATCGTCAAACAACTGTTGATAATAAACTGGTAGTAATTAGCCAGTATATAGGACTGGATAAATGCTTTAATAATTCTCTAATACACCATTGTTTCAAGCAAACTGTAACCGTAGGTAACAAATGTCAGTTTGGCTTGTAATTATTTATGGAGTTCTTATTATTTTTAACATAGAATCTTTATATAGGCTCTGAATCTAGGAGTCTAAGACACACGTGACTGATATGTTGCACCAGGGCTATTGCAACTCATCAAAGGATAAAGTACATGTGTTCAGTGAGTTGTGCTTTGTCCTTTGCAGCTAGAGCTGCCTAAGAGATACAGGAGAGATGGTCTGTATACGTGTGTGTGTTTGTAAGAGGAGCTCTCATGTTTCTTCTTTGTTGAACCCTAACTCCCAACTCATTTTTGCAAATTTTTGGTGACGACTTTGATAGAACACAGTCATTCTCCTTATTAAAGAGATATTCCTTTTATTTTATGAGTTAATATTTTCTTTAAAAAAATTTTTTAAATGTTTTTATTTATTTTTGAGACAGAGAGCATGAGCAGGGGAGGGGCAGAGAGAGAGGGAGACACAGAATCCGAAGCGGGCTCCAGGCTCTGAGCTGTCAGCACAGAGCCCGACGTGGGGTTTGAACTCACGGAGTGTGAGATCGTGACCTGAGCTCAAGTCGGATGCTCAACCAACTGAGCCACCCAGGCGCCCCGAGTTAATATTTTCTTAATTAGTGTTCTTAAGGAATCCCCATGTTATCATGTTAGTTCATATGCTATACACTCATTAATTTAAGTCATGGAATCACTGTATAATTTAGGAGTCCCTTTCTCATTTGGAGAAATTCATTCCTATTTTGGGAGTATTGATAATGTTCTCAATTTCCTGAGTAGTATCAGTATTTCTCTTGGGACCAGGGTGAAATTTTGCACCAATTCCTCTATGTTCTTTTTCCATTATTGTCTGACTGTTGACTGGTACTTTCCTCCCTTCCGTTTTGTCATCTGTGAGTTTTATTAACACGGTGTTTACTCCCTCTTTTAAATGATTAATGAAGTAAACTGTGAAATGGCGCTTTTATCTTTAATAGTTGATGTTGTACAAGTGACAAATGCAACGAAAGCATCCTTCTCTCATTCAGTTCCTGTCGTGCGTCTCTTTAGTGTCTCTGTGACATGACTTGAAATGACACTGCTCGTGTCTCTTTTGCAGCTAGTTCACACTGAAAGGATATAATCTTCTGTTTGATATCACAGCCACTTCTCCAGCTACAGACTGTGATGTTACAAACCAAAGATTATTCTCTCTCAGCAGGAAGAAGCTGGAGAGGAGATGAATCTCCATGATGAACCATCATCCTTATTCAAATTTGGTCATTTCATAAAATTAACCACAATGAGGAGCAAATATACTGGCTAGTTGAATTATCCTTTTGCCTTAAGCTTGAAAAACTTTACCATTATACTGGAATGAGAGAAATTCTTTCAAAAATTCTAAGTAAAAATTTGGGAGTTATAATAATGCAGGTATCTGTAAATACCTTTTTATGGAGTTTAAAAAATGTTATGTAGTGCCAGACCCTTTGAGTTAGAGGTTGACACGTGAAAATGAATTTTAAGTATGTTTCTAATTTCAGATGCAAAATTATATTGCTTATTGTTTCAGGCAAAAATGACATACCAGTCTAAAAATGTCAACCAAGGCACTAAATGGATATACTTTATTTTGACATATGTGCCTACTTTTATTTTCTCATGGTTTAAGCAAAAAATTTATAACTTTTGGATGATTTGAAATGAGCAGAATCTATGGGTATAGCGGTAGATATCATTGTAAGGATATGGTAGCCAGAATATTTGCTTCATTTCTATGAAAGAATCCAATATTACATAATCGTATTACTTTTATGATACTTTTATATAATACGTGGACATAAAATACATTCTGAATTACACAGACGCAAGTAGGCAACCACTGAATACTTCCCAAGAATGTTCCAAATCCCTTTAAGTCTTAAATGTATCAACACAAGGGAAAAACTCCCATAAATAAACCAAATCTTCAGGTACTAACATAAAATTCCTTGTCCATCTGTACTCATGAGATACTGATGTGGAAGCAATTTTCAGTGTTACAAATGATGTGTTAAAAGGTAGTTAATGTTTTTTATTCAGTTTTTCACTAAAATGAAGAGGAATATGTAGATTATCCCAAATTGCTGTAGATTTTTTTTTGAAAGCTGTTATTTAAACCTCAGTAATTATTATTCAGAATGAATCATTATGGAGAAAAAAACCCCTTGATTTAGATGGGAAAGAAAATGAAGAGAAATTGGGACAGATGCTTACAAGGGCTACAGAGGACGAGGGTCATGTCTGTTTACCCATCACCATCATCAAAGTCATGGAAGCAAAAAGTCCCTGAACTGGTGTAGATCAATAATGAGTAAATAAAATCTAGGAAACTTCACAAGAATAATTTTATGCCCCATTCAGTTTTGTTTATTGGAAGCAAATTGTTTGAGCATAATAGTGTTTATCTTATGTTTTGCCCAAGTTAATTAAAAAACCCCCAAAACCTTATTTATGAGTTGAACTAATGATATTTTTCATTTACAAAAGGTAGGCATATTTTCAAAGCATGTCAGTTTGCAAAATAGGATATTATAATAAGGAGAAAAAAGATGCAAAGAATCCTTAAGGATTCAGGTAAGTCTGGATGTAGGTAAAAAACATTATTTTTAGTTAGGGCTGGTATACAAAGGAAGTCATTTGAAATTTCTAAAATAAAGATTTTTCTGTGAGATAAATTGGTCTATTATACCACGACTGCTTGTACATAAGTTGCTGCTGCTTTCCTTTGGTACTAGAAAATGATAAGTAAATTTCTGTAATGACTTCAGATGCAAATGATGATACTTAAGGTTCTTTAAAGACTGTTTTGAAAAGAGTGAAAGTATCATGTAATTCACTCTATTAATTAAAGCTCTGAGAAAAGGAAAGAATTTAGTGAAATGGAAGAGAAATTCAAATTTGACTTAAAAAAATTTTTTTTGGCAGGTACTGCGTAATTACCTCTGATAACTTTCCTTGTATCATCAGGTCATTTCTATTGTTAGGTGTGATTTGCTTTTATTGTTTCCCTTATCTCTTGTCTTCTAAGATAATAGAACTGTATTATTTATTTTAGGGTTTCTTTATGAAAAGATTAAGCTTTGAACTTTTCCTATTGAATTTATATGCAAACCAATATAGTTGAATTTTGCCTAAAAATCTATGTAGGGAATTAAAATTCTGACTGTCCTGTTTTGTGTGTGTGTGTGTGTGTGTGTGTGTGTGTGTGTGTGTGTGTGTCTTTAAAAAATAGATATATATAAGATAGTCTCTCTAGAAGTCTCATTATGGAGTGATTTCTAGGGAATTTCTAAAAGGCACTTGGACCTTTTAAAATTCTTTGGCTCCAGTTAGTTCTTTACATTTTGCTGTTTGGACCATTGATCTGAGGTAGAGCTTTTGTGGTACTAAGACACCAGACATCTTTTTGTTCTGTTGTTAAATCAGAAAAATGTCCTTATTTAGTCTGTTAACACAAATATGCCCAGTACTGTTACTGTTAGGGTATGAATATCATTCTACTGTGGTGCTGCCTTTTAGTTTGCTAGAGATTGTTTTTCTTGAGTGTGAATGAGAGTGACATCACAGTTTTTTTTTTTTTTTGTAATGCTAAAAATCAGTTCTTGAGCTTTCTTCTTTTGCATTAATAGAAATATTAAAAATGCGTTAATTTTTGTTTTACCAAGTGCCCTGGGAATCAAATTTCATTTGAATGTGTTTGGTATATAACATCTGTGAATGGCTCTTGTGCCCCATTCAGGGTTCTCTTCATGCATGTTTTTCAAGCTATTAAATAAAACAAAATTGGGATTTTAAAAATGAAGACAAAGATGGGACATATCCAATGAAAAATGAATGAGATTTTGGGGATGTTTTTATCTAGTTACGAATGAGTAGTTTATGCAGCATAAGTAAAAGCAAGTGTTTACCTCACAAGGCTTAAATCTGCATAAAGCTTAAGGGAAGGTCGCATGAAATTCAAATCTAGTGGCTCGTGCACAGCATTCAGCAGGTTCAGTTTCAGTAGTCAGGATAGAAAGTAATGTTATAAAATTAGATCTTACCTGGCAGTGGTGTGTGTGAAGCCCAATAATCTAATTCTGGCTGGAAATAGTAAGCTTCGGTACCTGAAATGCCTTCTCTACTTGGCTTGCGTGTTTTCGTTCACCACTGTGTTTTATTTCATGCAGTGTCTGTCTGTCTGTATTCCTGGTAATCCTGTAGCATTAGGGCAGCACGCAATAGATGAAGATTCCACTTGAATAGGATTATAGAGAAAGGGGGTGAGTTTTGCCTTTCTTTATCCGGTAACGGCAGTTGATCTGACCACAGACAACTTGAGCGTTCAGAACTTATTAAAAATTCATTGAATGTTTCAGCAGTGAGAAATCCAGGGTCCTTGTATAGATGTTTTTACCTTCTGGAAAAGTTCTGCTGTCCATATTTCAGCATTACACGTGCCCCCGGATCAAGTTGCTTTAAAAAAATCACTTGGACTGGATCTCTCTCGGATCTTCTCTTGCACTGTCTTGCTTTCCTTGTGTTCCCCTTTACCAACTTTTCAGTCCACTGGCTTCCTTTTTGTAGAGGATTAGGGGGTCTCTTCTGTCTTCCTTGTGCCTCTGCAACACATAGTTCTGGGACACTGTTTTGTGAATAGCGAGGGGAAAATCCAAAGAAGGTATGGCTTTATCATCCCTCCGGACAGTGAGCATACTTGGCATGAATGAAGAGCTGATAGGAGCTATTCAAACCAGACAGCAAACTGATGGGATGACGCTTTCATACATAATAAACCCATTAATTACTTCTCCTGATGGACAGCAGTATGCCCTGAAAGGAAAAGAGGAAGGAGCCGATGATCATATTCAGTTTGATAGGTGCTCTCTGAGCAGCCTGTCATTGTGAAGAGAATCCAGGAAGAGCTGCAGCTCTGGAATGTGATCAGGTAGAATGGGCAAGAGTTGTTTTGACAGGCAGTTAAGTGACGAATTTGGGGAGGAAAAAAAGAGCTGAGCAAAGAGGGAGCTGGAATAATGTTCCAAAATGCTGGTGAAAATGTTCATTGTTTTCCTCCTGTTCATCCTTTTGGCTGGAAGAAAGTACTCTATTTTACCTTTGCATTATTTGCAGAAATTCCGCTGAGCTGTTTTCTCATAATCTAGTTTTCTCTAAAGAAGGAACATAATTTTAAAAAATCCCATGGGATAGAAAAATATATTGTGAGTTTTAAAAATTTGTAGCAGGGAAAAGGCTGCTTTTTTGTGAAAAGGCACACCTGTTTTTACATGTCTTTTGGGCACATGCATTTTGTTGCTTTGGAATAGAACATTATGAGTCATCACTTAGTATAAAATTTTAGCAGAGTGTTTATTTAAAAATATTATATGGAATTCTGAGGAGCTGTATAAAAGAATAGATCTAAAGAGTGTCAGTTTTATAATTTTTGTACTTCATTTTTTAAATAAAACAGGATTTTTTTCCTTTTCCTACCTTTTCATAGAGTCCTTTCAGGGGTGTTTCGGGACAATAAATGCTTTTTCAATGTTTTTTAAAATTATTAAAAATTTCACCTTACACAAGGCTGTGAAAAAATAATGTATGAACTTCCATCAACCCATTACCTGGATTCAACAATTACCGAGTTCTTGCCATGTTAGCTTCGTTTAACTTTTTTTTCTTAGTTGAAACATTTTAAAGCAAATCTCATTCCATCCTTACATACATTAGCATGTATGGACACCTCACATAACCACTGTTCCGTTATCACACCTAATAGTAATTATAATGAACAGTAGTTAATAATGAGGTTAATTGTTAATAATTCTTTGGGGTCGTATGATATCTGGCCTGTTTCAGATTTCTCCTGTCTCAGAGATGGTGTCTTGACCAGGTTTTTTTTTTTTTTTTTTTTTTTTTGAATTAGAATCTAGGCAGGGTCCATATATTATATTTAGTTGCTAGGCATTAGAATTTTAAACACTAATTTAGATCACATGTAACGAAGAAATAAAATTTAGTTTTATAGCAGTCTTCTATGCACATTTATAATAGGAATATCTAGATAAGAGAACATATCTCCAGAATATTTTCTTGAACTCTTGCCCACTTAACATTATGCACGGTAATGATAGCTGAAAAGGAATGTAATTTTCTGTGGTTATGACTAGCTGTTGGTTAGGTTCATTACTCTGCAGGTTTTTCATGATTTGTTCTGGAGTATGATGTCTAAAATTCTGCCCCAAGCTATTGAGTCTATCTTTTAGGCTGGGCAAATTCAATCAAATTCCAGGGTCAGTTCTACTTAATTGCTGAAAAAGACCATCTTGCTTATTTACCTTATCAAACACAGTAGAACATTGTTGTAATAAATACTCCCAAGTTTCAAACCCCTGATTATTAAACCAAGTTTCAACATTTGAATGTGACTTAGAGTTCTGTGAAGATCTAAAAATAGAGAAGTAAAAATCAAATGGGCCATTGTGTTGATGAGAACCAGTGACTCTAATATTATATAATTATATATAATTATATAAATTGTTTTATAATTTTTCTCATAATACCAGGTTTTTCCTTTAGTATGAATTTTTATTTTCCTGTAAGACTGGAACTCCCAGCTCCTTTTTGAAAACGCAGAGCATTTGGCGGTCTACTTGCGTTTTCCTGGAATGTAGTAACATAAGTTCCTGAAATAACTGTGTGGGGCACTGTACCCCACTGAAATTGGTTCTCATTCGGATTCTCTGTTTCTCTCTGATCCCACCCATTCTTCCTCTGTCTCCATCTTTTAAATTGGCTAGATGAATGAGAATGGGGAAGGTGAAATATGGGGAGCCATTGAATGGGCGTGGATGGAACTTCTACCTGGGCTCAAAGGCACTATCGAGGACCATGCTTCCAGTTCTGTGGAAGCCTATAGAATAATACTGCTCTCCAAAGGCTCTGTCTCCTGCTGCATATCATGTTATGACATGATTGTTTGGCAGCTTTGTGTAACACTTTTTTATATTCTCAAACAATCCCTTTGGAAGCCTTGTCCTTACTTAAATGTTGCTGAACAAGCAGTGTACGTGTTTTATTACCTACCTATGTGCTTTATTGAAAGTTTGTGAAAGAGTTACTATGACCATTATATACAAATAAACTAAAGGAAAAAGGCTTCTTTTTCCTAAGCCATTTCTGTAATTTTCTCCCTTGATCATTTATAATGCAATACCAATATTAGGTGGCATTTTACAAATATGCAGTTTTTACTGTAGAACGCTGTATAATTGGTGACAGAGTGGCTATAGAGGGAACTAGACTAATAGATTAGGAGTATATTTTGGGTATAAGTCCTCACTCTATTTCCAATCATTATTTCCCAGTGCACTAACTATAAACTGAATTAATAGGAAAACAGTGACTCAGGCAGTGACCCTGTAGAGTTCCGAACCAAAGAAATAGGTGCACCTCAGCCATTGTGTGAATCCTTTTTTCCAAAAGCATGGAGTTGTTCCTGTGAATAGTATTATTCAGAGATCTAATTTGTCAAGTAGCTAGTTGAGCAGGTGGCTTGTCTCTCATTGTCCCCCACCCCCATATGAGGGGAAGGAGGGAAAGTCTCAGAAAAATGAACTTGACGTTCTTTCTGATGCATATAATAAAGCACAGGTTTTGTTGTTGTTGTTCAGATGTCTCAGTTCCCATCTCCCATTTTGCAGCTGCCTTTATTCTCATATTTGATCTAAACTCCCATTTCTGTTATGAAGTTGACCAGACAACTTAGAAGTTTCATAGGCTTTATAGATTTTTAAAACACTTTATGTATAATAAGATTAATGATTATTTTCCTCCTCAAAATTCTTCCTTGCATGAACATTTGGTCCACACCTAGAAGTGTGGTCATAGGTGATCTTGAGCCTTCGCAAAACTCTAACAGCTTTTATAAGGAAAAAGAAAAAACAGTCCCCTCTTTATGTTCTCCAGTTCTTAAGTGAGTGGGATTTGTGGTTAAAGATTTCTTCTGTAGCAACTACCTATTTTTAGGGCAGTTTAAATATTCATAATCTCAACTGAGTGTGATTATTTTTCAGTTAATAAACCAAGAAAAAAAGTTGCGCTTTAAGGGAGTATTGTAGAATCATGCAAGCTCTTTCTAGAATGCATATATTTTCTTGTTGCTTTAGTGAAAGACATCAAGTCTTTGTTGGCTTACCTGGGTCATTCTAGATCATTCTAGCCTGTAAAAACTAACAACTACTTCCTAGCTCGTTACTGGATACATGACAGTGCTCTAGGTCCTTAGAATGTTCAGTGCACCTACTTTCACAGCTTTGATGCAGACTGTTGTTTGTTTTATAAAGGAGGAAACTGAGACGTGGAGAGCTTAAGTAACTTAAGTTGACTTAGCTAGTAAGATGTTGAACTGTGATATGAATCCAGGCCCAGAATCCAGAGAGATTCCAAACTGAGAAAAAAAGATGATGGAGCTCTTCCCTTCGAGTGTGAGACTCCTAGCAGAATTTTGAAAGAGTGGTGGCTCTGGCATCACCAACCTTCTACCACAATGAGATCTGCAGATTCAGGGGTACCTGATGACTGGCAGATGATCCTACAAATTGACTATCTTTGAGAAAAAGATACTGAGTTTAATATAGAATGAATGTTTCCTTCTTGTCTTCCATGCTAAGAGTTTATAAAGGGGTGGTTTTTTCTTTCATTCTGTTCTTTCATAGTCTCTCAAGTAGATATGCTTTAGAATACTAGTCATTTAAGTTTAAATTAAAAAAAAAAGTTAAGTACATGTGATGTTAGGAGAGGATGTGAACCAGACTTGTTGGTACTCTACTATAAAATTATTAGGAAACCATTGCTTTCTTCAGATGTATCTCATCCAGATAAATGGATTCCATTTTTATCTTCTTTTATTTAAAAAAAATGTTTATTTACCTTTGAGAAAAGGAGGGGCAAAGAGAGAGGGGGGACAGAGGATTGAAGCAGGCTGCACGCTGACAACAGCACGATGCGGAGCTCGAACTCAGGAACTGAGAGATCATGACTTGAGCTGAAGTCGGATGCTTAACCAACTGAGCCACCCAGGCGCCCCTCCATTTTTATCTTCTTATTTGGACTTTTAAAAATGTCTCCTTTTTACACTTCTTTAGTTCATTGCTTTACCAGAGCATTCCCCTGTTTCACTCAGCTAAGGCCTTCACCTGTGTCCTAGTTTGGCCCTTTCCAGTCTGCCCTTCAGATTTTGACTTCTCCTAATGAACTGTAGACCACCACTAGAGGTCTCCAGACCTCACTTTAGAAAGCTCTGATTTTGTAAATTAAACAATAAATAAATTAAAATGTTTCAAAAATAAATAAAAATAAAAAATAAAACTCCCCAAAAGTAAAAAAAAAGAAAGAAAGAAAGAAAGAAAGAAAGAAAGAAAGAAAGAAACCTCTGATTTTATAGGCACAACCCAGTAAGTGGAATAAATATGTTCCCTGGGAGATTAGTTACTGGTATTTCCCCTTAAATACTAATTAAGTGCTTCTATGTTCTAGGTTCTAGATTATGCTATGTTCTGAGGGTAGATTAAGAAAATGGTAAGGTCTCCCCCCTGGAGAACCCTGCAGTCTACTGGAGACACTGAAGTGTGAGCATAACGGCCACAAAACTGCGTGTTAGGCATGGCCACATCACATACTTTTAGATCCCTATTACCAGAATCCTTCAGATTTCTAGGTTTATCAAAGTGCCACTAATGCTCTTGAACTTTCCTGTAGCTCTTCATCTATACTGAGATCACTTCTGCTTTCTTGGTCAAGCCCGCTGATGTGTCTTCATCAATATGGCAGGGAGCCATTCTCTGGGACAGCAGGATTATTTGGGTAGGCTCTGGTTTTTGTTTTCTGATGCCCTTCTCAGCAGCTCTATGCATCTGATCTTTAGGGAACAATTTCATACAAGAGTCCCCTTCTCCCAATCCCAGGGAACAAAGCAAGCCCCATAACTTAGAGCCTTCTGTATCCATTTTCCTTTACTAGAGAAATTTTTTAGAAAGGGTCTGTGTCCCATTTTCATCCCTGGTATGTTAGGGATATTTAAATAGAGAAGTGTCTCATAGTAACATGCTTACTAGTAATATGCTTATAGACATATTGTGAATGATCCATGAAAAACTCGTAGCAAAGTGCCTGGGACATCACTGGCAAGTGTTAAATAAATGTTGGCAGTTGTCATTATTATTATTATGGAACTTAATTTAATTTTAGTGCTGGAGGGGACTTCGAAGATAATGTAGTCCAACCACCCATTTTACACAGTAAGTTTTAGTGCTATTTTCTTTTTCATACAAAACAGTGGAGCTGTTTGGAGTGGTTTTCTCTTACGTAGTGCTATCTGTTTTATATTAGGAAGACCCAAATTTTGGTTCAGTCGTTATCAGCTTAATGGCTATACTAGTTCATAATGATTTTTATGTGGGTATTTTGAAATAAATAGCAATTGTGAATTTTAAAAGAAGTTAAGGGTGAAATTGGAGAAGCATTAAACAAAATAAAATCCTGGCAATTTGTTAGCCTTTCTTCTGTAACAATGTTCCAGAGGGAGTTGTGAACATTATAGATTAGTGACCTTCTGGATGACAGATCTATTTTTTTTAAAGTGTAGAATACTTGAATACTTAGGTGAACAATTATAGAAGAGAAGGTAGCTTGATTTTAGACACAAATAACTGTATGGATGACTAGAAACAAGTGGGTTATATTTTATTAGATTTAAAAATATATTTGGACAAAGTTTACACCTTAAATTCTATTTTAAAAACCTGAATAAACACTAACTATATAAGTAATCTTGGGGACCTTTATGTGAATAGGTCATTTGTCTGAGCCAATAACAAAACTATAGGAATAGATATCATTTCTTGGAATGGAGGAACTTTGGGCATTCTCTACAAGTTGAGACCATTTTCATGCAATGTTTGTTTGTTTGTTTGTTTTTTAATTATTTGAAAGACAGAGGTAAAAGATGGGTCCCAGGACTGGGTAATAATATATAAAACTGCCTGGGATAAATTCTAGTTTAGAGCTCTATGAGTTAGAAGTGGTAGATGCATTTTAATGTAGGCATGAATAAGTGAAAATAATCTCGATCATGACTATGTGATGTTATGCAGAAAGATAAGGGGGAAATTAAAGGTTTTAAGCAAGGGCATGCCATGATTTGCTATGTTTAAAAATTTTTTTATATGTTTATTTATTTTTGAGAGAGAGAGACAGAGAGAGAGAGAGAGAAAGAGAGAGAGAATGAGCAGGGGAGGGGCAGAGAGAGAGAGGAAGACACGGAATTTGAAGCAGGCTCCAGGCTCTGAACTGTTAGCACAGAGCTGGATGCAGGGCTTGAACTCAAACTGCAAGATCATGACCTGAGCTGAAGGTGAATGCTTAACCAACTGAGCCACCCAGGTGCCCCTGATTTGCTATGTTTTTAAAAGATCTCTCTTGAGTCCTGTGTGCCATGGTAAGAAATTAAGAAATTGGTAGAGTAGTAAGGAGATTATTGTAATGGTCTGGGCAAAATATGACGGTTCCTATCTTAGCTTGGGCTGCTATACCAAAATACCATAAACTGGTGGTTTAATCAACAGGCATTTGTTAATCATAGTCCTGGAGGCTGGGAAGTCCAAGATCAGGGTGCCGGCATGGTCAGGTTCTGGTGAGGACTCTCTTCCTGGCTTGCCGATGTCTGCCTTCTTGCTGTGTCCTCACATAGCAGAGAGAAGGATGTTCAGGTTTCTTCTGGGGTCTCCAGTGTCATGAGCTACCCCTTCCCCAGGCTCTACCTCCTACGCTTATCACACTGTGGGGTTAGGGACTCAACATAAGAATTTTGGTGGTGCACAAACAGTCTGTGACCTAGACTAAGGTAGTAACAATGGAAAAGTAACAGAGTGGACAGAATAGAGGAAAATTTTGGAGGTGTAAAAGGTAGAATTTGCTGATGAATTTGGTGTCTGGGTTTGATGGAGAATGAAGGGTTGAGAATGACTCTCAAAAGTCTGCTTCAGTAAGAGGATGAAGTAAATGGGTGGAGATGCCATTTGCTGAAATGGAGGAAGCCAGATGAGCAGCTTTGGGAAAGGGAAGATTGAGAGAGAGAATATTGAATAGGATGAGCTGTGGATCTGATAATTTTTTTTTTCTTTTAAAATTTTTATTTAAATTGTAGTTAGTTAACATACAGTGCATTACTAGTTTCAGGAGTAGAATTCAGTGATTCATCACTTCCATGTAACACCCACTGCTCATCATTAATACCCATCACCCATCTAGCCCATCCCTCACCTCCCTCCATCAACCCTTAAGAGTCTCTTATGGTTTGTTTCCCTCTCTGTCTCCCTGCCCCCCCATATGTTTGTTTATTTATTATTGTTTTGTTTCTTAAATTCTACATATGAGCGAAATCATGGTATTTGTCTTTCTCTGACTTATTTCACTTAGCATAATACACTCTAGCTCCATCCACATTGTTGCAAATGGCAAGATTTTATTCTTTTTGATGGCTGAGTAATTTTCTGTTGTTTATATATACCACATCTTCCTTATCCATTATTCATCAATTGGTGGACATTTGGGCTCTCTCCATAGTTGGGTTATTGTTGATAATGCTGCTATAAACATTAGGGTGCATGTACCTTTCTTAATCTGTATTTTTGTACCCTTTGGATAAATACCTAGTAGTGCAATTGCTGGGTCATAGGTTAGTTCTATTTTTAACTTTTTGAGAGACCTCCACACTGTTTTCCAGAGTGGCTTCTCCAGTTTGCATTCCTCCTGTAGTTTTCTTGTCTTGTCTTGTCTTTTTTCTTTTCTTTTCCTTTTCTTTTCTTCCCCTTCCATTCCCCTTCCCCTTCCCCTTCCCCTTTCCCTTCCTCTTCTCTTCCTTTTTAAATAGGCTACACGCTCAGCATGAACCCCAGTGTAGGGCTTGAACTCATTACTCTGAGATCCTGAGCTGACATCGAGTTGGATGCTTAACCCACTGAGTGACCCAGACACCCTACACCTGTTGTTTCTTGTGTTGTTAATTTTAGCAATTCTGACAGGTATAAGGTGGTATCTCATCATGGCTTTGATTTGTATTTCCCTGATAATAAGTGATGCTGGGAATCTTTTTATGTGTCTGTTAGCCACCTGGATGTCTTTGGGAAAAGTGTCTATTCATGTCTTTTGCCCATTTCTTCACTGAATTGTTTGTTTTTTGGGTGTTGAGTTTGATCAATTCCTTATTGACTTTTGGATACTATCCCTTTATAAGATAGGTCATTTGCAAATATCTTCCCCCATTCTGTAGGCTGCCTTTTAGATTTGTTGATTGTTTCTTTCACTGTGCCAAAGCCTTTTATGGTGATGAAGTCCCAGTAGTTCATTTTGGCTTTTGTTCCCTTTGCCTTTGGCAACGTGTCTAGTAAGAAGTTGGTCTGGCTGAGGTCAAAGAGGTTGCTGCTTATGTTCTCCTCTAGGATTCTGATGGTTTCCTGTCTCACATTTAGGTCTTTATGGATCTGATAATTCTTATCTTCTCAAAAACTTGAGGCACGTGAAAGAATACAATCTTTATATATGAGCATCAATATACTCTTAAGTGCTACTTTTGTGAAGAGATCTTTTTCTGTGTTTCACATAATGGTTTTTAACCTTGTCTTTTTTTTTTTTTTTTTGTCTCCACTATTTACATGTAACACATACTCATCATAACTGCTCTCCCTGCAGGTATTTCAGGGAGGTAGGAAAAGAACTGATAAATCAGTTTCCCTGCATGTGGTGTGATTGGAAAAAGCACTGTAGGAATGAGTATCATGTACTCTTCCACCTCTTCCCCAAACCTGCTTGAGAATCATTTCCTTAAAATCTTCCGTGAATGGCTTTTGACATGTTCACATTTCTTTAAATGCTTTAAAAAAATGTATTGGTCACACTGGTTCATAGGTAGGAGGGGCTCTCAGATGGTCTGGGCACCTCCATTTTCTAGGTGAGAATGCTAGGCATCTGAGAGGTTGGCATTTACTTAAGAATGCAGATCTTGTGGCTGGTTAACAGGAGGTATGTTGAATAGTAGAACTCCAGGAATCAGAATCCCAGCCTATAATTCTTTCCATGACACATGCTCTTGAATTCTCAATTTCTCTCATAGGAGAAATTCTTGTGAATAATACAAAAAATGAAGTATGTTTTATAAGAAATACATTTGGTAAGGTGAAAAATTATATTGTCCCTGTAGAGAGATTTTACGTTTACAATTTGATATGGGGGTTGATTCTTGAGTCCTTAGTCGAGCAGTTTAACACCTAAAAGTATCTGCATTGTTCTAGGCACTGGATGTATAAAGGTAACTAAGGATAAACTGTTCCCAAGCAGCTGATGGAGTGAGAGAGACAAACATACAAATGAAAAACATTGCCCTTAGTGTGATAGTTATTAGAGCATTTATAAAATAAGAGGGAACATGGGGCTTCCACACAGTGGGGAAATAGCTAATTTCACTGGGAGAGATCAGGGTGGCTTCCTTGGAGGAGTTGTGTTAAGCTGGGTTGGGGGTAGACATTGGCTATGTACTCTTTGAACTACCCTGACCCCCCTGCCCCGGGAGCTAATTTTATTTTTCTTGTTGATCCCAAAACATTAACAAGAGCCTTGTTGTATGCAAAGTGAAGAATATAAGTTTGGGATTATTATCTGTAAAGCATTAAAAATATTTCTAACGGAAGTGGCAAGAAAATCGGCCACACACACACTGACTCTCTCTTCCTCTCTTTAACCCAGGTATTCTAGTTGCCATAACAACCTGATTGTGTAGTGCATTTGCTACTGTGGTGGACATTGTGTCAGCAGGTTCCATTGTAAGCTGCAGTTTTCAGGATTTGAAAATTCAACATCCTATTCACTGACATGACATATAAAATTCCATCTGCTGATTGGCTTTGTTTACCCTTATAATTGAATATCAAAAGTCATTCTCCTCTCTGGTCATGTCAAAAAAGTCCATTTGTTTGTTCAGTGTCTAGGATTCTGCTTTTGGTTGTGAATATTTTATTGCTAAAGGAAACCTCCGTATCTGATCAAGTTATCTTAGTTTGTAATTTGGAAATTGAGGCTCTGAAGGGTTAAATGACTTCCCTATGGGAACACAATTCACCAGGAATTTAGTAGTTGATCCACTACAGCTCTGATGATATTGGAGTTCAGCAGCATCTTGTTCTTAGTGAGCTCTCTGAGCTTTGGTTAAATCTCGCAACTCACGTAAATATGTGTCTCTGTGTATTTGATGTGTGTCCTGTCTTGTCTAGTAACATCCTTTTGTGTTACACACTGAGGCGTGTAAACTTGTTTGTATGTCTGTCCAATCTCCACCAAGTTGAGCTTCTCAGGGTCGGACGCTGCACTGTACTTACTATGATTTCTCCAGAATTTGCTGGGAAGGATCAGCTCCTCCTCTTCTTCTTTCTTGCTCTGACTCCAGTTCACCTGGCTTCTGATCTTTGTTGTCTGTTCCTACTCCTTTGACCTAATGACCTGTTACTGGCTGTTGTAGTCTGACTCTAGGACTCACGTCCACAGGGGAGCATAGGAGATGAGGACAGAGGATGTAGTGAGCGGGATGGAGGGGGGGTGTTCTAGGTGGAGGGAGAAGCACATGGAACCATCTGGAAACACCAGAGAGCTTGGTGCTTGGAGGGCTGTGGGCTTTGAATAAAGTACAGGGAGAGGTGGGAGAGACGTTAGAGCTGTCCAGGCTACTAAAGGTAGGCTTGGACTGGACTTCCTACTAAGGAATTTGAACTTCATCTGGTAGGTAATAGGGACCTATTAAAAGGTCTTAAGTAAGGGATTGATATAAAGAGATTACCTAAAAATGAGGAGTCTTGGAGACTGAACTATGCGTGGAAAAAAAGAGAGGCACAGGTAGATATATACATTCTCTGAAGTAGGAAAATGTAAGCACAGAGGAGAGAGCAATTATTGCTGCCTGGTGTGTGATGACAGGGAACTTGTACAAAAGAGGTGATATTGCAGCTGGATTTTAGTGGGTAGCCAGGATTACACCAGGCGGGGACGTGGGGGAGATGGCATTTGAAAAGAGATGAGAAGCAGCCTTTGTTCAAACAAAGGATTGGAGGCAAGAACACGCCTGGTATGTTAGCAATACCCTGACTGTGCCGATGTTGGTGCAGTGTGAGCTCCAAAGGGGCCCATGGCTTGAGATCAGATTGGATATGTTGGGCTGAGACCAGGTTGCCAGAAGTTTTGATGCCCTGCTAAGGACTAGAGACTTTATGCTCCACATAGATAGAAGGGAGCCATGTTTGTGTTTGTTTTTGTTTTTGTTTTTTTGTTTTTTTAAAGCAGCAAGAAGACATTGAGCTGACATAGAGAAATAGCTCTGGCAGTGTAGAGACTGAGCCGGACAAGGTGGGAATTGCCAGCATGGAGCAAAGGCAGGGAGGGAGTGGAAAGGGAGCTTTCCCATTCAAGCTCCTGGTGGATTATTTTGCCATTTATCAAGGTTAGGAAAATAGGAAGAGGAGACCCATTTGGGTTAAAGATGATATTTATTATTTTATTACTTATTTTTGGGGGGGTTAAAGATAGTATTTAAAGAATTGTATCTAAATTAACAAAATGATGTGTAATTTACTTATAAAATGCTCAGATCCTAAGCCAATGTTTTCTCAAGTGTTGACAATTGTATACACCTGTGTAGTCACCACCGCAAACAAATAGAATAGTGGTGCTTGACCTTGAGTATGCATCAGATACAGGAGGGTGGCTTGTCAGGCACAGGTTGCTGTGTCCCTCCCTGCCACCCCTCCCCCCAACCCCCACAGTTTCAGATTCAGTAGGTCTGGGGCAGGAACTTGAGAATTTACATTTCTAACAATTTCCAGATGCTGCTAGTTCAGGGACAGCACCTTGAAAATAGCTGCTATGAAACATTACCATCATCACTCCAGAAAGGCCTTTTCTCTTCTCCAACCCCCCCCCCCCCCCCCCCCCCCCCCCGCCACCACAGCCCTCCACTCCCCAGGGAACCTGGCTTGCTTTCTGTCGCCATGATTAGTTTGACTGGTCTTTAAAGGCAAGCAAATAGGATTAGGCAGTATGTATTCTTTCATGTCTGATTTTTTCCACACAATGTAATGGTTTTGAGATTCACTCATACTGTTGCATGTAGTTGATTCCTTTTTATTGCAGACTAGTTTTGATCATATGAATGTAGCACAATTTGTTCATCAGTTGTCCTGTCCGCAGATATTTCCCTAGTTCCAAATTTGGGCTATTATGAAGACAACTTACAAGTCTTTTGGTGGCTGTATGCTTTCATTTCTCTAGGAGTGGACATGCTGGGTCATAGGATAGATTTCTGTTGAGTTTTCTAAGAAACTGCCAAATTATTTTCCATCCTGGTTGTGATGTAACTAGTTGAGTTGTGATTAAATGTTCATTGACTCTTGAGAGGTTGCTAGACATTGACTAGACTGAAGGCCTAGAAAAGGCTATGGGGCGCCTGGGTGGCTCAGTCAGTTGGGCATCCGACTTCAGTTCAGCTCATGATATCATGGTCTGTGGGTTTGAGCCCCGTGTCAGGCTCTGTGCTGACAGCTCAGGGCCTGGAGCCTGCTTTGGATTCTGTGTCTCCCTCTCTCCCTGCCCCTCCCCTGCTTGTGCTCTGTCTCTGTCTCTGTCTCTCTCTCTCAAAAATAAATAAACATTTAAAACATTTTTAAAAAAAGAAGAAAGGGCTAGGTTGGACAGGGAAGTTTGACAGACTTAACCTTTGGGGCGTACACACAGTTAATCAACAGTGATGCAACTCTTCTCTCAAACCTGAACACAACTTAAATCTGTGGTTGGTCTTAAAAAATGTGGATTAGTATTCATTCAAAGAACATTTATTAAGCGTTTATTGTTTGCTAGTCACATAAGGGTACTTGGGTCCCCAATACCTGCCCCAAAGAGCTCACAGATAAAGGAAATTTCTGTCCTTTCAGAAGGTGTAAGGCAATGCCTTAGCTCTCAACTGCTCTTAATTCTAGTTTATCTCAATACCATTACACCAGGAATCCCAAGCACCAGGGGATCATGACATAAGCAAAAAACTCCAAAGCATTTCAAATCATTGGGAAAAAGATGGATTTGTTAATCAGTGATGTTAGCACAGGTGGAGTCACCAACTGGAAAAAGAGTGGGATTCAGAACTCATACCATGTCACAGGATCGAGTCCACGAGGGTCAAAATTTTAGTGTAAAATAAAAAAGCCATAAAAGTCTTAGAACGAATCACTGCCAAATTGTTTTGTAATGTCAGAATGGGGAGAGTCTTTCTGAATATTTCACAAAACCCAGAAACCATAAAAGAAAAGACCATTAAATTAGATTACATAAAAATTAAGAATTTTTGCCTGGCAAAGCCATGCTGAAAGACAAATGACTATGTACATGGGGTGGGGGTTGGAGAGAGGATTGTAGCTCCTGTGATAGAGAACCAATTGCCAATGTATGTATAATGAGTTTTAACAACCTTGTTGAACATGGGCCAAGGCTATGAGCAGACTGTTCACAGCACATGAAATTCAAATGGCTCTTAAACATGTGAGAAGATGCTCAACCCACTCATGATAAGAAAATGCAAATTATGTTAAACCAGAAGACATATTTTCAGCTCTCAGACTGACAGACCAGAAAGTTTGGTGAGATACCGCGTTGGCAAAGGTGAGGATGCGTGGTGTTGGGAGACACGTGTTCGGGTCGAAGGAATAACAGGAGCAGGAGGTGGGGGCTCAAAAGTAGGGTCTGCAAGTTCAAAGAGGGCTGGGAACGTAGAGGCAAGCCTGTTGCCAGTAGCACGGAGCGACAGCAGGAAACCGACGTCAGGGGAGAAGACAGGGAAACCAGACACGTCCAGGCGAGGACTGGAAGTGCTCATCTGTGTGGAAGCAAGCAGCCCTGCAGGGACCAGCACCCCAGAGTGGCACTGAAATGACTGACCCGGGGTCGCCACCAGAGGTTACATTATGCCCAAAGAGTAAAATGGAATTTTAAATGAAACGGATGTCACACACCCAATAAATGATCATTTAAAGAGATTTCTTTCCCAGTTACCTCAAATTTAAGTTTTGGAGAATACTTTGTATTTGAAGATGCTGAATAAATGAAGTACGTGTCTTACTATTTTAGTTGCTTATCGCCATTGTCAGATTCTCCTACGGTGAGTTATGCTACATCACTGGATGTTTAGGATGATAGTGGCCAGTGAGAGACCCCGTCGTCTCTCTTTGCTTGCCAGGGAACAGCTAACGTAGTTACTGACTGGGAGACAGATGAACTACCACTGCTTGATTTTGGAAAAGCAAGTAATAGGCATTAAATGAACAGAATGGTGCTTGTTATTTTTTTATTATTTTTAAAAATTTTTTATTAAAATTTTTTTTAAGGTTTATTCATTTTTCAGAGAGAGAGACAGAGCGTGAGTGGAAGAGGGACAGAGAGAGAGAGGGAAACACAAAATCTGAAGCAAGCTCCAGGCTCTGAGCTGTCAGCACAGAGCCCGATGCCGGGCCGAACTCACAGATGGCCAGATCATGACCTGAGCTGAAGTCAGACACTCAACCGACTGAGCCACCCAGGCACCCCGGTGCTTTTTATTTTTAATTCCCTTTCCCTTCCCTTCCGTCCTATTTCCTTTTCCCCCCTCCTCATATTTCTTATCCTTCTTTTATCACTCCTGCTTCATTGCCCGTTTGACTCTCAGAAAACTAGAATTCATGATGCTGTATCACTTTTCATGACTACTTCAGCATCGGAGGCAAAAGGTTAGCCCAGATAACTATTTGCGATACCTTCTGGTCTGGGATGTTATCATTCTCTGCAGCACTCCATGGTTTGAAGCATTGTACATTGTGGATTATGCCTTCAGATTTGATAAGTATTAGGGGCAAATAGGGCACCAAATATTTAATGAGTTTCCTGTCTGCTTACATTCCTAACAAAGAATACAATTATATGCTCAAACCAAAAAGTTACCTTCATTTACATTTTCCTTCTCACAATTTGATTGCTATCTAGAGTTTAAAAAAAAAACAAAACACCAAACCAACTAATCCTGTGCCCAAGTATATTTCAGTAGTCCTTCTCAGTCACTAAGGCAAAAGCTGAAGCAGAAAGATAAACTAAGAGAGTACTTCTAATGCTGATCAGTATAGATCCTACAGGATTTTCTGATAGGCAAGACTGCAGGTGTTGTTAAAAAAAAAACAACAAAAACCAAACTGTGATAAATAAGTATCTTCTATGTTGTCTGAAAATTAAGGGTATCATTTTGTATTGGATTCTTGGACAGGTAGTCATTGTCCATTAGAAAACGTAATGACTGGGGAGCCTGGGTGGCTCAGTCAGTTGAGCATTGACTCTTGGTTTCAGCTCAGGTCATGGTCTCTCGGTCCCATGGGATTGGGCCCCATGTCAGACTCTGTTCTAGCAGAGCGGAGCCTGCTTGGAATCATCTCTCTCTCTCTGCCCCTCCCTCACATGCACGTGCATGCTGTCTCTCAAAAATAAATAAATAAGCATTTAAAAAAATGAAGCCTAAAAAAGAAAAAAAGAAAACCTAATGACTGAGAAATATAGATACTGATAATTCAGGTATCATTCCTCTCAACAGTTGAGTGTGTGAGACTAGAAGTAGATGGAGAAGTCTGTTTTACTAATACTGGGAATCTATATGTCCTTGGAAACAAAGCAAAACAAAATAATTCTTTTTTTTTAATAATTAAAATTTTTATTTAAGTTTATTTATTTATTTTGAAAGAGAGAGAAGGTGTGAGTCAGGGAGGGGCAGAAAGATAGGGAGAGAGAAGAGAATCCCAGGCAGACTGCTCGCTGACAGCAGAGAGCCCAATGTGGGCCCTGAACCCAAGAACCGGGAGATGATGACCTGAGCAGAAGTTGGAAGCTCAACTGTGACTGAGCCACCCAGGCACCCCTGAGTCGTTTCCTTTTTAGCTCCATGTGAACAAGGGTCCTGTCAAACTCGGTGTCCGTGTGGGTAGCTTTCTTCCTAAGGTACTATGTTAGCCACTCAAATACAGTTACTGATTGATTGACAGACCTTGGCCTGCATCATTTTCCTCAGTGGGACAGTGTCATTTCCACATCTAGTTCAACCATCTCCGAAAATAAGATGAGGTTGAATTGTTGCACAAAAACCTAATGCTTGTTTAATCTCTGTTTTTCCATTGACGCTGTTCTGGGAGCCATTTCTTTTTTTTTTTTTTTTTTTTTTAAAGAGTGAATACTATTTCATCATTTATGCAATTTTGTATCTTTTCAGACATTCATTATCATTTTTTTGCCATGGAATGCATTGATGTCTGACTCAGAGAAGGCTGAAATTGTAACGAATGAGACTTAATTTCTAATCTCTCTCTCATCAGCAGATGCTACAGGTGCTAGCAATTATAGAGAAGCATCTACAGATGGGGACGTAGGATACATGTAGGAGTCCTCGTCTAATAGGTCCTGGAGTGGGTTGCAAGGTGTAGTGTGTTTTCTTGGTGCTTTGCAGTGTTTCAGCTCCCTCCACCTGTACCCCCAGAAACCTAGAGTGAACTTTTTCTTTTTTTTTTTCTTTTTTAATTTTTAAATTAAAAATTTAAAGGTGCCACTCCCAATGTGGGGCTTGATCTCGGGACCCTGAGATTAAAAGAGTTGCGTGCTTTACTGACTGAGCCAGCTGGCTGCCCCTGTTTTTTGCTTTTTTTTTTTGATGTGGAAAACAACTGACTTATTTTTCTCAATGAAGGCAATATTAATATTTCTGCCCCCTCATTCGTGAGCTGCTGTTATCTCTATAGCCACCTTGATACAGACTCTTCAAAAGCTGGGCCAGATGGAGTGAATTTGTTTCTAACATACATCTTTTGTTGCTAGAGCTACATAAACCCCGGGTGATCTAGAGATCTTGCAGTTGAAATTGAATGGGGTTTTGAGCTACAGAGCTGTGCTTATTTGGATGAAGAACAGTGAATTGTGTGTGGCAGGTATTTAGGAAATTACTATTTGGCATCTGTCTTATCCAGCTTTATAGATGGAATTGAGAGTGATTTCCCTGAAGGATAGAAGCATCCTTCTCAGTGAAGACGCTTTTTTTTTTTTTTTTTTACTTTGAAGTCTAACTATCAATGTGTCCTCCTGTGCTATCATGGTCTTTCTTAAACAATTTCTTCTCATAATGATTTTATATTAGTTGTATGTGTGATACTTTACTAACAGACATGGTCCTAGGACTCAGGAAGTAACCCTCATCTTCATTTTTCTTCCACCTTATTTGTTTGGTTGGCTTTTTCTGGGGTGACCCTAACTCGGTAGGTAGGTACCTTTTCCCTCTTATCTGGGAGTAGCTAAGTAATACAATTTTCTTTATTCCTATTATGGAGACGTTTGTCATATAGCATGGAGTGGATTTAATTTTTTTTGAATTTAATCTTTTTAATTTACATCCAAGTTAGTTAGCGCATGGTGCAACAATGATTTGAGGAGTAGATTCCTTAATGCCCCTTACCCATTTAGCCCATTTCCCCTCCCACAATCCCTCCAGTGATGCTCTGTTTGTTCTCCATATTTAAGAGTCTCTTATGTTTTGTCCCCCTCCCTGTTTTTATATTATGTTTGCTTCCCTTCCCTTGTGTTCATCTGTTCTGTATCTTAGAGTCCTCATGTGAGTGAAGTCATATGATATTTGTCTTTGTCTGACTAATTTCATTTAGTATAATATCCTCTAGTCCCATGCACATAGCTGCTAATGGCAAGATTTCATTCTTTTTGATTGCCGAGTAATACTCCATGGTTATGTATATACCACATCTTCTTTATCCATTCAGTGGATTTAATTTTTGAGGTCACCATGGCTCCTTTAGCTGAAGGAGCACCTTAGAACTTTTTATAGCTTTTGAGCCTGGGTGAACTCGATGCTGTAATGGTAACAATAATCAACTATAAAAACTGTAAGTTTTATTATGTGGCTAAATATGTAAAATTTCATTTGAAGGAAATACACACAGAATTATCTTAAAAAAATTTTTTTTAATGTTTATTTTTGGGAGAGAGTGATACAGAGTGCTAGCAGGGGAGGGCAGAGAGAGAGGAAGACACAGAATCCCAAGCAGTCTCCAGGTCCTGAACTGTCAGCACAGAGCCTGACACAGGGCTCAAACTCACAGACCATGAGATCATGACCTGAGCTGAAGTCGGACGCTTAACTGACTGAGCCACCTAGGCACCCCACACAGAATTATCTTAATATTACATGTGTGTATATTTGTAATACAGATAATTTGTAGTAGCGTTTGGTTACTGATTTATTCATTCTAGAAACATCTGCTGGGCAGCACTGTGTGTTGGGGCACTGTGCTAGGAGTGAGGGGGGCGTTGGTGAAGGTGCAGAGAAGAAAAGTCTTGGTTCCTCCCTTGAGCTTTCCGGCTAGGGGAGTGGGTGGATCTGCATTTATGTGACCAACACCTGATGGAAGTACCTAGAAAGCGGAGAACGCAAGAAGAGTGAGTAGTCTGCTGGGGGAAATCTGTACTAGGAGTGCTGGTATTTAAGTGATGTGCAGAGGCCTTGTTGGGGAGAGGGAAGGGTGGAGACTAGGAAAGAGTAAGGAAAGACTGGGAAAGGCGAAGGCAAATATTTAAAGGAAGGAGTGATCAATGAGTAAAAAGAGGTTTTAAAGTGCCAGTTGTGGGGCGCCTGGGTGGCTCAGTCAGATGGGCGTTGGACCTTGGCTCAGGTCATGATCTCATAGTCCGTGGGTTCGAGCCCTGTGTCGGGCTTGCTCAGAGCCTGGAGCCTGCTTCAGATGCTGTGTTCTCCCTCTCTCTCTCTGCCCCTCCCCTGCTTGTGCTCTCTGTCTCAAAAATAAATAAATAAACATTAAAAAATAATAATAAAGTGCCAGTAATTTTGGCATAGGAGTCACTGTGGGGAGGGCAGATCCAGTGGAGTGGAGAGGGTAGAATCCAGAGCAGGGCAGGGAGGAGGGGGTTGATGAATGAGCAAGAAGAAAATGGAGGGAGCCTAAGGGCAGCTTGCTTTAGGAAGTTCGTTGGGGAAGAGGCAGAGTTTGAGGGAGGGGTGTGCGTGGCTTGTAGGATATTTAAAACTCCTTAAAGTCGAGGAGACTTGAGCTTGTTGGTGAGTTGAGAAGGAATTATAAAAGATGAGATTGAAATAAAAGAAAAAAAGCGTTAATAGTTTGTAGGTCTGAGTCTGAGAGGAAGCAGGAGAGGAAAGAGAATATTAATAATCCTATAGGTCATTTTGTTTTGTTTGTATCTCCACTCTTTGTTCTTCTGGAACCATAGAGAACAATGTTATGCTCACCACAAACTGGAGACACAGTAGACATAAAATCAGTAGCTGTCATTCTCAACAAGTGTCTGCTGTTACGTTCAGTATGAGCAGGTGAGTTCTGAGAGAGAGTGAGTTGGAAACTGTGCCTAGAACCTATGGAATTATTGAGGTTATGTAGAGAAAACACAGGGCAGTAGATGAATGCAGGGCTATTTCAGAATTTGTGTTTATTCAGGTAGATTAGGAAGGAAATTTGTTTCCTGTATGTGTGGAGTCATTTGGGCAAAATGCTTACTGCCTTCCAGGACGCAGGTGTGCTGGGAGGACGGGCTCGAGAATAGTGAGATGAGAGAGAGACCCTGTGAAGAGGAAAAAGGGAACTAATGAAGGGACTTGAAGGCTTGCTTAGTGTTTATTTAACTTTTGGTTCAGAGACTAATGGCTGTAAAGTATTAGATTGACATGGTCAAAGTATTAATTATTGCATTGTTTTCGGAATGCTGTGAAGCGACTGGAACCTGGGAGGCTGAATGTATTTGTTTCCCTCCAGCCTGGAGGCCTTGAGAAAGGTTTGGGACTCAAGGCAGGAATGCCACACAAGATTTGTCCAGATGTGGCCTCGGCCACAGTCTTGCCTCCTCTGTCCCAAGTTCATCCTGTATTTAATAATAGCAAGCCTACTTGGAGTTTCCAGAACATACCATGCGCTCTACCCTTTTACCAGTTGTCTTATCTGATTATACCCCTAATCAACTTTTCCCTTTGCCTTAAAAACTCACTAATCCTCATTCCCTTTCTGAAACTTCCCCCGATGCTCTAGTGTGGTTGGTCAGTCCTTTGTGTTGTCTCTCTACCTTGGACCCATGTTTTCACAATGGTTGTAATGACTTGTTTGGGTGTCTGTCTCCCTTACAACCTTTGAGCTATTTGAGGGCAGAGGCAGTGCCTTTTGTCTTTGAGGTTCAGCACCCAGCATCAATAAATGTTTGTTGAAATGAATTGAGTTGAATTGTCATATTTAAATAATCTTCAAAAACTGTACTTAATTTTATTTTATTTTATATTTTAATGTTTATTTATTTTTGAGAAAGGGAGAGACACAGAGAGCAAGCAGAGGACGGGCAGAGAGAAAGGGAGACACAGAATCTGAAGCAGGCTCCAGGCTCTGAGCTGTCAGCACAGAGCTCAACACAGGGCTGGTATCCATGAACCATGAGATCATGACCTGAGTTGAAGTTGGACACTTAACCAACTGAGCCAGCCAGGTGCCCCAAAGCTGTACTTCATTTTAGACACATTCTTGGGGGCTCAAACTCCTGCCATTGTATCCATGAGTTTAGTGATGGGTTTTTTTTTTTTCCCCTTACATTGTCAGATTCTTTAGGTATTTATCAAGAGCTGGGAAAGTGTTACTTAGAAGCATGATTACTTTCTTTATGATAATTTGTAAAGCAAATTATTAGTTTAGTTCTTGATTCTTTATATCAGTTTGCATAGCAACTGAGACAGCTGATATAGGCAATTAAGAGACATTATTTGATATTCTCATAAGCATATGGGATATGTTTAGAAATAGCATGTGGTCTCTTATGTTAATATCCAATTGTATATATGCTTGAGTATGTTTACATGTATAGTTGCAAAAGATTTTTTTGTCATTCTCGAAAATGAAAAACCTTTTTAAAATGGGTGGAATTGTTCATGGATTTTCCACCTAGAAGAAACTCATTATTGCAATATTTGCCATCCATCACAGATAGAACTTAGCTATCATTTTTGTTCCAAATGATTGTTTCCAAGGTAGTCTAAGCAATTACACTTGATGGTTAAATTATTTAATTTTGCAGTCCCCATGCCAGGTATTTCTATTTTCTTTATCTTTTTCTCTCAACCTCTCATGATGGTTTTTTACTTCTTCTGTCCCTTAGTTGGGGTATACCTCTCAGTTTTCTAGAAATGAAAGCGCTTGGAGCGCCCTGGCTGTTAGGCTTTGCCCTGCCTCACACTGGGAGCGTTTGTTTGCTGTTGCCCAGGCCAGCCTCATCTGGTGCACATGTGTCTGACTGCCTGTATTTTCTGTCCATGGTTTCTTGGATTAGATGGGAAAATTAGGCTGGAGGGGTTGAGAGCTTGGATCTTGAGTTTATCGCCTTTTACTTAATCTTCCTGTTTTCAGTGGAGCCCCTCCACCCCCTTCCCTGGCTACAGCTAGATGCCTGAGGCCAGGATGCTTCCAGTTCTGTGGTTCTAACCTCATCTGCGTATTAGAACCACCTTCAGAGATTTTGAACCAGATTCACAACCAGCCACACCCCATATCCGTGAAAATTCAGATCAGAAACTCTGGTGGGACTCGTAAGTTTATTTTTAACGCTCTCCAGATAATTACAATGTGCGGCCGGGTAGGTAGGGACATTGTTGCTTTGACGGTTCCTTCTATATAACCTGGCCCTTCAGTATATCTCAGGCCCCCTACCCCCTTTCACCTTCACCTGCCTCATCACGTCAGCTGCCACACTGTTCACGCTTGGAGTTCGCTTCCACCTTGAGGCTGGTGCACCCACCCCCATCTGTCTGGAATACTCTTTCCCTGGATGTCTGCATAGCTCACTTCTTTCTTTCTCTGATTTCTCCTCTTTAGCAAGAACCACACCCCCTTCCTGTCCTCTGCCCTTGCTCCATAGCAGTGTCTGATCTGTCAGTGAGGTACTTGCTGGTTCTCCCCCACTAGAAGGGAGGCCCCATGGGGACCAGCCTTAGTTTTGTTTCCTCAAGATTCCTCTGACTGTAAGGACTGCACCTGGCACAGAATAGCTGCTTGCTACCAGTCAATTAATTTCCCTAGGTAAGTTACTTGCTGGTGTTGGTGGGAGGGTCCGTTATGTGAGGGCACCGTGTTGGGCAGCAGATCTGGGGAGTCTAACTGCTCTAAGATCTGCTCAGCATCCTTTCTCCTTGCGGCCCTCCCTGCAGCCCGCTATTCAGAGATACCCGTGCCTCATTCCTATGCCTTTCTTCTGGGCTGCCCTTCTAAGGCTCACATTCCGACGGCTGCCCGATTAGTTTCCCTTTCTGCCCCCCACCCCTGATTTGGCTGCTGTCATCTCTTTTCTTTGTATGGATTTGTGCTGAAGAAAATGTCTTTAACAGTTATTTTTGTGAGAGTGCAGGAGGGAGCAGAGGTAACATTTGCATTCAGCCCACTCTGTTTCACCAGAAGTTGGGCCCTTCATTAATTCCTGCCTTATTCACTTACAGATTAATTTCTTCCATGAATTTACTGACTACCACCTCTGTGCCAGGCATATATGAATAACATATACAGTTCCTGCTCTCACTGAGGTTGTGTCCTATGGTTATTAGGAAGTGGTAGATTTGCATGAAAAGGGTAAGGGGTTCTTTTTACCATGCTTGTAACATTTCTGTAAGTTTGAGCAGGGGAGTGTCGCAGTAAGTTTTGGAACTTCGATTAACGCTGACTGCCAGCTAGGGTGGATGGGTGTGAGGCATGCAAGATTGGAGGGAGGGAGGCTTTGCAGTAAGCCAGAAGTGATGGAGGCCTAAGAGGAGACACTGAGGGTTCAGAGAAGCAGCTTTTCCCATAATGCCCACTTTATCAGTTTCCCTTGGAGGCAGAGCTGTTTCTGTGGTAACATAAGCCACCAATACGCCATTATTAAAGGAAGTAAGCTTGTTCTTATAGACTATGTGTCTCTCGTGGCTGTTCCCAGAGGCGAAGTACTAGCATTTATGACAAAATTGACACTGCAGGATACAGAAAGACCTACCAGAAAGTAACACGAATGATTGCTGTTGAGACAGGCAACTGATTACGGGACATTGCCCAGAACTGAACTCCTCTGGTCTGGTGGATACAACATTAGAATTTGTATTCAAAAATTTCTTTCTGGTTACCTCAGCCATGGATTTTCTATCTTACCGGCTTGCATATTTTTATTTCATTCTTCAGCTTTTGCTCCTTCTTGTTGCTATGGAGAGTCCATCCCTCCTACCCTAGGCTAATAAGCGCCTTAAACATTGTCCATATATCTGCTTTAGTGGAAGGGCATTTCTGTCGTTTTCAATTCAAGTGTTTTCTCTTTTAGCACTAGGACTTTTGGCTAATTGAATGTTTGCAAATTTACATTGACTTCCGTCCCTCGTGTGGGTATTGTCCTTTGTGGCTATGATTATGGGAACTTTGTCCAGAGGAACTGTGGTCTAGAGAAAGCCTCTCTTTTCTCCTATAATTTAGCAGGTAATTGACGGCAACTATGGAACTGGTCAATTCACTGCATAGATAATAGGTTCCCAGCACTGAGCTAACTAAGTAAGTGCAGGGGGTTTCTCTGATCTGCTCAGGGGCAGGGATCACGGCTTCGTTAATCCTGATATTCCCTTGCACTTACCGCAGTTTAGTTGCTTGGTAACTGTTGAACTGAGCAGAGGCTATGACAGAAGTGGGAGGTTTTGTTCTGGGAACCGCATTCAGAGCTGCACGGGACTTTGAGGCAACCGCATTCAGGATGCGCCTGTCTGTGTCAGCTGTAGAACAAATAGAGTGATTAAAAACATTTTTAACAATTGTGGCAAAAGCACATAACATAAAATTTGCCATCTTAGTCATTTTAAGTGAATGATTGAGTAGTTCTAAGTATATTTACATTATGAGTGAAACAGCTCTCCAGAACTTTTTCATCTTGCAAATCTGAAACTTTATTCTTACATAAAAACACTCCCTTCTCCTCCCTTGTCTCCAGCCCCTGGTAATCACAATTCTACCTTCTATTTCTATGAATTTGATTACTTTAGATACTGCGTATAAGAAGACTCATACAGGGGCGCCTGGGTGGTTCAGTGGGTTGAGTGTCCAACTTTGGCTCAGGTCATGATCTCGCGGTTTGTGAGTTTGAGCCCCGCATCGGGCTCTGTGCTGACAGCTGGGAACCTGGAGCCTGCTTCGGATTCTGTGTCTCCCTCTCTCTCTGCCCCTCCACTGCTCATGCTCTGTCTCTCTCTTTCTGTCAAAAATAAATAAACATTAAAAAATTAAAAAAGACTCATACAGTATTTGTCTATTGGTGACTGACTTATTTCACTTACTGCCCTCAAGGTTCATCTATACAGCATGGGACAGATTTCCTTCTTTCTTAAGGCTGAAAAATATTCCACTTTATGTCTACATCACATTTATATATCCACTCATCTCTCATGAACATGGGCATGCAAATATTTCTTCCAGTTTCTGCTTTCAGTTCTTTTGGATAAACACCCAAGAGTGGGATTGCTGGATCATATAGTCGTTCTATTTTTAGTTTTTTGAGGAGCCTCCATACCATTTCCCATAGCAGCCACAACATTTTACAGTCCCAGCAACAGCACACAGGAGTTCCAATTTCTCCACATCCTCGCCAACACAAGAACATTTTTATGTTAAAACAAATGTATAATGGTGTTGAGTCTTACATTTTGAATGAATTTTAAACGGAAAACAGAAGCCCTCAAGTAAATGTTGATGTTATGGTAGCTCCTTTAACAAAAGGAGTACTTTTGGTGGAAGCATTTGAGAAGCCGTGAATTCTAACTGGAGGCGTCGGGATGGTGCAGCTGAGAACAATTCATGCACATCCATGAAGATGAAGAACATCTTCCCAGAGCAGCAGTTACAAAGTACAGCTTGATCTTTAAACACTTAAAACCTCAGGCATTTATTTAGTAGGGGAGCAAAATCTTCCTGAAAGTGATACATTTGGAATGGGAACTTGAAGGAGGATGGGAAATGTGAATTGACAGCAAGAGGAATGAGCGTTAATGTAAATTCCAGACTTCACACTTATGACAAAGCTGTATTTATCAAGACAGTGTTGTACTGGCAAAAAAACGTAGATCAGTGGAACAGAATAGACAACCCAGAAATGGACCCACAAACGTATGGCCAACTAATCTTTAACAAAGCAGGAAAGAATATCCAAAGGAAAAAAAAGACACTCTTTTCAACAATGGTGCTGGGGAAACTGGACAGCGACATGCAGAAGAATGAACCTGGACCACTTTCTTACACCATACACAAAAATAAACTCAAAATGGATGAAAGACCTAAACGTAAGACAGGAAGCCATCAAAATCCTAGAGGAGAAAACAGACAGCAATCTCTTTGATCTCAGCTGCAGCAACTTCTTACTTGATAAGTCTCTGGAGGCAAGGGAAACAAAAGCAAAAATAAACTATTGGGACCTCATCAAAGTAAAAAGCGAAGGAAAAAATCAGCAAAACTAAAAGGCAGCCGACAGAATGGGAGAAAATATTTGCAAATGACATATTGGATACAGGGTTAGTATCCAAAATCTATAAAGAACTTATCAAACTCAACACCCAAAAACCAAATAATCCAGTGAAGAAATGGGCAAAAGACATGAATAGACACTTTTCCAAAGAAGATATCCAAATGGCTAACAGACACATGAAAAGATGCTCAACATCAGTCATCATCAGGGAAATACAAATCAAAACCACAATGAGATACCACCTCACATCTGTCAGAATGGCTAATGTTAACTCAGGCAGCAACAGATGTTGGTGAGGATGTGGAGAAAGAGAAACCCTTCTGCGCTGCTGGTGGGAATGCAAACTGGTATAGCCAGTCTGGAAAACAGTGTAGAGGTTCCTCAAAAAATTAAAAATAAACCTACCCTACAACCCAGCAATTGCACTACTAGGTATTTATCCAAAGGATACAAAAGTCCTGTTTCGAAGGGGCACATGCACCCCAATGTTTATAGCAGTGCTGTTGACAATAGTCAAAGTATGGAAAGAGCCCAAATGTCCATTGACTGATGAATGGATAAAGAATGGATGAAGTGTATGTGATACATACATACACACACACAATGGAATATTATTCAGTGATCAAAAAAGAATGAAATCTTGCTATTTGCAACAACGTGGATGGAACCAGAGTGTATTATGCTAAGCAAAATAAGTCAGAGAAAGACAAATATATGATTTCTCTCATATGTGGAATTTAAGAAACAAAACATATGAATGTAAGGGAAGGGAAGGAAAAACAATACAAAAAGAGGGAGACAAACCATAAGAGACTCTTAAATACAGAGAACAGAGGGTTGCTGGAGGGGTTGTGGGTGGAGGGATGGACTAAATGGGTGATGGGCATTAGGAGGACACTTGTTGGGATGAGCACTGGGTGTTATATATAAGTGATGAGTCACTAAATTCTGTTCCTGAAATTATTGTTACACTGTATGTTAACTAACTTGGATTTAAATTAAAAAATAGGAGCTCCTGTGTGGCTCAGTCGGTTGAGCATTCGACTTCAGCTCAGGTCATGATCTCACGGTTTGTGAGTTCAAGCCCCGCATCAGGTTTTGTGCTGACAGCTGCTGACAGCTCAGAGCCTAGAGCCTGCTTCAGATTCTGTTTCCCTCTCTGCTCCTCCCCACTCATGCTCTGTCTCTTTCTCTCAAAAATAAATAAACATTGAAAAAAATGTAATTAAAAAATAAATAAAATATACTGTTATACGATACACTTATAATAATAAAATATGTACTTATAACAATACAAAATGCATTAATGTAAAGGAAAATGTGATCTCATAATTAAATAATCATGGAGTTTGATTTTGGGAGCTCATAGAGTGCTTTCCCCACCCCCATCCCCCATATTTAGTAATAGCTGTAAGTGGATGTAGTAACTGTGAGCTTATTTAATGAGGACAGTTTTAGTGTTTTTATTGTGATTTTTCTCAAGATCTGACTGTAAGTCTTCAAATGCCGTAATGATGTGTGTCACAAAATTCCTAGAATGGATTTGGAAGACTACTTGATGAAAACACCATTTTGTTAGCTAGTCTCCTAGGACCAAGTGTTTTTTGATGATGGTGATTTAGGGTAAGCTGTTTCTGCTCCTCCTCCTCCCCCTCCCTCCCTCCTTCTTGCTCGTGGCTAGAAGAAAGAACACTTACTGTCAAGCAAACAAATATTGAAAAACCGAAGTGTATAGATGGTAACAAAGTCTGAAACTTTTTGCAAGTATCACCCCATATTGTGTGAATCTAAGTCAATCTTTTTAAAAAAATGTTTATTTTTGAGAGAGAGAGAGAGAGAGAGAGAGAGAGCTAGCGAGTGGGGGAGGGGTAAAGGGAGAGGGAGACAGAATCTGAAGCAGGCTCCAGGCTCTGAGCTGTCAGCACAGAGCCCGATGCGGGGCTTGAATTCATGAACTGAGATCATGACCTGAGCTGAAGTCGGATGCTTAACCGACTGAGCCACCCAGGCACCCCTAAATCAATCTTAATTCAAATGATGATTTATATTTTAAATAAAAATGTCAAGTAAATTTTTATTTATTTATTTTTTTTATAATGGGTTTTCTTCTTTTGTAAGGAGTATCTTCAGACTTGTCCATTGTCAGTTTTTAAATCTCCCTTCTGGTAATTTAAATTATTATCACTTTGGCTGTATTTTAATTACCTTTCTGCTTTAAAGTTTTGTGTTTTTTTAAAAAATTTTTTTTAATGTTTATTTTTTTTGAGACAGAGAGAGACAGAGCATGAACGGGGGAGGGTCAGAGAGAGAGGGAGACACAGAATCCGAAGCAGGCTCCAGGCTCCGAGCTGTCAGCACAGAGCCCGATACGGGGCTCGAACTCACGGACCGTGAGATCATGACCTGAGCTGACGTCAGAAGCTTAACTGGCTGAGCCACCCAGGTGCCCCCCCCTTTTTTAAATTTTTGTTTAATGTTTATTTATTTTTGAGACCGAGACAGAGCATGAACGGGGGAGAGTCAGAGAGAGAGAGGGAGACACCGAATCTGAAGCAGTGTGTGTGTGTGTGTGTTTTTTTTTTTAATGTAAACTGTACCATGACCAAAACTAAAACTAAAACAACCAGACAAGAATGGATGCAAGTTATGGACTGACGGGTAATTAGTGATGTGTGAATTTGGACCAGAGAGCTTGGGATAGTTTCTATCCCACTTGACCATATTCTTTGGGTGGTACGTTTCAGGTGCCCATGTCAGAGGGAAAGCTTTACAGTTTGTTTAATTTTGAACAGTTGGGTGTTGGAAGATTAATTTAGTGTTTAACCTAGTAAATGATTGCCCGAGTGATATAGAATATCAGAAGCAAACAACAAAACATAATGAAGCAAACAACAATCAAATCAGTTTCAGTTTTTAGCAGTGGGTGAATTAAATATTACGTGTAAGCTTGTGTAAGCACATTCCAAAGTGACTTCTTTGGAGCATGAGGTTTATAGAGTGTTAGTGAATAATCTATGAAGGAAAGGGTTTTGTAGTTACTTGGGTTGAGAAACCCTAGATTAGATAATACAAATCAGAATAAAATTTTCTTTACATTTTATTTATTTATTTTGAGAGGGAGGGAAGGAGGGAGGATAGAGAAAGAGAGAGAGAGAGAGGGAGAGAATATGAGTAGGGGGATCATGACCTGAGCCGAAATCAAGAGTCAGACACTTAAGCACCCAGGTATCCCAAATCAGATTTTTTTAGAGCTTCTCAGAGCCTTTAATATTTGCACGTTCCTTGTGAATTGCTCAAGAATGAGGTACAGCAGGCAGCATTTCTGAAACATTTGTGGTATTCTTTTTTCTTAGAGCATCTTGCAGGGCTAATATTCTGTAGAACAAATTGTCGGAAGGATGTGAGGGCCATCTGGATGTGACATCTGTCACCCCAGTGATTGCCAGGGTTGACTGGATGATTAGGCTGCCTAGGAGGGTGTCCCCTTCCTCCCTCACCAGTCCAGGTGCATCTCTCCTGGACTGAAGTTTACTTTGCGGACACTGAACACTGAGTTGTCCTAGCAATCAGTAACTTGGAGCATTGTATTTGCACGTCAGAACGTAGGGAGGAACTGGAAGGTTGATTGATAGGAGGAAAAATAAGAGGAGGTTGTTTTGTTGAAGTACTTGGTATTAACTTGATTTTGAAGAGGTCATAAGTGCCTTAATGGTTTTTTGAACTTGCTGAAAGGAAATTGAGATGCAGATTTATATTACCTGTTAAGTCCAAATCATTTTTTGTTCACTGTACCACATTTTCCCCATCTGTAGAAAAGGGTTTATACATTGAACTTAAGAGCTTCCAGAACTTAAAAAAAAATCCTTTCATCTTCTTTTTAAGGATGAGAAAGCTGAAGATTAGGGATGCTTTTTAATTAACAGTTGATGGCAGGGTTTATATTGGAATACAGAGTCCCTGATTTCTAGTTTGAAATTCTTTGCCATGCATTTTGTACCTTTCCAGTGTGGTAGTGATCTCTGTCTGTCTCTCTCTGGTTTTAGAGTTTACCTCTGTAGGGGACTCTGTCTTTATTTTATTTATCTAGTTTATTCACTTGTACGTTACTCCGTAGATGACAACTGATAGTGATTTCTAGTCTGTGATCACACTCCCTAAAATGATGCCATTTCAAACTCTGGCAACATATGAATGATAATTGATTATTAAAATTTGACCAAATTCTGATGACCACATTGTAAATTCTGTGACACTTAAGTGAAGAAAACGGAACAGTGCAAGACTGCCAGGAGGCCCAAGGGGTTAGTGCCTGGGACAGTGATGGTACCATTTTAAGAAGCAGCCATATATGGTGCTGTGGGTTTGACAGGAAACATGATGTTTTTGGTTAGACATCAGAGCCTCTTTTAAATTATAACTCGTCATTTATTCTGAATATGTAACTTATACATTCCCAATTATAAATAATAAAGTGCTGTTAAGAGGTTCTGTATAAAGAGCTTGCAAGCACTTTTGATTTGTGTGAGTTCTTTGTATATTCTAGAACTAGAGGTTAATTTTAATTTTTTTACCTTTTTTTAAATTTTTTTCTTTAATGTAAGCTCTATGCCCAATGTGGGGCTTGAACTCACAGCCTCAAGATCGAGAATTGTACGCTTTACCGACTGAGCCAGCCAGGTGCCGTGAGAATATTTTCTCCCTTGAAATAGCCTATTTAAAAAGACGTGTTTGTTTTGTTTTGTTTTTACCATGTGCAATTTAATAAAATAAAGCAAAATGGATCTCAAAGATGCTGAGTTGGGTTAAGTGTTTTAAGGATAGGACTCAACATGAACAAACAATAAAAGAAAAAGTAGTAATAAATCGGTCCTCATCTGTCTTAGTCTGATCAGGCTGCTATGGCAAAGCACCACAGACTGGGTGGCTTTTAACAAGAGGACTTTCTTTCTTGCATTTCTGGAAGCTGGCAAATCTAAGATCGGTGTTCCAGCATGGTCAGTTCTGGTGAGAGTTCTCTCCCAGGCTGCGGGCCGCTGACTTCTCATTGTATCCTCCCATGGCAGAAAGAGAATGGCCTGTGTTTTACTTGGGTCATGTGTCTTTTGTTGAACACAACATGTAAATTTTATAGTAACCAAATTTACCAGCATTTCCTTTATTGTTTCAAGTAGATTGTTTTAAGAAGTTCTTATTTTCTCCTAAGATCTTATAAATATGTTTACTTTCTTTTCTTTAACTTTCTTGATTTTCTTTTTTTTTTTTTAACATTTATTTATTTTTGAGACAGAGAAAGACAGAATATGAATGGGGGAGGGTCAGAGAGAGAGGGAGACACAGAATCCGAAACAGGCTCCAGGCTCTGAGCTGTCAGCACAGAGCCTGATGCGGGGCTTGAACTCACAGACCGCGAGATCATGACCTGAGCTGAAGTCAGACGCTTAACTGACTGAGCCATCCAGGGGCCCCTAGATTTCTTGATTTTCATATTTAGTTATTTAATTCACTTGATTTTTTTTTTTTTGGGGGGGGTAAAGTAGACATATATTTTAGTTCAGGATACCATAACAGAATACCGTAGATTGGGTAGTTGATACAACAAACTTATTTTCTCACACTTCTAAGATTACAAGTCCCAGATCAACGTGCCAGCCGGGATCATAGGTTTCTGGTGAGAACTCTTTCCTTGGATTGTAGGAAGTCCCCTCTCTGTGTCCTCACAGGACAGGGAACGGGGAAGAAAACATGTGCAGGCTGTCTGGTATCTCTTCTTATGAGGGTACTAATCCCATCATGGGGGCGCTATGACCTCATCTAAGTCTAGTTACCTCCGAAAGCCTTCATCTCCACACACTATCACATTGAGGGTTAGGGCTTCAACATAAGAATTTTAGAAGAATACAATTCAGTCCATAGCAGGATTTTATTTTACATTTTTTTTTCTATATGGCTAACCAGTTATCCCAGCATCACTTACTGAATTAGCTATCCTTTTCCCACGGATTTAATAATGACATAGGGTCTATTTCCAGAGTATTCATTTTTTTAAATCCCTGCCTTATCTTTAATTGCACTAATACCACACTCTTAATTATTATAGTTATACAATAGAGGCCTTTTTTTTAATGTTTATTTAGTTTTTGAGAGAGAGAGAGAGAGAGAGAGACATAGAGCGTGAGCAGGGGAGGGGCAGAGAGAGAGGGAAACACAGAATCTGAAGCAGGCTCCAGGCTCTGAGCTGTCAGCATAGAGCCTGACACGAGTCTCAAACTCAGGAACCATGAGATCATGACCTGAGCCAAAGTTGGACATTCAACCAACTGAACCACACAGGCCACCTTATAATAGAAGACTTAATATGTGAGAAAGCAAGACTCCCAATTGGTTATTCTTTAAAACTGTCTTGGCTCTTTTTGACTATTCTACCATGTGAATTTCAGGAATAGTTTGTTAAATAATACACGCACACTAAAAAATAACCCTAGACTTACGGATTTTGTTTGGATTTACATTGTATTTACAGGTGATATGGGGAGAACTGACTTCTTTAAAAAAAATTTTTTTTTAATGTCTTTATTTTTGAGAGAGAGAGAGACAGAGAAAGAAAGAATGTGAACAGGGGAGGGGCAGAGAGAAGGAGACACAGAATAAGAAGCAGGCTCCAGGCTCTGAGCTGTCAGCACCAAGCCCCACGTGGGGCTCAAACTCACCAACTGCAAGATCATGACCTGAGCAAAAGTTGGACACTTAACCCACTGAGCCACCCAGGTGCCCTGAGAACTGACTTCTTTATGATATTAAGTTTTATTATCCATGATGATGGCACATTACTCCATTTATTCAGTACTTATATATCCCTGAATGAGATGTTATAATTCTTTTCCACAATAGCCTTTGACATACTTTAATATATTTATTCTTAGTTGACTTACAGTTTTGTTTATATGGTACATAGGATTTTTTTGTCAATTATATTTGCTCGTTATCAGTGGAACACATTTGATTCAGGAGCCTTGGTGAATTCTCATCAATTCTTAATACTTTTGCATTCTCCATGCCGTCTGTGCACAAGGCCAGTCTTGTTTCTTGCTATCTACTTCCTGCCCCATTGACTGCTTTTTCTGATCACACTGGCTTTTGCATGATATTAAAAAGAGGCAGGGATGGAGGGGATCCTTTTTTGTTTTTTACTTTAGTGGGAATAATTATAAAGTTTCTCCATGATGCATAATGTTTGCCAAAGATTTTTGATAACTTACTCATTTAAGAAAGTTCTACTCTTACTTTTTTTTAATTGTGAAGGTGCTTCATTTTATGATTCTGTTTTCAGGAAATTAAGTACTTACTCTTTAACACATTTCTGGCCTGTAGTATTACAAAACTAAATGTGTGAACACATGTGATTCAGTGAGAGTAGCTTTTTTAAAGTTCATTTATTTATTTTGAGAGAGGAGAGAAAGAGAGAGAAGGAGGGGGAGGGGCGGAGAGAGAGGGAAAGAGAAGAATCCCAGGCAGGCTCTGCACTGTTAGCATAGAGCCCCATGTAGGGCTTGATCTCCTGAATTGTGAGATCATGACCTGAGCTGAAATCAAGAGTCAGAGGCTCAACCAGCTGAGCTACCCAGGTGCCCCAATATATTTTGCAACTTTTCCAATGCAACAATATTTAATCAGAATCTTCCCAGATCTTATAATAAGGCTTCTTAGAGTGCCCTTAGATGAATATACCATAATTCAAACATTCTCCTATGAAGGAGGTTCTTTCCTATCACAGTAATCGACTGTGACCTTGTGTATATACATCCTCACTTACTTGTGTGAGCTTTTTTGTGTGATAAATTCCCAGAAAAGAATTGCTATGCCTTAGACTTCCCATGTCTTGGAAATTATGACAGAGTGCTTTTTTTCACTTTAAGTGTTTCAGAACTTTCAGTTTGTAAATCTCTGGTTCAAAATAGGAGAAAATGTAGCCATCAAAATACAATAACCATGTCTGTAAATATTACCATGAAATCATAGCATTTTAGTAGGTCCCCTCACTTCTGAAAGGGGCCTTTGTGACCTCTGCTTCAGTTCCCTTTCTTTATAGGTGAGTAAGTTGAAAATCAAAAGTACTTTCTGGGGTTTGAGATGGGCATGATTATTGTCAAAGTAAAATTTGAAACCTATAATGTGCCAGGCAGTGTACAATCTGCTTTATGTGTGTGATTTTACCTAATTCTTACCTAACCCTGTTAAGCAGGTTTTTTCCTTTACCCTTTGCAGCCTGAGGAAACTGAGGTTTAGGGTTTAGGTGAGTAACTTCCGAGTTACATAATCACAAAGTGGTAGAGCTGGAGTTTGGAACCTCAACTTTCTGATACTAGAGCCTGTGTTATTTCCACCCAGTTACTTCCTTTCTGAGCTACCGCATAACCAAGATGTTAGGTAAACGCATCATATTCAGATTGTTTCTGTGGTGTATTGATTTCACAATGCAGAGTTAAATACATCTGTAATTTACCAGTTAGTCTTCCTTCTTAGTGTGGATGTTAATATGCTGCTGAGAGTCTACTTAACAAAGAGGTTGCAGTGAAGGGAACCAGCTGATACTTGTTGCCCCTATGTGGGTGTCCAAGGTTATTTTGAGATAGATCCATTTAAAAAACAAAACCAAACTAACCTGGAGATAGTGGCTTCCCTCCCACAAGTTCTTTTCTATTTCTTTGGGTTTCTAAAAGAATTGTTTGACATAGAGCTCCTGAAGATTTTTTTAATCCTGTTGTTTGAATTTCACTAGGTATTTTGGGTAAGTAATAGATTGAGTCTCAACCATGAGAAAAGAGGGATTTCTTTAGTAATGAAAATCCCCGTTCTTATGCCAATCTTTTAGCATTATGTGTTTGTCCTCTCTTTTTGCTTATGCTGATTTTTAATTTTAAACATGTTTGATAACTGGGATCTAAGCTGGTAGGTCTGTCTTAATAACTTGTGATCCAAGTCTCTGTTGAAAGTGGAAATCCCTTATTAGCTGACTTGGTGGTTTGTTTTTTTTTTTTTTTTTAATCAAATAGCATTTTGAAGGAGGCTTCACTGCCTTTTCTTTCAAATACTTTTTTTTAAAAAAAGTTTATTTTGAGAGAGAGAAAGCATGAGTGGGGGAGGGGCAGAGAGAGAGAGAGAGAGAGAGAGAGAGAGAGAGACAGAGAGAGACAGAGAGAGACGGGGTGGGGGTGGGGAATGAATGAATCCCAAGCAGACTCTGCACTGTCAGCACAGGGCTCAATGCAGGCTTGAACTCATGAACCATGAGATCATGACCTGAGCCAAAGTCAGACGCTTAACTGACTGAGCCACCCAGGTGCCCCTCTAATACTTTTTGAATCTTTTCTGGCATCGTGGGGGGATTTAAAGTTAAAAGTTATGTGTGGCCATGAGAATGTATCGGCTATATACATTTGATAGTATTATGTACTTATTATTGTGTTTGTTCTGTCTTATGATTGTTGTTGTTATTATTATTTTTATTTTAAGAAAAGAGAAATCATCTCATAAATATCTCAGCAAGTTTGGATCTTTGAGGTTATTTTGGAGATGGAGCCATGTGATTCATTAAGAGTAAAGATTTCCCCTTTTATAGATGCCTGAACCCTAAAATAGGTAGTGTCTTTACATAATTTAGTTGTAGTGAACTCTTTTTTGATTTTTTAGCTTTTAAAAAAGGACGGTTTCTCAAGGAGACCTTCATCGCAGCCAGTGTTAATGTACAACGTAGTCATGCTAAAAAGTGACTAAATTGTAGGTAACATCTCATCAGTATAAAGATAACTGGAGAATGGGGTGAATCTGGGAGGAGGAAATAGTCATTTTAACAGATTGAATCTTACAGTTGAGAAAAAAGATGGATTTTTTTTTTTTTTTTTTAATTCTGTGTTTCAGACTTGCCAGGTTTACAGCCATTTGCTGGAGATCTGGATAGGATGTTCCTTTGTGCCCTAGTGATAACTGGCTTCCTCGTTGGAGCTCTCCATCTTGTAATGATGATTGAAATACCGAAGGCTTTGTTGGTGGCCACTGTTTAGTTGTCCTGTGATGGCTGAAAGATTTCTCTGCAGCTCCGCAGGAAGCTGGGCAGATCACTCAGACCTAACCACTGTCTCTCAGTTCTTTCTGAACTTCACAAGCTGTGGCTGCTTCTGAAAGATCATTCTACTCCAGCAGTGTGTAGAGCATAGACAAGGGCTGTGAATGTGTTCCACTCCTCTTCAGAGACACAGTGGTTGTGTGATGTTGTGATTCATAAAAAGAGATACATGCATTTGATCTTTGTCCCCATTTCTGGTATAGAGCTCCTAAAAGCCTTGGAATTTCCTAAGTGCTAAGAACTGTAAAAGTGTCTTTTATTATGTTAATAAGGTGATTTTGGACCACACCTAAGGATAGGGGCTGGTTGCCTGGACAATCAACTGTGTGATTTGAGGGCTGGGACCTACCTCTGGGGAGAGGAGAAAGACTAGAGGTTGAATTGATTGCCAGTGGCCAGTCATTTCATCAGTCTTGTCTATATACGGAAACCTCCATAAAAACCCAGAAGGACCGGGTTTGGAGAGCTTCCTGGCAGGTGACATGTGGAGATTTGGGGAGACAGGCATGTTGAGAGAGCACCGAAGTTCTGTGCCCTTTTCATACCTTGCCCTGTGCATTTCTTTCATCTTGCTCTTCCTGTGTGATGTGCTTTGTAAGAGACTGGTGATCTAGAGAGAAAAACTTTGCTGAGTTCAGTATGCTGTTCTAGTGAATTAATCTAGCCCGGGGTGGGGGGCAACCTGGGAACTCAGATTTATAGCCAGTCCGTCAGAAGGACAGGTGATAGATAACCTGGACTTGTGATTGGCATCTGATGTGGAGGACAGTCTTGTGGGACTGAGCCCTTAACCTGTGGAATCTAATGTTGTCTCTGGGTAGATAGTGTCAGAGGTGAGCTGACTTCAGGACACCAAGCTGGTGTCAGAAAATTGGTTGGTGCTTTGCAAAAAACCTCTACATTGATTGGGTGTCAGAATAATAGGTTGGGACTTGGTTAGAGGAACCTTTGTGATTCTGGAGCTGCCAGGCTATGAGAAGGAACATGATTATTCTACATTTTCCTTCATCTCAAGCACTGATTACTCATGTTCTGTCTTGTAAAGGCAACGTTTGAGGCGGTGGCTTTCAAACTTTTCATACAAGATCCAAGTAAAAAATAGTTCATTTTGCTACCCTCTCCAGAAATAAAAGATTCGTGAAATAAACCTTTCATTCACTATATGCAGTGGCTTGGATATATATATTTTATTATTTATTTCATTGGAAAACACTGATGCCCATTAAATTGATTTAACAAACCACTAATGTGTGGAGAGTTGCAATTGAAAAATAGTTCTGGATTAAGGAGACTATCATTTTTCTTCATAGTTGCCTATTATTCCTTTTACGGTTTAACTTTCTTTTTTTTTTTTTTTAATTTTTTTTCAACGTTTTTTATTTATTTTTGGGATAGAGACAGACAGAGCATGAATGGGGGAGGGCCAGAGAGAGAGGGAGACACAGAATCGGAAACAGGCTCCAGGCTCCGAGCCATCAGCCCAGAGCCCGACGCGGGGCTTGAACCCACGGACCACGAGATCGTGACCTGGCTGAAGTCGGACGCTTAACCGACTGCGCCACCCAGGCGCCCCAATTACGGTTTAACTTTCTTATAGAAGTAATCTTCTAAAAATGTGTACAGTGTAATCTCATTGTGTATCAAGTTGTCCTGGGAACTGTGCACACACGTAACTGACGAGGTTACTGTATGACTTTTCAGCATGTGTATCCACTGGTAGAAACGCAGACTCCAAAGTATTTTGTTGATTTGGAAATACAGTTAAAACCTTGCCAAATTGGGTATATTTTATTAAGTAGTGTATATTTCCAGAAGGGCCTGAAGTTCTGAAAATGTGTTGTTTTTCTTCAGATTTCTGCTCATTGGGATCAGTAGATGTAGCTTATTTGTAACATCTAATGCTACTCTTAATGGTGTGCATCTTGACCTGGTAAAATGTACTTAACCAACTGGACAATTTTCTAATTTGTACACGCCGGGGGTGCGTTTAAGCTAACTTTACAGGATGCTGGGTAATACTTCTCTTTGTGATCTATTTCCCTGGAGATCATTGCCATCTCAGAATTGGTCCTATGCAAGTGAGTGCGAAGATTCTGGACATTTTATTCTTTCTGTGATCTCTGTGTCTCTCTTTGGTTAGCGGAATTATTTCGACTATGAAGCACTGTTTTCTCTGTTGCAAATTAGCTCTACTTCTAGCGGTGAGAAAGAGATCTTTGAACCAATTGGATTTTGTATTCTGCTTGCTACGTGAATTCTAATGTTCGAGCTCTTTATTAAGGAAAGGAAGATGAAATTGAAAATATTTGAAATGGAATACTTGGTTTTGCTGTAATACTGTTTATTTTATTTGCAAAAATAAACTGTGCTGAATATTTTCACTAAATATGAAAGTGAAGGGGACCTTTTAAAAGGTTTCTTAATTTGATGGTTATGTGCTGATTGAAATAGCTGCAAAAATAAACCCATACAGATGGTCCTATATATGGAATTAAATATTTCAACTTTGGAAGGTTTGGGAGAGCTGCTTCTCTGTAAGTGAAGAGGGATAATGGTTTATGATTCAGGCTATAGATAATGCGCTCATTATTTATACCTACCTGTCGTTGGTAGTCATTCTGAAAGAAAAGCATGGGAAGTTGTAACTTCTTTTTATTCTTAAGGAGTAGGTGGGTGGCGTATGCCCCTAAACTACAGGATTTGCCTTGAGAAGACAAGGGATGTTTAAAAATCATGAAACCACGGTTATCACGATTATCATGCAATCAGCCCTCGGCACTTCTTAAATGGTAACAGATTACTTTTTTCTGAGAATTTTATATTTAATGTGATAATCTTGCTTTGGGGTCTGTCCATAGTGACTATTCCTACAGCACTTTACAGTTAGCAAGAAAGTATTTGTAGGCTGCTTCATGCAAAAGGAAGAGGGAATATTTGGCTCAGTCTTTGAGCAAAGATTTATGGATTGTAATTTATGCATATTTTATTCATGCTAACATTCTCTTGCAGGAAAGTCTCTCTATGTCCAGGACATGACTTTTACCTGGCTTAATTAAACTGGGCTTAAAATTAGTTTTTAGTGAATAAGCTGTCTTGACGAATTACTAAAGTAGGTTCTTTGTTGGATGGACCCAAAATAGTACTGGTGTCATGCTGTGCTTTCTCGTCTTGAGTGGCTCTGTGTCAAGATGTCTGACCTTCTCAACTTTGGAACATGGTGTTGCTCATGCTGAAAAGATCAGGAAGCCATAGACAGAGGAACGGAGAAAGATAGTAGAAGCTTATTTGTAAAATGATGGAAGGTATCGGTTAGGTTTTGTTTTTTTTTTTTTTTTTTTCCCCTGTGGATTTACTGTGTCACATTAGGACACTTTTCTAATCTGATCCTCAAGCTGCTGGTGCATTTACAGAACTCCTTTGGTCTCAGGCAGACAACTGATTTGAGCACTTGGGAAGAACGGACTGGATGGGGTGGTGGTTTTTTAGCAGCAGTTCCGCGAGTGATAACGGAGCATATTTGTACTCATCAGTCTGTTATCATATACTTCTTATTCACCTCCCCAGTAGTTTCATGCCTTATGTTCCTATTTGTTCTGAATAAATTTCCCTTCTCAGATATGTAAAGATTAAACTGATCTGCTTCACTGTGTATTTAGGGACACTGTGTTTCCCATTTATCACCTGCTGCTAATCTTTAGCAGTAAAATTGGATTGACATTTGTTAAAGGGTGTTTTGATCTATCTTTGAAAAGGGTAGTAAAGAGTAATTAGTCACAGTAATGGCTTTTTTTTTTTCATTTTGTGTGCAAATTTAGGTTGCTGAAACAGATTCTAATGTTGTAATGGTGGTAGAAAATTCTTTCTTTAGTTTCATGGTTTGTTTAAACACTTGAAAGTCTGATGAATCCTGATCTCATGGGTTCGTGAGTTCGAGCCCCGGGTCGGGCTCTGTGCTGACAGCACAGAGCCTGGAGCCTGCTTGGGATTCTGTGTCTCCCTCTCTCTCTCTGCCCCTCCCCCGCTCATGGTCGGTCTCTCTCTCTCTTAAAAATAAATAAACATCAAGAATTTAAAAAAAAATCTGACGAATCCTTGAAGCATTTGTAAATTTAGCAGCCATGAAAACTAGCCGCCTTTTCGTTGGTAGCTCCCAGGGCTGGCACCAGCTCCAGTCCTACACAGTGTTTTTCTATTCTTCGTTTGACCCAGAGGTTGGGCTCAACCCTGTCAGTAGAAGGACTGTCTACAGCTCTGAGGTTTGGGCCACTCAGCTGAAATCAGCACTTACGATACAAAGTCAGGGCATTGGCAGTGTGACTTGAGACCAAGATTGACGGTTCTGTGCCTCAGTGACTAACAGTCAACACGAAGTCCTGGGAGGGAACAGAATGTGTGTGGGAAGCAGACTGCATCAAAGGACAGGTAAGACTCTGGTGCTAAGCTGATAGAACATGCACATTTATATGCTGAACATAAGTGATGATTCTGGGTCAGGCATCCCATTCTGCCCCTCTGTGCTTCGAAAGCCCCGCCAAGAGCAAGGCTTCTCTCTTCCCCAATCAGTTGCTTCTTGGAGAGTTCTGACCAGGTTTACCGTTCCCCATCATTCAGCTTCGAACTCTTGGGCTGTTTAGTGTATGTTCCCTTCAGCCCAGATCTGCTGGCCACCATAGTCCGGGCCTAGGATTCTCTCCGGGCCACCTTCCCTGCCAGTTCAACACTCCTCCTGCCTCAGTCTGATGTCCCACTTTACCCTTGTGTCTTTGTGTCTGTTGTCAAACTTAGGGACATCTCTCCAGTTTCTTTCATAATAAGAGCTGTAGGATTTCAGAGCTTTCAAGTTTTCTTGTGTAGAGGCTCATCTTGGAATCGATAACACTTGGGGACCAGTTCTCGTTTTAGTGGCAGTGGCTTACCGTGAGTTTTATGGGATAGTCTTTTTATTTTTTATTTTTTTATAATTTTTTTTTTCTTCAACGTTTTTATTTATTTTTGGGACAGAGAGAGACAGAGCATGAACGGGGGAGGGGCAGAGAGAGAGGGAGACGCAGAATCGGAAACAGGCTCCAGGCTCCGAGCCATCAGCCCAGAGCCTGACGCAGGGCTCGAACTCACGGACCGCGAAATCGTGACCTGGCTGAAGTCGGACGCTTAACCGACTGTGCCACCCACGCGCCCTGGGATAGTCTTTTTTAAAAAAAAAATTTTTTTTAATGTTTATTTTTGAGAGGGGGAGAGAGAGAGAGAGAGCGCGCGCGCGCGCGCGCGCGCGCGCGCGCTTTAGCGGGGGAGGGGCAGAGAGAGAGGGAGACACAGAATCTGAAACAGGCTCCAGGCTCTGAGCTGTCAGCACAGAGCCCACTGCGGGGCTCGAACTCATGAACTGTGAGATCATGACCTGAGCCAAAGTCGAACACTCAACCAACTAAGCCACCCAGGCGCCCCTGGCATAGTCTTTAATAATGGTTCTGCTACATTATTGAACAGAGAGAACTTCCGTTTTGACTAAGTGTTGCAGAGAACTGAAGCTTGAGCCTACTGTTTTACTTGTGATCGTCTGAAGAGTTTTGTATGGATTCGCTTCTGCCTTGATACATTTTGAACCTTGTCTCTTCTCCACTTCCCACAAACATCATCACCAGGTCTAGCAGGACACATAGAGCTCCAGCCCTGTGTATTTGCGTCCTGATGCTGAGTGAGTGGGTGCAGTAGGAGTATTCCCAAAAGGTCATATGCCTTGATGGCTAGCATGACAGAAGTGACTGCATACATATGTCCCGCTAAACCCAAATCAACCATGTCCCCAGCACAAATTCCCTTTATCTAGATCTCCCAAAGGCCCACCAGAGCTACCCCATTGAAGGGAAAGTGTGAAGTCCAAGTGGGAAGACTGCTCTTAACAGATGGCAGTTAAAATATCTTTTGCAAGTTCTAGAAAACCCTATGACCATGTGAACACATTGCTAGACCTCCCAGGACCTTGGAAGGAGCTTGTGCAAGAGAGGAGACCTGAGCATAAGTTTCATTTGCTTCGTAAAGTGTCTCAGGTGATGTCTTACCTTCCATGGTAGAAAAAGATCTCTGGGTCCTATCTGAGTGCAGTTACAAGTAATGCATGGAAGGAACCTTTCCAGTATGCTCAGTATGGATGTCTTTTGTTTTTCCTATTGTAGGAAAGCTGTGGAAAAGAAAAAGATTCATAGAAGGGAAGCTAAAATGAAAGGGGGTGATAAGTAGGGTTCCTAAGAAAACACGAGAGTTCAGACTGTTTAGCCAGACAGAGGACAGGTATTCAGAAGTACTTAATTTTACTGAGTTTTCTAGATTCCAAGAAGTACTTCTTTTCACACTTTAAATGTTTTTGGTCAATGTACACTTCACAGATGTATATAGTAGGCGAGGTTGTAGTGTTTCCCTCTTCCTCCCCTCTGAAAAATTATTTTATTTTATTTTAATTGAGTTTATATGCTTTATTTAATTTATTTTTTTAATTTTAGAGAGAACATGAATGGGTCAGAGAAGCAGAGAGAGAGAGAGAGAGAAAGAGGGAGAGAATCTTAAGCAGGTTCCACTGAAAAGTTATTTTAAAACTAGTAATACACAGGCACCTGGGTGGCTCAGTTGGTTAAGTGTTCAGCTCTTGATCTCAGTTCAGGTTATGATCTCATGGTTCTTGGGTTTGAGCCTCACATGGGGCTCTGCACTGACAGTGAGGAGCCTGCTTGGGATTCTCTCTTTCCCTCTCTCTCTGCCCCTCCTTTGCTTGTGCATGCTCCCTCCCTCTCTCTCTCTCTCTCAAAATAAATAAACTTAAAAAAAGAACAGATGATACAAATGAAAACGGTGTCTTGCACATAAAGTCTTGCTACAGAACGACTATTGTTCACTATCTTCATTTGCTAAAAAAGGAATAATTTAGAGAAAATGGGTTAAATAATACAGGAGAGCTTGAGACCCCAGGAGTGCTTTCTTAATGATAATATTAGAACAGTGCACCAAAAGGAGGTATAGAATTTCAGTCTCTGAAGCTGTATAAAATATGACTAAGAGCTTTTCGTTTTAAATACACTGGGAGTTGAATTCTCACCATGGTTTGGAATTCTTCCTTTCACTTAAGAAAGACTCAGAATAGAATGAACTTTGCTATAGTACCTTGTAGACAAAAATCGCCTTAATTATGTCCCTCATGCACTGCCATCTTACTAGTTTATATTATTCAGCTCTCACCCGGCGCGTTTGCACAGGCCTTACTCTTAAGTATCTTACGTAGTTAACACCATTAACCTCCACGGCTATGTTGAATGCACTGCCTTCTAATCTGACGGCCTCAGAACTATCACAGCCCTGTCACTGCAAGGGCTGGAACACCAGACAAATTAATGACTGTGGAGCAGTCTCATTCTTTTACCCATTTCTTCTAATGACATGCCATAAAAGGCATAATTTGAGATACGCTTGGATGTAAATGGGACTATACACTTTTTTTTTTTTTTAATTGGAAGATTCTCAAGGAATCCACTAAAGGCTGCAGACTTAGTCCTGGACAGTGACATGTAACATGTAACATGTTTTTATCTGCAGAAAGTTCTGCGGGACAGCACTGCTCTTAGGAGTTACGTTAGATCTAACAGCCTCTGTTGACTACTTAATAATCACATATGGGTCTCTAGGGTTTGAAAATGACTCTGTCCCCTCCTTTATGTAGAGCTGGCATCCAACCTGAATTCCCACATCAGTCCTGCATTTCTTCCAAACTTGGTGTCAGACTTTCATAATCACTTTAAAACTTGTCTGCATTTTCACTCCACTGTCTAACCCCTATCTGAAAGCACCCCACTGTGAGCCCTCTTGCCACCTGTCTAAATCATACCTCATTTCAACTTACTTATGCTCCGTATATGCTGCTTTATATTATTGAGCAGCTTTTTGTTAACTTTTTGGAAAACAGGGACCAGACCGATCCCTGGTTCTCTGAATACGCTTTTGCATTCAATAAACGCTTAGTGGACATGAAGATGGTCCGCATCACAGGTGGACAAATAGCCACCTGAAGGAAGGCCAAATCTGGCCCATTCCCTACTTTTGTAAATAAAGTTTTATTGAAACACAGCCACACCCAGTTACTTACTTACTGATTGCTTTTGCATTGTGATACTGAGAAGTTATAGCAGAGACCAGGTGACTGGCAAAGCCTAAAATATTTACTGTTCAGCCCTCCACCAGAAAAGATTTTCCTTTCTCTGCTCTACATTTGCAACACTTCAGGCTTTTACAACCGCATGTCTTAGAACTTGGAAGTCACAGAAAAAATCAATTAATATGCCTAAGTGAAGTAACTGTGATTACTCTTCATTAGTGCATCTGCTTGAGTATTATTATAAGGTTACATATAATTATCATTAACATTATGGAAGTTAAACACATGTTTCAGGGATGGAATAAATTTCCAAGTGCTCATTCCTTCAATTGGTAAAACAATGTTTGACTAAATCTTACATTACTAATTCTTTTTTCTGCCTAATAAGGTTGTTTCATTGAGATGGAACAAAGCATGGTAATTACCAACCTTATATTCCCTTCTTTTTAGCTTATCTCTTTTTAGTGTATTTGCCTTGATCTTGTAAAAACATTCTAATCATAGTATAAAATTTGCATCCTTAAAATATGTGTTCTTAGGTTAACTCAAAGCATCAGATTTATTTAAATTAATATTTATTAAACATATATGATACTGATTAAAATACCTATAAATTCAAATTTAACATTCATTCATTCTTTTTTAAGTATTTTGTTTTACCTAAAAAATTTTTTTTTAAATGTTTTATTTATTTTTGATACAGAGAGAGACAGAGCGTGAGTGGGGGAGGGTCAGAGAGAGAGAGAGGGAGACGGAGAATCTCAAGCAGGCTCCATGCTGTCAGCACCAAGCCCGACACGGAGCTCAATCTCACAAACCATGAGATCTGAGCTGAAATCAAGAGTTGGACGCTTAATTGGCTGAGCCGCCAGGTGCCCCAACATTCATTCCTAACAAAACTTTGATTGAGCTTTGTACGGAGAATTGTATCTTAAGGATTTGGCCACAGACCAGTAACAAAAAATTAAAGTATCAGGAGTAAAGCAGAATCACATTTCGTGAAATAAGCAGTTCAGAAGAAGTCTCTGAAAACACGGAGGGTAAGACTCTGAAATCAGATTCACAAGAATCCAGTCTTACTCCTCATCAGCCTTGACCATAATGACCAACAAATGGTCCTGAGACGTCACACAAAACATGGTGCGGACAGGACTGTGGTCCCACTCTCCGGGTCCTCTCTGGCTGCATTAGGATGCTGTGGTCCAGGTTAAGGTACAAAGTCTCTAAGGAATGCCTGTGGTACATTACAATGCTGCTTCTCTTAGGAAGCATTTCCATTTGTATTCTGGTAGCATAAACGATTTATGTCACTTATTACCCAAGGGGCTGTACTCCCTAAAGTCAAGGATTCCAGATTTATTTATTTATTATTATTGTTAATTTTTTTTTACATTTATTTATTTTTGAGGGACAGAGAGAGACAGAGCGTGAATGGGGGAGGGGCAGAGTGAGAGGGACACAGAATCTGAAGCAGGCTCCAGGCTCTGAGCTGTCAGCACAGAACCCACTGTGGGGTTTGAACTCATGAACTGTGAGACCATGACCTGAGCTGAAGTTGGATGCTTAACTGACTGAGCCACCAGGTGCCCCAAAGATTCCAGATGTATTAACCATAACTAATTCTAGACATATTAGGTATATCCTGCTAAAATGATTCCATAGGTAAGGACTCTTCTGCTAATAAACACCGTTAGATTTTTTTTTTGTCAAGCAATCTGACACTAGTTGTTTATAAGGAGCATTGACCAGGCTAACTGACCTCTTTCTTCCCTAGGAACATTTTCACACCCCAGTCCTTCCTGCTTTGCAAAGAGAGAAAATGAATTGTAGGCTTACTGCCAACCATTTCTTCCTAGTCTCTCTCTCCTTCCCCACTTCCCCACTTCCCCACTACCACACCCCTCTTCCCCCCTCTCCCCCATAGAGAGTCTCATGCTGTGGAAGGTGGAGAGGGAGGCAGACAATACAGCCATGTCAGTTAGCCTGTGTCCTGAGTTTTTCTTTTGTTCTTTTTTCCTAATGTTTATTGAGATTTGCGGATGTGCCTAAATTGAGTGTTATTCTTGTACTTATATTTTCAGAAAAGGAACAGAAGTGTCCAAGTGAATCTTTCTGAATTTCAATCCTCATTATGTCATTGCTTTGTCAGTATTCCTGGTGCCATTCCATGGGGTGTAGTTTAAATATCTTAACCCACCCTTGCAAGGCAATGCACAGTCTGGTGCCAACTTATTCTTTACAACTCTCTTGGTTTTAATTTTACTAAAGAATCCTCCTTGACAACAAGGTGAAACCACCCTTACCTTCAAGACATCTATCCTTCCTGTACCTTTGGGTGACTTCTCTCTTGCTTGCTCTTATCACCCAGTCTATCCGAATGTAACTCCTCTCTCCACTCCAAATCAAACCTCACCTGTTTTGCCAAACTGTTTTTGGCTATCAGTTTATAGCAGGCTCTTTTCTTTTACTTTTAAAAAAAGTTTGAGTATAATTAACACATAATGTTATGTTAGTTTCAGATGTACAACATAGTGATTCAACAACTCTATCCATTATGCTGTGCTCACCACAACTGTAGCTACCACCTGTCACCATACGAGGTTGTTGCAAAATCATTGGCTACATTCCTTATGCTGTACCTTTCATCCCGGTGACTTACTTATTCCATAAGTGGATACCTAGTAGGCTCTTTTCTGAAATACAAGTAGTTACTGTTTGTGTTTGTCACCTGAAACTTGCTTGTCTTTCTCCCTAATTAGATTGTGAGCTCTGAAGGATGGGTGCTGTCTCAGGTACAGAAGGTGCTTAGGTACAGTACTGTCAAAATGAGTCTGCATCTACTAGGAGTTGATCCATGTGTCAAGAGACTACTCTAACAATAATAATACTACAAATATGGGCAGGGTCATCTTTTTCAAGTTGGTGAGATACTTGTTTTCAGTATGTGGTTTTGTTTTTTAAATCATACCTATCAATCCTGTGTGAGGCTAGCACTCAGCAGCACAGTGGGTTAGGGTGAGGACTCTGTAGCCGGTACAGACACGAGGGGGCACCAGGATCACACATATCTGACCCTCAGCAAGTTACATAATCAATTCCTCAATTTCCTCTTCTGTGAAGTGGGGGTAATAATTGTATTTACTGCATGTGGTTGTTGTGAAAATTAACTGAGTAATGTGTGCAGTACATAGAACAGAGCCTGGCACACAGCAGAACTGCTGCTGCTTTTTGCTGTTACTGTCATTGTTGAAGTAAGAAAACAAAAAGCCAACAGTTTTCCTTTAAATGTCTGAAAGTGAAAGTCCATCTGAAAGACAGGTTGTTAAGTTTTTTGGGGAAGCTAGCTATGTCCTCAAGAGATGTTGACTATTTGAGGATGAATTCTGATGCCAGGAAATTTGTGCTACCTAAATGTAGGAAATCTCAGGGCGCACTTATTTCCAGATCAGCCACGTTTTCTATCACCGAGATCTTGTCTGACTAGGACAAGTTTTCCCTCCATTAAGCTATCAGAGCCCAGAGGTGGTAATGAGGGAAATTGCTGATGCTAGCTTGGCTCTTGCAATAGTAATGAGCAACTTCAAAAGAAGAAGGATAAGTACAAAGTAAGAGGCTCTTGGCTTTTTTCTGCCTTTTTTTTTTTTTTTTCACTGGTAAAAAGACCTAGTGTAGAGAGTAATAAATAGGGGAAGGAAAGAGGCATGTGGGTAATGGATCTATATTCACTTTAGGTAAGGAGAATTGGTAAGGGAGGGGAGTGTCTGAGAGCTTATAAAGTGTATTTATCATTCTGTAAACTTCTAGGAATTCAGTGACAGTCACTTTATAAATGCAGAATGTGGTAAGGAGGATAGGTGCTACCAGGTCAATTAATTCAACGAGACTTTTCTGATTAGTCTTTTAAGAGCCTATTTTGAAACTGTGACTCTTAGGAATAGAAATGCGTATTAACTAGTGAGATGGAATGTTACTTTCGTGTAGTTGTGAAAGGAACACAGACAAAAGTGGTTAAAAGTAAGATCCTGTTTTCCTATCAAATCAGCAAATCCAGATGAGAAGATAATGTTCAGGATGCAGTGTGAGAGGCACTCTGATTATGTGGTTAATGGCAAAATGAATTGATAAAACCTTTAGTTAAAGCATGATAGCAATGTGTTTTTAGATGTAAAAGAAAAACAAAACAAAACAAAAAAAACCCTTGCTCTCCCTTCTAATGAATTTACTATTTCGAATCTACCAGAGAAATAGAGGATCATCACACTTGTCAGAATGGCTAAAATCAAAACCACAAGAAGCAGGTATTGGTGAGGATGTGGAGAAAAAGGAACACTTGTACACCGTTGGTGGGAATGCAAATGGGTGCAGCCCCCGTGCAAAATAGTGTGGAGGTTCCTCAGAAAATTAAAAAATAGAACTACCCTATGACCCAGCAATCACACTACTCGGTATTTACCCAAAGAATACAAAAGCACTAATTTGAAAGCATACATGCATCCGTTTGTTTATTGCAGCATTATTTACAATAACCAAGATATGGAAGCAGCACAAGTGTCCATCAACAGATGAATGGATAAAGAAGGTGTGTGTTTGTGTGTGTGTGTGTGTGTGTGTGTGTGTGTGTGTGTGTGTACGTACTCAGCCATAAAAAAAATGAAATCTTGCCATTTGCAACATGGATAGAGCTAGAGAATATAATGGTAAGTGAAACAAGTCAGAGAAAGACAAATACCATATGATCTCACTTGTATGTGGAATTTAAGAAACAAAACAAACAAGAAAAGGGACAAAACAACCAAAGAAATAGACTCTTAACTATAGAGAACAAAGAGAGGGTTATCAGAGGGGAGGTGAAGGGGGGATGGGGGAAATAGGTGAAGGGGATTGAGAGTATGCTTCTCTCTCTTTTTTTAAAATTTTTAAATGTTTTTATTTATTTTTGAGAGACAGAGAATGAGCAGGGGAGGGGCAGAGAGAGAGGGAGACATAGAATCCGAAGCAGGCTCCAGGCTCTGAGCTGTTAGCACAGAGCCTGAAGCGGGGCTCAGACTCACAGAGTGTGAAATCATGACCTGAGCTGAAGTCGGACGCTTAACCGACTGAGCCACCCAGGTGCCCCGAGAGTATGATTCTCTTGATGAGCACTGAGTAATACACAGGATTGTTGAATCACTATATCGTACACCTGAAAAATAACACTGTATGTTAATTATACTGGAATTAAAATAAAAATAAAATTAAAAGAAATAGAAGATCAGATAAATAATTATACATAAGAGAGTTAATTGAATCATCATTTGTTATGAAAAAATGGAAACCATCAAAATTTCCACCAATATTAGAATTATTAAGTTGTGTGGTAACCATAAAAGGAAATATTATACAGCTACTGAGTTTGGATTGGAGAAGAATATATAGTAAGTTTGGACACATTGGTGATTTAATATTTATTTTTAAATGGTATACTTAGAATGTGTATATAATTCATACAAAATTATAAGCACAGGCCATGACTGGGTGAAAATACAATGAGGGGTTATCTCAATCTGGTTGAATAATGCATAATTTTAGATTGCTATATATACATTATTGAATTTTTTAAAAAACTGTATTACTTTTTCTTTATACTTAAAAAATTTTTAATGTTTATTTTTGAGAGAGAGAGAGAGTGAGTGAGTGAACAGGGGACAGGCAGAGGGAGACACACACACAGAATCCGAAACAGGCTCCAGGCTCTGAGCCATCAGCACAGAGCCCCACGTGGGGCTCAAACCCACAAATCATGAGATCATGACCTCAGGCGAAGTTGGATGCTTAACCGACTGAACCACAGGTGCCCTAAAAATGTGTTACTTCTATAATTAGAAAGAAACGTTATTAGATAATGAGCAGCTATTTTCTCATGTCACCTGAGCCCCCCCATTTTAGGGCTCTCTAATGGCCCAATGTCAGTGTAATCTAACAAAGGCAATGCCAGCACTAAGTCTAGCCTGCCATGAGACAGGTGTTCTATAAATGTCCCTTGATTTAGAATTCATCTCTAGGAAGGTTGGACCTAATGATTTTGCCTTTCTCTGTCAGCAACCAAAATAAATAAGAATCGTAATAGAGAGTGTCAATTTTTAAAAAAAAAAATATTTTTAGAGAATCCTAAGCAGCCTCCATACTTAGTGTGGAGCCTGATGTGGGGCTCAATCCCACGACCCTGAGATCATGACCTGAGTCGAAATCAAGAGTCAGATGCTGGACTGACTGAGCCACCCAGGAGCCCCAAGAGTGTCACTTTATTTTTTTTAATGTTTATTTATTTATTTGAGAGAGAGAGAGAGAGAGAGAGAGAGAGAGAGAGAACGAACATGTGCACTCACATGGACAGGAGAGGGACAGAGAGAGAGAATCCTAAGCAAGCTCGGCGTTATCAGCACTGAGCCTCGTGCAGGGATCTCGATCTCATGAACTGTGAGATCATGACTGTAGGCAGAACAAAGAGTCAGACGCTTAACGGATTGAGTCACCCTGCCCTGTGTCCTTTTATTTTTTTAAGCTAACATTCAGAGGGGACTAAGACGGCAGAGCAGCATGGAAGTTCTCAGCTTCTTTCATCCCTGAAACACAGCTCGATCAGCACCAAACCTTTTTGCACACCTAGGAAATTGATCTGAGGATTAACACAATAATCTGCCTAACTTGAGGCACAGAACTCGATAGATAAGTGGTGCAGGGAGGTGAATTGGTGGAGAGAGAAGCTGCAGAGGGTAGGGAACTGATTTTGTGGAGAGAGGACGGAGAAAGGGGGGAGAGTGTGGCCCATGAGGAGAGTACAGGAAAAGCACTCCCCCTGAAAGTAACTGGAGAGAAAGAGAAAGAGTGGAAACACTCACAAGGGACTGAACAAGAAATGTGCTCCCCAACACCGTTGATGGAGAGAAAGGAGAGGGTTTCTTTAAAAAAAATTTTTTTTTCAACGTTTATTTATTTTTGGGACAGAGAGAGACAGAGCATGAACGGGGGAGGGGCAGAGAGAGAGGGAGACACAGAATCGGAAACAGGCTCCAGGCTCTGAGCCATCAGCCCAGAGCCCGACGCGGGGCTTGAACTCCCGGACCGCGAGATCGTGACCTGGCTGAAGTCGGACGCTTAACCGACTGCGCCACCCAGGCGCCCCTAAAGGAGAGGGTTTCAATACCATTAGGACTCTATAGGAGAGCACAGAGTTGGAAATTCTGGAGCTCAATACCTGGCAGTGATCTGGTAGGGAGGAAGGGTGAATCCTGAGGGTGAATCCCCAGGAGCAGGCAGGGAGGTCTCAGGGGTTCATGGGGCACACAGGGAGAAGCTGTTCCCCTGCTTGGAGGGCATTTGGTAGAAGCCATATGGCCTCCCCACGCCAAAGGTCCCAGCAGACCCTGGAGAACAGCCACGTTTGCTGGTATTGGGACAAAGATGCCAGAGTGTGTTGAACCCTGGCACCAGCTGTGTGTCGTGATTTTTCCTAATCTCTGAACCTTTGCCGTTGTGCATTGGCACAAACTTTTTCTGGGGCACCTGACCATTGGTCAGTGAGACCCTTCCCCCGAGGGTCAGAGTGGGTCCAAGCAGCACGGTCCTCAGAAATGAGGGGTTTGGAAACACAGCCCCATCTGAGATAAAATTCGGGAGGGAGGTACCGCCTGGCAGGCTGGCAACTTGGACATGGACAATGTAAAGCCGGGAATGGACAGAAGCCTGAGACAGAGGAGGGATGCTTGATTATGAGTGGTTAAGAGTACAGAGTTCCTGGGCCAGAAACTAGGAAGCTGGGTGACACCATTATCACCTCTTCTGCGAACGCATGTATGCACACAATGCACGCCAGACCGATCCGCCCCGGTAAGCTAAGCAGCACTGCCTAGTGGAGAACAGAGACTTTACACCAAGCCCCACCCAACTGTGCCTTCCAAGAACATGTCCTAGACCACCACAAGTCTCTCTACCTGCTTAGTGTACGGAACAGAGAGTGCTTCATAGTTTGAGTTCTAGGAGACATGGGATGTAACTTCATTCGGGTTTCATCCTGTTTGCTGGTTCATCTATTCGTTTTCTTTCTTTTTCTTTTTCTTTGCTTTTGTTTAAATTGTTTTTTCTTCTTTTCTTTTTCTTGGATACAGAAAAAGAAAATTTTATTTTTATTTTCCTTTAAAAAGTTTTTTTTTTAATTCTTCTCACTCTGTTTTTATTTTTTTTTGTAAATTTTTGTATTCTTTCTTCATTTTATTTTGAGTATGTTTTTAAAAATTTTTAACTTTTTCTTACTTTTTTTTTTCTTTCCCTTTTTTCTCTATTCTGTCAAGCTTCTTTCAACAACCAGACCAAAACATGCCTAGGATCTAGTTTCCTTTATTTGATTTTTTTGTGTTTTTAATTTTTAAATTTTAATTTAATTTTATTAATTGTTTCTCTTCCTCCAAAATGACAAAATGAAGGAATTCACCCCAAAAGAAAGAATAGGAAAAAATGACAGCCAGGGGCTTAATTAACACAGATATAAGCAAGTTTTCTGAACTAGAATTTAGAATCGTGATGATATGAATACTAGCTGGAGTTGAGAAAATCATAGAATCCCTTTCTGCAGAGATAAAGAAGTAAAATCTAGTCAGGACAAAATTCAAAAGGCCAGAAAGGAGTGGCAAGATATATTCAATGTGCTGAATCAGAAAAATATGCAGCCAAGAATTCTTTATCCAGTGAGGCTGTCATTCAAAATAGAAGGAGAGATAGAGTTTCTCAGACAAAAACTAAAGGAGTTGATGACCACTAAACCAGCCCTGCGAGTAATTTTAACGGGGACTCTCTGAGGGGAGAAAAGACAAAACAAAACAAAACAGACCAAAAGCAGCAAAGACTAGAAAGGACCACCAGAAACTCCAACTCTCCCAGCAACATAATGGCAATAAATTCATATCTTTCAGTACTTGCTCTAAATGTCAATGGACTAAACACTCCAATCAAAAGACATAGGGTAATAGACTGGATAAGAAAACAACATTCATTTATATGCTGTTTACAAGAGACCCACTTTAGACCTAAAGACACCTTCAGATTGAAAGTAAGGGGATGGAGAACCATTTTTATGCTAATGGTCACCAAAAGAAAGCTGGAGTAGCCATACTTATCTCAGACAATCTAGACTTTAAAATAAAGACTGTATCAAGAGATGAAGAAGGACATTATATCATAATTGAGGGTTCTATCCACCAAGAAGATCTAGCAGTTGTAAACATTTATGCCCCCAATGTGAACGTACCCAAATATATAAATCAAGAAACTCATTGTTAATAATACCATAATAGTGGGGGACTTCAACTCTCCACTTACAGCAATGGACAGATCATCTAAGCAGAAAATCAACAAGGAAGCAATGGCTTTGAATGACACACTGGCCAGATGGACTTCACAGACGCATTCAGAACATTTCATCCTAAAGCAGCAGAATACACATTCTTCTTGGGTAAACACGGAACATTCTCCCAGAATAGATCACATACTGGGACACAAATCAGCCCTCAACAAGTACAAAAAGATCAAGATCATACCATGCATATTTTCAGACCACAATGCTATGAAACTCAGAATCAGTCATGAGAAAAATTTGGAAAGACCACAAATACTTGCAGATTAAAGAACATCCTACTAAAGAATAAATGGGTTAACCAAGAAATTAAAGAGGAAATTAAAAAGTACATGGAAGCCAATGAAAATGATAACACAACACCCCAAAACCTCTGGGATGCAGCAAAGGCGGTCATAAGAGAAAAGTTTATAGCAATCCAGGCCTTCCTAAAGAAGGAAGAAAGGTCTCACATACACAACCTAACTTTACACCTTAAAGAGCTGGAAAATGAACAGCAAATAAAGCCCAAACCAGCAGAAGACAGGAAATAATAAAGATTAGAAATCTTTATATCATTATATATTTATATCTTTTTATCATTGATATTAAAATAAAAAACAGAACAGATCAATGAAACCAGGAGCTGGTTCTTTGAAAGAATTAACAAAATTGATAGACACCTAGCCGGATTGATCAGACAAAAAGGAAAGAACTGAAATAAGTAAAATCAAGAATGAAAGGGAAGAGATCACAACCAATACTGCAGAAATACAAACAATAATAAATTATTATTAACAATTATATGCCAATAAATTGGGCAATCTAGAAGAAATGGAAAAATTCCTAGAAACATAAAAACTACCAAAACTGAAACACAAAGAAATAGAAAATTTGAACAGACCCATAACCAGTAAAGAAATTGAATCAGTAATCAAAAGTCTCCCAAGAAACAAGAGTCCAGGGCTGAATGGCTTTCCAGGGGATTCTACCAAACATTTAAGGAAGAGTTAGCACCTATTCTTTTGAAGCTATTCCCAAAAATAGAAGTGGAAGGAACTTCCAAACACATTCTATGAGGCCAGCATTACCTTGATTCCAAAACCAGACAAAGACCCCACTATAAAGGAGAACTACAGAGCAATTTCTGTGATGAACATGGATGCAAAAACTCTCAACAAGATACTAGTCAACCAGATCTCACAATACACTAAAAGAATTATTCACCATGATCAAGTGGGATTTATACCTGGGATGCACATTTGGTTCAATATCTGCAAATCAATCAATGTGATACATCACATCAATAAAAGAAAGGACAAGAACCATATGATCCTCTCAATAGATGCAGAGAAAGCATTTGACAAAATACAGCATCCTTTCTTGATAAAAACCTTCAAGAAAGTAGGGATAGAAGGATCATACCTCACGCTCATGAAAGCCATATATGAAAGACTCATGGCTAATATCATCCTTAATAGGGAAAAACTGAGAGCTTTCCCCCTAAGGTGAGGAACATGACAAGGATGTTCCCTCTTCCCATACATTCCAATACAGCATAGTATTGAAAGTTCTGGCCTCAGCAATCAGACAACACAAAGAAATAAAAGGCATCCAAATTGGCAAGGAGGAAGTCAAACTTTCACTCTTTGCAGATGATATGATACTCTATATGGAAAACCCAAAAGATTCCATCAAAAAACTTCTAGAACTGATCCATGAATTCAGCAAAGTCGCAGGATATATAATCAGTGCGTAGAAATCGGTTGCATTTCTATATACCAATAATGAAACAGCAGAAAGAGAAATCAAGGAACCAGTCCCATTTACAATTGCACCAAAAAACCATAAAATACCTAGGAATAAAACTAACTGAAGAGGTGAAAAATCTATATACTGAAAACTATAGAAAGCTTATGAAAGAAATTGAAGAACACACACACACACACACACACACACACACACACACACACACAATGGAAAAATATTCCATGTTTGTGGATTGGAAGAACAAATAGTGTTAAAATATTGATACTACCCAAAGCAATCTACATATTCAATGCAATCCCTGTCAAAATAACACCAGCATTCTTCACAGAGCTAGAACAAACCATCCTAAAATTTGTATGGAACCATAAAAGACCCTGAATAGCCAAAGCAATCCTGAAAAAGAAAACCAAAGCTGGAGGCATCACAATTCTGGATTTCAAGATGTATTACAAATGGAACAGAATAGAGAACACAGAAATGGACCCACAAACGTATGGCCAACTCATCTTTGACAAAGCAGGAAAGAATATCCAATGGCATAAAGACAGTCTCTTCAGCAAATGGTGCTGGGAAAACTGGACAGTGAATGCAGAAGAATGAACCTGGACCAGTTTCTTATACTATACACAAAAATGAACTCAAAATGCGTGAAAGACCTAAATGTAAGATAGGAAACCATCAAAATTCTCGAGGAGAAAGCAGGCAAAAACCTCTTTGACCTCTGCCACAACAGCTTCTTACTCTACATGTCTCTGGAGGCAAGGGAAATAAAAGCAAAAATGAACTATTGACCTCATCAAGATAAAAAGCTTCTGCACAGCGGAGGAAACAATCAGCAAAACTAAAAGGCAACTGACAGAATGGGAGAAGATATTTGTGAAGGACATATCAGACAAAAAGTTAGTATCCAAAATCTCTAAAGAATTTATCAAAGTCAACACCCAAAACCCAAATAACCCAGTGAAGAAATGGGCAAGAGACATGAATAGACACTTTTTCAAAGAAGACATCCAGATGGCTAATAGACACATGAAAAAAATGCTCAACATCACTCATCACCAGGGAAATACAAATCAAAACCACAAGGAGATACCACCTCACACCTGTCAGGATAGCTAAACTTAACAGCTCAGGCAATGACAGATGTTGGTGAGGATGCAGAGAAAGAGGAACCCTTTTGCACAGCTGGTGGGAATGCAAACTGGTGCAGCCACTCTGGAAAACAATATGGAGGTTCCTCAAAAAATAGAACTACCCTATAATCCAGCAATTGCACTACTAGGTATTTATCCACAGGATACAGGAGTGCTGTTTTGAAGGGGCACATGCACCCCAATGTTTATTTAGCAGCACTATCGATAATAGCTAAAGTATGGAAAGAACCAAATGTCCATTGACTGATGAATGGATAAAGAAATGGTGTGTGTATATATATATATACACATACATGATGAACTATTACTCAGCAATCAAAAAGAATGAAATCTTGCCATTTGCAACAACGTGGATGGAACTAGAGTGTATTATGCTAAGCGAAATAAGTCATTCAGAGAAAGACAAATATCATATGACTTTACTCGTATGAGGAATTTAAGATACAAAACAGATGAACATATGGGAGGGGAAGCAAAAATAATATAAAAACAGGGAGGGGGACAAAACATAAGAGACCCTTAAATACAGAGAACAAACTGAGGGTTGCTTGGAGGGGTTGTGGGTGGGAGGATGGGCTAAATGGTCAAGTGGCATTAATGAGGACACTTGTTGGGATGAGCACTGGGTGTTATGTGTAGGAAATGAGTCATTTGATCCTACTCCTGAAATCATTATTGTATGCTAACTAACTTGGATGTAAATTAAAAAAAGAAAAAAAAGGAAATGATGACACTGAAAAGAATAGACATGTTGGAATACCTCGAAAAGAGAAATGCAATGTTGATAGCAAATGAGACATTAAAAAAATAATTCAGTAGAATCTCTAGGACAAACAAGCCACATAACAAAGGACTTAAAATGGCATATTACTTGATTCTTCAGGCATTATGATATAAATACTGATAATTTCCTATAAAAATATTAAAACTTCATTGGGAAATGAGAAAGGGAGGTGGAAGAGTAGGCAGAAGTGCATGTCTAAAACTGACCAATTAAGAAATAATAAGGACAAAATGTTCAGAAATATGAAAGTAACTGCCTAAAAGGATAAGTAATAGCATTAAAATTGATAAAAGTATTTGTCTTTTAAGAGCAGGATTCAAGTGCAGTGGATTGGGGACTGTTATACTCTTTTATTTTAAATATGGGGCTAATCAAGCAGACTTGAAAGAGAAAGAAAAAAATAAAATAAAGCTAAAATTCAATGGGAGGAATTATGGTCACAATAAGTGGTGGAAGTTAGACTTTGTAGAAAAGCATTAAAAAATTATCAAGGGCAAATATGAATATAGCTGTTGAAAATTGAAAAATGACATGTATTTAGGAATTAATCATCAAACATTTATTGAATGTCTTTTATATACTTGGCACTGTGCTAGAGATCCAAAGATGAGTCAGATATGGCCCTTGCCCTCAAGCTCAGAGTCTAGTGCTAAGAGACATACACATGTGTGAGTCATTAGGAGACCGTATGGTAAGTCCAGTAGCAGAGCAATGTCCAGGTTGTTACGGTGACCAGAAGAGGGATGTTGATTGAGGCTGGAATGAGTAAAAGGAACTCTGTCTGGAAGGGGATGATGAAGAGATGATTGTTAATTTTATTTTATTATTAAAAAACTTTTTTAAAAGTAAACTCTACTCCCATTGTGGGGCTTGAAAACTCATAAACTTGAGATCAAGGGTCGCATGTTCTATGGACTGAGCCAGCCAGCTGTCCCTATGATTGTTAAGTGTTTTTTGTTTTCGTTTGGTTTTGGGGTTTTGTTTTTTTTTTTTTTTTTTTTTGGAGAGAGAATGAGGAGAGAGGAGGGGAGGGAGCGGGGCAGAAAAGAGGGAGAGAGAGAGAGAGAGAGAGAGAGAGAGAGAGAGAGAGAACCTTAAGTAGACTCTACACCTAACACAGAGCCTGAATCTGGACTTGATCCCACAACTGTGAGTTCATGATCTGAGCCGAAATCAAGAGTCAGCTACTTAACTGACTGAATCACCCAGGCGCCCCTCGTTGTTAATTTTAAATCAGTATGAGTGAGCTAGATGAAGGAGAAAGGGTACGATTATTCCAGAGAGAAGGAAAAGCAAGAGCCAAGGCATAAAGACCCGTCCCCATAGAGAGGGGTGAGGGAGTGCCAGTTACTGGAGTGTAGAGGCAGAGAGTAGTAGGGGTCAGGCTGATGATGTAGGTATGGAGCAGTCAATAGTGCCCTCAGTGGTATCCTAAGAATCTTAGACTTTACTTTTTACTCAATGGCCATTCACGGGCTTTAAAGCAGAGTCCCAGCAATAGCACTGCTAGGAATTTACTCAAGGGATACAGGAGTGCTGATGCATAGGGGCACTTGTACCCCAATGTTTATAGCAGCACTCTCAACAATAGCCCAATTATGGAAAGAACCTAAATGTCCATCAACGGATGAATGCATAAAGAAACCGTGGTTTATATACACAATGGAGTACTACGTGGCAATGAGAAAGAATGAAATATGGCCTTCTGTAGAAACGTGGATGGAACAGGAGAGTGTTATGCTAAGTGAAATAAGTCGTACAGAGAAAGACAGATACCATGTGTTTTCACTCTTATGTGGATCCTGAGAAACTTAACAGATCCGTGGGGGAGGGGAAGGAAAAAAAAAGAGGTTAGAGAGGGAGGGAGCCAAAACATAAGAGACTCTTAAAAACTGAGAACAAACAGGGTTGATGGGGGGTGGGAGGGAGGGGAGGGTGGGTGATGGGTATTGAGGAGGGCACCTGTTGGGATGAGCACTGAGTGTTGTATGGAAACCAATTTGACAATAAATTTCAGATTTAAAAAAAAAAAGCAGAGTCACAATGAAATTTGCAAATTAGGAAGACACTTGGCTACAATGTAAGGCATGTGGCTTATGGGTATGAATGTAAAGGCAGGAAGACGAACCAGTTAATGGCTGTTGCAGGAGTTGACCTAAAACATGAAGGGAACAGGACAGGAAGAAGGATGAAGACCGATAGTGGGATCGATAAAAGTAGGAAGGAAAATCCAGTATGTTTTAACACCAGTTTGTTAAAAGAATTTTTTTTTCTGCCTCGTATAGACAAAGGCACATAGAAAATCACGACTGTAAGGACTTGTTAAGACTCTAACATCACTGATGTTAATAGTGATTCTTTTTAGGTTGTAGGAATTCAGGAACCAATGCCTTTTTTTCTTGATGTATTTTGCTTTGAACACGGATTACTTTTATAATCAGAAAAGGAGCATGTCCTTTTAAGAACAGTAGGAGAAAGATAAAAGAGAGTACTGGGGTTAAGATAAGTCGGGTTTAGGGATGAGACTGCTATATAAAGGAATACCATAAAGTATTGACAAAAAATAAGTGAAATGCGGCAATCACAAAGGGACCAATACTGCTCGATTCTACTCATGTAAGATATTTAGAGTAATCAAACCCAGCAGTAGAATGGTGCTTGCCGAGGCTGGGGGTGGGGGAAGTGGGGAGCTGTTTAATGCATAAGGAGTTCCAGTTTTGCAAGATGAAAAAGTTTTGGTTGCACAAAAATAGGAATATACTTAACACTTCTGGACTGTACATTTAAAAATGGTTAAGATGGTAAATTAGGTTATGCGTATTTTACCATAATTACCATGACAGGGATACCTGGGTGGCCCAGTGGGTTAAACATCCAATTTCCGCTCAGGTCATGATCTCACGGGTTCATGGGTTTGAGCCCCCTCATTGAGGTTCTTTCTGTTCCCCTCTCTCTCTGCCCCTCTTCCGCTCGTGCTTTCTCTCCCTCAAAATAAATAAATAAAGTTAAAAACAATTTTTTTTTAAATGCAGGGCAAACCTGCATTTTATGGTTATCTCTGGAATACTGCTGCATATAGAAGCAGAGATATATCATGAATCCAGGGGTAGGGTTTTGCTGGCCACTGTAGAAAGGTAGTGGGGGGTGCTGGTAAGAGTGATTTACATGGTCAGTTAGTTCTGGGATAGGGGATAGATAGGAAAGGAATAAGAGGTTAGAAGGGGCCCTTGAAGAGTAGGTATGTTGGGAAGATGCTGAGTTTGCAACCAGAGACGAGTTTGTAATCAGAGAATAGGAAATAGAAGTTGAAATACATTCTGTGGAAGTGAGACTTAGTTACATTCATTGTAAATCCAATTCTCCTGTTAGAAAGGAAACTCTTTAGAGGCTGGCTGGAATTATTCGTATTTGTACTTTGTAATAGTGGAGGGAATGCAACTAAATATTGACCAAATATGCTCAATAAAATTCTTTATCAGTTGAAGAATGTGTGTATATTGAGTCTCACATATTTGGAAGTTGCATCCCACACATCAAAAATGCTTTTTGCCTGCCCATCTTTTCCTTCTGTGGTCTTACTCTGAGCCCCAGATTGCTGAGGTGTTTGCCAAGTAGGCTCAGAATTCATATGGTCCATTCCCATCCCTTCTAGTTTTCCGTCTAAGGGGAATTGGTATTCCACTGAGATTTAGGGAAAATATTACGGATGTTGACTGCATCCTGTAGCTTCTGACTTAATAAATGGCTTTTGGGTAGGAGTTGGGCATTTCTATTTTAAGCAAGCTCCTGGGGTGATTCTGATACACCCTAGTCTTGCACAACTACTACTTGGGAAATAACCAATTTTGTCTTTCTAACGTCAGAATGACCTTGCTGTACTTGCCTTTGCTATGTAAACCATTACCCAAAGTTGCTAGACTAGTTAATACTATGTCAGAGGTACCCAGAGAAGTTTGGAGTAGAGTCTGGAATTCTTTTTCTTCTTTTACTATGAAAATGCATGTCAGCAGGATACTAATATGGGCCTTTTTTCTTAAAAATGCAAACAAAGCAGAGGTATGCGCTATTTCATGTGTTAGATGAGAAGTCAACAGCATTAACCTCCCTTTAAAAATGTAGATTAATTTCCTCCACATTGAGGAAATTGTTAGTCATTTGAAACCATGTTATTTATAAGAAAAGTTTAATTATGAAAAGGATGCTATAATTTAAAAGACTGTGAAGACATAACATGCTTCATTAAATTTTGTGAAATGCTTTGTTTTTCTTTGACACAAATTATAGCAATGTTTGGCCTGTATTGTCTAAATTATTTAATAAACAAGATGTAGAAAAAAGTTGCTAGATTTATATCATCATTTGGATTTTACAAGTACAGAGTACGAGCCAAATGAGCTTAAATTTTATGGTCATTTAAAAGAAATTTCAAGAAGCTTTAAAAAATTGATTAATGTTTTCCAGGACTGCCAATAGCATTTGCTTTTATTTTCTTAGATATGTGTAAGAATTTGCTTTTATGTCAGAAAGGTTAAAATGAAACATATTCATTTTTGTTGTTGTTGTTGCGTGATTTTATTGTAAAATAACATACACGTACAGAAAACCATACCAAACAAATATATAGTTTAAAGAAGGCAAATACCGTTGTAATTTACCACCTGTGTCAAGAAATAAAACGTTATATCTTCGGGTCCTTCTTTGTACTGAGTTTGTAGTAATTATTTCCTGTGTTTTTACTTTTATTTTTTATTTTTTTCAATATATGAAGTTTATTGTCGAATTGGTTTCCATACAACACCCAGTGCTCATCCCAAAAGGTGCCCTCCTCAATACCCATCACCCACCCTCCCCTCCCTCCCACCCTATTTCCTGTGTTTTTAAAAAATAGTTTTATCATGTAAATGTAGCTCTAGACACTATAGGTTAGCTAATTAAAAAAAATTGATCTCTTTGTAAAATCTTTTAATCTAGGGCAACACTGTTCAATAATGGGAGCCACATATGCAATTTCAAAATTTCTAGTAGTACAAACAAGTGCAGTTAGTATTAATATATTTTATTTAACTAAATATATCCAAACTGTTACAATTTCAACATGTAATCAATATCCAAATTGTTGAGATATTTTACATTCTTTTTTCTGGGAGGGGTACTAAATGTTTGAAATCTGGTGTGTGTTTTACACTTACAGCACATCTCAAATTATACTGGATTTGGCCGGTTGGAAGCCCCTTTTAGCTGGCTCCTCTGTACTTGTAACTTGTGCTACCCCTTTTTTTGGATACTTCCTTACTTTGTAACATTCAGGATTTTCCAAACTCCTCTTGTACCTGCCCTGTCCCAACCCCAAATCGGCCATTTCTCTCACGAGCCCGGGTCCCTTTTAAAGGGAGTGGTTTAACAAACTAAGATACGGGTGCTGGGTATGTGCGTTACTCCTGGGGTGCCTTTGCTAGGTGGTCAAAGCTAGGGGACACATGCGTGTGTGTGTACATGTGTATGCGTAGACTGATACATACACATAGAAGCATGCACACAGGTTCATGTATACATCTCTACATACTTTTTTAAATACAGTAGTCATGCATTCACACCAGTACTTCGAATTCCAGTCTATCCCCACAGGTTTCTTTCTTGCTCTCCTCTTCCATACATACTTGCATGTTCCTTCTTTCACAGTGAGAATGCTGGAACTCAGCAGTATAACTCATCTGATAGAGTTTCCAGTCTGCTTATCCCATTTACCACTGCAAAAAACCCAAACTTCCTAGAAAGAGATGAGGATTTATTTGCTGTTTTCACCCACAATTCAGAGTATATAGTCACATACGGCGTTTATAAATGTCTTGAATTAGTTCTTCCTCCCTCCCCCTTTAGCAGGGTTATGGTATTCGCTTGAAATCCAAAGGAGTATGTTTGTTTCTTTTCAGTTTTAGGTATTTCCTCTCCTCCCCACCGTTGTTGATTTAATTATATGTATAACAGTGCCATCTTCCAAAAGTTGACACTTTATGTAAGAGGTACCCAGAGAAGTGTCCCTTCCTCCTATATCTCTTCCACTCGGCTTCCTTGTAGGTAACTTCCATAACTGTTTTCTAGCTTATCTTTCTTACATTTCACGTTGTCATGATGGGCATATATATGCTTTCTTATTTTCTCTTCCTTCTCACATACTATATCCAGAACAGGAAAATCTATAGAGACAGAAGGTACATATGTGTTTGCCTGGGGCTGGGAGACTGGGGGCAAATGAGGAGTGTCTGCTGATAGGTACAGGGTTTCTTTCTGGGATGATGAAACTGTTCTAAAACTGTGGTAATGGTCGCACAGCTCTAAAGTTACTAAACACCATTGAATTGTGAAGTTTAAATGGGTATGTATATCATGTGAATTATATCTTAGTAAAGATGTTGTGTTTTTTAATACCTAAAAACATTTTTTTAATGTTTATTTATTTTTGAGAGAGAGAGAGACAGAGTATGAGTGGGGGAAGGGGCAGAAAGGGAGGAGTCACAGAATCTGAAGCAGGCTTCAGGCTCCGAGCTGTCAGCACAGAGCCTGAACTCATATACGATGAAATTGTGACCTGAGCAAAAGTCTGACGCCCAATTGACTGAGCCACCCAGGTGCCCCAGATGTTGTGTTCTTTTTTTAAAGGTAGCATGTTCTATGTACTCTTTTTGCATTTTGCTTATTTTACCTTCAGCCGTGTCTCCTGGGAATCACTTCACATCAGTTCATAGAGATCTTTACTGTTTTGAATAATAGCTGCTTAGTACTCTGTCGTGTGTACATAGTTTATTCAGCTCTTCTTCTGCTCTTGGACATTTAAGTGGCTTTAAGTCTTCTTCAATGATAACTAGTACTGCAGTGAATAAACATACGCTCATGCTATTGGAGACTTCAGAGTACATCCCTAGAAACAGGATCAAAGGGAAAATGCACATGCGGTTACTAGATAATGCCATTTCTCTCTCTCTCTTTTTTTCATTACTTAAAAAAAATACACTTTTTACTTTGGAATAATTTTAGACTTACAGAAACATTGCAAAGATAGTACAGAGAATTAGTGTATATACCCTTCAGCCAGTTTCCCTGAATGTTAACATCTTACATAACCATTATCCTTTTGTCAAAACTAAGAAATTAACATTAATACAATATTATTGACTACTTTATAGATTTCACTGGGATTTTACCAAATTTTCCACCGACATCCCTCCCTTTTTGATTATTGTGTTAAGAAAACATACTGTGACATCTACCCTCTTAACTTTTCAAGTGTATAGTTAAGTATTGTTAAAGTTTTCACTACTTTTAAAGGCATGACTGCATTTGGTCAGTCACAGCTAATTTATAACATAAACCCAGTTCTTTATTGAGCCTGTTCCATTTCGCATTCCCACCAGCAGTGAATGATTGTGTCCTCCCATAGCCTTGGCAACAGCCTTCATTATCAAGCTTTTCGATTTTAGCCAATAGGAAGGCTGGAAATTTGCCAAATGATGGCTAGTATCTCCTTGTGATTCAAGTTAGCATTTCTCTTATTCTCTTGAATATCTCTTCATATTTTAAGGGCCATCTTTATAATCTTTTTGTGAATTGTCTTTTCATTTTTCTGTAAGATTTTTATTCTTGTTCTTCCTCCATTTTAAAAAGCTCTTTGCATATTAGAGGTATCAACCCTTTATTTCTGTTGTATGTTACAAATATTTTCTCCCAGTTTGTTTTGCATATGTAGAAGTTTTAATTTTATCTGTTCCTCTTAATCCCCTTTATTTATTTCACCTATCCCCCACCCCACCCGTCTCCTCTCTGGCAGCCACCGGTTTGTTCTCTGTATTTAAGAGTCTGTTTTTTGTTGTTGTTGCTGTTGTGTATTTAAGAGTCTGTTTTTGTTGTTGTTGTTGTTGGTTTGTCTTTTTCTTTGTTCATTTGTTTTGTTTCTTAAATTCCACATATGAGTGACATCGTATAGTATTTGCCTCTCTCTGACTTTTTACTTAGCATTATACTCTCTAGGTCCATCCATGTTTTGGAAATGGCTAGATCTCATTCTTTTTTATGGCTGTATAATAGTCCATTGTGTATATATACCACATCTTCTTTGTCTATTGATCTATCAATGAGCACTTGGGCTTCTTCTATATGTGTGCTATTGTAAATGATGCTGCAATAAACGTACAGGTGCACGTATCTTTTTGAATTAGTGTTTTCATTTTCTTTGGGTAAATGCCCAGTAGTGTAATTACTGGAACATATGGCAATTCTATTTTTAATTTTTTGAGGAACCTCCATACTATCTTCCACAGTAGCTGTACCTCTTTGCATTCCTACCAACAGTGCATGAGGGTTCCTTTTTCTCCATATCCTCACCAACACTTGTAATTTCTTGTGTTTTTGATTTTAGCCATTCTGATAGGTGTGAGGTCATATCTCATTGTAGTTTTGATGTGTATTTCCCTGATGATCAGTGATGTTGAGCATCTTTTCATGTCTGTTGGCCATTTGTATGTATTCTTGGGAAAAATGTCTATTCAGGCTGTCTGCCCATTTTTAAATCAGATTATTTGTTTGTTTTTTTTTTTTTTGGTATTGAGTTGTTTAAATTCTTTATGTATTTTGGATATTAACCTCTTTGTAGATATATCATTTGCAGATATCTTCTCCCATTCAGTACATTGCCTTTCTGTTTTGTCAATGGTTTCCTTCACTGTGTAAAAGCTTTTTATTTTGGTGTAGTCCCAAGAGTTAATTTTGCTGTTGTTTCCCTTGCCTTAGGACACATATCTAGAAAAATATTTACCTAAAAAGCTTTTATTTTTATGTTGCCATACATATATGTATGTATATATATTTTGTATCTGGATTTGATTTGATTTTTTTTAATGTTTATTTATTTTTGCATGCAAGAGAGACAGAGCATGAGTGGGGAGGAGCAGAGAGGGAAACAGAATCTGAAGCAGGCTCTAGGCTCTGAGCTGTCAGCAGCTGTCAGCGCAGAACCCGATGCGGGGCTTGAACTCACAAACCGTGAGATCATGACCTGAGCTGAAGTCAGATGCTTAACTGACTGAGCCACCCAGGTGCCCTGATTTTTTTTTTTTTTTTAAAGTGAGCTCCACACCCAGCATGGGGTCCAATGTGGGGCTTAAACTCATAACGCTGAGATGAAGACCTGAGTTGAGATCAAAAGCAGGATGCCCAACTGACTGAGTCACCCAGGCACGTGTGGACTTTAAATCATAGCTAGAAAGCCTTTCTCTGTACTCATGCTATAGAGGGATTTACCTACATTTTCTTCTAGAACTTGTTTCATATATTATATTTAGATGTCTGATGCTTTGAAGTTTATTCTCGTATACAGTTTGAGGGATGGATTTAACCTTTTTCCAAGTAACTATCCAGTGGTACCAATCCTGTTTGTTAAAAAGGCAGTCTTTGCCTCAGTGGTTTGAGGTATCTCTCTATCACATGGGCCTATTTCTGGACTTTGTATTCCATTGGCATGTCTGTATGCATGTGCTATGCACTGTTTTAATCAGAGGCTTTTAAATGTGTTTTGATTCTTCTCACGGCTCTTTAGAGTGTGTTCTTAGCTCTTCTTTTGTGTTTATTTTTATATTCGAACTTTGTAAAGAATCAATCTACCACTTATAAAAGAGCTCAATCCTGTCTTGGGGGGATTTCATTAAATACGTACAATAACTTCAGGAGAGCAGAGATTTTGCCTTCCCACTACTTGTCTGTAAGTGTAATTTCCTTCCCCTCCTTGCTACTCTTTGTGCTGCTGTTTACTTCTGCAGATGCTAATGCACCCCGCCTTACAGTGTTGTTATGTTTGCCTTAAATATCAGTTGTCTGGTCAGGAAAGAAGAGAGAAGAAGAAAAATGGTCTTTTACATCATTCACATACTCCCCATTTCCAGTGCTCTTTACTGATTTCTGTGGATCTGAGTTTCCATCTGGTACCCTGCATGATTTTGACATGTCCTTACCAAGAGCAAGGGCTAGCTTTCATTTCAAGCCTGCTTTCATGTTCTTGAAATGGTGGGAGAGGACATCCTTGCCTTGTTTCTGATCTTAAGAGGAAAGCACTCAAGAAAACTGAGACCAATTATATTTGTGATCATTTCTTATGACTCAGTGGGCTGATTTTCAGCTTTACAAGCAATGTGCAAACTTTGATGACTTAAGGTAATTGGTAGAGGAGGGAGTTACCAAATTAGATCTCATCCCAGAATCACCATGCTTGCCACTTCCCACATTGCAAGTCACCCCACCATGAGGCGTAGGAGATACTGCAGGTAATTTTAATATTAGATTAAGCAAAACATAATTAGGAATGTAAATCTGCCCAAAGCCCCTTATGTTCTGTAATGTGCTGTTCGGTCCCAAATTAATGATGTTTTGGTTGGCTCTATTATCTTCTTCATTAATAGAAAATTGTAGTAACTCCTTGAGAGTTAGTATTACTTGGGATGAGTATGAATATTTCTACTCTCCTTAAAACCAATCCATTTTAAAAGTTTAACATTTGGTTTCAGCCTTTAAAAATAGGCATGGCTGCTCGTTTGTTTTTGTTTTTTTTTTCTCTTATGTCATTTATATGGTAATCTCTCAACCAGTATATCCAGTCAGTCTGAAAATAGGTGCTAAATTAATGTTTACTACTGAATTTTAGAAAGTTCCTGCCCAATATGGACTTTAGTCCCTGGCCTATAGGGAGTCCATTTTTTCCTTTAGCAATCAGTGGGAGTGTGGTACACATGGTGTTGCGTGTCACAGGTCTGGTTGCGTTGACTGATTTATTCAATTAGGAGTGGAAGACAAGCTTATCCCTTGAAAGAGAACATGAGAGAGCTAAGATTAGAACAGCTAAGGGGCGCCTGAGTGGCGCAGTCGGTTAAGCGTCCGACTTCAGCCAGGTCACGATCTCGCGGTCCGGGAGTTCGAGCCCCGCGTCGGGCTCTGGGCTGATGGCTCAGAGCCTGGAGCCTGTTTCCGATTCTGTGTCTCCCTCTCTCTCTGCCCCTCCCCCGTTCATGCTCTGTCTCTCTCTATCCCAAAAATAAATAAACGTTGAAAAAACAAAACAAAAAGAACAGCTAAGCATTTCAGATGGGCAGAACTTCAACTAAGGTGCCCTCTTAGAGATTAGATTACATGTATGGCAATACGTGCTTGGTAATGTTTTATATTGTACTTTTGCCCTTTTACCAAATATTGCCCTTAATATTTTAGATAATGATTTTGTGAGGATCTCATTTAGATGCCCATATTTAAATAACTTGTTCTGTGAATATTTTACATTTCTCCAATTTTTTTTTAAAGAGTTGTTGTTTTTTAAATAAACCTAATTCTAATGATTACTGCTCCATAGCTGAGAATTTTTTTAATAGGAAGCAAGAACCACCACACTACATAGGACACTTTCCAACTATGGTCAGTTAAGTTTGTAAGTGGTAAACAGGGAGCAGATGTAGAGGACACTGATACGGTCTCTCTTCTAAAAGACGGGCATGTATTCCTTCACGCAAACTTAACAGTAGGCCCATGAAGTAGATAGTGTAAAATCTTGTTTTACAAATGAGGAAGTTAAGAGGGATTAATTAACTTAATTAAGGTCACAGAGCCTCTGGCCTGTGGGGCAAAGTCTGAGACACCTGTTTCTTTGATTTCTATCACTTCAGGCTGCTTCCAAAGACCCACACAGTTTATGGATTGCTGGGAACCTATAAGTGGCACAAATCTTTCCTGAAGCCTTGAGTTCCTTCCCTTTCCCCTCATCAAATCCAGTTCTTGGAAGATCCAGCAGAAGAATAGTGAACTGACTTACATTTCAACTCTTGTCTTTCTCTTGTGTCTTTCTGTCTGTACCTCTCTTGATATATAACTGAACAGGAGCAAAGGAACTATGTGCATCACTGGCTAGTTGTCAGCCTTTAAGTAATGGGAAGCTTGCTAAGATGATTCTTAACTGCTCTTCCAGTTTTCTGTAATTTATAATGACAAGGTGTCCATCTTTTCATATTGCCAGGTAGATGAATATACAGTGACTTTTCCATGTTTAAATAATACATGCCTTTGTTTTCAGAGTTCTATATTACTGACCATTGTGTTGAGCTCTTTAACGGTCTCAATTTGTGGCTCAGAAATTCTTATTTTAAAACTCTTGTCCGGAGGGTGCCGTAGATTTCAAATGTAGTTTATGCTTTTAACAAAGAGATGCTCTCCCACGTGGCCTTGGTGTACTGACTAAAATGTGTCTCTCTCTTTTTAAAAGAAAAATTTAAAACATTTTTATTTATTTTTGAGAGAGAGAGAGAGAGAGAGCAAGCACAAGCAGGGGAGGGGCAGAGAGAGAGGGAGACACAGAATCTGAAGCAGGCTCCAGGCTTTGAGCTGTCAGCACAGAGCTCAATGTGGGGCTCGAACTCAGGAGCTGTGAGATCATGACCTGGGCCGAAGTCGGATGCTCAACCCACTGAGCCACCCAGGCATAGTGCTGTGTGAAAGGCTCTGTAAAATATTTTACCAGTTACATGTATTTCATCAAAAAGAAAATGGGGACTCCTGGGTGGCTCAGTTGGTTAAGCATCCAACTGTTGATCTTGGCTTAGGTCATGATTAGTGAGTCGTAGCCCCAGTTGGGCTCCACCCTGACAGCATGGAGCCTGCTTGGGATCCTCTGCCTCTGTCTGTGTTCCCCTGCCCCTTTCATGCGCATGCTCTCTCTCTCTCTCTCACTCAAAATAAATAAACAAACAAAAAGAAAACCACAAGTATAGATGAAAATAGCTAGGGATGCTGTTAGGTTTTTGTGTGGGTTCTGGCTCTTCTCCCTTGTTCCTCAAGAGGCGTCAGCTCCAGCTTTTTTCCGCTGCCCTTATGGAGCTCTCTGGTCAGCAGAGCATGTTTTAACCATGTGCTTTGCCTGACACCTAACACGGCAGTGGCACAGGGGTGATTTCGATGCTGGGACCAGGCTTTGTCCCGGGAAGAGTAAGGAACCTTTATTTCACATCTGGAAATATCTCTGAGGGGAAATGTTCATGGGTTAGATTCAGAGCAGTTCAGTTTTGGGAACTGTTCTCACTGTTTTGGCTTCTCCCCTGACTCCGTGTTGAGTCATGATGATTCATTGGTTTAAAGCTGCTTCTCTTCCCAAAGAGCTCAAAACACTTTAACAGGCAATTTCTGCTCCTGGTACCTGCCCTGAAGTGGGCAAGTGGAGAGCTGAAGTGATGACCAGTGGGTAGGGGCAGAAGAAGGGATGGGTCTCCTCCCGCCTGGTTAGGGTGGCCGTTCCTCTTGGCTAGACCCCAGAGCACTCCATCTTTCCAGATCTGTCTCCCGAGGAGTAAAGGCTCTGGCCCATCTGCAGAATGTTCTTGTGATTCCAGCCTCATCAGTATGTCCAGTCAGGCACATCTCCTCCTGGCCTGGTGAATAAGGCTCCCTTGCGTGAGTTGGGCGTTTTAGGAGGCACATTCTCTCTGTGTCACTTTGTAGTACCCTAGAGCAGAGATTCCTGCCAGTGCCTTGTGAGAGAGGCAGCCTGTGCTCAGCACCTCGTTAGCCGTGGGGTAATTGAACACACACGCGTGGTGACACTGGCTTCAGGCCCCAGTTACGTCTGCACAGTTTTCACCTGTGTGGCCAGTGTGCTTATGGCACCAGGGACAACGCCTTGCGGATAGATAGTAAATGTGTTTGCTTCGTATTATTTGGATTTCTCTTTTGTTCTGTCCTGCTGGTGATGTCTGAGTAGACACTTGAATTGTTGTCCAGCAAGGTTCACAGCCACTTCACAGCTTCTCACCTCGTCTGTTTTTAACACTCCCTCTAGCTCCCCACTGACAGATCTCCGAGAAAGGAAAGGAATGTGCGCCCTTCACAGATGCCCTGAAAGAGACTCATTCTACCAGCAGATGTTTTTAATGCTAAAACGAAAAAAGAAAAAAGCCCTAGATATATGTGGTGTCTATAATTTTGTATACCTGATAGGATTACAGTAATTTTAGTCATTCTAAAATTGTTTCAGTTGAAAGGTGAAATACTTGGATGATTTTTGTAAACAAAACTTTTTAATGTTTATTTTTGAGAGAGACAGAGCGTGAGTGGGGGAAGGGCAGAGAGAGAGGGAGACACAGAATCTGAAGCAGGCTCCAGGCTCCGAACTGTCAGCACAGAGCCCAACGTGGGGCTCAAACCCACACACTCTGTGAGATCATGACCTCAGCCGAAGCCCGATGCATAACTGACTGAGCCGCCCAGGCACCCCAGTATTTAGATGATTTTTTAACTGGTGGCTTGGTGAGGGTAGGAACAGCCAACGGTTTTATCATCTAACTGAAGCTCTTTTTCCTTCTAAAGCCAAGTTGCTAACTCTAAGGAACAGTGTGCTCGTAGTACCTACAATTAAGGAGCTCTCACCTTTATATACAATAGTTTTGTATCTTATAGCAAGCATTATTGTTAACGGGAAGAAAAGATTCCTGCTTTCTTATTCAGACCCTGAACTGGTAATATATCAGTATTTATTCATGTTACTACTAATGCCTTAATAGCATAAATAGTATAAAATCACTTTATTATCACAAATGGGCAGGTTTCACATGACAGTATTATGTTTTGGGTTTTTTTTTCCCTCTGCATATTTTAATTTTGTCTTTCTCCCTGAATTGCCAGCCTATTACCTAGCTTTCTTCCTGTCTAAGGTAGTAAACACAAAATGCCTTCTTCCTTCTTGGATGTGGAGGTAAAGATGTTTCTGTTGTATATCTTTCGGAGGACCCCGGGATCCTGCAAAATTGCACACTAAAGTAACAGGAGAAATAGGGGTGGGAGCAGCCCCCCAGAGCCTATGCAACTTTGTAACCAGATCACTCACAAACTCAAGCACCAAGAAAATAACTAGTACTTAGGGAGATAATTTGAGGGGCAGGTACTCCGAGTGGCAGAAGGCTGCCGCAGGGGCTATTAAAAATGTACGAAACCCTTTGGTCTCTGAAGCAGCTTCAGAGTTGAACAAGAATTATGTGAGGGAAGCTGGTCATGCTTCAGATCTGTGGTGGTGTCACCCCAGACCCACAGACTGCTGCAGTCTGGGCCGGCTTCTCTTCTCCCCTCCAGCAGCCCCCTGTGTGAACCAAGATGCAGACCTCCCGTGTTGGTCCACTAACTGGATTATTTGTCTTAAATTAAAAAAAAAAATGATTTGCACAGAAGATGGAAACATTCTAAAATCCATTCATCCATGAATGAATGAACATGTATAGACACACAAAGGAATATTGTTCAGCTTCAAAAGGAAGGAAATTCTGACACATGCTATGGGATAGATGAACCCTGAAGACCTTATGCTGAGTGGAATGAGCCAGTCACAAAAGAGGACAAATACTGTGTAATTCCATTTCTATGAGGTTCATAGAGTAGTCGGTTACCGGAGGCAGAAAATAGAATGGGGGTTTCTGTTTACTGGGTCCACAGTTTTGGCGTGGGAAGGTAGAAAGTTCTGGAGATGGGTGGCATTGATCGTTGCCAAACGAGGTGAATATACTTAACGCCACTGAAGGGTACACTTAGATTAAAAATATTTTTTGTGGTATATTTTACCACAAAAGTCATTTTTGTGGTGTATTTTACCACAGAAAATTTTAAGATTGATTTGTAAAGTGTACATTGTAGCAGGGGAAGAAGTCTTTTATCTGCTGTGTTGCAAATATTTCTCCCACACTGTCATTTGTCTTTTGACGCCAAAGTTTTTGACTCTACAGACACTTTACACTTTTGGAGTCATACGCATTTTGTAGTGTGTTTATAAAGGTCTTCCTCCCTTCTAAGGGTATAAAATAAAACAAGATCTACCTATGTTTTCTTCTAGCACTTACACTTTTTTTTTTTTTTTAATGTTTAGGTCTTTGCTCCATATAGAATTCATTTTGGTGTTGGGAATTTTGTGGTTTAGGACAGCGTGGCAGGGATATTACCAAGGCTTTATTATTTTCAAGGTTTATTAGGACTTCAGAAAAGCAATTTTTGCTCCCTGAGGCTTAGGAACTGTTGAATTTTAACTTGTATGGTTGTTGGAATGGAGAGGTGAGGGGAATAAAAGACATGAACTCTGTGCTACTTGATGAATTATGAGGACTTTTATAACATGCTGGCCTAAAGCAAAGTCACATTTCCTTCCTTTTTGACAAGCTGACTTAGCATTTTTTTTTATGTGAAAAATATGGAACAGAGAGGTTAACAAAGTCCCTTAAGAGACAACATCTCATTTAAAAAGCATAATCCAGGGGCACCTGGGTGACTCAGTCGGTTGAGTGTCCGACTTCAGCTCAGGTCATGATCTCGCGATTTGTGAGATCGAGCCCCGCGTTGGGCTCTGTGCTGACATCTCAGAGCCTGGAGCCTCCTCCAGATTCTGTGTCTCCCTCTCCGTCTCTCTGTCTCTTCCCCCACTCGTGCTGTCTGTCTCTCAAAAATAAATAAAAAATAAAACATTAAAAAAAAAAAGAAAGCATAATCCAGTTTGGAAGCAAAATAACTGACGTTGGTACCCCAGGCTTTCCTCTGAAATATTCCCAAGGCATGTCGCGGTTGCCGGCCTCAGGTGGCTGCCCTTCCGAGTGGAGAGGAAAGCAGGCGGCTTCATTTTCCATCATCTGAGGTCTCCGCTCCGAGGAGAGGCCTGGTGAACTTAGTGCCTCGAAGGTGCCAGCCGAGAGCTGGAGCTGGACAGGCAGGGACACGTCCTGGTGGCATCTGGAATTTTGATTCTAGATCGGAAGCCGTCCAGATGCCGAAATGGGAGGACACCCCAAGTCTGTAATCATTTTTCTTTTCACCCGTGGTTTGCTGGAAAAGTGTGTGGACATCGACAGGAAGAACTGGGTCCTAATCCCGCTCTACCGCTCACTAGTTGTTTGACACGGGAAAGTCAGCTAACCACTTTAGGCCTCACTTTTTGTGTGTGTAAAATGAGGCAGTTGAATCAGATAGAGTACAGCCCCTCAGATAGCTCCAACAGTCTGTGTGGTGCGCTGGCCCAGAGGGCTTCTGCGTCCCGTGGTGTAGGTTCCGTTTCCTCCTCAGTGTGTTCCTGCCCCTGCTCAGCCCCACCCATCATGCAGACACAAGAGAGCGGGCACACCCATGCTTTCTGGCGGAGCAGTCCCTGGAAACTCGGACCTACCCTTAGGGAGCTGGGTGGCTTTGCGTTTTGCCCTTAGTCATTTTCTTTTGGTTTGGGCACTTGGGTTAATAAAATCAAACGTTAACAACTTACTGCGTGTCTTCATGGATGTATAGAGAGTAATTCACATATAAGAAGTGCTGAGAATCTAGACATACACGCAAGAAAGACAGTGTACTAGAAATAGAGGAAAGAGAACATGCTAAATAATACGCCAAATATAACGAAGGGTGTTGTTGTTTCACTGGGGTCAGTGCGCGCTTGGTTGGATCGGGTCCAGGAGTGAAATTTCATTCTCTTTTTCCTGACTTTGAAAGAAAGAATTCCTGGAGGAGGTGAGTTTGGATTTGACACTGAGAGATGGGTAAGTTGTGTGGGTGGTACTACAGACGTTTACTTAACACCGAATTCATGTCAGACACGGGGTAGGTGTTTTACATATTATTTCATTCTGGAAACAACCCTACGGAAAGAGTGCTATATCCTCATTTTTCCATTTTCCAATGAGAAAACTGAGGCCCAGAGAGTTTGGGTAACCTCCTCAGGTTTTCACAGCAAGTAAGCAATGAAAAGCAGTGATCTCTGACCTCCAGGCCCATGGTTTTTATATATATCATGCTGTTTTTCATTCTTTTAGAATCACCGAAAATATACAGTCTCAATATTACATATATTTTTCCTAAATGTGTCTTTTTACATTGGATCCCATCTGTGCTTTGAGGAGATTTATAGTTAATGAGGTTATCTAGTGCCAGAATTTGGCAAAGTTAAGTGGATCAAGATACCGTATCAATCAAGGTCTTAGTCATAAGCAACTGATAAGAAGTTATAAGTTATAAGAAACTGATTTCGGCTAATTTAAGCAGAAGGGGAATGTATTAGAAATACATTGGGTTAGGTGCTTGGGTGGCTCAGTCGGTTAAGCGTCCGACTTCGGCCCGGGTCATGATCTGATGGTTCATGAGTTTGAGCCCCACGTCGGGGTCTGTGCTGGCAGCTCAGAGCCTGGAGCCTGCTTTGGATTCTGTGTCTCCCTCTCTCTGCCCCTCCCCTGCTCATTCTCTGTCTCTGTCTTTCTCTCTTTCTCTAATATATATATATATATATATATATATATATATATATATATATATATATAAATTTTTTTTTAAAGGCATGCATTGGGTTGCTCACAGTCTCTCTGGAAGCATCTGAGAACCAGGTTCAAGCTTGAGGGCTTGGAACAGGCCTCCTGTTCTATTGAAGAGCTGACCCCGTGAGGGCTTGCTGCTGGTGCTCTGCCCAGGACACTGCGGTTTGTACCAATCCCTCCAACGTTACCGACCTTTTAGAAGTCGGTTATAGTTGCTCCCACCCAACACTAACAATGGAATTTGCATGCTCCCTTATTCTTGTCATTGGTTTTTGACTCAGAAACTAGACATGAGTATTCATGATCAACATGGCCATTGTGTGTGTGTGTGTGTGTGTGTGTGTGTGTGTGTACCCATGTCCTAGAGCAAGAAAATTGGAAAGGGAATATCTGCCATTTTCTCTTTGGTAGTAGGAAGAGGACTCTACTTCATAAGAAAGGGGATTCAGATCTGGTGGCCAAGAGAATGACAAATGGCTCCTGTAGGTGACAGTTGCTTTGTTGCTTTAGCAATTCTGGGAGGTTGTTGGCAGCAAATTGATCATCAAACCATAAGACAGAATGCTAAAGATAAACACATATGATTTAGGCAGGAATTATTTTACCTAAAGTAAAAAAAAGCAAGCACAATTTGGGTTTAAAGAAAGGAAAATGATATTGACTGATGAATGGAAAAATAAAATGTTACAAATATATCCATACAACGGGATATCGGGCAATAGAAAGAAATGAAGTACCAATACATATGGGTACAGGTTTCCTTTCAGGGTGGTGAAATGTTTTCAAATTGATCGTGGCAATGGCTGCACAACTGTGTGAATATACTAAAGACCATTGAAATGTCTAGTATAAGCGAGTGAATTGTATGGATGTGAATTATATCTCAGCAAAGCTGTCATTAAAGAAATAAAGTGAAGCAGGAAACTTTAGGAAACAAGGCTGTCAATTGAGGGGCAGGAAAGGCACTGAAAATTCAAATCGTGGCTTACCTTCCATGATCTCTATTTACTTTTTGAAACCTAGTTCGAGGGACTACACTGAGACTCGTTCTAGCCCGAACCCTGGGAAATCTCTGAGGGGAAGGAAGGAGAGGTATCTCATGATTCCTGATGATGGGGAAACAGTAGGCTTGTCACTGGTAATTAATAGTTGGCTGGTGTTGCCATTTATGAAACTGAACAATTAGAAGTTAGAATTTGATTTAAACTTGTTAACTGTAGCTGAATGTCAAGTTTTAGACCTTAAAGAAATTATACTGTGATTGAAAGAAATATGACACCAACCTGATATTTTAATTGACTTATCTGGCTATACACTCAGATGTTTTGTATTTAAAATTAAAAAAAAAATTGTTTTTCAGAAACGCTATCCACTTTTCCACACTAGAGTTGCTGAAATGTCAGACAGTTGAGAACATGTAGGCACAATGTAGCTTTGTGGGAGAGATGACCTTCTAGATCCCAAAGGGTTTCAAGGACTCATTTCTGTAGAGCAATTAAAATTGCATAGTCCTAGAAAAGGGTTTTAGAAGAAAAGGAGAAAAGATTCTTAAATACAGACCCAGATGCTAGGATGAGAATACATGCAGTAATTGTGACCTTGGCATTCTCGCTGTGAATTCCTGCACAGTTGCTGTCAGTTACGTTCTCTATTCTATGTACTTGTTTGCACATGACTTTCTTCTTGTATGTGAAAAATAATCTAAGTATGGTTCAAGGATCTTCAGCTTTGTCACCTAGAAGAATGAGTTGGTTTGTACTCAGGGAACACTTTTTGGGGGAAGAAGAATTACCAAGATTAAGAGAACAGTTTCTCTACAAATTAGGAATCTTATAAAATTTTGTATGCTAGCTTGCAAGTTAACAATAGAAAAGACCTTTACTGAAGTGAATAAATATAAACAGTTTGAATTAAGGTTGCATTTTCCAAAGGGAACCATATTTTAGCACATGAATGAAATAGATTACACATCAGTAGCAAGATGTTTGGGCCCCTCTAGCTGTTTCTAGTCTTGGTATTATATGTTTTCCAGATCAGTAATTGCTACCTGTGTGATGCGAACAGTCCAAGGAACTGCATTTGAAAAGTCCCTTGTCAAGTTTCTCAGGATCCTGAGAAACTTAACAGAAGACTGTGGGGGAGGGGAAGGAAAAAAATCAAGTTAGAGAGGGAGGGAGCCAAAACATAAGAGACTCCTAAAAACTGAGAACAAACTGAGGGTTGATGGGAGGGAGGGTGGGAGGGAGGGGAAAGTAGGTGATGGGCATTGAGGAGGGCACCTGTTGGGATGAGCACTGGGTGTTGTATGGAAACCAATTTGACAATAAATTTCATTAAAAAAATAAATAAATTTGCTAATGGGAAAAAAAAAAGAAAAGTCCCCTGTCATATTATGTGAACCTCTTCACTGTGTCTAAGCAGGGCTGAGAAAAGAGGGCTGCTATTACCAATGTTACCCTCTCAGTGGCCCTAAAACATCTACTGAATGATGCACAACCTCCTTATTTTGGCATTCGACCACTGCTACCTGGTTCCCACCTACCTTTCCAATCTATCACACATAGAGCTAATGCTTTCATCCAGTTGGGCTCTTTCCTGATGATCATCCATTCCTGCCTCCGTCTTATAACATTGTAGCATTTCTTCCCTTTGCTGAGGATGCCCCCCCTTCTTCTCCATCATGTCTCTTGGTCTCAATCATACTGTTGCACCCAGGACCACTTCAGATACCATTTTTTTTTTTAACATTTATTCATTTTTGAGAGTGAGAGAGAGCATGAGCAGGGGAGGGGCAGAGAGAGAGAGAGAAAGACACAGAATCTGGAGCAGGCTCCAGACATTGAGCTGTCAGCACAGAGCCCGATGCGGGGCTGGAACCCACGAACTGTGAGATCATGACCTGAGCTGAAGTCGGACGCTTAACTGACTGAGCCACCCAGGCACCCCTCAAATACTATTTCTTAAATCGCATGAAGTGCCTCCCTTAAGCCCCCTAGAGTTTCAGAACTATGGCACTTTCTACTCCTTTTTGTGCTGTCCTGTTTCTGCCTTATTTCATAGCTGTTTGAGTGTTACGGTTTGAATTATATCCCCTTGAAAGATAGATTCAAGTCATAACCCCCAATACTTAGGAATATGCCTTTATTTTTAAATAAGGTCTTTGCAAATATAATCAAGTTGAGATGAGATCCTACTGGATTAGGGTGGGCCCTAATCCAATGAATGATGTCCTTTAAAAGAGAGGGAACTTTGGACAGAGACACAGTAGCGAGGGGAGATAGGGGAGGAAGATGTTCATGTGACCCAGAGGCAGAGATTGGAGCGATGCAGCTATCAGGTAAGGAGTACGGAGAATTGCCAGTAGCAGCAGAAGCTAGGGAGAGGCAAGGAAGGATCCCTTCCTGGAGCCTTCAGAGATAATACAGCCCTGCAACACTTCAATATTGAACTTTTAGCCTCCGGAGCTGTGAGAGAATGAGTGTCTGTTTGTTTGTTTTTTTTAACGTTTGTGTATTTTTGAGAGAGAGACAGAGTGTGAGTAGGGGAGGGGCAGAGAGACAGAGACAGAGAGACAATGTGGAATAGGCTCCAGGCTCCCAGCTGTCAGCACAGAGCCCCATGCAGGGCTTGAACTCACACACTGAGAGATCATGATCTGAGCTGAAGTTGGATCGGATGCTTAACCGACTGAGCCCCCCAGGCGCCCCAAGTGTCTGCCGTTTTTAGCCACCCAGAGTGTGGGAGTTTGTTAAGGCAGCCCTCGCAAACTGATACAGTGAGTTTATCTAACCGCTCTTGCTGCTGCCTCCGCCGCCCCTGCCCATTATGCTGTAAATTGGTTAAAAGTTTGGGATGTGATTTGCTCATTACTGTCTCCTCAGCACTGACAGATTCATTCAGCTATGTTTTTGTAAAAACAAGTGTCTGTTTCTCGGGGCACCTGGGTGACTCAGTCGGTTGGGTGTCCGACTTCTGTGCTGAGAGCTCAGAGCCTGGAGCCTGCCTTGGATTCTGTGTCTCCCTCTCTCTTCCCTTTCCCCGCGCATGCTCTCTCTCAAAAAGTAAATAAACATTAGAAAAAAAAGTTTTTAAAACAAGTTCCTATTTTTGAGATATAATTTGTATACAGTAAAATTTACCCTTTTCTGGTCAGTTTTTACAAATGTGTGGTCTGTGGCCACCACCACAGTACCAAGATACAGTACTTTTCCATTGACCCAGAAACGTTCCTTGTAACCCACTGCAATCCCCTCTCCGTTCTCCCAGCCCCTGGCCACCTCTGATTTGTGGGTTTTGTCATTTTCAGAATGCCGTATCAATGGAATCTTATAGCATGTGGCCTTTTTGTGTCTGGCTTCTTTCCCAGTGCATAATGCATTTGAGACTCATCTGTGCTCTTGCAGGTATGAGTATGCTCCTTTTTATTGCTCATCGAGCTAATTTTTATTGAGTGTTGTTATGCACTAGCTGTTGTGCGAATGCTCCACCGATACAGTAATGAATAAGGTGGGCACTGTCCCTACCGTCTCGGAGTTTGTGGATCAGACAAGTACAAAAAGAAAGAGTATCATTAGTGCTGCAATGGTGCAAGTGCAGTGTATCATGGGAGCACAGAGCAAGAATATTTAACTCACATTTGAAGGAGCATGGAAGCTTCCCAGGGGAGCTGCTGCTGAACTTGGGACCTAAGGATGAGTGATTGGGCTGCAAGCAGGTGATGGGAGGGATGAATTCAGACCTGTACCAGCTCAAGAGAGTTGGTAGTTAAAAATTCAGGAGCTTTGCTAGCGGGTTGTTGAATCACAGATAGCTTGACATTGGTCATGGTGAGAGTATTTATACCACTGATATTGTTAAATACCTCGAATTGGGAAGTTGTTTTCTTCTTTAGACAGTCTCCTTGCACATCACACTGGATGGACAAGCATTATAGTCAGGGGAGATTGTTAACTGTGAAAGCAAGAAGTGTTTGTGCAGAACTGAAATAAAATCAGTAGGGCTTAAGTGTAGAGTGTTGAGGGGAGAACTGACAGCTAGAGAATTAGGTGGGGGCAGATCGGATTGGGGGAGGTAAGCTGTATTAATCAGCCATGATGTCATTTTCTTATTTTAACATCTGTGTCAGCTCTGGCTTGGCTTCAATCGATTGATTATTCTCACTGGGGAGAATTATTCTCCTGCTTTACATGCCAGGCAGTTTTTGATTGTACGTCAGAAACTGCGAGTTTTACCTTCTGTGTTCCTGTAAATCTTGGGTAGTTTTGTTCTGGGACACAGGTAAGTTTTACTTGGACACAGTTTGATCATTTCGGTCATTTATTTAAGATTCTTTGCTTGGGACCAGAGCCATGTTTAGTGGAGAGTTAATTCTTCCTACTGTTGGAGCCAAGACCCTTTGAATTCTCTACTGGATGCCCATGAATTATTAAGTTTTCTAGTCTGACTGGTGGGAACAAGCACTATTCCTTGGCCCTGTTTGAGTATCAGGTAGGTACTGACTGGTTCCTGTAAATCCTGGGTCATTTTTTTCTTGACCTTGAACAGTTCCTCACACGTTTGCAGTGATCACATTCTGGTCAACATTTGAGGGGGACCAGCTCAAGCTCCCGAGGGTTCTGTCTCTCAAGCATCCGCCCTGTTGCAATTCTCTCCTGAAGACTCTATTTACCTCATTTCCCTGGATTCTTACTTCCATGTTCTAATTTCAGGGAGTCTGCCTGACTCTGCCTAATCCCCCCTAGATTTTTAGGCTATTTCAGGTGAAGGATAAGTTGGGTTCCTGGTGTTTCTGCAGAACTGAAATAAAATCAATATTAAATAAATCAATAAAATCATTGATTTTATTACAGCTGAATAGTAGCTCAATCAATCAATCAATCAATAAAATCATTGGCTGGACCTAATATCAGTGGAGAGCAATTAAAGAGAGGTTTACATGGGGCTGGTGGGATCAGATTTGCTTTTTTAAAACATCAGTTTGAATGTAATATAGAAATAGATTGAGGGTGCCTGGGTGGCTCAGTCGGTTAGGCATCTGACTTCGGCTCAGGTCATGATCTGCGGTCCATGAATTCAAGCTCCGCCTTGGGCTCCATGTTGACAGCTTGGAGCCTGGAGTCTGCTTTGGATTCTGTGTCTCCCTCTGCCTCTGCCCCTCTCCCGCCTACTCTGTGTCTCTCTCGCTCTCAAAAAATAAACAGATTGTTTTGCTTACCTGTTGGGGTTGCTGGGGACCTGAAAAAAAATTTTTGGAGTTAGGTAAACCAGCTACAGTGGTAGCGCAATAATTCAGTTAAGAGATAGTGGTGACTGGGGTGCCTGGGTGGCGCAGTTGGTTAAGCGACCAACTTTGGCTCAGGTCAGGATCTTGTAGTTGGTGAGTTCGAGCCCCGTGTCGGGCTCTGTGCTGACAGCTCAGAGCCTGGAGGCTGCTTCGGATTCTGTGCCTCCCTCTCTCTCTCTGCCCCTCCCCTGCTTGTGCACTCTGTCTCTCTCTCAAAAATAAATAAATATTAACACAAATTAAAAAAAGAGATAGCGGTCACTGAAACTAGGGAATCGTCAGTATGGATTAACAACAATGTACGCATGGGAGAGATGTCTGTGAGGTAGAAAATGTGAACCAAACAGGAACCGTAACAATGGACAATTAGTAGGGTAAGTTTCAGCGACAACAAATCTATTAAAACTCGGTTGGGTCTGATTAATAAAATAAAAGATATGGCATACTGCAGAGGCAGAGTAAGTATGAATTCAGAGAGGACGCCCACCAGAGGTCAAATCCAGAAACCTGAGTATGGATATGAAGGAACAGTGACGTTAAGCCCTTGAGGAAAGTTGAAGAAAAAAATGCTTTCAGGAAAGGAACATTCTCAGATCTTGCGATACTATAGAATTGGGGCATCCAAAATGTGGCCTGGTTTAGTGTCCAGATACCACTTTTAATCACATAGATTGGACATAACAATTAGCCTGGAAAAATTATGTGGAAAAATGGATAGTTTAATAATCAATTAAATATAAGTTAAACAAGAAACCTTACTTCGTATACTTAATGAATATACTAAATAAGAAACATTATACTTATTATAATTGTGAACATAAGTACGGAAGTTATTGATAAGGCTTTGGGGAAAGAAGCGAATTAATTTAAAATGTCTTCTGCCTTTTAGTAGACATATAAGTAGTAGAATATAAATTCCAAGAGAGCAGGGACTCTGTTTAACCTTCGTATCTCCAGCTTCTAGTCTGGCATGATAGCAGGCACTTAAATACATGTGTAAGTGGGTGAATACATTGTAAGTGTATTCAGATTGTATTCAGTAGACCAGGAGAGCAACATACAAAACTAGTTTCAAAGTATATTTTATCTTTGGACCCAATAATTGCAGTTTCCAAAAATATCTGTCAAGAATTAAAAATGCCAAAAACCTTAGCATTACGTTGAAGTATGAACCTTGAAGAATTAGCTGTGGGATGAAATATGCATTTGACAGATTAAAAAAAATTTTTTTTAAAGAGATACAGACCCCATTATTCCAACTATGCGTGTTGTTTCACTTTTAGTTAGATTTCTTTTTAATGTTTTTATTTATTTTTGAGACAGAGACAGAGTATGAGCAGGGGAGGGGCAGAGAGAGAGAGGGAGACACAGAATCTGAAGCAGGCTCCAGGCTCTGAGCTCTCAGCACAGAGCCTGATGCGGGGCTCGAACCCATGGACTGTGAGATCATGACCTGAGCTGAAGTCGGACGCCCAACCAACTGAGCCACCCAGGCACCCCAACTTTTAGTTAGATTTTTGGCATTTGCTGCCAGTGGAAGGATAGCAGTTCAGTTGCTTGCCTGCAGTCTTTCCTGAAGCGGCATCTCTTACCAAAAATGAGGAGTAAGATCCTGAGAAAGGCCTGTCGGTGCCTTCATGTTCCGTAACCACACTCTCCAGAGCAGGCTCCTTCTGGGGATCTGAGCTCTGAGAAGAGCTATTTAAAATTCTTGGCTTCAGGGTTGTTCCTTCTTCCCACTCTTTTCTGTTTGAGAAACCTTGAGAAGGAACTCGGTATCACTGATGGAACACTGTGATCATACCCTCTTCCAACTGCTTCATTGATGTATTGCACATTTGGTGTGAGCCAGAAGTTGCTGATCAGAGGTGCTGTTTAAGCAAAGAAAGGCTCCCGTGGGGTGCAGGCTTCTTCCTGCTGTTCCAAGACATCTCAGGCCATCTCTGTTTTCCTAGTAGTAGTGACCACAATTTTTATTCAGGAAAGATAAAGCACAAAAAGAACAAAAGTAAGTTTCCAAAGGATTTATATGAAGTCTTTATGTGTTAGGAAAACTGGCGTAAAAGCAGAGAATTCTCAGAGAAATACTGCTTTCTAATACAAGCATGGCAGCTTTGTATGCATCTCGTCCAGTAAATAAAATTTCCCCTGGGGATCAATTTCTAAAACTTGCTTCCTCATAACAAAGGACATCTTTAAAATTTATTGTTTTTAACGTTTATTCATTTTTGAGAGACAGAGACACAGTGTGAGCGGGGGAGGGGCGGAGAGAGAGGGAGACACAGAATCCAAAGCAGGCTCCAGGCTCGGAGCTGTCAGCACAGAGCCTGACGTGAGGCTTGAACCCACAAACCGTGAGATCATGACCTGAGCCGAAGTCAGATGCTCAACCGACTGAGCCACTCAGGCACCCCACAAAGGAAATCTTTTAAAGCAATGTTTTCTAGTATATATTTTAGGACTTCTTCCCTTTTTATTTTGTATTATTTTTTCCAAGTTTGTTGAGAATTGACAAATACATATATTTAAAGTATACAGTACAATGATTTGAGACACAGTTGCATTGTGGAATGATTTGTTTGCTGTAAGAACACTTAAGATCTGCTTTCTGCAACTTACAAGTACGCAACAAAAATTTATTTCCTCATAGTTCTGGAGGCTAAAAGTCCAAGGTCAGGATGCCAGTTTCTGATGAGACTTTCCTTTCTGACTTGCAGATAGTTGCCTACCTTCTCACTGTGTCCTCACGCAGCCTTTCCTTTCTTACACTCCTGGTGCCTCTTCCTCTTCCGTTATCCCCAAGGTAGGGTGAGATCAAGGGTCACATGCTGTACTGACGGAGCCAGCCAGGTGCCCCTCTCTTCCTCCTCTTACAGGCCCACCAGTCTTATTAGGACCCTGCCCTTATGACCTCATTTAATCTTAATTACCTCCTTAAAGGTCCTCTCTCCAAATACAGTCTCTTGGAAGTTCGGGTTTCAATATATGGATGTTGCAGGGGAGGGGAGCAGGGAAGTGGGCCACTGTCCAGAACACAAAGACTTTTTTTTTTTTAACATAAACACAGTACCATTATCACACCTAAAAATAGTAACAATAAACCATATCAAATATTTAGTCAAAGCTCACCTTTTCCCAATTACCTTATAATTTTTCTTAATGTTTGTTTATATTTGAGAGAGGGAGAGAGACAGTGCACCAGCAGGGGAGGGGCAGAGAGAGAGAGAGAGCAGGAGACAGAATCTGAAGCAGGCTCCGGGCTCTGAGCTGTCAGCACAGAGCCCAACGTGGGGCTCAAACACTCAAGCCAAGAAATCATGACCTGAGCTGAAGTCAGATGCTCAACCGACTGAGCCACAGGCGCCCCAATCTTATAATTTTTTTTTTATTAAAGGCTCAAAGTTTTATCTTACTGGTAGTCTGTGGGAATGTCTTTGTATTATGTAATGTGCATTTATTTACTGTGTTCTCGGCATCGTTCTAAGCACAAGGAGGAGCTGAGTGCCCATGTCAGAAAACGGTAAGCTGAGGTGAACTTCAGTTTCTCCAGTGAGTGACCACACGACAGTGCCAATTTCCTTCACCTCACATAATGCCTGACTTCTAGATACAATACAGTGTTATTTAACTATAGCTACCATGCTGTACGTTAGATCCCCAGAATTTATTCTTTGTATATTGGAAGTTTGTCTCATTTCCATCTTACCCCCAACCCCTGAACCAACATTCTACTTTCTGCTTCTATGAGTTTCTTATTTAGATTCCACGTGTGAGATCATGAAGTGTTAGTACTTCTCTATCTGGCTTATTATACTTAGCATAATGCCCTCCAGGTTCATCCATATGGTTGCAAAAAGCAGGATTTTCTGCTTTTTAATGGCTGAATATTCCGTGTGTGTGTGTGTGTGTGTGTGTGTGTGTGTGTGTGTGTGATCTTCTTTATATATTCGTCCGTTAAGGACTTTCGGATCGTTCCTATATTTTGACTATTGTGAATAAAGCTGCACTGAACATGGGTGTACCAATATGTCTTTGAGATCCTAATTTCATTTCCTTTGGCTGTTTATCTGGGAACGGGATTCCTGGATCATATGGTAGTTCTATTTTTAATATTCTGAGGGACCACCATGCTGTTTTCTATAGTGGCTGCACCAATTTATACTCCCACCAACCATGTAGAAGGGCTCCCTTTTCTCCACATCCTCGCCAACATTTGTTATCTCTTGTCTTTCGATACTAGCCATTCTGACAGGTGTGAGGTGATAGCTCATGGTGGTTTTGATTCACATTTCCCTGATGATGAGTGATGTTCAACACTTTTGTGTGCACAATGGCCATTTGTTTGTCTTCTTTGGAAAGATGTGTATTCCGGTCCTTTGCCCGTTTTAAACAGAATCATTTGCTTTTTAGCTGTTGAGTTGTATGGGTTCTTTAATAAGTTTTAGATTTTAACCCCTTATCAAATATATGATTTGCAAATACATTCTCACATTCCCTAGGCTGCCTTTTCAGTTTGTTGATTGTTTCCTTTTCTGTGCAGAAACTCGTTAGTTTGATGTGGTTCCACCTGCTTTTGTTGCCTGTGTTTTTAAGGTCTTACCCAAAAACATCTTTGCCAAGACTGATGTCAGAGAACCTTTCCCCTTTCTTCTCTTCTAGTTTTATGGTTGCTGGTGTTACATTTAGATCTTTAATCCATTTTCAAGTTAATTTTTGTGAGTGGTGTAAGATAGAGTCCAGTTTCTTTGTTTTTTTCTTTTTCTTTTTTTGCATGTGGCTATCCGGTCTCCCCAATATCATTCTTTGAAGAGACTGCCCTTTTTTCCATTGTGTGTTCTTAGTGCCCTTGTCTAAAATTAGTTGCCTACACAAGTTTTTCCCTTTTCAGCAATCATGTTCATAGTCATCAGCTCATAAATTTGCACCATCCACTTTCCTTGGCTAGTGGTAATTATTAGAATGTTTCATTTTGAGATCCGTTTGAGAAAGTTCCTTTTCATTTTTCTCCAGTTTTGAGGGCAATGTGAGAGAAATTCCAGTTGATGGTCTCTGTGTCTTCTCTTGCCCACTTGTTATTTATTTATTTAATTTTTTAGTATTTGTTTATTTTTGAGAGAGAGAGAGAGAGAGAGAGAGACAGAGTGTGAGAGGAGGAGAGGCAGAGAGAGAGGGAGACACAGAATCCAAAGTGGGCTGCAGGCTTTGAGCTGTCAGCACAGAGCCTGACGTGGGCTCGAACTCACAAACCATGAGATCATGACCTGAGCCGACATCGGGTGCTTAACTGACTGAGCCACCCAGGTGCCTTGTCTTGCCCACTTGTTTTTAGTCGATGTCTGTGATTTACCATAAGTTCTGAGTGCAAACATAATTCTCTATTTCATGTTTCTGCCCTGTATTTTTGGCAAGCTTCATGAAAATAACATGTTTAATACTTTTCCTTATTTTTTTATCCTCTACCCCCTTTATGTTCTATAGACCATATTTCTATATGTCTTATGTTCTACAGACCATATTTATATATGGTCTATAAATATATATTAAATATATATTATTTACATAAATATATATTGTATATTATAATAAATATAGGTAATATATAAATATAAAATACATTATATATCCTATATATATTAAATAATATGTATATTAAAGTTTTTTCCATCTTATTTAAGTAATCTGTACACCCAACATAGGGCTTGAACTCATGACCCTGAGATCAAGCATTGTGTGCTCTCCCGACTGAGCCAGCCAGGCACACCTAGACCACTTATATTTATTTGCTGATTTATTTTTTGTACGTTCACTCATTTGCTTATTCCTTCTCGAATGCATAGATGTACACATTATTCATACAGTGAAGACACATTTGCTGTTTACTGTGTGCCAGAAACTGCACTAGTCCCGGAAGTATGTGACAGTGAAGAGATCTGGCTCTGACAGGTACAGTACTTGAGATAATCACGTTAGCGAAGCTGTCTGTGAAATGCAGACGTGATTTTGGCTTTGTGTGGAGCAAGGTGGCGTGGATCCTCCACGAAGATGAGATCGCTGTGTACCTCAGTCAAACCACTGAACACATACTCTGTTGTGACCCCTTTTGTTCCCCTCAAGGAAGTAGAAAACACTTGCAGTATTGAGGAACAGGACCCTAGGCTCTATCAGTGAGGCAGCACCACCACCGGATTAAGATCAGCGTAGCCCAACGTGAAGGGCACTTGGGTGGATACGTGTGGCAAGGTGGATTCTGTGAAGTCTGGTTTTGCAGAACACTGGGTATGTAGGTAGTCTCCTTGCCACACTACTGTGCTACGAGTAGAAAGCCACCCCTTTTTTTTTGTACGTCATTTTCACAGCCAGGCTTTATGACCACTCCCCACCCCTGCCCCCAGTAATATTGTATGCCAGATGCTGTATATACATAGGTGGTGAAAAGGGGCCGTAGTTGCTCTGTAGGCCTCAAAGGTCATGACCCAAAGAAGATTAAAACCACAGTTTGCACATATTTGCTTTAATTTGAGTTGGGAAGGCAAAGCAAAAAACTTGTAAAATTTGAATTACTCTGCCTATCATTTGGCCCTTTAAATCGTAGCTCAGTAGAATGATACTTGAGTGTTTTTCAAAAATAAAAATAAAAAAGTAAAGACAATGTCATGGGAGAAGAAGGCGTGATGGATGCTGATGTTTTTGTTTTGTTTTGTTTTCCATGCGGAAACACATTTCATACTCACGGGGTTGAATAGGATGAAGGAGAGGCAGAGAAACAGATCATTTGAGGTTTACACTGATTGGAATGTGAGAGGGAGACTCTGAGGGACAACATGATGTTCTTAATGAGCCTAATATTATTTTAGAGTTTTCAGCTGAGATCATAATGTGTGTAAAAACAACAAAATAAAATAAAACAGACTTCGTAAGCCAAGAATGGAGAGGGCAATAAAAGCCAGAAATCTGCTGGATGCTAACAGTAATGATCTTGGTATTGGTTAGAAATGGTTTCATTATACTGATTTAGATTAAAAGGCCATCATTATTTGGATAGTGAGATCTTATATAGTTGTCATGTGAAGTGTTTGTATTGCAACAGACAAAAGATGCCCATTTTTATAGTTTGTTAATAAAATAGATTTTTTTAAATTAGAAATTTAGAAAATTAGAAAATTAGAAATTAGAAATTTAGAAATTTAGAAAATTTAGAAAATTACAAAATGTTTGAAATATAAAATATGATCACTAAATATTTTCTGAAAGATATATTTTCAAGTACGCACAAATGAAAAGAATTTTTTTTTTTAAATATGTATAAGAGTACATCTTACTTGAGCTACCAGAATAGGAAAAAAGAATTCCATCCCCAGTGGGTGGCTCCAAGTCATGACCCTGAGATCAAGAGTTGCAGGCCCTACTGACTGCAGCCCTTTCTGCCCACAGGTCCTATCCCTGTTTTTATTTATTTTATTTATTAATCACCTTTTTGCATCAAAGATGTCTTCAAGGATTCTTTCTTGGCCATTGGCTCTGGACCAACCCACTATCACCCTAAAACTTCATCAGATAAGATACAAGCTCCAAGAGGGCACAGACTTTGTTTTATTCACCACTGTATCACCCACATCTGGGACTGTAGGTTAGGTGGTAAATAAATGTTGAGCCAGTGTATGAAAGAATGAATGAAATTGACAGCTGAGAAAATGGAGTTATCTAAGATGAAACTAGTCGTCCCAACTTTAATTACTTTTATTTTTTTTAAGTTTCTTTCTTTATTTTTAATGTTTATTTTTGAGAGAGAGAGAGAGAGAGAGAGAGAGAGAGCGTGCGCAAGAGTGGTGGAGGGGCCGAGAGAGGGAGACATAGACTCTGAAGCAGGCTCCAGGCTCTGAGCTGTTAGCACAGAGCCCAACGCGGGGCTCAAACTCAGGAACTGTGAGATCTTGACCTGAGCCGAAGTTGGATGCTTAACTGACTGAGCTACCCAGGTGCCCCTTACATTTATTTTTGAGAGAGAGAGTGTGCATGAGAGTGTGCACACCCGTGAGTCGGGGGAGGGGCAGAGGGAGAAGGAAAAAGAGAACCCAAGGAGGCTCTGTGCTCTCAGTGCAGAGCCTCATTCGGGCTCCAGCTTAGGAACCGTGATACCGTGACCTGAGCTGAAATCAAGAGTTGGATGCTTAACTGACTGAGCGACCCAGGCACCTCTCCCAACTTTAAATATATCTTATCTCTATTATGTGATTTGCCTTTACTCTTCATGGTTGTACAGAAAAAGACAACACAGCAGGCTTGAGGCTGCTTATCCAAAAGAAAGTCCTGCTTGCAAGGTTGGTTGGTGTCTAGGAACTTGGAATTTGGGAGGATTCTTACCATTCTCCGAACCAATCAGAGTGGCTCACCATGCCTAGATTGTTCATACAGGCTATATAGTTTATATTGGACACCTGCTTTCCTTTTGCATATCTGGAATTTTGGAGCAGGGGTATGGAGAGAGTGCTTATGTGCTCAGTTCCCAGTAAGAACCCCAGTGCCAAGTCTTTAATGAGTCTTCCCTGGTGGGTAATACGTTACACGTGTTGTCATATCTCCTTGCTGGAGGAGGTAAGCACTTCCAGTGGGACTCCACTGGGAGAGGACTCTTGGCTGCTTGTGCCTCTGGACTTTCCCTGATGCACTTTTTCCCCGGCCTGATTTTGCTTTGTGCTTTTTTGCTGTAATAAATCGTAGCCACAAGTACAACTATATGTTGCATCCTATGAAGTCCTTCTAACAAATTATTGAGTCTGGAGGTTGTCTCGGGGCCCCCTGACACAATGGTGTTGCTTAGTGTGCTCTTTTGGCTCATCAGTGCATTACAGACATCCTTCCGTGTTAGTTATACAAGCCTGTCTCAATCTTTTTAATGGCTGTGTAGTGCGCTATATTAGGAACATGCTGTGAGTTATTTAACCGTTCTGTTAATGAATATTCGGAATGATTCTGAATATTCTGAATTTTTCATTTTTATAAATAGTGCTTGTACACATACACTGGGTTCTAAAAGTAGATACACTTTTGTCCATTTTGATAGGTACTGCCCAATTATCTTTTTAATTTTTTTTGAATGTTTATTTTTATTTTTGAGAGAGAGAAAGAAACAGAGTACAAGTGAGGGAGGGCAGAGAATGGGAGAGACAGAGCAGACTCCAGGCTCTGAGCTGTCAGCACAGAGCCCGACACGGGGCTCGAACCCACAAACTGAGATCATGACCTGAGCCAAAATTGGATGCTTAACCAACTGAGCCACCCAGGAGCCCCTGCCCCATTATCTTTTTTTTTTTTTTTTTTTTTTTGCGTGTGTGTGAGATCTGCTTGTTTCTTTTTATTTATTTATTTTTTAATTTTATTTTTTTAAATTTACATCCAAATTAGTGAGCATATAGTGCAACAATGATTTCAGGCGTAGATTCCTTAATGCCTCTTAGCCATTTAGCCCATACGCCCTCCTACAACCCCTCCAGTAACCCTGTTTGTTCTCCATATTTAAGACTTTTGTGTTTTGCCCCCTCCATGTTTTTATATTATTTTTGCTTCCCTTCCCTTATGTTCATCTGTTCTGTGTCTTAAAGTCCTCATGTGAGTGAAGTCATATGATATTTGTCTTTCCCTGACTAATTTTGCTTAGCATAATATTCTCTAGTTAATCCACATTGTTGCAAATGGCAAGATTTCATTCTTTTTGATTGCCAAGTAATACTCCATTGTATATATATACCACATCTTCTTTATCCATTGATGTCATCCATCAATGGACATTTGGGCTCTTGCCATACTTTGACTATTGTTGATAGTGCTGCTATAAACATTGGGGTGCATGTGCCCCTTTGAAACAGCATACCTGTATCCCTTGGATAAATACCTACTGGTGCTATTGCTGGGCTGTAGGATAGTTCTAGCTCTATTTTTAATTTTTTGAGGAACCTCCATACTGTTTTTCAGAGCGGCTACACCAGCTTGCATTCCCACCAGCAGTGCAAAAGAGATCCTCTTTCTCCACATCCTCGCCAACATCTGTTGTTGCCTGAGTTGTTAATGTTAGCCATTCTGACAGGTGTGAGGTGGTATCTCATTGTGGCTTTGATTTGTATTTCTCTGATGAGTGATGTTGAACATTTTTTCATGTGTTGGCTGGTCATCTGGATGTCTTTGGAGAAGTGTCTATTCATGTCTTTTGCCCATTTCTTCACTGGATTATTTGTATTTTGGGTGTTGAGTTTGATGAGCTCTTTATAGATTTTGGATACTAACCCTTTATCTGATATGCCGTTTGCAAATATCTTCTTCCATTTTGTTGGTTGCCTTTTAGTTTTGCTGATTGTTTCCATCACTGTGCAGAAGATTTTTATTTTGATGAAGTCCCAATGGTTCATTTTTGCTTTTGTTTCCCTTGCCTCTGGAGACATGTTGAGTAAGAAGCTGCTGCAACCAAGATCAAAGAGGTTTTTGCCTGCTTTCACATCGAGGATTTTGATGGCTTCCTGCCTAACACTGAGGTCTTTCATCCATTTTGAGTTTATTTTTGTGTATGGTATAAGAAAGTGGTCCAGGTTCATTCTTCTGCATGTCGCTGTCCAGTTTTCCCAGCACCACTTGCTGAAGAGACTGTCTTTATGCCATTGGATATTCTTTCCTGCTTTGTCAAAGATTAGTTGGCCATACATTTGTGGGTCCATTTTCTGGGTTCTCTATTCTGTTCCATTGATCTGAGTGTCTGTTCTTGTGCCATGCCCAATTATCTTTTTAAAAGGCTGTTCCAGTGTACATTTCCACTAACAATGTAAATGCCCCATGTCTCCACATTCTTTTTTTTTTTTTAATATGAAATTTACTGTCAAATTGGTTTCCATACAAACACCCAGTGCTCATCCCAACAGGTGCCCTCCTCAATGCCCATCACCCACTTTCCCCTCCCTCCTACCCCCCATCAACCCTGTTTACTCTCAGTTTTTAAGAGTCTCTTATGGTTTGACTGTCTCCCTCTCTAAGTTTTTTTTCCCCCTTCCCCTTTCCCATGGTCTTCTGTTAAGTTTCTCAGGATCCACATAAGAGTGAAAACATATGGTATCTTACTAACCCTGTTACTCTTTTAAATTTTTATGTCTCATGGTCAAAAAGTGAAATGGCCTCCTATGGTTGTTTAAATTTGAATTTTCTAACAACTAGCAATTTTGAGCATCTTTTCCTGTGTGAGCTTAATCTGTCTATTTTTATGTTTTGTTCTCAATTCTGTTGAGTGTCTTTTCTGAGTTGATTTGTAGGTGCTGTTGGTGTACTAAGGATTTCAGCATTTTGTCTTTTTTATGTTGCTAATTTTATTTTTTTATATTCAAGTCAGTCTTTTTCTAATGTTTGTAGTCTTTTGCCTAAGAGAAGTTTTCAGTTTTGAGTAGTAAACTCTGTTCATCTTTTCCTTTATGGGTTTTCCAAATATCAAGTCTTGCTTTGAAAAGCACTACCCCATTCTAAGATAATAAAACTATTCCTTTCTGGGGGCGCCTGTGTGGATCAGTATCCAACTTTTGCTCAGGTCATGATTTCATGGTTCATGGGTTCAAGCCCCATGCCGGGCTCTGTGCTGACAGCTCAGAGCCTGAAGCCTGCTTCAGATTTTGTGTCTCCCTCTCTCTCTGTGCCCACCCCCATTCCCATGGTGTCTAGTTACATATACCCCTTGTCACGAAGGGTGGCCTTTTATGACTGCTGGATCTGACACTCTTGAGTCAGATACAGTTTTTACGTGTAAATGGTTACCTGTTGTTCATGGTGTTGGTGAAAACTCTGTCCCAGGCTGAACATTTACCCTGACCCCTGTGGAGTCCTGCCTGGGCACCGGTGGCAGGAGCAGTTGAGAGAGAGCTCTGGGCCTGGGTTGATCGTCTTGAGTCAGAGTCATCAGGTCATTTTGGATCTTACTTGTTTCAGGTCATGTGGCCTCTCATGCCACACACACATCGTGGTTCATAGTCCTTGATAAGTGGAGCTGCTTTGAGAACTTTAGGAAGTCATCTCACTACATGTGAGATGTCTCCCTTTATGTTGATGACCCTCTGCATAAGGCTGATCTCTGTCTGCCATTTTATTCTGGTGTCCATTTCATGGCGATTTTTTTTCTTCACATAGGTGGATAGTATATATTTTGATGTGGTTTATGGTTATTCATTGCTTAAGTGTCGCATTGTGAAGCCAGTCTTCTATGGCCTTCATGCCATTAGGTGATCATAGGCCCAGCAACTAAACCAAGAAAGGGGGAAAGTTAACTGTGTATTATACAAGCTATCAAAACCTTTTAAAGTTTGAAAAAATATGTAAACTACATAATCAAAGCTTTCTCTAAAGACAGTTAAGTTACCTTGAAAGACTACATCTATAAATAGAACTATCAGCTTTTAAATGTCACATATAACTGTTCAAGAAAAAAAATCTCCTTCCCATTTGGCAGCCGGATGGACCTCTTCAGAAAGAAACCAAAGGAAAGCAATGCCAGAATTTATTACATTTGAACAGCTTTAAAAATATAATGGGTTTAGAAACATTGACATTTCAAATAGCTGTTTTTTCCCCTCATTTACCACCAGAAAAGAGAAAATCTTTTAACATCTCCTATAAAAAAGGGTGATAAAAATTGACATTATATTTTGTAACAAAATACCACTTTACAATTCAATTACAATTCTGACATAAAGACCATTTTAGCAATAATACATTTTCACAATGTAGTTATAAATAAATGAGCATAATATGGATCACTCACTAAAATTTAACTTGAGAACCCGAGTACAATTGACTGGACATAGGCATGTGGAGCAGCAGAAAGGAGTTTAGGTTCCCGTCCCTTAGAGTTAGAAGCCCTGCATTAGTGGGAAGAAAGAGGGCTGCCCATTTGCCACATTCAGCAGAGGAAATGAAAGGACCAAGCCTGTAGACATTGGGATGCTGTAGGTACTGCAGTGGGGGACCCATGTGTGGTGAATGCATGAACCCTTTCCTTCTCTTCAATGTGTGAAACTCGCTGGGGCAAGAGTCATCCCGGGGCACCTGGGTGGCTCAGTAGGTTAAGCGTCCGACTTTGGTTCAGGTCAGGATCTCGCGGTCCATGAGTTCGAGTCCTGCGTCAGGCTCTGGGCTGACAGCTCGGAGCCTGGAGCCTGCTTCTGATTCTGTGTCTCCCTCTCTCTCTGCCCCTCCCCTGCTCGTGCTTGTGCTGTCTCTCTCTCAAAAATAAATAAGGATTAAAAAAAATAAAAAGAGTTATTCCATAAGCCCCACAAAGCAGCCATCCCAGAGCATTATAATTCTTTCTTTAGAAATCTCTAATTATGCACCGCTTTTTGAAATTTCTTAGGACGGAGTTCTGAATTTACTTTGTACACAAATCTGCTTCTGTTTGTGTCCCATCTCTAAATTACAGGGATGGGAAAGTGGCATGGAAAGTGACTGTCTTCTCTTTTACTTGCTACCCCTTTTCCTTGGAAAACAAAAGTTCAAAAGGGGATACAAACATCCAACCATTTCCGTGGGTGATCATGAACTAATCTGTTCTCATCTGAAGAAAAGCTTATTGTCAATTAACATTTTGGATGTTATATGATGTCATTATTGATGACAACAGGTTGTGTATTAATCACTTTTTAAAAAAAACTTTCCTGTGTTATTACTTATGTTAATTTCACTACTAAATGATGTTACTGATGAGCAGTTTTAGGATCTGCTCATCTCCTAAACATTTCAGGCAAAGAGTAGTAGGCAAAAAGTATCCCAATATCTGGGATACTTTCCTCCTGTCCAGATAACTCGAAAAGCCAACATTACACCCTTATCTAAAATTGGATTCTGTCCTTATAAATTTTAATTAATTTTCTGATTTTAAAGCATCCTTCCAGAAAATTCAGTTCTAATCTGATCAAGTCTTTAATTCTAACACCCAGTTTATAGGAAATATAAGGAATAAAAGAACAGATTAGATAATATGAAAGTACAAATCAGTAAAATCCAGGAAGTGAAAAAACTGACAGGTCAAATGGTCTGGTTTCTTCAACAAATAAATTATGAATGCTAAAGATATTTAAGGGACACATCAAGTAAATGTCTTGTGGGTATTTATTTGGATTATGATTTGAATACACTAGTACATCAGATAGAAAAAACAATCTCCTGGGGCATCTGGGTGGCTCATTTGGTTGGGTGTCCGACTCTTAATTTTCGCTCGGGTCATGATCTCATGGTTTGTGGGTTCGAGCCCCACACTGGGCTGTGTGCTGATGGTGCAGAGCCCGCTTGGGATTCTCTCTCTCCCTCGCTGTCTCTCAAAAGAAATAAATAAATGTAAAAAAAAAAAATAAAAACAATCTCCTCACCATCCCTCCCCAGTCCACCAGAGAAACCTACGCATTTTATGGAGATATTTAAATATTATGTGCATATTTTATAGTATTAATTTATTATGTAATCACTGCCATTTTACATATTGTAATATTGTTGTTATTAAAAAGACACCTTATACTTTAGGGGTAGATGCCAAGACATATTATCTGGTTGATACCAGGCTCCAGATGGGGCTAAATTTGCATACGTACATGCTTAAGATAAATTAGGCCCTTAACTTGCTGAATTCTGCCCAGTGGCATCTCTTGGAAATGCAGTAAACATGAAATGGAGAAAAGCTGGTTAATTATGTCAAAATGATTGCTAAAACTTGTCAAATGGAATTTGGTAAACAGATTCCACTGGTTTCTTGCCTAGCCAAAGTTTCTCATATAGTCGTAGTAAAAAGAGAAGATAATTCTTCCTTTAAAAAAGCAGCAGTAAACCCAACATTTATTACCCTCATTCTACTCCTAAAACATAAGAAATACACCAATGGTTTAGAGCTATTCCTCTGATAGTGCACTTGTATAAATTCTACATTGAGCTTTGAAACTTTGAAGAAGTGTTACTACTTTTGATAATACCCGTGAAAAGCAAAATGGTTATTTTGGGTATACAATAAAACACAAACATGATCATCAAACTGAAAACACTGGAGTTGGCATCCAAACAACAGGTGTTTTTTATAGATAATCCACTGATGTTCCTTTAATTTAACCATAAGTGTATTCTGAAAAGTGTTAAGTAAAGCTTTTAGAAAGTCAGTCACATTTTAAGGATATCAAGGGATCTCAGTACAGATTTCCTCTGCTATCTGAAAGCAGAGTGTTCCTATGAACGCTCTTTGAAGCCAAAATGGTGTCAAGTGATGAGCATTTCTACTTTCTTAAAGTTTGCTTTACACCATTTCACTTTTATGAATGACCTACATTAGTCCCTGTTCTCACTGAAAGAAATTGGAAGAGGATTTTTGCCTTTAAAAAAAAAGCCATTACCATATTATCGTAGGTCTGTCATAAATGTGGAGTGGCATAGCGTGAAATTCTGGAAAGTGGAGGATACCTGTATTTATGTGAGCTCACGAATCCTTTGGTATAATCCGCAAGTTACTCAGTTTATCAAGTTACTGCCGTACAGTTTTGTGTTTTTTGGGTATCAGATTTTTAAAAAGACTACGTCTTCGAGATGTGGAATGTAAACTTTAAGTTAAAGAAAGCCAAGTGCACTGTAAGGCACCTACATAATGAGAATCAACATCCTTACTACTGACAGCCTTAAACACATCTACCAAGGCAACTTGTGACTTTATGATAAAAGTAATGTATATCATTTATATAAATAATTCCAGGACCCAAAAAGTGCCCATCAAAATATGTTCAGTAATAGCAAATACCAAGGCTTCTGAACACGTTGTTTGCATTTCTGCTTCGTAGTGCTGCACTTAAGTGTTGAACACTCTTATCATCAAAATAAATACTGGCATCTATGTGAAGAAAAAAAATAGCTATGAAATGGATCCCAGCAGGCCTGGGAGTGCCGGCCTAGGCCAAGGTTCATAGTTAGGGATTGGTTCTGGAAAGGTGCTGTTTAAAATAACTGTGGTCTTAAATAGCTAAAGTCTAGGAGACAGGGTTCAGTACTCAGTGCCAGGTACCAGGGTTAGAATCTGTGGGCCAGTGAGTAAGAACAGAGACCCAAGAGACTTAACACTAACTCCCTCTCTGCTAATCTGAACAGGTGACAGGGATTCACCATGTTATTAGGTGAGGTGTATACTTCTCCCCGGTTTCGTTCTGTCCCACTATGTTTCCTTTTCCCTTCTGTCACTAACTATTTAAAAGTCTGCCGCTCTCCAGATTAGCGACTCTGGATATTAATTAGGAGGAAATGGAATGTTTGTAGGCATGGAGATTTGTCTGTTCCCAAACATTTCATAGAGGTCCCACAACATTTTTCCCTGAGCTAATTACCAGTCAGGATAGCTCCTCCAATTCCTTAGCTTCATGTTTGGGTTCTAGGTTCTCAAGAATGGCTTGGAGAGATGGCATATAGCCACGGTAATGTTAATTAGAATGAGCTATTATCCTATGTGGACAAAGAGAACTTTTGTATCTTCTACCCTCTATGTTTCGAAGGTGACAATTTGGCCCTGCTATTTTATGTTATGTTATGTTATGTTATGTTATGTTATGTTATGTTATGTTATGTTATGTTATGTTATTCTGTTTCTGTTTCTGTTTTTGTTTTTGTTTTGTTTGGGTTTGTTTGGGTTTGGGTTTGGTTTGGTGTTGTCTCATTTACTCTGTAAACAGCTTAAGGAAAATGATCACTTGAGAGTTAGTATGTGTTTAGGTATTCATGTAAAATGTGCTTAACGGATATGTAGGACGAATTGAGTTTTGCTAAGCCTGGCTATTATTGTGGAATACAGCGCTGAGCAGTAAACCTTAGTAACTGGTTGCAAGTGTTGAGTCACGTGAAGAATATGACCCAGCTTCTCTTCAGTCATGTCTTACCTCTTCACCCCTCACCACACTTCAGTGGTGGTGGCCATCCTGGCCTTTCTTCTGCTTCTCGAATGGCCAAACTCCCTTCTATCTTGAGGCCTCTGCTCATGTTGTTTCTCTGGGGACATGTTGCCCTGCCAGACTCATTCCAGGTGTCCTCAAAAACCAGAATTGGGAAAGTTTAAAAAAGAAAACCAAGAGGAAGAAGAAGTTCAGACTCCCTTTCACAGGTTCTGTGTCGCCCACATGAGTTGACCTCAGTAAAAGCAGTTGGCTTATAGTCTCTTCTCTTCAGCTTGGGTATTATCAGTGCTTGCTAGAGCTGCTCAGCTGAAGATTTTATGGAGAATATGTTTCTGAGAAATGAATTTGACTAGGAAAATCCTTATGTGATTTTCAAAAGAGGCTTTATAGAATCTTACAAATGAGAATAGAAGCTGGAGGAAGAGCTGTCAGCAGTTAAAAGGTGTGAGTTTGGATTTTATACTAAGATGTGAATTAGTACCAGAGAGATGGTTTCAGTGAACTGAGGTACAGTAAGAAAATAATCAGACAAGTCAAAGATAAGACAATAGGAAGACTTCTTAATTCTTCACTTATGAGACTCTGGCATACGTTTAGCAGGTAAACAACAAATTGAAAGCAATCTCATATTCCTGATAGAAATGAGCGTTCAGACATTTTCTCCAGCAAACCGCAAACGGTGTCCTCTGAGGGTGTGCTTTGAGCCATCTGTTCCATCGTCGGATTGCAGTCTTTGGTGCTTTTGATTATTTGACATTAACCTTGATGGAGAACTCTTCATTGCAAGAAGAAAACTTGGGCAGATTAAGGTAGAAAATAACCATGTTTGAGAGACATAAGTAATAGTAAGGGTAGATTGATTTTCAAAAAAGTACTCAGTATAGAGACAGGAAAATAAAACAATAAGGAGCCACGGATGATAGGCCACGGAATTCAGGCAAGGTTTGACTCTGCTAGGAGACCACATTGCTGAGTTTCAAAGTGAGCTTTGGAGAGTACTGTAGTACTAGTGGGATTGTGCTTTTTTCTGTATTACTGCACTGAAGTGTGTGTGTGTGTGTGTGTGTGTGTGTGTGTGTGTGTGTGTGTGTACCTAAGCATCATTCTACAGGTGTCAGGCTATTTTCCAGGTAATGACAGTTTGGCGTTGGCCTCGTTCTTGTTTCTCATCTCTCTCCGGAAGTGAATTGTGTATCACTATAAGATTACTGATGGCATTAGAGGGCAGTCTACTTGAGGTATTAGTCATGGAATCTTTGATTATTTGTATGATGGTTTTCGCCAACTTTTGGGTGTCAGAAAGGCTATAAATAAAGTACAAATAAGTGGACTTAATCTTTTTTCCCCTTAAGTTTATTTATTTTGACAAAGCATAGGAGGGGCAGAAAAAGGGAAAGAGAGAGAATCCCAATCAGGCTCTACCCTGTTAGCACTGAGCCTGACGTGGGGCCTGAACTCGTGAACTGTGAGATCATGGCTTGAGCCGAAAGCAAGAGTTGGATGCTTGACCGACTGAACCACTCAGGCATCCCTGGGCTGAGTATGTTAAGTAAATCAACACCATAAGCATATCATTATGTGTATATAGGCATCAAACAAGAAAGGGACAGCGCAAACCCTTCTAAAGGTTTAGGGAAGGAATTTAACCCTCCTTGTGTGTGTGTGTGTGTGTGTGTGTGTGTGTGTGTGTGTGTGTGTTTTGTGTATACCCTTCTTGACTTGTTCAACTCCAGATCTGAGAGCCAGGAGAGCAGGGAGTGTGTCTTATATATTTATATTATTAACACCCAATAGTGTTTGGCACATAGTTGTGCTGAAAATTGTATGAAAGAATGAAAGAGTTACTAAGTAAGTGAATTGTTACTCTTGAAGTTGAAGAAGTTACTAAATAAATGAATTGTTACTCCTAAAGTTGTTAACTTCACATATGCCCATTTCCCCTGAGAAAGGTAGTAAACTATTTCGGTAAAATTCTTACATTATGCCGGAAACTAGAAATTTATCCTACACTTACCTCAGACCAGAATTGGAGAAAAAAGCTGAAAGGCATGTATTCTCTAAAGTTAATTTTAACTACAGTTTGAGAAGTTTGGATGTTACAAGCATTTCACTGAAATAGAGACAACTCACACTTCAGTGAGCACAATCACTACCCTAGAAATTGACCCTTACTAACTACCCCTTGAGTAGGACCTTCTGATAATTTGTCAGAGAGGGTACAATTGACCCTTGACCATCACAGGGTTTGGGTGCCAACCCCCCGTGCAGCTAAAGGTCCATGTATAACATTTGACTCCCCTCCCCAATTTAACGACTACTGGCTACTGTTGACTGAAGCCTTACTGATTATGTAAACCATTGATTAATACATATTCTATATGTTATATATATTATATATCATATATACTTACAGTACAGTAAGCTAGAGAAAAGAACATGTCAAGAAAGTCATGAGAAAATATTTACAGTATTGTATTTATTGAAAAAAATCATATAAATGAACATGTGCAGTTCAAAACTGTGTTATTCAAAGTCAACTGTGCTTGCTTCCCCATCCCATACTCATTCTCTTTCTCTTCAAACCCCTGATTCTCATCTGGGCCAACAGCCACCTGGGAAGAAATCAATTATCCCACATTCCTTGTAGCTTAATAAAACAATATGCTACTGCCAAAAGAGAAATAAGTGGAAATGTTCTGTAGTGGTTTCTGGGAAAACATAACTGACAGATGGTGCATGCCTTTTGCCCGTTTTTCTTCAAGTCTTCTTGGATCTTGCTGTCTGGAATTTTAATGGGATAGCGGAGACCTGGTAATCATCTTAAATCATGGCGAGAAGAGTCTTCATAGGAATGGCAGAGCAATGAACTGGAAGGAACCTGGGCCACCATGCCAGCATTTGACTGCCTAAGTGTTAACTTCATTTGGTTGATAGAGATATAACTTCTTACCTTGTTTAAGCCATAAATTCGTAGGTCTTCATTACACATAGCCAGGCCTAATCCTAAGGGACGCACTATTTTACTACAGGTTATTGTAACATCTTAACATTCCATTGTTTGTCTGAGGATTGGTCCTTCATTTCTCTTATTTATTCTGCCTTGTCTAATCATTTGCTTCCGTCTTGGGAATTCTGTGCCAGGGTTTGATGTTGGCCTTGTTTCAGAAAATAATTGATCTTGAGGCGCCTAGGTGGCTTAGTCAGTTGAGCATCCAACTCTTGATTTCAGCTCAGGTCATGATCTCATGGTTCGTGGATTCTAGACCTGCATCAGGCTCTGTGCTGACAGTGTGGAGCCTGCTTGGAATTCTCTCCCTCTCTCTCTGCCTGTCCCCATTCCCACACTCTCTAAACAAACAAACAAACAAACAAACAAACTTAAAAATAAAAAAGAATTGATCTGAGAGATTTTACGAGATTGTCTACAATGGTACAGGGTTAATACAGAATATTCACCAACTATTTTGTGGAAAACAGCTAGATTCTAAATTCCAGAATGTCAGCATCATCCTTCTCTCATAAAGCCTAGAACCCTCTTAGTGTACTTGAGTGTATTTGGCTTTTCCTTCAACATAATCCATGCAGATGGGAAAGCCACATTTTAGGGGCATTGGAAAGATAGGCACATCTTACTATGTAGTGCTCAATGTGGATATTTGATGCTCAGGGGCTTTTGGGGCCCCACATCTGGTGAGAAACCTAATTATAGGTCACTGTTGAGCAGGAGGAGAGATTTTTCTTACCTCTCCTGTTATTTTGGCTCAGCCTAACTTTTTTATTAATCACTGTAGTGGCTTGTATAATATTTCTCACAAAGAGTTAGCTGTTGCTTTGTTTTGGGTAAATATCAAAGTGTTTGACATCTACATCTAGAAAAGCTCATCCATGGAAGCTAGACATTGGGTGGCAAAGATTTTTTTATGTCCTTTAAGCTAAACTGTGGGTCATCTCTGGTGTGATCTGTGTCAGCCTGTGGATTTAGGATCCACCTTGACTTCCCAAATATCTCATAGATGAGAATAGAGAAATTCAGAGAGAGAAAAAGGGTATATTTCATTTTCCTATAACAGCCATCGTGATGACTATTTGGACTTACTCTCTTTCTATGAAGATTGTGAACTTGTCAGCCTATGGAGTTCATTTGTGAGTTCCCAGAGACCTATGTCCTGGTCAAGGGCATATTCTCAGGGCTGTATGGCAAATGTGATCACGATAAGAGCCAGGAAAATGGAGCTTAAAACTAAGTATTCATTCAGAACTAGTGATATATTCCTCTTGCTTTCTAGACTTGGTTTCTGAAAGGATGCACTGCAACTCGGCCACTTGGGCCAGTTTTATGAGAAAGAGCTCCAAATACATAGGACAGATGTCAGTTATGGGAATTGGCTGCCACTACTGAATTAGTAGGTATTACCAGGCTTGGGCACATCTTCTGTCTTTTGCGCTCACTCTTCATGTACACCTGATGTATATTGTTGGAACTGGGAATCTTAGTGGGTTCTTATTGCCCACATAAAGGTCGTTCCTTGTTATCCCACCTGAACTTCCTCTGGAGAGCTTCATGGTTGTATTAAGTGCTTTCAATTTTTTTGCTGGTGGGGCTGAAAGGGTAAGCTTATAATCCAAAGCTGTGTTATCTATGACTAGATGGTAAGCTTTTTGAAAGCATATTAATATGGTACTGTGGAATTCTAACAAGTGTAGTGTCCGCTTTGTTACTGATTCTAACACTTGTGTTAGACCAATTTGGGAAGGAAGGCAGAGTGAGAATCCTGGGTATTGTAAATACAGTGACGGACTTGCTCATCACCTTTATTTCTCCAATGCTATCATTAGCAGAATACTACCATTACCAGAGTTCTGTGAAACTCTTTTATTTTTAAAAGTCGTATTGTGGTTATTTAAAGGAACCCCTGAAGTAATCCCTTTCCTAAAGTGAAGAATTATTTACTTTTGAGTTTGAATTTTCATATCTTCCAACATGTCAGCTTGTCTAATGTTAGTATATCAAATGTCATAAATATTTGTTACCTGTTTTTGTTCTAGGAAACTCAGACAGCCAAGAAGCCTAGTGGAAATAATTTTATTAATTATAGGTGTAATAACAAATGGTAGGACTCAAGAGGTGTTGGTGTTCAGCCATTAACTGACCATCTGGCTTTGGTTAGACCACTGAGCCTGTCTAGACCTAAGGTTTCTCTATTCTTCTACAAAGGGAGGGTTATAATGAATGACACCTATGGTTCCGTGGTCCCAGCCTATGAGATCTATGCATATTTTGTCTTAAATGCGTTCTGAGAAGGTCTTCACCCTCAAGAAATTTTAGCTTTTTTTTTTTTTTTTTTTTTTTTTAGATTTCCTTCTTTGTGGCTAGTGGCTAGGTTCCAAAAGTAACATGTGCTTGTTGTTTACAAAGGAAAATTCAACTGGAAAATGTATTATGCAGAAAGGAAAGTCTCCTTCAACCCCATCCTCTGAGAGAGAATCACTCTTAAAATAGGTATATAATTATCTTGGCTTATTTCTATGCATATATTAGTATTTTTGTGATATATACACATGTGTATATAGCATGTGTGCATATGCATATTGCATGCATATATATCTTATTTATGCTGTACTAAAACTTGATTTTTTTCAGGTAGCAGTTGAAATAATATCTTTGCACGTCAGTACATATAGTTACCTTCTTTTTTTAATTGAGGTGTGATTGACATGTAATACTATGTTAGCTTTAAGTTGTATACCATAATGATTCAACATTTGCATGTATTGTAAAATGATACCCACAAATCTACTTAACATCTGTTACATAGTTAAAATTTTCTTTTCTTGTGATGAGAACTTTTAAGATCTACTCTCAGTAACTTTCAATTACGCAATACAGTAGGATTAACCATAGTCATCATGCTGTACGTTACATAAGCTACCTTATTTTTCAAATGCCTCGTACAGTGTCACTAACTGAATATTGGAGGCACACCAAAATCATGTTTTGGCCAAATGGTCAAGTGGTACGTCATATTTAGATGAAACTAAAGCTAAATATCACTGTCATAGAATGGATGTCTGGAATACAAAAAAAAAAAAATCTGAAAACTTAACAGAACTTGAAATTTTTTAATAAAAGTTTATAGTAGTCAGATTTAATTTTGACAATATATATTCTCCTTTTTCCCCAATACCTGGCGTTGGATTATTCCTGCAGTCACTATAATATACTACACAGAGTATAGTACCGCTGATACTAATGTTGCCCCTCGGCAACTAACCTTGTCCTCTCCAATAATAACTAGGCAATAGACTAGTTAAAGACTTACAACCTCATTAACCACTGGCCTTGGAGATTTGTGTGACGATCATGAGTTTAATGGAAGGAATCTCAGAAATTGAAGCATTGTGCACTGCCAGAAACATACTCTCTCGATGTTTTTAGGAGCATACACGTAAGATTGCTGCCAACACATATATCCAACTTTTTAATATTTTTGTTGCCTCATACAATTAGTTATTTGAAAAAAATCTGTCATTAACTTTGGCTCTAAAATTGTGGCAGTAAATTAATGTGGTTGACTTTCAAGATGTAACAGAATTGTTTCAATATCACGTGTATCTGTATCTTGGCTTTCCTTGCATATACACCAGCTTCCCCGTGATTTCTGCAATAGAATGATATGAGACTTCTTATATGTTAGAAAAATGTGAATTCTCAAAGTATATCAGTTTCGTTTAAATATGCCCCCTGCCTTATTTAGCAAATTCTAGTGAATAAATCATGTTCGTAATAAGCTATCATTGGATTTAGCAGGCCTGTGATTTTGGCATTCTTATCAAAGTAGAATATTAGGGGATTTTTGTTGCTCAAGCAGCCTGTGTAACAGGTACCGGCTCTTCCTCCATCTTTGGCTGAAGAAGAAGAAGAAGAAGAAGAAGAAGAAGAAGAAGAAGGGGAAGGGGAGGAGGAGGAAGAGGAAGAGGAAGAAGAAGAAGAGGAAGAAGAGGAAGAAGAGGAAGAGGAAGAAGAAGAAGAGAAGGAAGAAGAAGAGAAGGAAGAAGAAGAAGGAAGAAGAAGAAGAAGAAGAAGAAGAAGAAGAAGAAGAAGAAGAAAGAAAGAAAGTACAGCACTCCTTTTATGCTTTCTAGTTCTGTCCATTACACTGTGCCTTAATTACCATCTGAACATACAGTGTGACCGAAACTTTGAACGCTTGCAGCTCTTAAGACACCCATGTTTGTTCATTGTCAACCACAGTTAGCTGTCACTGTTCATTGGTTTCTACTCTATACTTCTCCATCTGGACTCACCATGTGAGTGTGAGAGACCAGGAACTCTTCCAACAAGAGAGTAAAGCAGGAGCAGGATTGAATAGATTGTTAAGGAACTGTGCTGTTTGTTTGAGAGAGTGTGAGCAGGGGAGGGGCCGAGGGGCCAGGGTTGGGGGGGGGGAGGTAGAGGAGGGGGAGAGAGAGAGAGAGAGAGAGAGAGAGAGAGAATATCAATCTGAAGCAGGCTCCATACCTAGCGAAGAGCTGGACATGGGGCTTGGTCCCACAAATCGTGAGATCGTGGCCTGAGCTGAAACGTAGAGTCAGACGCTCAACTGCTGTTTTATTTAAAGTAGGTCTACATGTCCAAATGTCTGATGCACAGGGTAGAGGAGTAGCACATTTGGTACTATCACCATTGTTTTTGTGCATGTTGCAGTATAATTGAGGAAGAAGAATTTCGGTAACACCTTTTCCAGAAGCACTCTTGAAATGCTAAGATTCATGATTTCCACAAGTCTGGATACTCTTTCATCTTCAGTGACAGGATCAGAGGGGTTGGCATTCTTTCGTAGGCATTTGAACAAGCTTATTTTTCAATGTTGGCCTCTCTGTGATTTATTATAATTTTAATTTTTTTTTCAACATTTATTTATTTTTTGGGACAGAGAGAGACAGAGCATGAATGGGTGAGGGGCAGAGAGAGAGGGAGACACAGAATCGGAAACAGGCTCCAGGCTCTGAGCCATCAGCCCAGAGCCCGACGCAGGGCACGGACCGCAAGATCATGACCTGGCTGAAGTCGGACGCTTAACCGACTGCGCCACCCAGGCGCCCCTATAATTTTAAAAATGTGTTTTTGAAGTTTGATTACTGTAAGCAAATTGTGTTTTCAGCATCTCATTTTCCTCAAGCATTTTCTTCTTTGTATTTTTTATGTGTACATTTTATATGAATCATGATGATTTGGTGGATGTCATTGTGATTTTGTAGATGTTCCTATTCTTAAAATGTTTACATTGCTCAATTATAAAATCCATGTCTGATAAGTCAAATATCTTAACCTCTGTGGATCTTTTTAGGGTTTTATCCCCCCCTCCCCCCGTCACCTTAGTTTTTTGTTACCTTGGTCTCCTCTCCTGATATGCTTGATGGTTTTTAATGAACTCTGGACACTGGTTATGAAAAATAGTAGAGATAATTTTAGGCTATTGATAATGTCATTTTCTTCCAAAAAGGATTTACTTTTGCTTCTTATGGGCAGAATCAGAGACTGAGATGATTTATAGCTTTGCCTTAGACTGTGGGAGGTCTGGCTTATTCCTACTTCATCCCCACCATTACTCCTCCTCCTTCTCCTTCTCCTCCTTCTCCTCCTCCTCCTTCTCCTTCTCCTCCTCCTCCTCCTCCTCCTCCTCCCCCTCCTCCTCCTCCTCCTCCTCCTCCCCCTCCCTCTCCCCCTCCCTCTCCCCCTCCCTCTCCCCCTCCCTCTCCCCCCCTCCCCCTCCCCTTCCTTCTCCTTCTCCTTCTCCTCCTCTTTCTCCTCCTCCTTCTCCTCCTCCTTCTCTTCCTCCCCCTCCTCCTCCCCCTCCTCCTTCTTCCTTTTAATGTTTATTTATTTATTTTTGAGAGAAAGCATGCAAATGGTGGAGGGGAGAGAATCCCAAGCAGGCTCCATGCACAGAGCCTGATGGGGTTCAATCTCACAACTGTGACCTGAGTCAAAATAAAAAGCTGGACACTGAACCAACTGAGCCACCCAGGTGCCCCCCAACTCCCACTTCTAAGATGTACTCATCAGGGCTCCCATGTGAATGTCTTGGGTTTTCCAAGATTCTTCCTCATCCTTGGAGCCTGAATTCCAATTTTTGTCTGCCCTGTACCTTAAAACTAGCAAAAGCTCTCTGCATTCCCTGGTTGTTACTTTATGCTCAGTTCTTCAGTTTCTCAGGACCACCTGTGGGAATGAATAAATGCCTCAAAGGGAAAAGCAGTTCTAAATGTCAGGCTTATCTCCTTAGCTTCTCTTCTTTCTGAGACCTTTGTCACTTGTGTGCTAAGTGGCTCTTTTTGGCCTAGTGTTCCTAAGCTGTTCTCAGTAAGAGGATTGGTTTACATCAAGCTATTTAGCCACTGTTGGAATCTTACCTGTATTTGAAAGTGAATATTCAAATATTAGACAGTGTAGCATGCCTTGTTTGTATTACTGTTACCTTGCGCTGGTTATATATTATTCTATGCAGTCATAGCATCATTTATAATGATTATAGCATTATTTATAATAGCATTATTATATAGCATTATTATATATTATATAACATTATTTATAATATAGAAGCTCAGGAATGCCAAAAATAACACTGAATATGGCATTCAGATATTTGGTCAAGTTTTAAAAATCTACCAGATAGATTTTTAATTTATTCATATATGTGTATATATATAATTATATATATAATATATATATATTTATATATATTATATATATAATTATATATATAATATATATATATTTATATATATTAGCAAATGGTATTTCTTATTTTCACTCCTTTTCCTCTTTTTCTACTAGGTGGTTTATTCTGGTTGATTTGCAGAAGCTCTTATTAACCCTTTGCTTATGTGTGCTATAAATGTTTATCATTAGCAAATACTGCTACATTTCAGATTTATTGAGGTTTTTGGTGGCCTTTTTATAGCTCTTTTTAAAAACTAATGTCGCACAGATATTTATAGAGTACACAGATACAACCATAATATATATGTGCACATACTCATATCTATATATACATAAAAAACCTTATTATATCATTCAGATCCTTTATTGTCATAATTTTTGAGGGATCAAATTGATTTGCCGATGACTAAGAGTATTAACTTTACCCCTTCTAATAGTGGTGTTCTTGGTCCTTTTTGCTTTTAATTTGATCTTGCCAAATGTTCATATTTCTGACCCATGTGTTTTGGAAATGATGGGGGTAGTATAGGGTCTAATTTTATCTTTGTCTCTTTAATTTTGAATTCTTCACTTTCTTTTTCCTCTTTTAATTTAGAAGAATGGATTCTATGGTTAAGTCACCTGAGAGGTATCACAAAAGAGTATAAATATGATATGAATGGGTAGAAGTGTGTGGGTCTTCTAGACAAGGGGGGAGGATTGAAAAAGAAAGAGCCTAGGATAGAATATGAAGTATGTTTGGAATGTGAAAAGAAGTCAACTCGAGCAGAAAGTCTGAAGAAATAGGAAGCAAACATGGGTTATTGAGGGAGGATCACATTTTGGAGAATCCTGAAAGCTAGAGAGAGAAAGAATTCTTCATGTGTAAATTAGATGTTCTTAATGCAGATAACCAAATAAGTATGCATTTACAAAATAAGCCCTGTGTCAAAGCTTGCTGTCCAGGATCATCTTTCACGCTTGTTTATGTTGATCTTACGTGTTCATTTTCCTTTATTCCACGAGCTCAGAGCAGTGCACCAGGATTCACATGAACTAATTTTGTGCACCTTCTTTGAGTTTTACTTTGCATTTGACATTCTAACCAGGTGAGTTTTAGAGTGATGGTTGAGGACGGTCACCTCACCTGAGAGAGATAGTAAAAGTCTGTCATATCGTGGGTAAGTCTACAACTTCTTTCCTTCAATTCGCTTCTTCTGCCTTTTCAGCTGCACCTGCTCCCCAAATCATAAATCTGTTTCCTTGCATACATTAAGCAGATGAGATGAAAATGTGCTAAATACGAGTAGATGGCCATGTCTGCAGGCCTGAACTATTTTGTTGCCTCTCGAGTAGCATGGAGATGGTGGCTTACTGAGAATTGGGTGAAACGGTGAATGATGGCGCCCACAATATTTTCAAGGGCACAGATTGCTGTGTAAGGATGTGGAAGCCAAGAACTTCGACTGAATGATGTCGCCGAATTCAGGACAGTTAGCTCTTCAGAAGTGGCAATTTTATGCCAGAGGGGAGATATAGAGAACTGAGCCTTTTCCTTTGGCTTTTGCATAAAATTGTGGGTTTTTTTTTTTCTTCTATCTCTAGGGGACTCATTCTCTCAGTTCCGCTTTGTCGAGGAGAAGGAGTGGGATGCTGAAGCGTCGTGTCCAAAACAGGTAAGATGGTTTGTCTCGAATGCGGGTTGGCTCTGCTCAAGGCTGGAGGCTAACATCCTTACATTATTGTTGAGATAGAGTCTCCGTGTACAAAAGTCATTCATGTACAGTTTAGTCTCCGTTACAGAAACCGTTCAGAAAATGTCTGGGAAGCTTAAATTATACAGGTCTTTGAAGCTAGAGTTCACCTTTACATCTGGCCATCTGTGTGAATTCCTCACATAGACTGGGCTGCAAGGTAGTGAGTTTATAGTCATGATTTTTGTGTGGATTGCTCTGCCGTTGGGCCTCTCTTCTTTCCCTTTCTGTGAAACTTCTCCTTGGAGTTGAAAAGTAATTTTTTCCCCCTCATACTGCTTTTGGTATCAGGTGAAAAAAAATCCTCAAGTTTATAGCTTTAGATAACTCTTTATCTGTAATTAGAAGAATAAAGCTATAAAAATAAGGACAAATATCACAGAAGCCTTTCAGCGAATCCAGAAAGGCCAACCACTTCATTCGCTTTGTGTTCGTGCCATACTTCCATCCCAAGGAGTTTCGATTCTTTTCCAAGTGGGATTTGACTGATTGTTTCCATATGAGAGATGACAGGTGTTCTTACCCTTTTACAAAGCGCAGAGAATGAGTAGTGGCTTGTCATGGGCTCTCTGACTCCATGGCTAGGGCATACTGTCTGATACAATGATTAGACAATCTGTCCACAGCTTCAGGCAGGTGGCTGAATAGCAGACCTGAAGCCCAAGGGTCGGGCACCCTCCTCCCCATTCTGCTATTAGCTCCGCACACATGCACACTGTAAGTGGTTCATTTTACCCCTGGACTGGTGTGATGTCTACTTGTTTGGGATGAGCATTGATTTACCACACTGTGCGGCGGGGGGTGTTACTTACAAAGTGACTGCCTGTCACTTTACATAGGGCATGTATTACCCCATGGAGAAAGTAGGGAATTAAAAATATTGTCTGCTTGAGTCTGTGTGGGCAGATGCCTGAGGTGCAGTTTAGCATTCTAGGACAAATTGCAAACAGATAACCTCTCACATTTCAACTCCTTTTGGGCGGTGTTGACTCCCAGAGAAGGTTTCAGTTATCCCGAGGGTTTCAAATAATCCTAAAGTTCTTCATTCATCAGAACACTGAGAACTTGCTCTTTACTAGATATTTTATTAGATGCAGCCTGTTCAAAGATGAACCAGACAGAGACCATGCTCGTGCATTGCCCGTAGCACGGTGGCTGACCTAAAGTAGATGATCAGCAAATATTTTTGTAATGAATGAAAAAGCGTGACATAAAATAAGTGGGGTCATCAGTGAATGAAGATAATACTGTGGGGACCACTTTGGGCTGGCAGGGATGGAGAGTAGCACCCGGGGAAAGAGATCGTTTGCTGCGTCTCGGCAGAGGAGTGTGATTCTGGGGGGTCCTGTCAAGGGAGGAGAGCTGAAAGACCGGCCGTGCTGAGAGTCAGGATGTCATTGGGGTGCAGTGTTCCCAGAGGAGGGGGCTTCAGGGGTTGTCCTGGGCCAGTTAGTACCAGCAGTTTGATCTTCATTTTCTTCTCGGGGGAAGTTTAGCATGTGGGTAAGAGCACAGACCTTGGAGAGACATGCCTGAAGGTGGGTGTATCTTAGTTCTAGGACTTGGGCTGACTTGTTTCCTTCTCTTGTGTTCTCATCTGTAAAATGGAACTAATAATAGGATATAACTTGGGGTTATAATGATGGTTTATTTCTATCATCTTCTGCCTTTTTCTAAAAGGTCATTTGTAATCATCACCTGATATATATGTAATTTTTTGTTTGTTGATAGAATTCGGCATTTTATGTGGACTGTGAGTCATTGGTTCGCGCCCTTCAAGAACTGCCTCTCTCGCTCCGACTCAATGTCGCTGCTGAATTGGTCCAGGTAAAAACGCTGATAGCATCTTCCAGCCAGTGTGGGTTAGGGCAGCAGAAGAAAAAACGAGTGAAAAATATCCCTCTGCAGAATGTCTCACAGTGAGCTTTTCCTTTCGTAAATCTGAGGGTTTTGTATCAAGGTAGCATTTTGAAAAGTTTTAAGGGAGAATGAAGTAATTTTTAGAGTTTTTTTCTTTTCTTTTGTTTCTTTCTTTTTTTTTTTTTACATTTTACATTTGAAACATTTTGAAGGATCAAAGGTAATGGAACTGAATGAAATGCAAAAAGATAAAGTCTAGCTGGTATTTTACTCACAAACCTATATGCCAGACTCTTTGTTAGCACTAAGGGGTGATCAGACAGACATGGTTCCTGCTCTTTGGAGCTTAATCTGTTGGGAAATTGGAGTATCAATCAAGTGACCCAATTGTGTTAAGTCCTACGAAGGAGAAGCCTAGTGTGCTGTGAGCATACATAATAACGAACCCGATCTACTTTGGTGTGCTTAAGAATGCCTTTCCTGCAGGAGTGTCCGATTAGCTGAGATCCAAAGTAGAACAACGTCTGAGTTGGAATTTAAAGAAGAGTGACCCAACCGGATCTACCTTGGCAATACTGCTCATAACGATAATAGCAAGGGCCATTCTGGGTGCAGGATAGTAGAGAGTAGACTAGGGGAATAGGCAGAAGTGTCTGGTAAATGTGTGCGTGCAGGCACGTGGCGGAGGAGAGTGGAGGAGGGGAAGCAAAACAGGAGGCCGCTGCACGGGTCCCGTGGGATCCCTGTGTGATCGTGTTGCTGGGGCTAGGGTGATGATGGTGGAGGTGACAGAGAGCTTGACTTTACTTTTGAGCACCTGTGGGTAAAACTGGCAGGACTTGGTCAAGTACTAGAAATGGAGAGCAAGCGAAGAATTGTTCTAGGCTTTCCATCTTGGGCACCTAGGCGGTGGGGCAGCATCAGGAAAGGCAAGGTTGGGACATTACGGGTTTGTGCCTCTGAGATAGCAAAGTGCAAACAGTAGTTGGATAGAGAAATTGATGGTGCAGAATTAAGGGCTCAAAACATAAATGTAGGAGACACCAGCGTAAGACAGCAGTTGAATAATGAACTGAGACGAGGAGGCCCAGTGGACGAGACTACAGGAACTTGAAAATGTTAATTGTGGCTCCACTGAATTATTTAAAAAGCGAAACCCTGAGCAGTCCTAATTGTAAATAGAATCCCGGCAACTAAAATGATCAGCTTCATTCTGCACCTGAATGTGATGCTACGCTGGAGCAGATGCACAAATTGGTTACCCACGCGGGTTGAATTCAGGGCTGGAGGACAGTTAAGGGCAGGGCAGAGAAGTAGAGAGGACGGCATTTGCCTCTAAGGGGGAATCGCCATAGAGCTTTAGAAGTGTTTGGGGTTTTCTTACGGATTGGGAAACCACCGCTGTCTCTGCTGGGTGTCCAGAGATGTTCCAAGTCCCGCCATGCATCGTTGGGTCCCCCAGAATGAGAAATGGTTGTTAGCACTACACATCAGGGTAGCACTGAGATGAAGGTGATGGGGCCTCAGGACTTAGGGAGAAACAGGAAGCGCTGTGAGCATTTGAAAGTGAGGATGTCGTATCAGTGGCAGGCCTTAGAAGAAAGGTATAAAACAATCACAGGAACTTTGAAAACCCGGGTCCTAGTTTTAAATCTCACCCCCACCCCACCCAGTGATGTAGAGCAAACTGTGTTTGCACATTTGAATTACTGGGGGAGTTAAAAAAGCAACACCAGACACCCAGTCCAGAACAAATTCAACGACTCCAGGATTATAATGAAAGACCACATCCCAGCTTTATCTTGCACACTGAGAATGATGGATGAATATTTATGTGTCAAGCCATACTGCTCTGAAAGCCCTGAGGGGTCATTAGCAAGCTGGATCTGCTCAGAATGCTTAAATGCAGGGACAGGTCTTCCAACAGTAGTTGAACCTCATTCTCCATCTACCCACCCTGCTGCCATGCTGGTCACCCCATGCCTCCCCGCCTCCCCACCAGAACAGAGCTTCTCAGTCTTCACTCCACATTACAGTCCCCTGAAGAGTTAACTTTTGTTAAGTCATTACAGAAAAGTGCACGCATAAGTATGTATAACCATGGAATCTGCATCCAGAGCAAGAATCAGGATATTGCCAGCACCCCAGAAGCCACCCCTCCCTCGAGTCACTACTGCCCTAAAAACTACTATCCTGATTCCTAATACTAAAGATCAGTTTTGCCCATTTTTGTACTTTTTACGAATGTAATCAAGTATGTTTTCTTTCCTGTCTGGCATTTTTTACTCAAATGTTAGCAAGCGTCCCTCTTACCTTGGGGAGCTTCTCCCTTCACCTTTCTTATTCACACATTGATTGGCTGATTGCTTCTCGGTGCCTTTTACAGATGTTTATGTCCTCACAGATGGAAGTATACGTACATTCATATAGACCTGTGGTGCTGCCAGCTCTCAGGGCAGTTATAGAAAGACATGGCCCTTTTGATTTCAACTCTGAGTTAACACACAGTGGAGGTGGGGCAGAGGGGGAGGCCCAGCCCTGTTGTGTTTCAGTGAGGTCTCCCATGTTTTAGCCCCCATCAGTAAGGAACGGTGCTGGGGCAGGGCCTGAATTCGAGACCCTTTGTGGACTTGCTGTCTGGATAGAATTAGCCATTGCCCAAAGTTTGGCTTCCTTTGTTTTTGCTTAAGCAAATGTGGCAGGACTCAAGATTTTTTTAACTCTTTATGCTTCTCTTTCAGACCACTCTTCCTTTAGAGCTTCCTCAGGTGAAACCAAAGAGAAATGATGAAGGCAAGGGACGAGGGATGCAGTTAAAAGGGCCCTTGGGGCCTGGAGGAAGGGGGTCTGCTGAGCTGAAGTCTGTTGCTGCTGGCTGCCCCATGTACCTGGGTAAAGATAGCCCAGGTCCCACAAAGGGTTCCCGGGAACCCACTGGCCCACTGCAGTCAGCAGCAGGCCCCTTGGAGGAAGAGTTAGATCTGCTGCTGAGTTTAGATACACCTATAAAAGAGGGAGAGAACATCTTACCAGACCAGACATCTCAGGACCGAGGATCTGAGAAAGATGGGGAGGTGGCCCCAGAAGAAAAAGGTATGGCTTCCATTTGATTCCCTATCCCTCTTCCTGTTTTTCTGCAAACAGCCCCACCTGCGTCCCATCCATACACATCTCCATCAGCGTCTGACATCGATCTGCTGTGGTCCATGGACATCTATTTCTGTGCTCACATCCCCACTTCCCCCTGAGCTGACCTTTCTGACACCCTTCCTCCCACTCGATACACCCGGCTTCCAAAGCTGCTACCTGCCTGACTGCAATATTAAACCCGGGGCTGCAGATTGAACTCGAGCTATAAAAAGGCATTAAGCTTCTCCTGGTCCTCAGCTGTGCATCAGCAGGCCTTTTAATCGACTATCTGAACAGGCCAGTTAACCAACTCTCCAGACTTCTTGCTTGCTGTTTCGATCTTATTTTTTACAAAAGAGCACTCCCTCCCTTGTGTGTGCTCTGCGAGACAGTGGCCCATCTGATAGGGAGAGGCCGAGGGTGACTGCTGCAGCCACACACTGCCTTGGAGAACCTTTGAAGACTTTCCAGGAGTGCTACAATAGTCAAAACAAAACTGAGCTGTTGGTCTTTTTTAAGAAACTAGTGAACGGTAAAAGGCAACTTCAGAATAACTAGAGGGGCAAATCTCTACCCCATTTATTGTGAGGATATTACTGTAACTGATTGAATAACTGAATGTTTCCCCTTGTTGTAAGCAAACAGGTAGGGCTGACTTCTGTCATGGAACAAGCTCCAAGGCAGCCTTAACCCTCACTCTGGGGACCAACGTGTAGTTGTTAACACTGCTTTTATTTCCCCAGCTCCTGCAGAGCCCTCTGTGGTGGAAGAAAAGAACGTGGAACCGGAGCAAGCAAGTACATCAAAAACTGTTACCGAGGAAGAGCTCGAAGACTGGTTGGACAGCATGATTTCCTAACGTATAGAAAGAAAAATGAAAAAAAGTGCCTGAAGCAAATTTTGGTGGCCGTGTCAGCAAGGGCGGGCCCGAGGCTGTCCTTCCAGAACAGCTGGTTTACAAGCATGCCCCACGCCAGTGCGTTCTGTCAACGCTTGCCGCGGTACAGCCTACCTCTGTGTTCCACAACACGAGACTATACCTTTAAGAGGCTCCTTGCATTTTTTCTCTGGCTTAGTGATCTAGTAGATCCCTTAAGGGCAGGGGATGTTAGGGCTCTTGTTTCCAGCCTCCTTCCTTTCAATGTTTACGGCAGAGCAGGTGCTGCTGATAGACACAAGCAACAAGGCATGCATTTGGCCCAAATAAATGAACACTGGTGTGTGGACTTCCTTTCTTTCCTGGGTGGGGTTTTAGGCCATTTGTGTCGTGTCCCTTTTCCCAGCTGTCACAGTGCGGCTGCGGAGTCAGCGGCAAGAGGTGCAACGCAAGACGCCAACGCCACAGAGTGGGGTGTATTACTTTATTGCAGTGGGCACTTCCTTTTATTTAAGGAGATTCACCTAAACACAGCAGCTCCACTACTTACAAGGGGACCAGAAAGCAGTACTCAATTTGGCATAAGATTGAACTTTTTCTGAATTTTCAGTACAGTACTTCTAATAACAGCAGTTGACAAGCTGTTACTGGAAAAAAAAAATTATATGAATAACCTTCAAGTGCAGTTTCATAAAGACAGAAGATCACAACTAATTAATGGAACTATGTCCATCTGGGACATAAACATAAAAAATTTGCATAGCTATATCTAAAGAGATTTTTAAGGCACTTAATCGATATTTCAGTGTCGACAAAGTGTGTTTTTTTTTTCTATTTCTGTAACTGCTTAAAGCTTTTCAAGCTGATTCTGAATACATTCACTAGCAAGTACCATGGGAGAAATTTGCAGTTAAAATGATGTTTTTTGTAGTTCAGATCATGAGTCACTAGTGGATACTGTCATGTGACATCCAAGTGCGTAAAATTTCAGGTACAGTGCGTTGAAGACTTCATATTTCTAGTCCTTTCCTCAATGACTGCCATTGTGACAAACTAGTTCCATTACAACTGAAAAACTGGAAGGTATTCAATTACAGTTTCCTTGCTTCTTTGCCTTCTTTTAACATTTTGAGAGGTTGTCTCCCACAGGGCTATGTCCATTAGGCACAAAAAGCCAAATCAATTCCACGATCTCACATATTTAACAAACACTTTCTCATAAGGGAGGCATTTAGAATATGTCACATTTCAATTATTTTGCAGAACTGTAAAAGGATTTATTCCACTGGAAGTGGTCCAGAACTGTGGAGTTTCTTTCTGATTTATCCAAGCTGATCTTCGTATTGTTTCCGAAAGCAGTCACCAGCTGGGAAGAAATCCCAACACCTTTCTTGGTACATCTTCCAGACATAAGATTCCTGAAACAATGGGAACAAAGGGTACTTCTTTTGAAACCACAGTAAGCTAAAGCCTACGTTGTTTTTACTCTGTAGGTATCCCTTTGGGAATGGTGAGGGGGTTTCATTTATATGAGGCCCAACTAGAACCTTCTTCCTTGCTCTGTTCCCAGCCTAGACTATTTTGAGAGCAAAAAGTCATTCCCTACCCGACTCCTCCTCCCTTTCCCCGCAAAACTCACAACACTGAACACCATGCAATGATTGCCAGTAAATTGCTTAAAGATCTAGAAATAAGCTCATTCTGTGCCACTGATACTTGGTAGTAGGCAGAATAATGCACAACGAGGGGACAGTGAGTGCTAGCTCGGGCAGACACCTGGGGCACTGAAGGCAGATCCAGAACCAAGTGCCTCACAAGTGTGTGAGCTGTGAAGTTTTCCTACAACCCTGATGATGTTGGAATACTTGATAACCTACCTTCTCTTCCCTTGTTCTCTATCTTTGCATTTCTTTCTCCTACTTAATCACAGAATCCCTTTTGACACATACTTTCACTCATACTATCCACACCTCCACATTCCCTGCGTCACCCACACATGAGGTGGTTATCTTTCTCAGGCTGTCTCTCACACCATTTTACTCTCTTTGTTAAGCCGCCCACTCAGCTTCTCCTTGTCTTTTTCTCTGTAATGTTCTCCCCACCTCCAGCTATTCTACTCTGAAGCAGTAACCATAAGGGTTTAGAAAATGTCAGTGTTAGCTGGGAAGGATAACCAGAAAGTCTTTAGGAATAGATGGGAGTTGCCTTAGGATGTGGGGTTTCTCAGGTCACAAAGAGATGGCGGAATAACACAGAGGAAGAACGCATGTGAGACACTAAGGGAATCATCGGTCTACTTCAGACATTCGATGCTCTGGTGAGTCTCAAGGCTTCTGAAAAGGAAACTCAATGCAGGGCTATGCTTTTTTTTTTAATCAAAAAATTATTTTATTATTTCTTTTGTTTTAAGCTCATGCCATTTTCTTTTTGTTGTTATTACAAAAGCAATTTAAATCATGACCGAAAGTCAGAAAACGTAGCCCAACAAAAAAACCAACACTCATAACCCACCAGCCAGAGAGACAAGCATTGCTAACACTTCTGTGACAAGACTTTCAGACCATTTTCCTCACTGGCTATGAGTTCAGGTAGCAGGGGAAGAGTGGTGTTTTGTCACATGTTTTCTAATCCAACGTAATATATTTAGTCAATCTAATTCTAAGTGCAGAAAACTCTAGACTGCAGGGCTATGATTCTTAAGATATTTTATTTCTCACCTGACCCGTGTGTTCTGTTTCATCTTTGTTAATCAGATACATCAGGAAGAACCTGGAACAAGAGAAAAAAGGTATAAGTGAGAAAAAGACATTACTTTGGTTACTCTTTTTGTGAGGAGAAATTCTTTTGTCCCTAAACCTTGAGCTAAGACAACTTATGAGGAAGCATTTTGGCTATCTTTTTAAAAAGCCCTAAACAACCAAATGGTGACTAAAACGCTCTTAATAGGTGAACACAGAACTGAAATTATGTGTGTGTCTCAAGGATAGGTCATGGAAAAGGTGGAAAGTATTTAACCTCCTTAAGTTGCTGCGACTCTTCCAGAAATAGTTTTGTTTGCATTATGGATACCAGAGAAAAGTCCAAGTAGTCTCACTTGTTCTAATTGTGATGGGTCTGAGGTTTGGGTCTGTTTTTCTGGAACACACAAGTATCCATGGAGGCGGGGGCTGATCATTCAGCTCACATTGCATGATCTGAGAGACCACTTCCAAACGAGCCAGTCTCTTGCCCTCTGAGTATAGGACTGTGAGGCTGGAGGTGGGGAGAACCGGAGCCCCAGATTTCACATCCTTTGGGGTGTCCTTAGGGTTATAGCTTCAGAAGCTATGAACAGATTTGGTTCCTTCCTCCCTCTTCCTTGATCAGACTAAGAAGAAGGTATGGCCAGTAGCTTTATGAGGTCTGATACCCAGGCATGTAGGACATTACTCCTTTCCTCGCACATTTATTTGACAAAGCACTGTTTTTAGGGGGAGTTTCAAACATGAATAAGGGGGTTCTCTCAAGCTTGCTGCTAGAGCTGCACAGAGCCAGAAGGGACATTGTTACAATACATAGTGCTCTGGGAAGACGTACAAGCAGGCCGCATAGCACCATTTGACATTCCTCTATTCACAAGTCCTCACAAATGCTCCCCTTTTATAGAAGGACATCCATCCCAGTCACCTCCATTGAGACGAAAACTCTCTTACTGAGAATTAACAATCATGAATACTCACGACTTGAAGGGTATGCTAAAGTTTTTTTAGTTTTTGTTCTCGTTAGGATTTTTTTAAATTTGCGTTTTCGTCTTGAACTCACATTCTAGGGAAAAAAAAATATGTCTTTGCTACTTCTCTTTAACAATAACACCTTTCCCAAAGGCTAGGGCTGTTCCATCCTAAAGAGAGGTTAGTTTTTCCTCAACAATAAAATGTTGACTCAGGGGGAAGAGCTAAGCCAGGGAGCCGCTTTTTTTCTTTTCTTGAAAATGATCACGGAGAGAAGCTGTATCGTCAGGTACTCTATATTCTCTAAGGTACAGGATTCATACACAGTGCATAGCACACAACAGGCTCTGAATATCTTGTTCTTGAGTGAATGCTCTACCTCAGAACAAGTACATACTTACTGGAGCTTCCAGGGGGCCAAGCTCTAGGTGCTGGGACACCCACACCCACAACTATCCCATGCTTGCAGAGCTCGTATGTTCAAGGAGAGGACGGGCAGGGTGAGGCCTGCAAACTGACCATGGAATCCGGCAACACGCAGGGTGCCGACCGCCCTGATGGAGGCCCCTGTGGTGTGGTGGGGAGGAAGGCCTGACCAGAATGGGATCACCGGAGAATGGGAAGAGAAAAAACGGAGGCGGTAAACACAGACATTTTAAGTTTTGCTGGAAAGGAAAGAAAGAAGCAGGGCAATAATAGCTGGAAGTAAAAGTAGGGCGGTAGCCTTTTTGCTTTGTTTAGGATTTTCAAAGAGAACGCATGTATGGTGATAGGGAAAGTCCAGTAGAGAAAGAGAAATGGCTGTAGTGATGTATGGGGTCTGATCCTGGGTGGAGGGGCTGACCGTGGCTATCAGTAGGAACGGCCCACAGCCCCCATCTGTCAACACCCGGGAGACGCAGAGAATAGGGACAAAGGTGCAGGCTCTTGGGGGCTGCTTGAAGTTTTTCCTAATCACCTCTCCTTTTTGAGAGGAATAGGCAGAAATGGCACCCACAGAGGGGACACTGAGGACACAACTGTTTATTTTAACCTGCCACTCCTTCCCCCAGCCACTGGCCCCTCCATTGACCAAGGGTACTCACAAATAGTTGGCTAAGTTGTGCTCCTGTAAGGTGTGTGTTTCAAAACCATGAGGGGTCGTGTCAAAGTAGTCATTGCCAATCCCGCAGATGAAACATTTAGTCTAAGAAGAACAAGAGAAGCAGTGAAGGCATTAGCAAACATGACATTACAGGTGGGCGCAAAGAAAGGGGTGATGATCTCTGACTGAACTGATAACCAATGAAGGATACTTCTCTCCTTAACGTGTTGGGCTATTAGTCGTCTACTTCACAGGGTCCCATACCTAGCTCCTTGCTAGCCGAGGATGCTTGCTCCTGCCCAAGCAGGGGACGTGGTGAAGGCACCAGGGTGGCAGGCTGGGGATGGATAGGGTAGGGTGCAGAGCAGAGAGGGTGGCACAGAAGAAATGCCCAGAGCTGGCAGACAGGTGCAGGGAGGGAACAGGGAAGGCAGACAAAACTTTATTGGTAACTTGCCTAAAATTTGTCTGGCCCTTGGTAATAGCAGACCCTATTATTTAAAAAGTCCCTTTACGGGGCACCTGGGTGGCTCGGTTGAGGGTCCGGCTTCGGCTCAGGTCATGATCTTGTGGTTTGTGAGTTCAAGCCCCACATTGGGCTCACTGCTGTCAGCTCAGAGCCCACTTCGGATCCTCTGTCCCCTCTTTCTGCCCCTCCCCATCTTGCGCTCTCTCAAAAATAAAGGTTTTTTTTTTTTTTTTTTAATGTTTTACTATAAGCTACAAAAATAGAGTTGGAACTAGTCGAACATTACCTCCATATCTTCTCGCACCTGTTCCTGTTGGTCTCTTAGCTCTCCAAAAGCATCAATAATAAGACCTGGTATTTTAAATACAAAGACAGATAAAGTGTTTAGAATACTCTGTTTAGTGGCTCAGGGCAGTGGTTCAATTGTTGAGGCCACAGTGTTTTGAAAAAAAGTGAATTATCAAGGCTGATTAAAGAAAAATCAGAAAAAATAGTTGTGTTTTCAAGTATTGCATCCAGGCTAACCATTTCTCATTGTTCCTCTTCCTCCACCTTGCTGCAGTGTTGGATGCTAACCACGGACTTCGTGACCCACTTGGCTCTCCCCTAGTCCTTCCCTGTTCTATGTTGCTTGGCCATTCCGTTTCCAGTCCTGTGGGCTCTTCCTCTTCTCTAGCCCCTTAGGCAGTGATGTAGATCAGGATTCCTCTTCAGGTTCTTTGCTTCTGCTTCCGGAGCATCTCCTCTCCACTCACATCTTTGATCACCACCACCAGCACTGATGTATCCCATTTGTACTGTTGCATTCGTGTTTATTTTCTGTGTGCTTATTATACATTATTTCTATCCTATTCCATTCCTGACAGGTCTCTTGAAAGACTTACCACAGTTACCCACTTATTAGCCCTCAACACCCGCATGTTTATAGGTACCTCAACTTGGTGTGACTCCAACTAAATTCATCATCTTCCTCTAATTCCTGACAAGTTGTTGACTACAATAGCAGTACCCCTCCCCCCAAAAGATTAAAAAAAAAAACCCAAAACAAACACGTCACTCTCTCATAGCTCCTTTCTCTGCTCCTTCCCCACCCTAATGCCTGGGAAGAAAAATAAGGGCAGGAACCATGAGGCTGTGGGACAAGACTAGCCACAGGAGGGATCTAGGAAGCAGAAGGAGAAGGAAACAACCAGAGTGGGGGATAATAGGGGGGAGGAGGAGTCCTCCCGTGGCATTCTCAAGTTTCTTATGTCAGTGCCCCTATCTTTGGCTCTATGTACAGCCGAATCCCTGCATACAGGAGATAGTCAATAAATATTTACTGAATTAACAAGTAAATAAATGTCCAAACCTCTATACAAAACGTCACAGACACAGAGCAAGAAAGAACTAGATCTAATAAGCCCTGTTCATATTTAACTGGCAACCCTACCTTGAATGATGGCCAGCAAGATGACAATGACAAAGAAGAAGAACGTGATATCAAAGACAATGCGGTACATTTCGTAAGGATCACCAGCAGGGTCTTCAATTTCGTCGCCAATGCCGCCTCCTGCTCTTACTCCCACATACATGTGGAATAGGTAACACTAGAGAAGAACAATAGTGGCCATTCAGATAAAAGTCACGGAGCTCTGTCTTTAGCAAGATGGTCCAAACCTTCGCCTGCGGGAGGCAGGACACAGCCCTCTCCGGTGATGTCAGTATTCTGCTGCCAGCTGCTGTCCTCTGCAGCCCCTGGTCAGTGTGGGGTGTCTAAAGGTGGAAAGACTGTGGGTACGTGTAGCCTTTAAAAGATTTTTTTTAAATGAGCAGATAATAAGTTTTGAACTATTTGACACCTGTACGAGAATTCATGTAGGAAACGTCTAAGTTAAAACACCTTTGGACCCTGATGAGCATGCTTTTGCCAGATGCTCATTTTCCCTCCTTTAAAGTTGCAGCCTCCGGAAAAGGCCTCCTCCTACTTCCACATCCTCTGTGCACCCAGGAGGGCAGGGATTCCTACAGCTTCTGAGAGAAGATGACTTCTGCTCCCGTGCTGCATGGGTCATCCAGGGCAGGGATCTGCCGGATCCTAGAGCAGGGCGCTGCCCCCCCACCATCAGTCCTGCCTAGAGGGGTGAGGTTCAGAGGGAAAAGCATGGAGATAGATGCATGCTGGTCACACTGGTGCTCTAGTGACTGTTACATTGCTGTCTGATAGGGGTACCTGCCCCAAGAAAGCATAAGGTGAGTCTTTGGCCAGAATGTTACCTGTATTAAATGATCACAAGGTAGGGTAGTTCAATGTCACCTGTCCCTGACACACAGTGTTTGCCTGAAATCTCATCATTAGGAACATCTACAGATGCATGTGTCACTCTGCCAGCTCCCCGGGAGCTGTGTTCTTCTTGCCCACTAGTGGCTGGCCTGACAGGAACCTTCTGCCCCGCTAGCCTGCCACTCGCATTTTGTCAGACTATAGCGGCTGTTCTGGGAAAAAAAAAAATCCCCTGGGGCTTCCGGAAATAAACTGGGCACCAGATTCATGGGACTACACCCCTAGATTTCCGAGACAAAGAACCAAAGCTTGACTTCCAAGAAATTTAGATGTGTGTCTGTCCACATTCAGATACAGGTAATTCGCATCTTTACCACAAATGTAGGTGACAGAGACTCTCTGTGCAGTGTGCTCTTTCAACCTAGGTGTAGGTGAGTGCTCCCAAACCCTGTTTCATTCCGTCCCTCTGTCTTTCCTGGACACTTCTCCCTTTCAGAGATGTGGATTCTTCTCTAGTCTCTGTTGTCGCTGTGACCCTCCAGTTCCTCCCTACCCAGGGAGGACAGTGACCAGCTGGCCTGCGGGGGGGGGGGGGTGTCTCACTGTCATCATGTCGTCACACTTCATATCAGGCTCATCGTCATCTTCACTTTTGTTGTAGAACTTGCGGAAGAAGTTGAAGGCCACCACGGTGTAGAGGTAAACCACCACGGCCAGGAGACCCACAGTCAGAACCAGCTGTGAGCGGGAAAGAGACAGGAGAAAGGAGGTGGGTCTTCTCCACCCTCAGAGGTTCTTGGAGACCCCAAGGAAACAAGAAAGGGGACAGAGGAGGGGGTAGGAGCGAAGGTTGCTCTACTGCAAGTGGAGAAAATGGGCTATGGGGAGAAGACAGTAACACTGAGGGCTTGTGGACTAAATTCATCACCTCCAGCATCTCAGAACGTGACTGAATTTGGAGGTCAGGCCCGTAAAGAGGTAAATGAGAACGAGGCATTTAGAATCAGCCCCACTCTGATCTAACTGGAGTTCTTACAAGAGGAGGACGTTAGGACACAAAGAGACAGCAGGAGCTGCAGGCACAGAGGGAAGAGCAAGTGACAAAGTAAGAGGCTGGCCAGGTGTAAACTGAGGACAGAGGCCTCCGAGTCCACCTTGATCTTAGACTCCCAGCCTCCAGAACGGAGAAAAGATAAACGTCCCTAGTTTCCTTCCATCTATTGTTTGGGCCACCGGCCTGGTTCTGTCACAGCAGCCCTGGCAGACACATACCTGGGGATGGGACTGGGCTAAATAATCTATGAAGGCAGGTAGGACTGAATAGAAACTGTGCTAGGAGGAGGTTCCCTAGGTTTTTTACAGAGAGAGCAGGGAGCTGAGGCTTCACGATCTGGCTTCCACTCCAACGCTGCTTCTAAAGAAATTAAAGGTTGGGGCTCTCTCTCTCTCAAAAAATGAATAAACCTTAAAATTTTTTTTTTAATAAATTAAACATTCTTCGGACTGGTGGGTGTCCCTACATTACACGTTTTCATAAATAACCATGAGTGGAAAACTGTGATAGCTTTGAAGTTAGTATAAGAATTATTTATGATGGTTTAGCAAAGTGACGTTTCTCATCATCAACAAATCTGCCTAAAACCTTTGCAGGGGCACAGGGCATGCTTATTTCCAGGCTTCAGGAAGTACTACAAATGAGGACTAGGCAGGACCTGCTCATCTGGCCCATTTGACAGACTGGGGGCTGAGCCGAAGCTAGGAAGATCACAGTCTTTATGAATACAAGAAACAAATTCAGAGGCTTCTTCGAATGGTGAATAGTAACTTACCAAACCTCAGACCGCAGACCTCACAGAATGCAGTTCGTTTTAGAAACAGAGAACCTGGGCTTTGCGCCAAGGAAGAAATGGGCTAGTTCTGCCACTTAGCAGCTGTGTGGTCTTGGGTGAGACACTCAGCCTCTCTGAACTTCAGTTCACTCATCTGTCAAGTGAACATAACATCTACCTTACAAGGTAGTTGTGAGCCTGTCATAGTACTTGGCTGATGGCACCCAAAGCTGGGCATGTTGTTTTGTTTGCTTTTTACAATCTTGCCAGAGTTTATTCAGCAAGCCCATATAAAAAATTCATGGTTTCCCCTTTCCATTTAAGGTACAGTTGGGCGTAATGCCATTAAGCTGAATCAATAAAAACTGAAGTTTCAATATCTGAGTAAAGGGGAAGAAATGAATTCTGAAAGAGCATATTGTAATACTGGCATTCCACAGATCACACTTTAGGAAACACTGCCTTTATAGGATCAAACTTCCCAAGACACACACGTAAAAATACACAATGGCCTTTCTCCCAGGAACCTATAGGGAAGCATTTAGCACGCTAAGCAAATACCTACATCACAGTCTGTCATTACCTCCCCAAACTTGAGTGGTTTGAATGCGGCGGCAAATTTCTATCTCTAGCTTTTCTCTGTTCTTTTTATCTTCAACTAAAACGAGAAACACTGACTGCTGCTAGTGCCAGAAACCTAGAAGAAACAAACCACCCTAATACTTGATGGTCTAGCACCTTTTATCTTGCAGAAACTTTTTTGAGTATCGTTGACAATGAAACACTGGTTGCAGGTGTACAACATAGTGATTCGACATCTCTATTTGTTGTGCCATGCTCAGCATAAATGTAGCTACCATCTGTCGCCATGTAATGCTGTGACAATATCCTTGACTACATTCCCTATCCTGAGCCTCTTATTACCACGGCTCATTCATCCCATAACTGGGAGCCTGGACCCACAACTCCCTTCCCTCTGGCAAACCACTGGTTCTCTGTATTTGTAGATCTGCTTCTATCACCTTTCACTGTAGAACAGTTAAAGGTCAATTTGACTTTAGTTTTTTCTGGTTGGAATCCCTATTGTTTTTTAAGGCATACAAGATGATTTAATAGGTGTACACATTGTAAAATGATACAGCAATCAGGTTAATTAACAGATCTGTCACCTCACACAGTTACCATTATTATCTGTGTGTGGCGGGGCGGGGAGGGTGGTGAGAACACTTCTGATCTACTGTCTTAGCAAATTTCAAGTATATGAGACAGTATTTTTAACTATAAGCACCATGTTTTATATTAGATCCCCCAAATGTATTTGTCTTATAACTGAAAGTCTGTACTCTCTGAGCAACACTTCCATTTCCTCCAGCCCCTGGCAACCATCATTCTACTCTTTGGTTCTAGGAGTTCAATTTCTTTCGATTCCACATATAAGTGAGATCATACAGTATTTGTATTTCTGTGTCTAGCTTATCTGACTTAGCATTAATGCCATCAAGGTCCATCTATGTTGTTGTGAGTGCTATGGTTTCCTTTTTTTTTTTATTATGGCTGATTAATATGCCATTATATATACATACCACATTTTCTTTATCCTTTCGTCTATTGATGGACACTCCGGTTTTTTCCATATCTTGACTATTATGAATAATGCTTCAATGAACACGGAATGCAGATATCTCTTTGAGATAGTGATCTCATTTCCTTTGGATATATACCCCTAAGTAGGATTGGTGGATCATGGGGTAGCCCTTCATCTCATTTTTTGAGGAATTTTCGTATGGTTTTCCCAATGGCTGTACAAAGCTGGGCACATTTTAAGTTCATTCTTTTCTCCCTCTCCTACACAAAGGTTTAGAGACGTGAGGGAACTCCTGCCTCACTTAGGAAGTTGCACTTAATGAGGAACGAAATGCTAAAGAGTTTGAATTTGTTGACAGAAAGAGCCATTAGAGGATTTTAATCAAGGGAATGACCCTGACAGCACTGTAGAAGACAGACTAGACACTGATGAGACTGGACATAGCCATGACTATAGACAGATATAGATATAGACATATATGTGTATATATATATATATATATATATATATATATATATATATATATATGTAGAAGTCATTGCTTCCTAGTCAGAAGCATGTATCAGAAGTGCCTGGGAAGTTTTCTAAATACATAGCCTACTTACCAATCCCCAGGGAATGTATCAGATTCATGGAGGAAAGGGTAAACCTAAAAAGAGTCTCCAAAGTGATTCTGAGATGCCCATCACCTGCTTTCCTCCCCCCTTTCCTGAACATTTGATTAAATGTTCAGGGTTTCTAAACCAAGCTCTTAGGGCTCTTAAGTGATGGCCACAAGTTTGCAAAAACAATCTAGTAGTTCACGTGTTTGGCCAAGAAATGTGTACTATACTCTAAGACCCACAGTTGTACACTAGCAATACTACCTGTTGTTGGCTCCCCCCCCCCAATCCGTATCGAGGCCCCTCCTGTTCTGCATCAGGATAAACCCAATACCTGTTTGCCGTTGTGAGTTACAGATGACAGAATAGTCCTCAGCGTCTTGAAGCCCATTGCAATGTCTAGCAGATGGGCAGCAAAGAAGAAATTGTTGTAGTGGCCCAGGATCGACATGGTTGTATACCAGGCAAGGTAGAGAAAGGACTGTGGAAACAGAGGCAATTTAGTAACTTTTCAGGCATTCCGGCCTCATGATGGGCCCATTAAACACTCCCCCCCTTTTTTTTCCCTCATCTTTGGGAACAGAGCGAGTGAAAGCCTGTCTGCCTTACACTACTGTTCCCCAGGTATGGTGAAGGCCCTCCATCTTTCATAAGCAATCAGTGAATCTTTCTTGGCACCCCCTAGCGTGTTACCCAATGGCATCTAATGACATCCCTGGCCCTGTGGCACAGAATCTCATTTTTCCAGATGCCATACTCACGTTATCGGTAAAAACAACTCCCAGCTTCCAGATATGGTACTTCATGTCGATGGAACTCAGCCTAAAGGGAGACAAGTAATTTTAAAACTTATGTCAGAATGCAGTTAAGTGTTTAATAAGGGGAAAAATTCAGTTTTTTTCCTCTCAGGTTTAATAATCTAAATACAGCTCTGAGTTTTGCAAGCTGTATGTGTTCCCCATGAGACCGAGAATGGTTGAATCATACATCCTGAAATTTTAATTAGTCTTTCTCTTTCAGCTCTTTCAGGCATAAAAGCTGATAGGCCTTTCCATTTTTTAAGGCAGTGTTCTCCCAATATGTTAGAACCTAGAAGAAACTCCTAAGCCAGACCAGAGCCTGAGAGCACACAGACATTCTGCAGTTCCTTCCTCTGGCATGCAGAAGAGGGCTGGAAAATCAAAGGATCCACTATGGCCAGACTTTGGATTTAAACTCCTAAGCTCTGTACCATGACACCAGAGAGGCCGCCTCTGCTTTGCTTTCTTCTACTGGGCTGAAATCAAGGGCATTTTTATCCAAACCTAGGAGTTCAGCAATGCGTTCTGCTCCGTAGAGATCACCATACTTGTTAATCACCTAAAGAGAGAAGACAGCAGGGTGGGTTTGGGCCACTCAACACCATCAGTGTTTTCTCTGGCCCCGAGGTCTTCAGAGCTTTGCTACACTCTGGGCTCTTTCAAGTGACTGATAAAGACATGATTCAAAATGCAACAGGAAAAAAATTAAAAAATCAAATAAGATAACCCCCCCCGCCCCCCCCCCCCCGGAGAAAACAGAAGTGACAGAGATAAGTGAAAAACGTTTTTTTTCAAGCTAGTATCTTTTTGGAACAGAGAAACTAGTATGCAGAAAACAGTGACTGTATTAAGCTGTTTAGGGCAGCTGATTATAGCAATGGAGCCAAAACCTACATATGCTCATAAAAAACCCTTCTGTGACTTACTCTTTTTGAGATACCATCATAAAAACAACATCAAATTTATTCATGTTTGTAGATGAAGAACTTTTAAAAAAATTTTTTTAATGTTTCTTTATTTTTGACAGAGAGAGAGACAGAGTGCGAGCAGGGGAGGGACAGAGAGACAGAATCTGAAGTAGGCTCTAGGCTCCGAGCTGTCAACACAGAGCCTGATGCCGGGCTCGAAATCGTCAACTGCGAGATCATGACCTGAGCTGAAGTCAGATGCTTAACTGACTGAGCCACCCAGGCGCCCCTGTAGATGAAGAACTTAAAAAAACAAAACAACAACAAAAAAACACCCTACATTTCTTTGGTGGTCATGGAACTCTCCCCATCCCTACACCCCACTCCCAACTGACAAGGCCTACCTTTCTCTTTACAAACTTGTCCCAGTAGTTATTAGGAAAAGATCTGAAAAACAGAATAAAAAAGGGAGATACTTAGGATCAAGGCAAGCACATCAAGAAGCTTTGCAATCTGTGTCTGGATCTAGGATCTCCTTGGGTTTTGTCCTGCTCATTCGAGAATTCAGACTGATTGAGAGAGTCCCCGTCCCCACAGGTCTGATTTATGGTTTTGCTTCTTCGTGTTGACTTCTGGAATACTGGAGAGCCACTCTGCATTTTCTGCTTCAAAAGTATGGTAAAGAGCCAGAAATTGTGGCATCAGACTAGACAGAAGCAGATCCATGTCTCCTGATCCCAGTATAACTGCAACCAAAAGCCTATAGGAAAACACATGCATTCAACCTTCCTTCACTGAGTGCCTAACTTCATGTTGGTACCTGGGGTAGCTGATAGGGATATAGTGGTGGAAAGTGTAGACGAGGTCCCTAACTTCATGAAGTTTCCAGTATGGGAATCATCTTTTGTTCATGTATGTGGGGTTTTTCCTAACCAGAGCTCTCATCCACTCTATTTTCCATTCCCATATAACTCCTGTGGGGTCTGCTTTTCTCAGGGAATTAGACCCCTCTTGTCTTTTGGACGTGGTCCCCTCAACCATACCATCCCTAACCCCTCAGAGGCAATTTCTGCCCTGAGCCTAGGAACTCATACCAGCTCCACTGCAAATTGTCATTGTTCAAATTAAGGAAGGACTGTCACTTTTGGGTGGGTTGGCAAAAACCATTTAAGATACTTTTCTCCTTTCCATCCTGAAATCGATCTTTCCTGGGAGAGTTCATTGTGAGTCTAGATTGCAGCCAAGGAACCTCTGACCCTTGGTGCAGGCATTCTTACTTCTGTTTTCCTTAATCTGAGTCATTCTTATTGCCTGTGGAACATAACAGTCTCTTATTTTATAAAGACCACCCAAGCTGGTGATAAGGAAGTGAGGACATCCCTCTCTTCATGGGCCTCTCAGAAGAACAACTGTGAGCAAATGCCACTTCTCCCTCAACAAACAAGCTGACAATCTTTAAACATTTTTTTCTGTAGGGAGGGGGGAAAGGGGAAGCAACAGCAATTTCTTTGTTTCAAACATCCAAATGCCACTTAAAAGCAAAAACAGATGCTGGGGTTACAAAGTAAACTGGTAATAGGTTTTATCTCTGGAGGAATGCAAGTGATTATTTTGATTTTCTTCTTTGTACATTTCTCTACTTGATTTTTTTCACGTATTACATTTAGAGCCTAAAATAAACAAAGCAAATAAAAATCAATCCAGGCTTCCTCTGTCCACACCAATATCTCCTTTCTCTTAAATCCTTTATCCAAATGGTCTTAACATACAACTTGGCCTTGGTCACATTTGGTCCTAAGGGTAAAATTCCACGAGTGATGCCACAGAGATGCTGACTGAAGGTTCCAGGCAAGACCATTTCACAGACATGATCTTACCTTGGTCTGGGTATTCTTGTCCCCTGACTAGGTATGTAAGCTCCTTGAAGGTAGAAAACATAGTTTTACTTGATAATATACATATTTTTAAATAATATCCTTTACTTAAAATCTGAGGTAGATGGGGGCTCCTGGGTGGCTCAGTTGGTTAAGCATCTGACTTCAGCTCAGGTCATGATCTCGCGGTTTGGTTCATGAGTTTGAGCCCCATGTCAGGCTCTGTGCTGACAGCTTGGAGGCTGCTTCGGATTCTGTGTCTCCCTCTCTCTCTGTCCCTCCCCTTCTCATACTGTCTCTCTCTCTCAAATAAACATAAAAAAATTTTTAAAAATGTGAGGTAGACGACAGGGCCTTCAGAAGGGAAATGCATAAGTAAGTGCTACTTCTATATATGAATGGTCAAAAAATAATACAAGATGCTCAACCTCTTTAGAAATCAAAAAAATGCACAGTGAGATGCTATTACACACCTACTGAATTAGCAAAGTTATTTGAGTATCTTAACAAGTGTAGCAAAAAGGCAGAGAAGCAGGAACTCTCATACAGTGCTGGTTGGAATGTTAATGAAGACAAACATTTGCATACCTTACCATTCAGGAAATTCCTTTCCTGATTTCTATTCTAGAGAAACTCTTTTACTTGAGCATCGGGTATAAAAGTATTCATTGTCCCATTGTTTATAAGAGCCAGAGACTAGAAACAGTTGAAGTATCCACTGTCAGGAAAATGTATAAATACACGATACACACATGACAAGTACTTATATAATGGAAAATGCTACAGCTTTGAAAATGACCAAACTATGGCTACACACCTCAACCTGGGCAAGCTCCAGATGCACTCCTGAATGAAAGATTTCAATGACAGTATAATGCATGTAGCATAATTCCCTTTACATAAAGTTCAAAATCAGTTGACATGAAACAATGGTTCCAGGGACACATACCTAAGAGGTAAACTATATACTAAAGCACAAGAATGAATATCACTGAAGCCAGGAGAGTAGTTAAGTGGGGGTTGGGGAGAATACGATCAGAGAGAACATCCCGGACTTTGAAGCTATCAGCAGTGCTCCGTTTTTTAAAGTTTGTCGTTCATTAACAATATAAAAATAAAATAAGATAGCTCTCTTTGACATATAGTTAACTGTAAAAAGTAGGTTACGTGTATTGTGGTGCCATTACTGTGGAAACAAAGATTCATCCATCTAAAATTTTTAAAAATGCTATCTACACATTTCTCTACTCATGGGCATTGAAGCCACTTCAAATGAAAAAAAAAATCAACAAATATCCTTGTTGGAACGTTTTAGTGTAATTGTCTTATTATCTCCTTAGATCCATTCATAGAAGCTGAACTGCCTTTTTACTGAGACTTTTAGGCCAAATCACCTGTGTCACATATACAAGCATTACTAATAACTGCAGAAAGCTGACCAAAGAATCACATTATTTAAGAGTATACAAAATTTCTGTGATGTGATGACAAAGGGTCAGAAATTAGGCCTCGTGTTTTCCTTTTTTTTCTTTATTCGAGCTGACTGGCACAGACATGGAGCAGGGGACAGGCTTTTGATTTGCATGCTCACTTCTTTTCTTCCCCTTTCTAGAGACTATTTTAAAAAGCTCAGCTGGGCCTTTACAGAGCTGCCTCCCTCAGTGTGCCTGACCCTCTTTGGATAAGGAGCAATTTTCTTCTCCCAGGGTCAGAGTTGCTGTTTGCAGACATGCATATTTTAATTGGCACAGCTAAGGGTTTCAACAGTCCCCTCTGTTTACATATCTCTTTTCCTTCAACACATTAATTTATCTTCAAACTCTCATTTTCCCAGTTGGGAACACACTGGCATTACCTTCGCTAATGATGGCAGTCATTTTCTGAACAGGTAGGGAGAGGCAATGACCAACAGCTTGATGCCTACCACGTGCCAGGTGTACTGTACCAAGCATGTGACATATACTCATTGATCCTCCCAGACTGCAGGAGGTCGTAGGTATTCTCATGGCTCCATTAATGAAGAGGAAATCAGGGTCTAAAAGGCTTCATTACCTTGCCCCTTTCACAGGCAACTAAGTTACAGAGCTGACCTGGTAACCCGCCTCTGCCTGTAGAATCAATGGTCTTTCCCATCACAGTACTAATCACATACATGCCCATCAAGACAGGCTTAATGACACAGGTAGTAGCACCCCCAGCCAGATGGCTCTTTTTTAATTATTTGAGAGACAGAGAGAGAGAGAGGCGCATAAGGAGAGAGACAATCCTAGGCAGGTTCCATGCTCAGTGTGAAGCCTGACATAGGGCTCCATCCCACGACCCTGGGATCATGACCTGAGCTGAAATCTCGAGTCAGACACTTAACCAACTGAGTCACCCAGGTGCCCCCTGATGGCCCTATTCTAACTGCCCAAGGAACTGCCTATCCATCGACATTGGAAGGAGCTCTAATACTATCCAGGCTACTTCTTTGAGACAACTTCAGAGTTGGTGCCGACACAGGACTGATGCGCAGCATGGGTGCTCTGGAAATGGATCAGATGATCTCAGAACCTCTGGGTCAGGGAAGCATTCTGTATGACTCGAACATGAAAACTACTTAACACTGTACTGGACCATCTGTTCTTAGTTAAATATGCTCATCACTCCCCGACAGCCTCCAGTCCCCCACTGAATGCATAGGGATACACCACCAGCGTTTGACAGGCAATGGGCTATTTACTAGGAAGGCGGTGGAGAAAACACGTCCTAGAAACCAAAAAAAAAAAAAAAAAAAAAAAAAGGCTTCTATTAATCAGTCTCCAAGGCTGGTTAAGAACATGCCATTCTGTTTACAGTACAGACGCCTTTCCCTTTTTGGGATGGAGGTGAGGGGACACTTACGGTGTGTTGATTACCAAGCGGTCCCACTGCCCCTTGATGTCATCTTCAGATGGCTGTTCAGTGATATACAGGCCATCGAACTCCAGCTTCCTGGCAATTTCTTTTTCTCTTTTGAACACCACCAAAGGGACCTACGAGTGGGAAGACACTGCTTACTCAATGCAGGCTTTCTAATTCAAACACCCTCTCCCAAGCATTTCTCGCAAATTAACCTTTCCCATTTGAGGGGGCAGTAATCTCTTATTTTTGAAGTTTATTGTTTTTAGTAATCTCTACACCCAACCTGGGGCTCAAACTCACAACTCTGAGATCAAGAGTCTCATGCTCTACCAACTGAGCCAGCCAGGCAGCCTGGGGGCAGTAATCTCTTTGTAGTAGGATTCTCAGGGTGCCTAGTTGTGGGTCCAAAGTCAAATCTCTTCTCACTCCTTTGGCTAATATGTTTCCTTCTCCAAAAATCTGGAGCCACCCTCATCTTGGGCCACCCTTTAAGGTTTGGGTTAAATAGCTTGTAGTAATACAAACTGGACTCCTTGACCCATCCTGGGGAGAAGGCCATATTTAGACCAGTCTCTGGGCCAAATGAGTTAGGTACCCTAGGACTCCTAGGCTGGAGTTGAAACATGACTTAGAAAGAAAATGAACTATTCTAGAATGGATTGCTCAGCCACAGAATACCATGGAATGTTCCAGCCCCCTTCAATGGCTAGGGTCATATTGATTTCATGGCGCTGACGTTTGGTTGATGAAACATGGGGGTTTGCTAGCAGGGATGAGAGGATTCACTGGGCTGTTATTGAAGTTTTCTTCCTGAGAGGAACACAGTTATTGGTTTCCTATTACCATTCCCCATTCTCTTACATTTGGAACTTTGATTTTAGCCTAGAGATGGTGGCATGGCTATGGTGGCCTACCACAGAAAAAAGTAGAAAAGGAGGGGAAACTTGCTTCAACCATCAACAGACATACAATAATTCAAATAAGGGACAGAGTTAGTGAGGTCAGAGGGTGCTACTGAAATCCTAGGAAATGAGAATTCAGAATAGCCAGGGCTCCTATAGCCAGGAAAGCTTAATGCAGACAGAGCCAAGGCTTCTCATTCAGCTGGAAAGCCACTGGTTACTTGGCAACATCCCTCAGGCTTTGGTCTCCAAACGGGTTCTTCCAATAACTCTTTCTCAAAGCTCACGTTATCTATAAATACCCATGCTATTCCTTTATTTCCAAGGGAAAAAAAAGACAAAATTTAGATAGTGATTTGTAAAGAGTTGCTTCTTGCCCTTTTTATCTTTAACATGACAAAACAACACCAAGGAAAGAAAAGACTAATGACAGGAAGGTGGCAAAGGCTAATAATAGGCATTGCACCCTGTGAGGAACTGATGATCGCTTGCTAGTTAATGGATGAGGTGGGAGGGAAAGCAAAGATAAAGCTACTCTGACTAATACCTGCTATATTGTGAAATGACTCTGAATAGTCATCATCATCATAATCATAATCATAATACTATGAAGTTTTAGAGCAGTACTCATCTCTGGAGTTTGAAGCATTCCCCCCTTCAGTCTTCTAAGGATTTGTATATCCTTGTAAGTAGGACTTCCACATCTTTATTCCCTAGATAGTGTTTACCTTGTGTTTTCTCTAGGTCACTGGTATATCTGCACTGAATCCAACAAGCTGAGCCCTAGGATGGTAAACTAAGGTAAACCACTAACACTCTAGTGGTTACTATGTTTGTGTTCTGGGTCCCTCTATACATTTTAGTTCATTTAATACTCCCAGCTACTTTTAGGGGTTGTGCTATTATTATTAACACTCATATGTACAGAGGAGGAGATAGGAATGGTGAGGTTAAGTGGCAGAACTGTAAGTCCCACCCAGGCAGCCTCCAGAATGTGTGCTCTCATCATTACAAAAGAGTCCTTAGCGTGGATTAGAGCAAGTGGTCTCCCCACTGGGGTAGCTAGACTTCCCACATGATACTACAGTTCCTGGGGACGAAGAGAGGGCCACAAAGATAGGAATATATGTTTGGGGCTCTTCCCAGGAGAAGATGGCTTAGTGTATGGCCAAGGAGACTTCCTACTTACGAAACAAAATGTAATGAGAAAAAAGATGTGGTATAGTAGCAACAGAACCAGACTTAGAAGGCCAAAAATACTATGATTCACATGAATATATAAAGATTCATATAACTATAGTAGTGTCTGAAGATGGCTCCCGTGAACTATGTCTCCTTGTATTCACGCCCTTGTGTGGCTCCCCCTCATCTCCTGTGCAACCATGAATCTGGGCTGACCCTGTGACTTTCCGTAAGCACCAGAAGGCAGTAAAGTGACACTGTGACAGTTCTAGGCCTAAGCTTTAAAAAGGCTAGCAGCTTCCATTACTGTGCTCTTTTTGGAAAACCCCAAGCCGTCATATGCAAGAAGTCCAGCTACCTTGCCAGAAAGAGCATACAGAGAGGCCAAACGGAAGGGGGAATGCTCTGAGTCTATACGGAGAGAGGTCCAGCTGCCCCAGCTGAGCCCAGCCTTCCAGCTGTTCCCTTGACAACACTCCAGGTGTGAGAGTGTGCCATCATGGACAGTCCAGCCCAGCTGAGCTGACAGATAGTTGCTGACACAGCTGCCTTCACACAGAGCAGAGGGATTGCTCAAATGTGCCCAGCCAAGTCACAGAATCTTAAAAAGTGATCGTTATTTTAAATGACTAAGGTCTCGGGAGGATTTGTTACACAGCCCTACATAGCTGAGACAGTAATCCATCAGTAAGTTTACTTCCGACATCTGAAGTAGTTAAAAACCAATAGATTTTGAAAGGTGAAAAGCATTTTTATAGAATTCCAACATAAGTTCCAAGATCAGAAGCGGCTCTCATTACTAGCTGCATGTGTGACTTAGCATGATGACTCTAATCCTATGAAATTCAACAGGAAGTATCTGAAAAGGGACTCCCGGAGTAAGGCTTCTTACAGCAGGGTGTGAATACAGATCACCCAGGAGGGCATGTAGAGTCGTAGCTTCTGAGGTAAAAGGCCAGGGGTGGGGCAAGATTCTGCAGTTCTAACCAGCTCCCCGGTGATGGCACTGCCACCACTCTCTGAACCTCAGGCTACAAGCAAAGTCCTGGAGAATAAAGGGCTCGCTGGGTTCAAAATGATGCATCCTCCCCAAGGAGTCAGATTAGATTCAGAGTAGCCAGCAACTCACCTTCAGGCAGTAATAGCCCACCACACAGACCAAAGAGATGATGGTGTGGATAATGGCCAAGGCCCGCAGTGCTGGTGCCATATACCCAGTGCTCTCCTGTAGGACAAAGAACACCATCGCTTCTTCCTCTTCCTCATCATTAAAGGAATTCCACAGGTTTGCAACGTCCTCTGTCTCTTCTTCTAAAGGCTCTTCAGTGACCTGGCCCAAGACACACACTTTCTTACAAACATCAGAAAGTACCTCTGCCAGTGGGCTCTCCCCCCATTTTTTCAGACTGCTAGCATATGCTATACACATGGTAGTAATGCAGCATTATTTGCTGAGGGAATGAGGTTTTAGGTAACTTATTCCTAGGAATCTCCAATGTCTATCATAACTACAAAGAAAATTTCCGAGAGACAAATACTATCTCTTGAAAAACAAAAAAAGTTACGAGAGCTGGGGTGCCTGGGTGGCTCAGTCGGTTAAATGCCCGACTCTTGATCTCAGCTCAGGTCTTGATCTCAGGGTGGTGAGTTCAAGCCCCGCATTGGGCTCCGTGCCCAGCGTGGAACCTACTTTAAAAAGGAAGAGGAGAGCTTTACTACATGTGCTATGATCCCTATATCACAGGAGGTAATTTCTGAAATGCCGTGGCCTGGGAGGAGGCGAAGACACGAACGTGCACATACACAACTGCGTGCGCTCGCACATAGTCGACATTTTTTCATTCTTTTTTTAGATGCCTTTGACATGCATGCCTTCAACTGCCATTCTTACACAGATGGCTTCCAAATGTACACCTGTGAGGCTTTCCACCTGCATTTCCATTGCCTGCTGGCTACCTTCCCCTGGATGACTGTCTGCAGTCACTTCAACCTCAGTATGTTTAAAGCCAAGCTTTGCTACACGCCCCTCTACAGACTTCCATTTTTCCTCCATAGGCAAAGTGCCGGACTATAGGCAAAGGAAAGCCATTATTAGTTCAATCTAGTGGCAGGTTGATGTAGATTAAAGCAAGGTTTATACAAATCAGACTGATGGTTTTAGATAAGGAGGGAGAGAGGCAAAAGTTAAAATAGCCAGTTAAAGGCTGTGTCAGGAATTCAGGACCTAGCATTCATTTATTCATGCCACTAACATTTATTATGTGCCTATGGTCTACAAGACCCACTGAGCAATGTTCAAAATCTTTATTTATCCTGATTAGTCCCTTTTCCCATATCCCCAAACCAACTACTGTTAATTCTTCCTTCATAATAGTTCTAACATATGGACCAATTATAATGGCTTTCTGTTACCTTATCCTTTAAGGAAAAAAACTTGTATTTACTATTCATTTTGAAATGCATTATAGTGCCTAATACAGGGTCTAGAATATAGTAGGCACCCAACAAATATTTGGAGAATTTATTAAGTAATGACTAGAACAAGCTTAAACTATGGAGATGACGCCCTAACTGGCCTTCCTTGCAAGCAGTGTCTCCATTCTTCCAAATGTTAAAGACCATATCCTTTTTGGAAGCCAGTGACTTAGAGATTTCCTTAGATATTAGAATTTCTGCTCTAATTAAGGGCATAAGTTCTATTCTGATTTTTAAAAAGTATATAGTATAGTGAGCAAATAACCCCTAAATGCAGTATCACCTTGTAAAAGAGCAGGATGAAGTTGATAGCGAAGGCTACAAACAGAGCGAGGAACCTCAGGTTGTAGAAATTCCTGGCCAGGTAATGCTGCAAAGGAAAGGACAGGCAGAAGTAGAAGAGTTCTGGAAGGGAAAGAGACCTTCCTTCCCTCCAACAGGAGACCTTTTCTGGTTAGAAATTTGCACGGGACTGGCCCTACTCCTTGGTAACCATTGTACTAAGACAGTGCTGGACTTCTTATGGCTTATTTGGGGAGAAACAGGAGCCATTGATTTAGAAAAGTGGCTCAGAATAATGCTAAAAGGAACTCTGCCCTGGTTTACCCCTCAGGGAATCAAAAGCCTAAACAGGTCACTAGCAGAGGACCAAAATGCTGCTGTTAGGGTGCGTGAGTGCATGCGCACTCTATGCAGACGGTAAGTCTATTTAGAAATGAGTTTTCTATGCCCACAGAAGAGCCTTGCAGCTCCCACCCTGGATGTAGCCAGTCTGTGGCCTAAAGTCTTTGTCCCCTTGCAAGTCACCGCCTCTCCCTCTCCCTCTGCCTCTCCCCCTCAAGGTAACATTCCCATTGCCATCTTCCCTAGAAAAATCAGCACTTGGGGGCACCTGGGTGGCTCAGTCAGTTGAGCTTCTGACTTCGGCTCAGGTCATGATCTCACGGTCTGTGAGTTCAAGGCCTGTGTCGGGCTCTGTGCTGAGAGCTCGGAGCCTGGAGCCTGCTTCAGATTCTGTGTCTCCCTCTCTCTCTGACCCTCCCCCATTCATGCTCTGTCTCTGCCTTAAAAACAAATAAAAATTAAAAAAAATTAAAACAAAAAAAGAAAAATCAGCACTTGAGGACTGGAATGATAGCAGTTTGGGAAAAGCTCTCAGTCTCTCTGTGTAGGAGGCTCTCACCAATGGTGTTGGGGAAGGTGTTGTCCTGACCATCAGCAGCTGCACCTCAGTGGGCAGTTTGTCAGAGAAAGGACATTACAAGCTATGCCGAGGGCTGATTGCAGGTGGAACAACAAAGCTTCCAAGGAGTAACAGGAGAAGCTAACATAAGAATATTCTTTCTGCATCCCAAATGGTCTGGCCGCTTCTGAGCTCTGGACTATGACAGGCTAAGTGAGCACATAACACACGAGAGCTCACTGGCAGAGAGCACAGGGCATCCAGTGCTGGGTAGAGGGGCTGGAGCACTTGGCTTTCCCCAGGCTAGCCTCTTTTCCTTTTCCTCCAACACAAAAGGAAACAACAGATGAATGAGAGAAGAAAAGGAATGAGAAAGACAAGGAAGCATAACGAAGCAAACAGTGAAACAGAATCAGTGACCACTCGTCTGAGGTCTGCACCGGGAGCATGGCCAGGCTAGAGTGCTTACCAGTAACTTGGTCTGATAGATTTCCAGCCCTTTGAAGAAATTAGCCATGAAGGCTTCAGGCTTCTCAACTTTCTGGCCCCGTCGCCGCTTCTTCTTCTTTGTCACTTCTGCCCACAGGGCGTCAGCTTGCTCTTCCTCCTTGGCCATACCCTCCTTCTCCCCATCTTCCATGCTGTACGAACAAGAAGCCCACTCAGCACAGAAGGGCAGCAGGGGGCCTGGCCCAGATAGGGAGACTACATTAAAAAGAAATCTTGTAATTACTCCTTGAGGGTGGGAACCTCAGGTCTGTATCATTCCACAGTGCCTGGATGTCAATTTTGCATTTAACGAGCTGTGCCCACTTGGATGAGTCACAATCATGGGCATGTGTCAGTTGTAAATATGTTTGTAGTCTTCTTAAATTCAGCTAAACATTTTTTTTTAACCTTCAGAAAAGTTGTCTTTAAATTTTTTTTAAATGTTTATTTTTGAGAGAGAGACAGAGCATGCATAGAGGAGGAGCAGAGAGAAAGAGAGAGACACAGAATCCGAAGCAGGCTCCAGGCTCTGAACTGTCAGCACAGAGCCTGATGCAGGGCTTGAACTCACGAACCACAAGATTATGACCTGAGCTGATGTCGGACGCTTAACCGACTGAGCCACCCAGGTGCCCCGAGTCCTTTACTTTCTTAGACTGCTGGAATTAGTAATAGTACCTTTCTTCTAAGCTTGTGGTAGGAATTGAGATGCTGTATAAGAGATCTTAGCACAGACCCTGGCATGTAATATGTATTCAGTATCTTAGCACCACCATCAGCATTATACAAAGTTGCTAAGTGTGGTTATTCAATAATTTGTTTGGCGCGATGGTGAAATCCTGGTCTATTGGTGCAATCACAAAGTTAACAAGACCAACAGAATGTGTTTCTTGTATAGCTGGGGTAAAAAGAAGTATGTCCAGGACTTGTACAGTATGTGTTTCCTGCATTAAGGGAAATTAAGTTTTCTACCTACCATTGCAACAGAACAGTAGGTGCTATATCAAGAGCTATGTGCTGTAGCACCTCAAGTAGACGAAGCTACTAAGAACTTACTCTGTCTTCTCAGGCTCCACTTTTCCTTCTGCTTCATGTGATGCTTTCATTTCTGCTGCCTAGACAAAAATAACAGGTAAGTTTTCCTCAAGTTAAAGAGATCATGGTAATGAGCCATATATGGCATTGGCCATTTTCATCTCCTTGGTCACAAGTCCTCATGGCTTTCTCTCTTCAGAATGTCTCTGCTCTTCTCAGGATCACGGGACATAAGTGTCCTGCTACGCATCAAGCTACTCTGGAGAAATGCCAACACAAAGATTTCAAACTTAACAACTCAGTCGTCCTCATTATTCAACTCAGAGAGAAAACCTGTGTTAGGACCCCATGGCCCTGGTCCTACTGCCCCACGTGGTCAGGGTGAGATGGGACACAGATCACACCAGGTCCAATCCAGAAGCTGCTTCCACCAGGTTCCTGCCTTGTCTTCAATCCTCTTAACCACCACAATCCCTCTGAATGGTGACCATTGCACTTAGAATAAAATTTCAGCTCCGCACTGAGCTATGTGGTCTATGTGATCACGGCCTTTCTCTCCATCCTTGTCTTGTACCCACTTGACTTGTTTACTACACCCAAGCACCCGGACCTCCTTTTCTTTCCTGGTACATTCCAAATCCTTCCCTGCACCAAGGCCTTTACACAAGCCATATCCTCTGCCTGAAGTATGACTACCCTCGTCTTTCCTGTGCCTGTCACCCTTCAGGACTTGGTTCAGATGATGTATTTTCAGAAGTCCCTTGGCCATCCTATTCATACCAGGGCCCACATTCACTTTGTAACACATGACTTTGTTCTTATCTTTCAGCATGTGTCACAAGCAATAATTATTTTATCGATTTGTTGTCTTCTTCCACTAGAAGTTAAGCTGTTTTAAAGCAAAAATTTTGGGGGCGCCTGGGTGGCTCAGTTGGTTAAACGTCCGACTTCAGCTCAGGTCATGATCTCGCAGTCCGTGAGTTCAAGCCCAGCAGTGGGCTCTGGGCTGACAGCTCAGAGCCTGGAGCCTGTTTCAGATTCTGTGTCTCCCTCTCTCTATGACCCTGCCCTGTTCATGCTCTGACTCTCTCTGTCTCAAAAATAAATAAATGTTAAAAAAATTTAAAAAATGTTTTAAAGCAAAAATTTTGTCTCTCTTGTTAACCAATGGATACCCATACACTAAGAATCCAGCCTGGCATGTAGTAAGCCAAGAATGAATTTCTATTATGTATCAAACTCTGTCTGGGGCCTGGGGCTACATCAGGGACCAAAACACAGTAAATAATTTTGCACCAAGGCCTATGGCTCTGATGCTTCCATCCCTGACTCTCCAAAATTAGGTGCGAGTTTTCCCCTATACATTTTCTTTACCTGGCACTCCTCCTTCCTAATATTTTTCATGCTTGTACTGACTTCCACAATGTCCTTTTTTCCCCACTAAATCATAGGGATGATGCACTTCTCATTCACCATTGTATCCTCAGAGTCCAAAACAGTGAGAAGCACATACTAACTATTTAATAAATACTAATGAAATGAATGAATAAATGTTGTCTTTGGGCTCTGATGTCTTTGTACTTCTCTCCACATTGTTTTTAGGGCCAGAACGGTGCTGTGAGTCGGATGCTGCAGTGGAGGGGAACACCCAGAACCTTCCATGACCAAGGGGACTCTGAATTACTGTTATTCCCTTAATCTAGTCAAGTGATCAAAGTCCAAATTGGATAGTGGGTGCATCTCAAAAATAAAAATGATGCTAAATCATATGATATCATTTGGACCTTTTGGGACACTGCAGAAGTATTGTCTCAAAAGAAAGGTCTCTCCTTATGCTTTGTAGATTTCTCCCACTATCTGAAAGTTTGCTTTATACTTCACTTTTATGAAAGACCTCCATCAGTACCTGTTGATGCTAAGTGAAAGAAATCCAGAAAGGATTTTTGCTTTTATGAAATGATAAACTTTTCTTTGCTTTATGCCATTTCTGCTTACAAAAGGTTTTTACAGGAACGCTCTGATTTGGATAGTGAAGGAAACCTACACCTGGTTTTCTATGCTTTCGGTTCACTGAAGAAACCTGTATGCCATGAGAACTAACCTTCTAACAAAGATGTGGAAGGCCATCAGCTGTGAACTCTACAATGTCAGCTGAAGACCACTCAGCAGCAAGACCCTGAGACAACCATCTGAGTCTTGCTTTCCCCAGACCTGGAAACTGCAAGATCAGGATATGGGAGAGCTGGTATCTGCACGGTTTTCCTGGGGAATTGGTATCAGAGCTGATTGCAAGTCTATTTCTGGGCATAAGTAAAGAGGACAGAACAACTTATGCTTACCTGTGCTCTCCTTTTCTTCTGTACAGTACTCTCTAGTGTAGGGGGTTCATCCTTGCCAATAATCTCAGAGAGATCACCCAAACCCACTTCAGGCCCATGCTTTAAGCCACCTTCTTTCTTTGAGCGGAATCCAAAGAGATCTGACATGATATCTGCATCTCCTTTCTCACCCTTGACGAAGTGGACTAGTTCTGGTGTAATACCTGGCTCAGTCACCTCTGCCCGCTCAGCCTCCATGGCATCGTCATGGATACCAAACTGGGTTGGGTCAGGCATGTCACCCAGGATCTTGGTCACTCTGATGTTCTTTGCCCCTTCCACTAGGCCCCCTCCAAACACTGTGTTCCAGAGGATCTGAAAGATTCCTCCCAATATGGTGAAGAACAACTGGAATAGCCCCACAAATAACATCCAGAAGAAAGAGAAGAACACCTTCACCAGCTCCTTCACGGTCATCTTCTTCACCTTCCTGTACTGCTTCCTGAAGTTCTTCAGGGTTGCCTTCTTCAGGAAGTTGGCAACGTTTTTCTTCACTGAGGCACAGGCCATGGCAAATGCAGAGGCAGACTCAAAAGACTTGTCATCCTCCTCTTCCCCCTCAATTTCTAACGTGTAAGAAGAATCTTCATCTTCCCCCTCTTCTTCTGGCCTTTCGGCTGAGTCAGATTCAGAGATCTGAGACGCTAACTGCATTTCAAAGATGGTATCCTCACAGAAGTTCACAAACAGTTCCATCTTTTCTTGCTCTCCACCTTCATTGACCACATCAAAGATGAACTGCCGCTTAGATTCCTTCACTTGGGGCTTCTCCCACTGGGTTCGACTGGATTCACTGATCTCAAAATAAACGCGCTCAATTTTCTTGGCCCCACCCATGATCTCAATACGTCCTAGGTAGGGTTCGAAGTAATTTAGTACACTTTCCGCTGGGTCCAATAGGCACTTAAGGCGAGAATCATTTGGCATGTGTTCGGAGAGATTTGTCAATAACACTGCCACATTAAACCCTATGTCCTTGGCCGGCTCATGAAACCGGTCTACAAAATCAATGTAATTAAACATATCATTCTCATCAGCTTCTGCACATGAAAGAAGAAAGTCAATCTCTGACTGTGTGTACTGTTTTTGTCCTTCCATGGCCTTCTGGAATTCTTTTTTGGAGATAATCCCTTTACCATCTGGGTCATATTCTTTGAAGGTGTCTGAGCTGGTTAGGTCTTTAAGTTTCAAGAACATGTCAAAGAATTTCAAGATCATTTCTACATTGGTAGATGACTCTACCAGCGTGTCAACCATCTGCTTGCCAATAGTTCCATTTACCACATTCCCTGTGAGGCAGGTTCAAAAAGACATACAAATATATAAATAAACCCAAGTCATCATGTAACTGGTCAGGTAGCTACCTCTAGAAGAGTTGTATGTCCAATGAGTCGGCCCTTTTCTGACCATGATGGTTTAGAAATGGGTAGGACGGAGCAGCAAGCCATAAAGACTACACCACTAGGAGCCAAGGGGGAAGAAACAAAGGGAAGGAGGAGATGGCCACGCCAGTGCCTTTTATCTGGCCTGGGGCCTGGGAAGTGGTTTCATTATCAGATTATTGGGGACACATAGGGATAAGTGGTGCCCCCTTATCCCCTTAGACCTAGGAGGGTGCCCAACTAGATGGCTGGCATACACACTGGCAGCCAGATGTACTGAAAAGCAATGGGGAGAAGGAGAGGATAGGGTAGAGCAAAGCTTGGAGGTTTTCCCCAGTTCATTCTGGCTTTCCTATTGATATAAAATGAGTTGGTTTCAGGCTCTGTCCATCAGACCATGTGCCCCTCACTCATTTTTTTTGTTTCTGAAAATTTGGCTTTCTAACCAACGTCATACGGCATCAATGACCTGCCAGAAGGACAATCTGCGTGATTAGTATGGTTAGTGCTCAGACCAATTACAGTTGTGTGAATGCCTAGTTATACCAAACAGCCCAACCTTCCAGGAGGGACAGAAGCATCACCACCATGTCCTGAAGGAGATCCAAGAGTTCCTTCAGCAGCTCGATCTGATTGGAATCCTAGAACAGAAACAGGAGATACCCCTGAGCTATCTGATCCCTCAGCAAAGTATAGGGCAGTGAGCAAGAGCCTGCTCTGGAAAGGTTAGGTGAAGGTTGCGTCCATTGTGAATGTGGACGTCGTATCATCCACTGTTTGGAGCAATGGGGAGGCTCACTGCTGCAGGACTCATCCAATAGAGCTCTTCTAGTTTCCCTTTTATCAGCACAATGTGGCAGAGACACCACTTGTTGTCCAAAACTATGGAACAACCCAATCCACTGAAGAGGCATCAGTTATCTCTACGAGTGCATGTTGTTCTTTATACTGGCGAATTATCAGGTGAGCTTTTGGGGAATACTATTGCAGTCCAATTAAGGTGTCAAGGTTATAAACACCAAGTGGGTTCTCCTTTCTTTCTGGATTAATTTAGGGTCTCCTGATTCTAATTGGTGGTGATCTGGCTGCCACTGGTCCCTTAAAATGTTATATAATTGAGGCTATTCCTCTGGAGGGTTTTGATACTAGTCTGTTTGGTTTTCACTTCAGCATTGCAGACGGGGCATTGCCAAGTTACCCCTCTGTTTTCAACTCTATGTCACAGAAGGAAAATAATCCTTGGAAAATAGGAGGTGGGCAGTCTCAGGGTGAGATTAAAAAATGCATTCTGGGCCACACTTCTTGTACAGACTCTCTCTCTCACAAATACACAGTTCTTTGTCTAGTCTTTCAATCAGAAGGATTGCCCCCTCTTTGGTGTGGGTCATAGCCATACACAGAATATCACAGAAGTGTGGAATATTAAGAGCTGGAAGAGACCTCACATCATCTGTTCTAATTCCCAACATTTCAGAGATGATGGAACCAAACACCAGGAAGGGGGAGTGACTTCCTGAAAGTCACCAGTGAGGAGGTTGCAGGGCCAGGCTCCCGTCTCCAGAGCCTCTGCACTGCACTGCCCTGGCTGGGCTGACAGGAGTGGACCTATTACTGCCAAATTAGCAGCGCTCCCAAGAGCTCTCTCCTCCCATTAAGGCCAGAGTCAAAAGGGGAAAAATGAAAGGGTTATATAGCACATTCCAGAAGAGAGGAGGCAGATGTGACAGCCTTGAAAATTTTAGATACACATGACTTAAATTAATGCTGCAAATGTTACTCTAATCAGCCTGAAACATATCCTGAAGTTCTCCCTCATGGGTTGCCATGGAGAGAGGTGATCGACAACCACATACACTACATTTATTTGTTCATAATAAATGCTCTGAGCGATTCTGATTCATCTTGCCAGAGAGATGGGGAGTGAGAAGGAAAGGCAGAGACGGGGGGTGGGGGGGGGTGGGGAGGGGAAGCCAAGGTAAGAAAGAAGGGATGTATGAATTACAGAGACATGCAGACATTTGACAGACCCAGACAGGGCTGATAGATTGTCATAAATTGACAAAACAGTGACGAGGAAGCATAAAGGATTAGCATCATAAAAAGCAAGTGTTGAGGCAATTATGAAAGGACAGTTTGGTGGGACACAAGGAAGGAAGCTGCATCCATGCAAAACCTGTCTGGCCCCCCCCCCCCCCCCGACCCCACCCCACTCCCCAGGCATTTCTTCCTGTCTCCCATTGAAGCCTCAGTTTTAAAAGTGAGATCTAATCTGCAAGGCTTTTCTAGCCATTTGATCAAGCAGCCACATCCACACGGGGGGGGGGGGGGGGGGGGGGCGGGAATACCAAGGGGTGGGGACTGATTTCACATTTCACACCAATGACACAGCAGGGAAGGGCCACAGTACCTGAGAGAGTTTCATCTGCATGTTAGCAAATACGTGCAGGAAGCCGACCACTGCATCCCACAGCCTGCTGTGAGCCAGGCTCTGTTGGTTCCCAATGCAAGGGCCCTATGGAAAGGAGGGCATCCTTATTTCACTTAAACATTATGAGCCGCTCTGCAACTTGCCCTAGTAAAGGCATATGACACCTGCTTCTATTAGCAGATAGCTCCTTCCAAAAGGCATCTATTTTGTGGGTCAGTATTTTCCCAAGGTATTCCTTTTTGCCCCCTATTGTGGGAACCTAGACCTACAAAACACCACTAGGAATTTCACAGTGCAGTGATTTTCAGGTATTTTTGTGTTAGCTTCAGAATGTGTTCTTCAAATAAAATACTACAACGAAGAACATGATTTAAGAGTTAAATGCTCTGGTTGATACAGGACTGAAAACCCGTCCTGCCCACCTCTCACCTACACCTTGGCCTAAGAGGGATTCTGAGGAACTTCAGGCTTCCACAATTTGAAAAGCAAGCCCTACTGTTTTCAGTCAAAGCTATACATAAAATGCATGATCACAGAGCTATCAGGTAAAAAAAATGTGGATAATATCGCTAATGTTCAACTGCCTTTAGGGTCTTCATATCATTAACGTAAACTTTAGATGGAATATCATCTCTACCTTTTCTGAAAGCCAAACATAGAGGGATGACTTCATTCCCAGTTTGCATTTTCCGTTAATAACCTTTCCTCTTTTTACATTATTGAATCAACACTTAAAAAAATAAACTGTTTGGAATTCTCCCACATGGGAGGTTTGTCTATTCTTTCTTATATATTTAGTCATTTATTCACATTAATATGGACTTCACATCTTCATCTTCTGCTTTGGGTTATCATCCAATACTACTTTATTTATTTTGTCACTCAAATTTTTCCAGTTTTGGCCACTGTGTCCCTTGGACATAACCCCCCCCCCCTTTTTTTTTTTTTTTTTTTTGCATTTCCTTGCACTATAGGATTCTCCAGGCTCATCCGATAGATTTCTTGCCCCAGCACTTGGACCAGCCCTTTCTCCAAGAAGCCTGGTCCCTCTCACTGGAGAATGGTATTAGAAGCCATTAGAAACCAGCTAGTTGTGCTTGCTTCTACTGCGATGTCATTACTTTAAGGCCCTCTCAGCTGACAGAGTAGCAGGTATTTGTGTATACAAAATATATAGAAATGTTTCTATCTGCATTAGTATTAAGTTGAGCATGAACTTAGCATACTGATGTAGCCAACTCTAATGCATTTCCACTGGGGTCATCTGGCTGCTTCTCCTTGTGTATCTGTAACCTTCCATTCACCAGGGGGAAACCTTGCCCCTGCCATTTAATGACTGCTCACTTCCATTATATATGTAGAATGGGTACAGAATTATTAGCACAAGAAAAACTTTAGCAACTAAAGTGTTCATGTACAGTTCCTTTTGCCTTTGGTCTTACAGTCTGTATTCATTTCCAAAGTTTCTTAGGTCAGTATCTTATTCCCCACCCCTTCAGGGAGATCATTTTTTACATTTTTTTATACACTTAGATTCTTCTGTCATTTTCTGCCTTCATTTCTCATTATTCACTCTTCCTTATAGTTTATTTTGTTTTTATCCTTTAACTCATCTCCAAATCACTCTTCAATAATAAATTTCCAAAAAGAACACATGTAGCATCTAAAGTTCTAGAAAAGCCTTGGCAGAATGTCCAGGGGAGAGGGCAGCACAAGAGATATTGCCTGCCTTCCTAAGTCATCTAAGCTTGTTGAAAAAATCATCGTTCGTGTGCATTTGGTGTCTGATCCGTAGAAGCCCCTAGATTATTTTTGGAACAAAACCAGCTGTTGTAAGGAACTTACATTCACCAAAAATAAGCTTTTTTTTTTTTTCCCCTTTTGGGTTAAGTGCTCTAAGGGAAATTCTGAAGATTAGAATGGGTTCCACAGAGAGCAAATCAAATGCCTGTCAAATCTGTTCAATGCCCTTCACAGGTATTTCACATTCTGTCACCCTTCAGATCAGTCACCTGCTTCTACCTTTCTCTCGCCATGTTCTTACAATCCTTGAGTAAAACAAGGCCTGATCTCTCCCTTAAAATATTCCAAGTTGATAGTTCTGTATGTAGTTTAATAAGCAAATATAATTGGAGTGTGCTGGTTGGCTCATGAGATGGTTTTTAAAATATATCTTGTGGGGCGCCTGGGTGGCTCAGTCAGTTAAGCAGCCGACTTCGGCTCAGGTCATGATCTCGCGGTCCGTGAGTTCGAGCCCCGCGTCGGGCTCTGTGCTGACCGCTCAGAGCCCGGAGCCTGTTTCAGATTCTGTGTCTCCCTCTCTCTCTGACCCTCCCCTGTTCATGCTCTGCTTCTCTCTGTCTCAAAAATAAATAAACATTAAAAAAAAATTAAAAAATAATAAAATAAAATAAAATAAAATAAAATAAAATAAAATAAAATAAAATAAATCTTGTATTACATCCTAGAGGACTATGATATGGCTACTGATATCATAGAAAATTATGCCTGAATACACCCTGTTTTTACAGTTGTTAGACCACTGTAGGCAATGACCACAGGCTGTTGTAAACAGCGAAAGAGCACTGCAAGATCTAAATGTTCAACTTGAAATTCATTTCTAGACTTGACTGCCACTGGACAGAGTTTATGTGCTGCTAAGTTACCTTTTCCATAGAGTGAATTTCTGAGAAACTAGTAGGCTGTCATAAATTCTATTTTTGATCTAAAGACTCAGGATAACCCCATTTATACCTTTATTCCTTCATTCTATCAATTACTCCACTCCATTCTCCATGCTTACTGAACACCTAGGATGTGCTGCTTGTGCTAGAAATGAAGAATTTTAGGTTGAATGAGAAATTTTATGCCTGCAGCAAGTTTTCAGTCCAGAAGGGAAAGGAAAACGTAAGTAGATAAATGCAGAGTAGGACAACGCTATGACTAGGTCACAGAGAGGGAGATTAACTATAGCTTCTCATAGAGGGTAGTGCTGTTGGGAGTACTCCCGTACAACTGGCTCCTATCTGTCGATAAATATTGTCAGTGCTAGGGCCAGATGCACAGTCCATATATGCATCCAAATATTCTGTATGGGATACAGAACATGGGAATGTTAAAAATGTTCTGTTTTCAGGCATGCATTCTATAGCACATACCTGGATGTATTCTGTAAGAGAATTGAAAATCTGCTTCGTGACTGCCAGAGCTTTGGAAAAGTTGTGCTGTCCAGATTCATCAATGATGTCCTTCCCTGAATAATACCAGTAGAAATCACTGATTGATTCCTAAGAATAAACAAGTAGAGTTTAGTATTTCTCAAATTGCAGTCCGTGATGCTAAACCCAATGCTCAGGAAGCGTACAAGAGAATCCTACATTTTTATGACCTCTTTGTAGAGATAGAAACCCAGGACTCGGGCCACCTGGGTGGCTCAGTCAGTTAAGCATCCAACTTCTGCTCAGGTCATGATCTCATGGTTCATGAGCTTGAGCTCAGTATTGGACTCTGTGCTGACAGCTCAGACCCGGGAGCCTGCTTCCGAGTCTGTGTCTCCCTCTCTCTCTGTCCCTCCCCGACTCATGCTCTGTTTGTGTCTCTCAAAAATAAATACACATTAAAAAAAATTAAGAAAAAGAGAGACTCAGGACTCTGAGAAAGCACAGACGTATCTCATCCCTAGCATCTTTTATATACATATACCCCCTTTAAAAAAGAACAGATAGGAAAGAGGATAGTGTTCAGCTGGACGTTGGTGACCATGATGTAGGACAACTTACTCACAATGAAAAACATACATTAAAGGCAATACTGATTATCATCCAAAAAATGGGCACAATGGAGGCAACACATCAGCTGACACTGTTAGGTGCCACGTATTGTTCTGACCCGCTGCATACGTTTAACCTTTCCATCTTTACTATCCTTGGAGATGGGTGCTACCCATTTTACAGATGAGAAAATTGGAACACATGGAGGTTAAACAGATGGCTCCAGGTCACAACTGTAAGCTGCAGAACCAGGGTGAAGAGTCAGCAGAGAGAAAAGAGAATCTTTTTATGTTTGTGTAGATTTTCCTGATATTATTTGGAATTCTTTCCAACAGCTGAAACGAGTGACTTCCTAAGCACAAAGCGACTTCTTAAGACTCATTCCCACCATCGTCTGTACCTCTGTTTCCCAGTAAAACAATCTGTTTTCATTCATGCATTGTGGCTCTAGGGCACTGCGGTGAGGTTTTCACCGGCAAAACTGAAGTAAATTAGCATTTTATAACAGATGATTTGATATTTAACCAAGTTCCCTATTTCAGTCTTCAAACACACATATTTAGGTGTTTGACTTCCCCTAAGTGTGTGGACATAAATTATAATCCCTTTCTTTTTTTTTTTTTTTTTTTTCAACGTTTATTTATTTTGGGACAGAGAGAGACAGAGCATGAATGGGGGAGGGGCAGAGAGAGAGGGAGACACAGAATCGGAAACAGGCTCCAGGCTCTGAGCCATCAGCCCAGAGCCTGATGCGGGGCTTGAACTCACGGACCGCGAGATCGTGACCTGGCTGAAGTCGGACGCTTAACTGACTGCGCCACCCAGGCGCCCCTATAATCCCTTTCTTATTGGGGCTTGACTGTACGCGGGGCCTTCCCTGACCCCATGGTAACTGTATTCAGCTTCTGGAGACGTACGTGAGCCACACCACCATCCTAGACCCACTCACCTGCAGACGCAGGAGATAGTCCACGGTACTGATGATGACATTTACAGTGGTGGTGTTGCCCATCTGAGTCCGCAGGAAGTTCTGGAAGTCTGAGAACACCAGGGCTGGGTCAGAGCCTGTTCCCAGCATGCCGAGGGAGCTGGGCAAGCCCCCTCGGCTGAACTCAGAAGAGACGTGCTACGTGAAAAGCCTGACACAAGGCCATCCTGTTTGGGTCCTGGCAGGTCCTGCAGGACAGAGTTCTGCCCTGAGCCCTCCCACCCTGGTGATGCCAGAAAGTGGACTTAATGAGCCCCGAGGGACTTGACAGAAAGGGGAGGGTGTTTAGATTCACCATCTGAAGCTTCTGGAAGCAACTTAGCCTGGGTGGCACTAAATAACATCAGCCCTCACGTTAAAGTTCCTTTTATATAAGGTGTTTTTTTTTTTTTTTTTTTTTAAGGAATGGATTAGCTGTCGTCCTTCAGCCAACAGCTGGTTGTATTAAATGTGGCATCCTGAGCTGAATCATAATTTGGCACCTGAATGTTGTTTTCCTTTGACAAATCAATCTGTTCCACTTACCACTGTTATGTCCTTCACAAAGTAACTGCAGGAATCTAAAGAGATCTCGTGTAAACTCGTCATTCTGGAGTACTTTTTCACCTTGAAAACAGAATACTGGTGAGCATTTGTTTGGCTTCTCAACACAGAACACTTCCCGATGCAAAACAGCAGCAAAAATGATAACAGGGCCTGTGTCAGAACAGTTCGGAAAGGGAACTTTAACTGCAGGGGGGGAAACCCGATTAACCTGGAGCTGAGGCCGCAAAATGCAATGACCAACAAAGCTAAAATGTTTAGCCCCCCCACCCCCCATGCATTTGTAAGGAAAACAGCTAGGCTAAGGGCAGTAACGGTGCACAGTCCACACCCATGCTTTACAGATGGAAGACAGTTCCTTAATTAGGCATTGAACTGCTGAGTTAAGCTTCACATGCAACCACCAAACCTAAAATGTGTCCGCACTGCAGCAACTAAATAAGGTCCCTGAGGACTTGCATACATGGTAGACAACTTGGGCCAGAAGCTCAAACTTACCACGCTCACGGACAATGACTGGGGATAAGAGAAAAACAGAAGAATGCAAAGTAAGAAAAATCATAAAGACCATGATAAACTGTGTCTAGTTAAGATTGGCTCTATGGACACATCCAGCCTTTATCAAAGCTACCGATGGAAATATTGTGCTGAAAGTGAGCACACCCTTGCACATTTAGATGCACCGAGCAGGGGCTCTAACCAGAAATAGTTAACGAAGACGGAAATCAGGAAGCCTTCACATTCATTCGTTACTTACGTGTTCCTTCCTCAGTAACCATCCCCAGGCCTTCAGCTTTATTCTGCCTCTCAAATGCATTCAAATCAAGGACACTTGTAACAGACAAGAGGAAACAAGGTTCAGGGCTATGCACGCCAGGAAAATGGATTTCTAACATCACTTGTACCTACTGACTAAGAATCTTGTCATTATATTACCATAAATGGCCTAACACATTACAGTGTGGTTGAAAGTGTGACAGTTCCCTGGGTTTGCGCCAAGCGGTGTTGTCCAAGGACGCCCACAGCTCACAGACATGCACGGAGAAGGGTCAGAAAGAGTTACAGCTGCCCTTGTTTGTCCAGTTTGAGCCCTTTCTTACGCATGAAGATTTAGAAAGTTTTCTCAAGTAGAGTTGGAATAATCTGCTTCTAAGAGTTCCCCAAAGAAAGTTGACTTCAAATTGCACTAATTAATGCTCACCTCCTGCATTTACCTATTCTGAGAATCACAAGGAACTGTAGTTTTTAGTGCTCAGAATGAACATTGATGGAAAGGGCTACAAATTTCAGATTTCAAAGGGCCACACCCTTTTAGAATTCTTGCATCATTCAGAAGCCAACAGTAGCTGGATGAAGCTTTCGGGGGGCAATGGTGTCCGTAGTATTCCTGAACCTGTAACAAGCTGGCCCCTTTTTTTTTTCTTGTTCCCACACTTTCTCCAAATTTCTCAGTCACGGCCACCACCAAATCCTACTTAGCCAGGAGCCACGAGCACCACCATAGAACTTGATAAATAGGACAATGTATAATCATATTATTTCCAATTGGGACTCATTCTAGTTCTCTGACAGGCTCTAACTCCTTCCCAACTCTGAAAGACTTTACAGAACATCATATAAGGTCTCACAAAAATCTAGCTGTTAGGGTAGCTTGTGGCTGAGTCCTTTAAGAGTCCACAAAACTTTGCCTTCCTTTTACCACTGGGCAAAGGAAATGACCGTTGGATTGGAAAGATGTTAGGGAAAAATCCAGCATTTCTTCCCCCTTTTAGGGAGCCACAGATCTTCTGCAACTTAGATACATTTTAAAGAGAAAACAGTGAAATTCCTACTGCCATATTGTTTGTTGGTTTTTCTCAGATCCTGCTGTAAACAGGGTCTTCTCAATAACATAAAACCATCCTTCTATTTGGGTTTTGCTGTCAAGGGAAACAGGGCCTTTGGACATAGCTGCTTTAAAGCAGCAGTTCTGATTCAGCAGACAATCTGGAGACATTTCTGACCCTTACAGTGTTCCAAGCCACCCATTTCAAATGTTTTAACTTCTCTGCTTCAATATTTTACAAATACGTATTATTTTTATAATCAGTAGAAAAGCATAAAAATATCCTAAAACTTCTGTGAGAACTCAGTTGGCTTCTAAAGGTATGTCACTTGTCTCTCCAAGCCATCATTATAAAGGAGTTTAGTAATAGGAAGTATTACAGACTACTAAGAGAACACTCAGAAATTTAATTGAGAATTTCATGGGCAATATGGAACTGGACTGCCTTGATTTTTGCCATCTCTGAGTCTACATGTACTATTTTACACTGAGTGGGTCAGGTCGGACACTATCACATTTTCTTTTCCTGAGAGAGGTAATAAATGGATTGGTTATTGGTGGGGGGAAAATGGAGCTCAGTATAAGGGATTGTACCGCAGCTCAAATATGCTCCCTACAACCCCTGGGTACGATATTTACTCCATCAAAGAAGATTAGCAAAATTATGAACTCCACCAAAAGAATGTCCATCCCGCAAATTTTTAGGTGCAAAGCCTAATGCTCCATTTTTAAGAATATTAATTAGAGGAAAATGAGCTAGATAATTATAACTTTGCTTTCTTTTTTTTTATTTAGAAATTTTAATGTTTGTTAATTTTTGAGAGAGGGAGAGAGAAAGAAAGAGACAGAAAGTTAACAGGGGAGGGGCAGAGAGAGAGGGAGACACAGAATTCGAAGCAGGCTCCAGGCTCTGAGCTGTCAGCACAGTCTGATGTGGGGGGGGGCTCAAACCTACAAACCATGAGATCATGACCTGAGCTGAAGTCGGAGGCTTAACCAATGAGCCACCCAGGCACCCTTCTTTCTTTTTTTTAAAGCTTACCTATTTATTCTGAGAACACGTGAGAGCATGAGTTGGGGAGGGTCAGAGAGGGAGAGAGAGAGGGAGGGAGGGAGAGAGAAAGAGGGAGGCAGAGAGAGGGAGGCAGAGAGAGGGAGGCAGAGAGAGAAACAGAGGGAGGTGGAGAGGGAGAGGGAGAATTTCAAGCAGGCTCCACACCATCAATGCAGAGCCTGATGTGGGGCTTGAACTCACTAATTGTAAGCTCATGACCTGAGACTAAGCCAAGACTTGGACACTTAATCAACTGAGCCACCCAGGTGTTCCAACCTTGATTTCTTTCAGAACAAGCTGTAGACTATTCACAATACATATGAATCTTAGAGGATAAACTGATACTTTTCTTGGAAAGATTGCTAGCTTGTTCCCAAAATGAGCGAGTATGGTAACCTTATGACCTTTGGCTACACATTGTTCATTCGTCAGGGGGTCAGCCATGAGGTGACACTTACATATATGGTAATAAAAGTGCGAAGTTTAATGCTTTGGTTTTTAGGCTATGGCAAAATATTCCTGGGTTAGGATGTCCCTCTGTCGAAACAGATCTGTCAAAATATGTACCCACCCAATACTTACTCAGGCTCCAAGAATTGTTAAGGATGAAGATTAACAAAGTGCCCAATGGGTCTAATGAAAACACAGCATTAGAGTCCTAGTGAGGTATTCCTCCTCTTTTTCATTCTTTTCTGGATTTACTTTTATGAGGATTTATGTTTAGGCGAAACACTCAGCTCTGAGAAAAACAACATACCCCAAAAAAAGGAGGTAAAGGTAATTAAAAAACCAAACGAGGTGTGTGTGTGCGCGTAATGGAGATTACATTTTCCCTTCTGTATGCTCTTTGAACGTAATCTTATAGACTGGAGGAACAATCCCCATCCTTTTAGCTTTCTAAGGCAGGTAGGTCTTTCCTCAACAATTCCTTGACAAACTATTCTATTTTGTGCTCCTCCTCACCCCATTCTTCTTTCTTCTCAACAGAAAAAAACGCTATAGGTGGTTTTCTCATATTTACCTGCAAGACTGCATAAGGCCGGAAAGGCTTTGAAAGAATCCAGCATCCTTTTTCTCCTTTAGGTAATCTAGCATTTTCTAGAAGGGAGACACATTTTAAAAGGAAAAGCAATGTAAATTATGCCACAAATACTGACCCTCCCAAATGTTATGGAGAAATGCCAAGCCCAGTCACACAGAGTCATATCCAGGTGGTTTGTAACCTTGGGTAAGCATTAGAACCACATAAACCTTTCCATGTGCCCGAGCCCCACCCTCTTGTTATGGAACCAGAATCTCTTTGGATGGACATTTTATTTTATAAAGATCCACTGGCATTTGTGCTAGGGCAGTATAGGAGACCATGGGCATTCACAGATTTATTGTTTAAAGTCTCTCCCATTTGGGAACAAGCACCAGGACTGTGATCTAGTTAAATGTTGCTGAGGTAGAATATGAAAAACTCATGTGCTCAGTATGGTACCCTGGAGCAAGGAGCTTAGCCAGTAATGAACCCAGTTGAGAGTTCACTGTCTTTCACAATCAGACTTTGTTACCTCTGTTCTCGGTTACTGGGAAGGCAGTAACTTTGTCTGACATCATAAAAATGTAAAAAAAAAAGAAAGAAAGGAAAGAAAGAAAGAAAGAAAGAAAGGAAAGAAGGAAGGAAGAAAGAAAAGAGAAAAGAAAAGAAAAGAAAAGAAAAGAAAAGAAAAGAAAAGAAAAGAAAAGAAAAAAGAAAATCAACTGATGGGGTGGTGATGGAAGAGAAGAGAAAGTGAAGCGTGTCTTAGAAAATGGAAGTTCTTTCGTGACAAATTGGTTTGGGAAGAATGAAAGGCTGGGAAAAATTATGTACAATAATGGTAGTTATAAATCTGGAAGTTCTCACAGGCTACATCTCTCTGTGATGTAACCCTCACGAATGCCAAGAGTCTTTGAAATGTCACATTCCTGGGCACACAGATGATTTAAGGCAGAGCCTGGAGGGCCCTGGAGACACCAGAATCTTCCTGTCTCCTGCGACCAGCTACAAGTCAGATTGTTGCATGAGTTCCATGTGCCAGGAGCTCCCCATTGGGCTTCCGTGTGTTCTCATTTAATGCGTGGTGGCAAGAGTTTGTAGTTGCTTCATTCACTGCCGTACCCTTCATCCCAGAGCAGAGGCTGACCTTAGTGTTGTCAGCAATCACAATACGGTTACTGAATGAACGAATAAACGAATGAACGGACAAACAGGTGTGTGGGGTTTATGAACTCCACTTAACCGACTGGGCTCCTTGCTCGTGGGAAGACAGCTAACACGTAAAATGATTAAAATAAAAACCTAAGGCTTAGAGAACTTCCTTCAGAGCCTGTTTGTACAAGAAATAAATCATCTGATGATGAAAAAATTAAATGTTTTTCTCTTTGAACCATGGGTAAACCCTCTTTATCAAGCATACATTTATCTGTAGCCTCCTAGCTCTGGTTTTATCTGTGTTCCCAGCTACTCTGATATAATTGGCCACTAAGGGCAAAACACCAGCACAGGTGATTCTGGGTGGCTCCCGCTGTAGCAGAGTCAACACCTCTTGCCCGGAGTGTGACAGCTGCCAACTGGGAATACCCTGGGAAGTGTGCACTACCAACTGCGAGTCCCCAGTACCTGTTGTACACCAGCGTTGCCCCCATTCAGAATGGCGATCCCCAGCTTCAGAGTCTCAACCACCATGGGGCTCATCTCACCTGCCATGGTGAAGATTCGATTGAATTACCACGGAAACAGAGGGTAAATCACATCTACTGGGCTTTGTTGGGACTCTTTAATAATGACTTCGTGTCACAGTGTGCTATCACTGTGGTAGCTACAGGGCCCATCCACAAATCACAGAATCACCTTTGCTGGCACTTATCATCTGGAGGACCATCTCTGCAGCCCCACGCTCATGCAGTCGAGCTTGTTGGTAGAGGGTTTTCTGCTTTTCCATTTCCTTCTCCTGGAAAGAAAAAGCGACAACAAAAAACAAAGCAAGGGAAGATTTATTAATCCTCAGGCAATCTGCCATGGTTAGGTACACTGAGGGAGAGAATCTGCTTAAGGAAGGCAACACATGTAATTTTGAACAGAGGAGACATCTGAGGTTGGTTTTCAGACACTATTCAGCTTTCCAAAACTGCCCATCCACAATTCACTCCTATGGTGATGATGAATTTCCCACTTTCTGCACTGGTAGGAAACATAGCCCATTCCCCTGTAATACTATAATTATAGGAAGTGACCCCTGGTGAAAATGTGTTTGTTTTCAATGTTCCAACATACAGTGAAACCTGCTGAGGGCTCAGGTGAAGCAAATCTGCCTGAATGTAGAGAACACCCATTTATCTAGAATGCTCAGGCCGGGGCGCCTGGGTGGCTCAGTCGGTTGAGCATTCGACTTCAGCTTGGGTCACGATCTCACAGCCTGTGAGTTCGAGCCCCGTGTCGGGCTCTGTGCTGACAGCTCAGAGCCTGGAGCCTGTTTCAGATTCTGTGTCTCCCTCTCTCTCTGACCCTCCTCCATTCATGCTCTCTGTCTCAAAAATAAACATTAAAAAAAATTTTTTTTAGAATGCTCAGGCCACCATTAACAGAGACTTTACCAAATATGGAATACTAGAATGTCAAGGCCTTCCAGAACTATAATTATAGTTACTTTCACTGTTGTCTACTGTGTCTATAAAAAGGGTACCAGTAAACTAATAAGGTTTTTATCTTGGGAGACTCTGAGTCCTGCATGCCTCAAAATCAAAACTGCTAGTAATTACATTTATAGAATAGTAGTGCAAAAATCACCCTAGTGTCTCCATTGGTTTCAGTTTTCATGTTTAGACGTTTGAATTTGTCCTTCTCTCGCTCCTGTTGCTACCCTATTTGAGTAGGAGTACAAAATTTCCCAGAAGACCAAACCCATGGGGGGGTTTGTGGACTGACTGGGTGCCTGCCACTTTTCCTGAGGCTGGAAGAGAGACAACAGAACCATGGCTAACGCATGCGCTCCATGCACGCAGACCTGTGTGCTTGTCACCAGATACACGTGGTGGGCGTGCCACATGGTTAATGTCAGCACCCACCTCTGAAGGTCTGATTGTTGCTTTTGGCTTTGGAGGGTGGCCCTGTCTTCAATCTTAGTAAAAACTTACTTCAAATGTCTTTTCCTTGTCTTCCTCTTCTTCTTCGTCCTCCCCACTCTGACAACTCTGGATTCCGTGGAACAGGGAAAGGAGGGAACAAGTTAAAGATAAGCCTAATAAACAAGACTGTTCTACTGTGCAAGGGCAAGGGACAGGATGTAATTCACACGCACCTCAGGACCTCAGCACTTTGTAGCCAAGAACATTTTGACCACTGCAGGGCAACATTCTACTCGAAATGTTATCTTTGCAGCTACCAAGGGGTTCAAAAATGAGAAATGGGAACACCAAGCTCACAGAGCCAGCAGGGACCTACCTGGTTTAACCATAGACCTGAACTCTTCCACCATATAAAGTTCTGCTGTAAAGGGAGGCAAGAGTGCAGGGAGCTGTCCCTTTCCAAACAAGAGCTCGGGGCTTGGCAAGAAGACTGGAGACACCTAGGATGTGAATCCCAAAGTGCTCCTTCTCATCATGACCCTGTGGTGCAGCAGCTAAAGGAACAGGTGCTCCTGTACCCCAACTTATCCCTCTTTCTGCCTGATGTGAAGGTTTCACATTTGAGAAGGAGCAATTCCCTTACCACTCAGCATTCCGGAGGCCACGGTCATTCTACGTGACATAGGAACAATGTCACTCTGCCTCTGCCAGAGCACAGGCTCTCATTCCAGTGTCTAAAGCCTGTTTCCAAATGTACTGAACTTCCTTCACCTACAGATGTGTTTGAGCTTTTGGATATGTTCTGAACATTGACTGAAAATGCAAAGACAGTCTATACACCTAAACTCCGTATAGCTGGCTTGGAACTGCTGGGTGAACTGAGCCATTGGCACCCACGCTTTCCGCAATGCTTCGGAGTTTCCTGAGGGGGATGGTGGAATGGTTTGCTTATGGCACATGAATTGTGCAGTGCCTGGAGTCCATGTCATGACCGAGTCCTATGCCCTGCTGTTCAAAATGACAGTTTTCGCGTGTCTGAAGAGGCAAAAGGGAAGAGAGAAAGACTCAGACGATGAGAGCAGAAAACTCAGGTGTACCTTGGCCATCATGCTGGAATAGGAGGTGTACAAGGGGTCGTCTTCCAATTTGCTGGAAAGAATGGAGGAAATATTTAGCAGGCTCTTTTTTGGACTCAGCAGAAAAGACTAAGAGCCACAGAAATCTTAAATTCTATGTACTAGTGAATGAATGAACAAACCCCTTCCCCCACCCGGATTCTTAGAAACCGCTCTGAAAATCTGCACCAGCATTGGCTGATGGTGGAATTCAGGGATCAAGGTTACAGTTGCAGGCTCCTCTTCAGCCTCAGTGTCTCACGTTATGACGAGAGGACTGTGGCTTATGTAGTTTCCCCGGATGTTTCCTGATGGCCAACAATAGGGCAGCCAGGAAGAACTGTTTGAATCTGGCACCCCCTTTCCAGGCAGTGCCGTCTGTGGGATGAAAGTGTGGGGCTGGTACAGCCACTCCCGGTGCTTCTGAGAAGCAGGATGCTCTGCTGGTGCTGACCTCCTCTCCGTGAGAGCATTGCGGCTAAAATGGAGAATGATCTGATGAAGTGGGTCTGGGTGCTTGTCTGTTTCCTCCTCCTCCTCCTCTTCCACCTTGGGGCATTTCTACACAAACCAATGCAGACAGGTGTTAGGCATGGACCTCAGCACAAGCCACACAACCACATGCGAACAAAGAGAAGGGAAAGCGCAAGGCACACAGTGCGTCAGATCAAAGCACAGAGAGAAACCACTATGTCGTATGTTTATCACTGGACGAGAAGCCCTTAAGGATGCAAGGTTTGGGACGTAAATATATATATATATATTTTTTTCAGCCAAAGAAACATTGCAATTCTCAATTCCAACAAAATGAAAGGAAAAGCAAAAGCCTGACCACAGGGGAGGAGCTACAGACTCCAGTGAGCAGAAGTCTCATGCAAGCTCTGGACACCCAAGTTCAGGAGGGAGGCTCTGGACAGCTCCCCGAGAGTCTGGACCTCTGGGTCAACATTTGAAAGTTCTCCTGGAGAGGTGGGCTGGAAATAGGGGTGGGGCAGGAGTTATAAAACACGGGGGCCATTTGGGGTCTGCTAACTATTCATTTCTCTCCTAACTTCACTGCTGATTCTAGAATCTTCTTCCTGAATGATGTCATCCTGGAGCTCCAAGCCTGGCAGTTTCTCCTCTTTAACTCTTCTCAATCTCCTCTTATGGAAAAGGAAATAGCAGCTGATGCAAGAGGTGGGAGTTTCTAGCAGCGGCAGAGCCCGCAGGGCATACCATATTCAGTAAATTGTGAGAGCTACGCAGGCTGCGTGAACGGTTCTGAAGGGCAGGGCCAAAAGGGCAGGGCTCACTGTCAAGTTCACTCAACAAGAAGCTGGGAAAACTTAAGAGCCGTCATTCTTACTGATGGGAGTAGAGGAAAAGAATGAAGGGCATAAAGACAAATGGGAGAAAAATGGGAGAGAAAGGATTAAAAGCAAAAAAGAGAGGAGAAGGAAAAGAAACAAAGGGAGACAGGGAAAGAGAAACAAAAGACTGGATATGAGAAACACAGAACAGAACAAGATTAACAGAGAGACTAAGGGATGAGAGAAAAAATAAACGGGGGAAGTAAGGGGAAAGAGAAAAAAAGAACCATGGGTTGGTCAACGGAATGGAGGGTTTATTTTTTGTCTGAACCAGGACGAGGCTCTGTGGTGCTTCTGCAGTCAGCTTTTTTCCCCTTGCATGTCGTTTTAAGTAGTTTTAGAGCATGAAGTCTGTTAGAGACGGGGCATGACACGTTTTCTGAAGGGCCAGATACAGGAATGTGAAATGCAGGAAGGGGATTTGGATGTGCCTTCCCTAAAGCAGAGCTACTGGCCAGAAATGCAGAGCCTCGGCTAGGACGGGGTGGCCTCCTGCAACCAATGGTGCTCAAAACTTCACTTAGCGTGAACTTTTCATCGCATGGCTGTGCATCCCGAGAAATATTAGTTGTTAATAATGATGATGAGGATGGTAACAGTAGTAGCACCTCCAAGTGAAATTTATCCTCTGGCTCCTACGACCATTAGCAGGGCCTCCTCTGATAATTTACACAGTTAGTTCCTTCCCAACGGATACATCCAATTCTTTGTGAATGTTTAACTGTGACAACACACACACATGAATACAAAAGTCAAATTCATTCACACCCGTATCTGCTTCCAGCTGAGTCAGTACTTACAGCCAAGTCCTGTACTAGTTTCTCTTCAAAGGAATACTCCTCTGTTTCTATCCAAAATCTCTGATAGCCATGGAGGAAGAGGTTAATGGAGCGGTGCCTGAGCGGAAGGGGTGAGAGTGAGGTCAAGAGGGATCCATGGCACACCTTGTTTTAGTTTGGGTGGTTAACGGTTAGTAAGCAGGACAGACTTTTGTACAATTCTTGCCTTCTGATTGGTCAGGGCAGCCGGAAGTACACCAGAAGCATTAATTTCAAAGAAACCAGAACCCTCTAACATGCCAGTTCCCGAATGTCTGGAACACCTTCTAAATGAACTAATCATGGTTAGTGGGGGGAGCTGGTGGTAACTGAATTCCTACTCTGGTCCCGAGGGGTCTTTATCACATTTCTCCTCTAATGAGAAATGATTCATTGGGCCAAGACACAATCCTGAAGTATCTGCTTACTCTGGCAATGTGGTTATCCCTTTTGGCCAATAACCTGTCCAGGTAATCCCATTTAAGTAATGCCGACGGCAAGTGGTGTAGCTGCAGATATATCGAAAGCAGCAAAGCGTGGGTCCTTTGCAGTATCTCCAAGGAACGACACCTCCAAGGTGCTCCGGCTTTTATTAGGAAGGCAAGACTCGAGCACCACTTCTGTATGCCGCATGGACTCCAGTGGTGGCCCTGGAACACTGAGAAACTGTCAAGAGCCACCTACTCTCTAAAAGCCAGGACTGACTCCTGGGAATATGGCACTGAATCGTGGTTAACTGATTCCCAGAGGTGAGGATAGTGGTGAGAGGGAAGGAGTAAAAAAGGAAGATGCAGGTCAACATCAGAGTCATCTAAGACCTGACCTTGGTTTCTGGAAGAACACAACCCTTGCCGTCTTTCTTTGAATTCTGACCAATCAGAGGTCTTCTTAAAAATTGTACAAATTTGTGTTTTTATGGTAATGTTAAATCATGAATCAAGAAAGGAGGAGTGTGCAGAAAGTGAGTGGGTCTCTCCACAGGTTACATTACCATTAAAATGGGTATAAGCCTGTCATACTGGGTTTTTTCATTAACCTTTTCCAGCCAAACCCGTTGAAAGGTGCTCAGGAAGAAATTGTTAATTTTGTGTCTGGAGAAAAGCACACAGGTTGTCTTTTAAAAACTAACATCAGAGAAACAGTTTTCACATAATAAAATAAATACCTTTAGCCCTTCCATCTGGAAGACTCCATGCAGTTTAGATCATGACAAGGTGGAGGAAGAAGTGGTCTCCACCACCAGCTTCTCTGTTTTTATTATTGTTGTTATAAAATATACCTACAATCCTCCATGCTGGGGAGAAATCCAAGGCAAACCCTCTAAAAAGCTGGGTTACAGGCGGGCCTGGCCACATTTCATCAAAGACACAGTGAATTCCTGGACTTAACTGTTCCATGTACAGGGGTAGAGAGGGTTGCTGAAGGAGCAACCGAAACATAAGAGGATGCTACTAACATTTTCAAAGGATTTAGGAAAAAAAATGCTTGTTTTGTGAGATTTAATTTCTGCCTGGCTGGCCCTGGAGACATGTGCTGAGAACAGAGTCCTCCCGGAGACCCAGTTAGCACATGAGGCATGGGCCTCTACCACAGAGGAAAGCCGATGCCTTTGGATACTTCACCACTTCTAGGAAACAGACAAAAATCCTGTGCATTTTTGCTTTCTCTACTGGGCTATGAATTTCACTTTTCTGCCAGGACTTTAGTGTCCTTCATACCCACGACTATTTGACTTAAAATTTTGGCTTCTCATTGATGAATTCTACTTCCAAAGACACTAGTCTGTTTTCTCAAGAGTCCTGGAGGACCAGGTGTGTGCCTCAGAGGTCACCATTCTTCACTATCTTCAAAGACCCCAATGGGAAAGCTCAGGAGGCCAATTGGCTCAACACAGGGTCACAGAATGAATGATGGCCAAGAAACACAGTCTGCTGAAAGCAAGTGTCAAGCCTAGGAATCGTCTGTTAGCTCATAGTCCAAGGGAACATTTATTTACATTCAGAAAATGCCTTTCCAAGTCAGTTTATTTTTCCTGACCAGGTGAGGATGGTTCATACTGATTTGCAAGCTGATGAAGCAGAGGCTGATATTCTATCACCAGCTTTGTTTACTGGTCACAGGCCCGACCTTGTTGACTCTGCAATCAGTCTGAGGATGGGATGTCATCGCCAATGACACCGAGTCAAGTGTTAGTGGTCAACGTTTATCCAATCTGCACTGATACTCTGCCCTCTGTTGATGGAGTACATTTCAGAAAAGCCTTCACATATTTTTGACTGCAGAGTATAGACTGACCACACAGATAAGGCAATGTGCCCCTAACTGGCCTCTTACGACATCTTTAGCCAGTGCCCTTTCTTCATCTTGAGGGTGATGACACTGTGCGCATGGATTCTCAAGTTACATTTCTGTAGCTGATGAGGAAACAAAGTAATTTTGGGGCCATCCAAATACCTCAGTATAGATACATTGTTTGATCTGCTGATGGATTCTGAGTAAAGCATTTTAGAGACCCTCCTTTTTCCAGGGTTCCTTTACATCCTCACAAAGAATCCCACCTCAGTAAAACTAAGAGCTTCCATATGCTTACTGGGCTGACTTTAAGGTGTAAAATGGGGAGTTAAGGCAGGCATGGGGCACTAGGGAATCACATGTGTTTTCAGTTTTTCTGCTTACCTTGACTGCAATAGCCCATGATACTACATGCAGACTGTAAGGGTGCCATTTATGGAAAACTCCATTGGAAAACTTGGATCATGGGTGTTCGTGCCACAAGGGAGCACAGCTGAGGGAGGAAACCTTAATTCCCATCACTGGCTCCCATGCCAGAAGAAAATGACAGAATACTTACCTGGGCAAGTTGTACAGAGGGGCCATCCTGAAACAGGCCACCACTGCCCGTTTCCGCTGCTTTGATAACAGTTTGTGCCAGACTGCCTTCTTGGACCTCAAAGGCTGTTCAACCTGAGAAGACATCACGAGGGTAGGTGCACACGAGGCTAACTGGGTGGCAGGAGGGAGTCACCTGCAGCTAAGACTTCGCAACCCTGCCAAGAGTTCTGATTTCTCAACCACAGCCAGCCAAAGGTACCCAGCAGCAAATTATTCAATTTTTTTATTGTTTATTTTTGAGAGAGAGAGAGAGAGAGAGAGAGAGAGAATGCGAGTGAGGGAGGGGCAGAGAGAGGGAGACACAGAACCCAAAGTAGGCTCCAGGCTCTGAGCTGTCAGCATACAGCCTGACATGGGGCTTGAACTCACGGACCGTGAGATCAAGACCTGAGCTGAAGTCGGACACTTACCCAACAGAGCCACCCAGGCGCCCCTCAGGAGCAAATGATTCAGTTTGTGGAGGTCTTAGGTTTTCTGCCTTCTCCTATCTGTTTTTGTATATTTATTGCCTAATAGGTTTACAAATGGGTAGGGGGATTTGAAGGGGTCATTGATCTAAAGGCAAAAATTTGTAAAAGAAAGAAAGAAAGAAAGAAAGAAGAAAGAAAGAAAGAAAGAAAGAAAGAAAGAAAGAAAGAAAGAAAGAAGAAAGAAAGAAAGAAAGAAAGAAAGAAAGAAAGAAAATAAAGAAAGAAAACCTCTGAGGGAAAAGCATTGAGGAATCTGCTACCACCAGGCACCAAGATGACATCTGGAGGTGAGCTGGGATGATACCTGTTCCTGGTTTTGGGTCTTATGAGAACATTAAAAAAATTTTTTTTTTTTTACTATTTACTTATTTTTGGAAGACAGAGAGACAGAGTGCAAGCAGGAGAGGGGCAGGGAGAGAGAAGAAAAGATACAGAATCTGAAGCAGGCTCCAGGCTCCGAGCTGTCAGCACAGAGCCCAACACGGGGCTCGAACCCATGAAGCGTGGGATCATGACCTGGCCTGAAGTCGGATGCTTACCCTTAGACTGAGCCATCCAGGTGCCCCGAGAACACTTAACTAACAGCTGAGTGTAGAGGACAGCTTCCTCAGTCCTCAGGGCAGATGTGCCTTACCTGCTCCAGATGGAAGACAGCTGCAGAAATTCTCTGTACGCGCTCTACGGTCTTTTCTGGATTGGAAGGTTCTTCACTCTTCAAAACATCTTTGTAGAGGTTCAGCTGCCACTTTACTGCTGGGTCATCTGACTGCAAATTAAAGCACACAGGAGGTGAGCAGCACCTCTTGCACTGAAATAGCCTTGACTCCTCACATGGTTTCAGAGCACCTGAGACTCTTCTGTTATCGCTTCTTTCTCATTTTCTCTATCATCTTCACTGGAACATTGTAGATGCTATTTAGAAACTTCGTATTCTAGCCTGTATCTCTTAACTCGTCCTATTTCCATCCCTTTCTATCTGTACTGCATTCTAATTTCCTGAAATCAACCTTCCAATTCATAAATTTTCTTTTCAGCTGTGCCTAGCCTGTTTTTTGACCTATAAATTGGATTTTTAATTTCAATGAATGCTTTTAACTTTTGTAATCACTATGTGGCTTTTGTCAATCCCATATCCACTCTCCTTAAAAAAAACGAAAGAGCAAGTGTTGCTTTATGGCTACCATAGCTATCTTTAGCTCTTTAAGTATTTATCAACTACACTAATCTTTAAATTTCTTTCTACAGTTCCTTAAGCTTGAATTCTTCTCTTGGTTACATCTTCTGATTCTCTAATGATGGTGGATTTTCTTTCATGGTTTTTTTTTGTTGTTGTTTAAACATCACCTTGTCTTCAGGTGGAGTTTTATTTATTGGCATGTTAGCCTGTATTCTAAGAGGTGGAGAGTCTCCAAGTGGTTTTAGGGTTGTCTCTATAGGAGATTTATAGGTAAGGTTTAAGGCTAATTTTATGTAAGTTTCTTGCTCTGCATTTGTGCACAGCATGGGTAATTAGGTCCCACACTCTTCTTCGTTGAAGGTTATTAACAACCCCAGCGTGTAAGATACATATATGGTTCAGAAAACTCTATTAATTTTCCCAGCTGCATCAACTTCTCCTCATTCCTGTGATTTACAGTGTCTTGTTTATCCTGACACTTGGGATATCTTTTTACTGCCTTCTTGTGTACTGTATTTTCCCCACTATACCCATATGTTTGGGGTAGAAAGAGGTGGCTCTTTGTGTCAGCCTAATCCCGCATCTTAGGGCGTATTCTACCTGAGGAAAGAGTTGTTCAGATTCACAGGCCTGGAAAAAAAAAAAATCTCAGACAGCCTTTAAAATCCAAGTGGTTCCCCCCGGTTTGTACCAACTCCAAATCTCTAGATCAGGCTGTGCTAAAACTCCCCCACCTCCCACCTCCCCAATGTCCATTTCACTGTTGAAGAAGCCTCACAGTCAGTCAATTTTGAGACTGATCTAATCCCCCTGCTATGGCTGGATGTGTATACATGGCAGGTGGGAACGCATGCTTCAGTAAATGCCTCTTTGCATCCTCTTTGTAATAGCAAAGGAAAGAACCAAAATGAAGGGCGAACCCTACACCCCCCCCCGCCCCTCCCCCCAACAACAACAAAAACTAAAGGCAGAGAGCTAGTCCTACCACTTAAACATCAGTACTGGGAGACTTTTTTTTAGAACACGTTAGAGAGAACACGAGTAAACTAAATGGGAGGAGGGCCCCCTACAGCCAGAGGGAAGCCTGCACGAGTTCCGTCTTCCTGCCACATCACCTTTTCCTGCAGGTGCAAGTTATTCCGCACATGTTCTTTCACCTCTTCATCGGTGTCCCTCTGTGGAAAGAGATGTTCAGCTTTATTCCTAGAGGTCACTATGCAAACGTAAAGTAAGGTGCAGGGATGTATGGGTGGCATATGGGCAGTTTTGCTGTGATCTTTTTTTTTTTTTAAGTTTATTTATTTTGAGAGAGAGACAAGAGTGAGCAGGGGAAGCAGCAGAGAGAGAGGGAGAGAGAATCCCAAGCAGGCTCTGCACTGTCAGCTTGGAGCCCGACACAGGACTCAAATTCATGAACTATGTGATCACAACCCAAGCGGAAGCCAACAGTCGGATGCTTAACTGACTGAGCCACCCAGGCGCCCAGCTGCAATGTTTATTATAAGAACAAAAGAAGAAAAATTATAGACTTGTCCTAAGGGCATGTGCTCTCAAACCAGTTTTTAAAAAAAATTTTTTTTAATGTTTATTTATTTTTGGGACAGAGAGAGACAGAGCATGAATGGGGGAGGGTCAGAGAGAGAGGGAGACACAGAATCTGAAGCAGGCTCCAGGCTCTGAGCTGTCAGCACAGAGCCCGATGCGGGGCTCGAGCTCACGGACTGCGAGATCATGACCTGAGCAGAAGTCGGACGCTTAACCAACAGAGCCACCCAGGCGCCCTAAACCAGTTTTTTTTTTTTAATTTATTATTTTATTTTATTTTCATTTTTAGGGACAGAGAGAGAGCAAGTGGAGGGGAGGGAGAGAGGGAGCACGAGAATCTTAAACAGGCTCCATGCTCAGCACAGAGCCTGAGGTGGGGCTCAATCCCAGAACCCTGGGATCATGACAAGAGCTGGAATCAAGAGTCAGATGCGCAACCCACTAAGCCCCCCAGGAGCCCCCAAAACCAGTAAAGGTGAGAGTGTATCGCCTGTGTGCACCTTTGTTTCTGTTCATCTGTTGCCCTGGGAAGGAGAACTAGCCCTTCAGGCTCTGAGGAGCTGCCACCACCAGTATTCCATGCTCAGCCAGAGCAGACGGGGGACTTACATAGCTGTATCGTGACTTTGCAAGGGAGATTAGCTCCTGATCACCTGGCGTGCACATATTCAAACCAATGGGCAGCATTTTCTTGAGCGCAGCCACGATGAGAGAGGTCTGGATGGAGTACAAGTCTCCCCTCCGCTTGGTCTTCTTCCGTTCCTGGTCCTGTCCTCCAGACTAGGAGATGAGGTTGAAATAAACAGAGGGGCTCAGTGATTCTGAGAGGAACGGCCTCCTCTTGGAGGCGGCCCGCCTCCTTGTGGCCCTGTCAGTACAGGGGGTGCGGGGGGCTCAGTACATGTCAAAGCACAGTGAGAGGAGTGTGTGAAACACAACCGGATGGCCATAAAGGACCAGCACTGGTCCCGTGCCCTCTCCCTGTGCACATGCTCACAGAACCATGTAAGGGGACACAAACCACAGACACCTGCAGTCTTGGCTCACTCATTTCCGGGCCCAAATGAACAGATAAACTGGTGTCTTTCCAAAAGAATGATTTGGTAACTGATGAGATGACTCTAGGAAAGAACTGAGAATCCTGATGCTGGGCCATCAGTAAACACACGGAAGACGTTCTATGTTGAACTGCTCTGTTGCCAGGGCTGAAGCCAGTGTTTTGGAGCACCGCATCCCGCTCAACCTCTACCCCGAGGCAGTGCAAATTCTCACCGGAAAACACAAGTCCCAAAGTAGGGCTGCTTTGGGATCTGGCAGGGGAAAGCTCGGAGAAACACTGAATAGAACTCCCCCAGTCTGCGAGAGTCCACCCTTCTTTTGCTTAAACTGAATCTACCCAGTGAAGTCCACCCACTGGAGTAGTAGGTTTCAGAACAGTTCAAGGGTCTGCACGGAGGCTCTCAATTGAGAACTCTCAGTGTCCCTGACACATGGCCTTATGGGTAGACTCAAGGACACAAGCCCTGCAGCGACTGGATTTTTGTGAGGTCAGCCTCTGAAGGAGCACACTGTCCACCTGCTACCTCACTTGCTAGACTTTGCGTCAGTTGGGCAGGTGCTTAATGGAAGTGTGGGAATGTCGGAGAGCCAGAAGCAAGGGCTGTGGAGGCAACGACACATGGAGCCCAGTGAAGCTTGGCTTTATGAGGTGCCTGTGAAATGTTTGCAGGAATCAGGGGGCAGTACTGCGGTTTATGATGACATATAGACACAGGGCTCTGGGAGCAGCGGGAGGCCAGGGGCCTCTCCCGGAACTGGCAGTGTGAGACTTGGGACCCTGAGCTGGGGCAGAATTCATCTTAGGAGGCACAGGTTTTCTGAGAGAAGAGGAGGGTGAGAATTAACACTGCCTTGGGACTGATCTCTTCAATTACTTTAAATTACCTTTAAAGTATGAAAGAGGATCGTCATTATTAATGGACACTCTGAAAATGGATGTGACGGCCTTCACCCAGCCTGTGGTGACTGTACCTTCAGGTGGTTACATGACAGCAACCACAGCGAAGCTCCTGGCCAGCACAACTGAGGCCGGCCAAACACCACCAGACAATTCTGCTGGTTGCAGGGCACCTTGTGCTGGGTGCTCCAAAACAGCAGGTCAGGCCCGGGACAGCAGGGGGAGGGGGTGGTCAGAAATAATGAGCAGTGGGTAAGAAAGGAGCCTAACAGAAGGCAGCTTCGTGTGTTCCAGAACATGGTGGAAAGTGAAAGCTGGCTCCTGCAAAGACCACGAAGAGTTCTATCATTTACTGAGTGCTTGCTAGGTTCCTCACATGTTCTACCATCAGGCATAGAATTCTAAAGGTCTTGCCTAAGGCAAAACTCCTTTACGGTCTACATTACCCTTGAACATCATCCATAAAGGACAGAACCCGGTTTTGTGTCCTGTACTACGAGGTGCCCTGTACATATAAATGTAAAAGGTAAATAGTAACATGCAGTATGCAATCAAGTAAATATGCAAAATGTAACGAGGCGGATTTGATACCCGAGTCAAATAATTTCTTGCTCGCTCTATTTTATTTGGCCAATCTCATGGTGTTCTTGTTATAAATGCTGCATATGTGATGTGACTCCAATGTGCCTGCTACTTAAATAAAACATTTCTAATCTTCCCAATAACTGACACACAAACAAGTCCGTTATATAAATGAGAACATGATGCTCAGGGAAGGTAAAGGATTTTTCCAAGGTCACATAGCAGGTGAGCATCTGAGTCAACATCCAGACCCAAGTCGACCTGGCCATGGCTCCATTTTCCTTCTCTAACTAAGAGCTAGTGACCTAGCTCTTGCACGTCTCCTTTTCTCTGTCACACAGCCTAGGGCAGGGAGCTTGTGACAATGGCAGCAGACACACATTAATGAACAGAGAGAAATATTTCCAGGTTCTCATCTGTATGGGTCGCTGGAAAGTTGTCCCAGGGTTTATTCCACCATATGCACACTTTGTGCACAAACACACGGTCATCTGATTTCAAATCTTGAAGGTGAGTCGTTGGAAAACTCTTTGGGTCAAGGGAGCCTTGCATAAGAGGCAGAGGTATACAGTGTGAAAAACCTGGGGCCACTGACAGCACAGAGGACTCTGACCCTGCATGGCACAGCAGAGGAGTGAGCCTCCTGGGCTCTACGCCCTGTCGGCATCCCTATCTCTGTCAGTGTGCTGGCTGCAGAGTGGGCAGCTGGGGAAGGGAGCAGAGATAGCAAGGAGACCTCGGTTAGGGTGAGGCTTGGCTGGCTTCCCCGGCTTCCCCATTCCAAGGGTGGGTAGGCCTACATTCACTCTTTGACGGGCAGGTGTCTTCCCTGGAGCAGGCCTGGGGGACCTCCAGGTGGGAAGATCCATTCTGTACCACCCCCATGGTGATCACAGTGCCGAGGGTGGCCAGAGCCTGGCACCTCTAATACTACGACAGAAAAGACACGTCATGCATTTGACCTGTACCTTTACTTGCATGGCCTGTGTGGGAAGACAAAAGAAAAGAAACAAGGAGAAGAGTCAGTCAGTAAAAAGCAGGGGTCCAAGGCATAAGGTAGCACATGTTAGTCATAGCTTCTTAGCCCCCATTTGTCAGCCAACACAATAGAAACTCAACAGTTCTGGAAGCCAGCTGAGCATGGCATGAAAAGTGAGCGGGAGGTTAGTATGGAGGTTAATTTGGTCAAGAGGACGTACACCCAAACCAAGCAAAACACCCCGAGTCAAGTTCACCTTGAAGATTAACCTCCCTGAGCATGTGCCACTCAGACCCATGTGGGCTTCTGGTCTGGCCGCCCACACAAACCTTTTAGATCTAGAGCCTTTCCCCTCCCCCTCCTCCCTCCTTTCACCTGGGTGGGCTGTAGATAATCTGTCATGTAACCAAAGACCCCATTTTCTTTCTTCCTTCCACCCACCCACATTATCACCTTCAGCAGATCTGTGGTTGGGAAAAGAGAAGGAAGAACTGGGCTAAGGGGCAATGTGTGTGCTTCCATGAAAAGGAGGTTTGCTAACAAGAAGTCCTCTAGGGGCACCTGGGTGGCTCAGTTACTTAAGCATCCGACTCCTGATTTCAGTTCAGGTCAGAGCCTGCTTGGGATTCACTCTCCCCTCGCTCTCTGCCCCTTTCCTGCTTGCACACACACACTCTTTCTCTCAAAAGAAGCAAACATTAAAAAAAAGAGAAAACGTTTAAAAAAATAAAATAAAAATAGGCAAGCCTGCACCATGTGAAGTTCTTATCCCCACTAAAAGGTTAAATGAAGGCAAGTCAACCCAACATTAGGTATTAGGGGGAAAGGTGAATTTCTGCAAGCCAGTCTGAGAATGAGAAATCAAGAGAGAGAAAGCGAAGGAGGGAAGGCAATGAGAGGAGGGAGGAGGATGGAGGAGGGGGGAGGTGGGTAGGGTAGAAAAGAGTGAGAGAGGGAGGGGAAGCCCTCCCCCACCCCCAGGGGGAGACAGAGAGCTGGAGAGAGATAGAAAGGGGGACAGGTAGGGAGAAGGGGAGAAAACGGGAGCTGCACAAGAGCAAGGGGAACAGAGACTAAGTGAGAAAGGTGGGCACTGGAGGGAAGGAGGAGAGACTGGAGTAAGATAAGTCTGAATACCCTTGAAAACCTCAAAGATGAGCTCACAACTCTTCTCTGTCCTTTTTCAATACACCAAAATCACACTCATGGGTGGAGAGGCTTTAAACAATGAGGCACTCTAATATTTCCTGCCTTCCAACCCTTTTTTACTCATAATCTTGGGCAAGAGACCCACATTTCTTGGGCTAAACATGTTCTAACTTACCATTCCCCTCCAAGGAAGCTGCTGCCATTTTTACAGAAAACAAAACAAGTTTAAAAACAAAACAAAACAAAACAAAAAACACTTGCTCAGCTTAGTTACATTTAGCTTAACACATATTTGCAAACTGGTGTTATATAAAGAAAATATACAATGAGCTCTCCAAAACAACCTGCTTTCGCTGCCAGAAATGGAACACATCTTTGAACCAATCTTCAATGAATCAAGTATAAATAGTGTGGCCCACCGTATATTTTGTTTCTGCCTCCTTTCCATTTGCAATGGCATGTGCAGTGTGTGTAGGCATGCAGCATTCGAATACACAGATCTCTGCCAACAACCGCCATATGCACCGAGGCCAAGTTCATTTATACAACACCAGAATTCAGTTAAGAGTGGAGATAAAAGCAAGCACAGGTGACCATTCAGATTAGGTAGCAGAGAGAACATCTAATTTCAGGGAGGAAAAGGCAATGGAGATTGAACTCACAGTAAGAATACCTCCTCCTCATTCTCTCAATATGTAGTTCTACGTCCAAAGAATACCAGAAATGCCTATGAGTTGCTATTTATTGGAGGCATGGTATCTCTCCATCTGAATGAACGTGCTGCATTTATCTCTATCCTAGAGATGCAGTTTAAAGCTGACTTGTAAACATAGCATCCTGGTAGAGCTCGGAGGAGGCAGATAGTAAGCTCAAGCCCGTTCTATAGATTGGTAAACCGGGGTCCAGAAGAGTTACGTGGACGATGCAAGGCCAATACCTTTAGTCAACAGCTGGGCCAAGGGTAGGACTTAGCTTCCTTTCAGTCTCTAGTCCTACTTACTACTATACTTTGTGTCTCAACTGAGGCAACAAGATCAACAGGCATATTTGTCACCCTAAGGAGCATGGTAAATGTTATTTAACACCTGTGGCCTGTCCTCACATTCATCACACTGTAACGTTGACCCTTTTCCACGTAGCTCAGGAAAAACTGGCATCCAAGGTCAAGGGGAATTAAATGAAAGTGTTTGCTCCTACAAACGAACCTTATCAAAGATGCACAGATTCTGAATATGACCATCCTCTGATAAGACAAACATGCCCTTTTCCTCATTCGGCAATATGAATGAACAGAATTTCCAGTTAGTTTGTTAGTAGGTTAGTTTTGAAATGTCATCCTCTGTCACCTCATCTCTTTCCAAGTGTAAACCTAAGGACTCTAAGTAACCACTCAACACCGGAGCATTGAGATGTCTTTGCCATTTCTGCTCATCTGGGATCCAAATCCTTATACCAGAGTCATTTCCATTGCTTTGCTGCCATCCGCTGACAATAACAATGGGTGCTAGCTGGTTCAGTGCTGAGCCCGTGGATCTAACCCAGGGTGAAGGTACCATAAAATCTATCTGGGGTTTATTGACTTTCTGTAGGTGGGTGGAACCAAAGGAGAGCCAGTGATGGCTGTAAGAAGGCTCTTCAGAGGGAATTTAACATAAATGTCCAAGGATCAGGAGTCTGAACAATCTTATCTTTGTGTATCTCACATGAGCAGCAGATACATTTGTCAGAAGTTGAATGCAAAATGAATTTTGGAAAATCAAATAAAAATCATCTAAAGCACAAAAGGATCCACCTTATATAAAGTTCCTGCGCAGCAAAGATTCCTCTTGAATATGAACATATACTTCTGATCTCTCTACTTTGTATATGCACAATTTTATTTGTCAAACTTTATTAAGCAGTGTATACCAGATTCTAAACTCTAAGGGTCAATTTTTGGATGCTGGAAGAAGTGTGAGTGTCAGCGTAGCTGAAAGATAGAAGGTTTGGAAAGTTCAGAGAGACTTCAGCTAACCAGAGCTAGGCAAACATGGTGAAGTTTTGGGTGAGGTTGTCATTTTTCGTTGTTATACCGGCCCCTTGTCTGCAGTTTCACATACACAGGTCTTCATCCCAAATGGTTATTTGGAAAGATGCTCCAAAGCCTTTGCTACAAACCCAAGACTGTCATCTTTCCAGAACTGATTTTCACTTCTGAGGGTCCCCATGCACACTCCACCTTCATGTTCCTCAAAGGCAGTACTGTACCAGCAATGAGAGAGACGTAATCTCAGGTATGTCACTCATACTTGACATATACAATCAGCCCTCATTGAGGCACACTTCTCTAGGGAACAGAGTCAAGAGTAAGCCATAACAGCTGGTAACAAAACATCACATTGCATGTATGTATTTACACCTGAAGGAGTCTGTCTGAGAATTCTTTACAAACACAACAGCAAAGCCTCCCTTTGCAGAGCTGACTCAAGAGGAACTGGGAGTGCAGGTCCCCATCCTGTATTCCTGCTACACACCTCCCTAGGAGTGACTTTTTCTCAAATACCTGGTATGCCCTCTTTTAAACATTTCCTGCGGGGAATGGACAAATGTTTGGGTTTCTGAATGCAACCCACATGGAAAATAAACAGAAGGCATTAAGAGGTCAGCACAACTGAAATCAAACAGCCGCTGGACGTTCCAGAGAGGAGGAAAACAAGCTTACTGGGAGAACAAGTGCTAAGGAAATCTTCAAAGCAAGGTAATTTCCTCGTAGCTAATCAAAAGGTGGCTCTAGGCATGTGCAGTTTGGCAGCTTGACCACACAAGATGTAGTTCTATTTTCAAACAACTAACAGCAGCTTTGGTTTTGGAGACCTCTCGAATGCCTTAGGCAAGTCTTGAAACTTAAACTTTTTGACACACAAGCAGCTATTTATTCATAAAATGTGATGACCATGCTTATTTGGGAGCAGTTCCTTCTGGCTCATTCTCAAAGAAACAACAGTAGAGACTGTTGGTTTTTGTGGTTTGACCTAAAGGCAGTACGGAACTAATCGCTTCATACACCCAAGATACATAGCTTAGGTCAAGATTGAAGAGTCTTTGGAATTGATTTCTATGGACTTACTTTCGACATCTTGCTTTTGCTGTCTCCAGTTAAAAATGCCAAATTATTAATTTCATTCTGAATCACAAAATTTTGCTCTTCCCTCTTGAAGTTCTAAGTGGGGGGCGGGGGAGAAATAAAAAAGCCAACATTACAAGAATGTTTTCTGAGGTCTGTACCTTTCACAGCCATCTCTAAATCCAGGGCCCACATGTTCCTTACGTGAGATTTGCACCACAGGATGAAGACCTCTGCCACCATGCGGAAGAGCTGGTCAGAATCAGCATCGGGACTTTTGAGCCAGTTCGATCTGAAGTAAAAAGTAAATTGATATGCATATGAAATTCAGTAATGATTAAAAGAGTCACACTAAAAATTCTATCAACTTTGGGTGTGTACACTTATCCAGATAAAATTACATTCCCACCCAGAGGCAATCTTCAGAGAGACTAAATATCAGTACACTCCTTACATGCTTGTAGGCAGGTAATTGTAGATACTGCTGAAGGACCTACGATAATCATTTCCATCTTACCAAAGGATTCAAGGATTATCTTAGCAAACAGATGTCAGAGAACAACATTTCAATTTTGTCAAGGGTAGTTTTTTTTTTCTTTTCTTAAACAGATGAGATGATTAAGGTTACACTCTGTTTTGGGACAGGCCTCCTTTAATCCCTAAGGCTAGCAAGACTAGACTTGGTCACTATAACTCCTAATCTTGTCATTGACACTTGACATTGTCAAGCCTCTGAAATATGGAGCACTCTAAAACCAGTTAAGGCCTCACACCCTTTCTTCTCAAAGCCAATTTTATGAATGAAATTTGTAAGGCAATAGATTTTCCACTGCTATTTTAAGTATATAGGCAGAAACCAAACATTTCCTATGTCCTCTGAAATGGTTTAGAAATTCCCTATTTATATAATATGTAATATAAAATTTGTAATATGTAATATATATATTTTTATATATGAAATTTATATATAGTCATTTCATTTTTTTCTTTTTCTTTTTTAATTATAAACTAGCCCAGGTTAAGAATTTCACAGTGGTGGCAAGAAGGCAACATTGCAGAAGAATTCAGTCACTTCTTACAAGTTGGTGTAACCCTAAGTATCTTACATATTTGAGTTTAATTATATTTTGAAAGGGCTAGATAGTGCCGTTTTCAAATATCGGTGCAGAGTAACACAGTACAAGTTAAATTGTCTACCATCTTTCTTAGGTTAAAGAAAACTGGTTCTCATGAATGCTCTGAAAAATCCAATGTCCCTTATTAGTGCATGCAGAGTAACAGCTATCAAAAGCCAGTTCCCTAAGCCTTGGGACATCGCTCTGAATTGCCGTGGGCAGCCTACACCTTCTGCCCATTCATGGAGAGCAACAGGATAAAGAAGAAAGGTGAAGACTCATGAGGCCAAGACTGTCTTTGGACCCCTCTCTCAATTCCTTACTGCTGAGGCTGAGTTTCAGCCTCATAGACATTCTTGTCTCATCTTTCTTGGGTTCTACTTCACTTGTCTTTCCCGTACATGGCAGACATTATAGGTTGCCTACCCAATACTCATCCTCCTCTTCTTAGGAGCAAAAGCCCATTTTATTCAGGGTGGCATTGTGCCCTGCTGAAGACCACATTACCCAGCCTCCCTTGAGGGATAGCTACTATGTAACTAAGTTCTGATCAAAGACATGGAAGTGGAAACTGCTGGATGGACCTTCTGGAAAAGCTCTCTAAAAATGCCTCAGATAGCTGAGGATGCCTGTGCCTTTCCCCTGTTGCTTTCATGCTTCCTGTCTGGAATGAAAATATGATGGCTTGAACTCTAATTGGCACAGTGCATCATAAAGTAACTTCAAAGATGGAAGCCAATGTTAAGGATGGAAAGACAGAGGAGTTAGGCTCTCTAATGAGGAGCAATCATACTGGCCCTGGAAACCTTTAGATTTCTTTTATGTGTAGAGATTTAACTTCTCATTTCTCTAAGCCACTGTAATCAGGTATCCATTATTAGTAGCCAAATGCAATCCAAACTTGAGGCTTGAGATTGGTAATGCTTTCTGATTTCATTCATATGATTTTTCAGGAGTGCTTTTTCTGGATCAAACGTCAACTTTGGTCACAACTGCCAGCCATTCATTCCTCGGTGTTTAGCTTGAAATGAGCTTTGTACGTGTGCACTATGCCCTGAGTGGGAAGAGGTGAGGCGTCACATACCATCCTGCCAAGGAAAAGGACAGCCAAAGGGTGTATGGGCAGCAGGGGCTCTGCAAACAGGTGAGGTCAATATTCCCTCACAGGAGGCAGAAAAGGATTCTGATCCCTTCGCCTTCATATAGGAATGCAGTTTCAAGTGAATGAGTTTTGTTTTCAATACCCTTCTTCTTCTAGGAGGCAAATCTTCACGCTTTATTTCTAGCGAGGTCCTTCTTTCAGGTTTAGAGTGCTAGGTGTGAATGAAGAATACCTCATTACATGTTTCCCCAGGCACACAAACTCTCTACCTCTCTCAAATCAGATGAAAATGGTATTGGCAGGTGCATAGAAGATCCTGACCTCACTCCTCCTATTTGCCCTTCTCCTTTCTGCCCCCAGATGAGCCAACCGGGCTCATCTCCTGCCTGCTCCCAGTCTCCCAGAATCCAGATCTCTCTCAATATCCAGACACCTGTCCTGTTGGAAGTACCGAACTGATATATAGGTCTTTTTTTTTTTTTTTTTATGAATCATCTGCACTGTGTGCTGCCAAAAGGCAGGTGGAACATTCTAGGATGTAGGTGGGGAGAAAGATTGGTTTTAGAGGCAATGGGGGCGACAGCTGAAGCAACCCCAATGGATGAAATTACTGAGCATGTTAACAGAAAACAAGAAGAACAGAATAAAATCTTGGATGACTTCAAGAGTAAAGAGAGTGAGATTTTCACTTTCAAACTGACAAGTTATCAGGTTTTCGAAGAAAGTAAAGGCAGTTATCAAGCTTTCAAAGAAAGTAAAGCCATGCTCCTATGTCCATGGTCAGGTTGTCGGAGTTAGAGCTGAGGGCTTATCTCAACCTTATTCCTAAGCCTCCTGCAGAGGACACAGCCCAAGGCAGTCACCACACAGCATTTACTCAGATTCCCTTCTGTAGTCTGAGAGATGGTTTTTCACCCCAAGCTGCACTGTTTAAAGGTGCTCATTTTTTTGTGTTCCGAGTGTTCCTGATTGCCAGAAAGGAGGCTGAGAAGCCATTGACTCTGGTGGAGAGATCTGTTTAACCTGTGCTGACATATGTCCTGCACAAGGAGATACCCAGCTATTTTGCCCAGCTCCGACCACACTATACCCGGAGTTCTTGCTTATTCTGCATCAGCTTTGGACTGAAGATTAATGAACAGAAGCTTCTGTTCAGAACAGTGTTCCAAATGGCAAAGAAACTTGAAACATGGCCATGACTGGGCCGAAGGAAGTAGAAAGGTTTAATGTGACCAGGAAGAACAGGGAGGAGGACAGGACAAGATGGCTCTCTTCAATATTTAAAGAGGTGCCATGAGAGAGACTGGAACAGTTTTGTGAGAAAAGAAAGGGGGTATCTATTCATCTGGTTACAGGTAAGATGAAGTGACCCCTCTTCTTCCTGCCAACTCCATACTCCCATAATTCCAAGCCAGCAATTCTACTGGTGAAGAAAGTACTCAAAGAAGGTAAAGGCATACACCTAAGAAGGAAGTATTTCTAAGCTAGGCTCCAGTGGCCATAACGTTCTCTGGTGCTCTGTGAAGAACGGGCTGAAAAGCGGGGATGAATGAATTAATGATGATCTCAAAGACTCTCTGACATTGCCATTTTTAGCAACTGTCAAACACTGTGTAAGGAGAACACACTCTATCTTGAGTTTGATTGTCAACAGTGACAAATGCAATTAAAGAGCTATTCCAGGAGCAACCTTACTCTGCTTTCATTTTTGTTTTTACCTCACACTCTGACAAATTCCCTCTCTAAACTGCTAATGTCATTATACTATCGGAAATGACGAAAACGATGATCCTCAAACCAGAGTTTGTTTTGCGAGAGTAAGGTTTCCCACAGACAGTTAAGGGATTTTATTATGTATATAGTAAATGTAAAGCATTTATTTCGAAAGGCTAAATATAATTAATTATTTTAAACAATAATTTGTTTAAACAATTTGCCTTCTAAAATAAACGCTAAATGTGCATATCCAGACCTATTGCCTGCCCATGACAGAATGGCTTCCAACCCAAAAGTTAGCAATGCTCCCCCAAATAGTCCTAAGTCCTTTCAATATCTACAACAGAGTATTTTAAAATTAAACCTTTTCAAATTTACGTGTTAAGGACTTTAAATTTTAAGAGGGCGCAGTATAATAAAAATCCATTTGGTCCTTGCTCTACACTAGGACTAATAATCCTTTGTTCTTCTGCTTGCTCACAGACGTTAGCCCCCACCATGTCCTCACCGTCCTCAACATGCTGCTGAAATTCCATGGTCAATCGTTATGAATATTCTCTTCTATACACCCTCAACACCCTAACCTATTTCTCTTTGTCATACTCACACTGCAAAACCCCGACCTTGGTTACATCCAACTCTTTTCCTACTCTGGGCCTCGTTCTGGGATGAACTGGCTGGAGAAAAAGACAACCTAGTGATGGGTCTCCCTTTAAGTTCATGACCACAGATCTCAGGTGGGGCCCTTAATGCTGCCTGGCAATCACATGACACTGTTCTGACCCATCTACTCTCTCTCCCTCTCACTGGCTATCACCACACACTTTCTCTTTACTCCTCAAACCTCCAAACATCTTCACCCCATCCTCAATATCAGCTGATGATCCTGCTTCCTACTTCACTGAGAAAATGGAAGCTATCAGGAAAGGACTCCTACAGACCCCAGACATAGTGTGTGTGTGTGTGTGTGTGTGTGTGTGTGTGTGTGTGTGTGTGTGTGTGTGTGTATCTGCCAGCATCAGCACCTACACTCCCTGCCCCCCTGCTTGTTGTTGTGGATAAACCGTCTAATGCTGACCCTTGCCTGTGCAGAGAATGTTGCTTTAGAAATTATCTCTCTCACTCTTACAAGGTAAATTTCCCCTTCTCTACTAGATCATTCCCACTAATGAAGAAACAAGCTGACAAGTCTCCCGTCTTAAAAACTCTTCTTTTGACCTTACTTCTACCTCTAGTTAGCATCCTGTTTTTCTGTTCCTCTTTGTAGTAAACTTCTTTGAACAAATTTTCTGTACTTCTCTCTCCAAGTCTTTTTCTCCCATTTTCTTCCAACTTACTCCAAAGAGGCTTTACTTCATCTCTCCATTCCAACTGCTCTTGTCAAGATCACCAATGACCTTCACTCATCATTCTTCCCTCCTGGAAACGGTCTGTGAAGTTGGCACCCAGGACATACCATTCTGTTGGGTTTCCTCCTGTTTCATGGGTTGTTCCTCCTCAGGCTCTGCCATCAGTTCCTCCTCTTCTGCCTGACCTCTTGATGTTGGAGAGCACAAGGACTCAGTCCTTGGAACTCTTCTCTCCCCCACCACAATTCTTTCTCTCATCCAGTCTCATGTTCTCCAATATATTAATGACTTCCAAATTCCAATGGCGACAACAGAACTCTCTCCTGAACTCTGGACACATATATTCAACTTCCCACTCAACATTTTCATTTTTATATTGAATAGGCAACCTAAGTTTAACATATCCAAAAGTGATTTCCAGATATTCCCCTTAAAAAATGTCTCTACTCACAATCTTCCCCTACTCAACTGCTGGACGTTCCATTCTTCCATTTGCAAGAATAATCTTTGACCCTCCTTTCTCCTCTCATTCCCAATTTGGAAGTCCTAAGGGCTCTAACTTCAAAATAGACCCAGAATCTGTCATCTTCTATCAACCTTTATTGCTACAACCCTGGATCCAACCATCAAACTTTTTTTATTGTGGTAAAATACAAAATTTGCCATTAGTGACATTTAGTACATTCATAAGGTTGGGCAGCCACTATCATTATCTAGTTTCTGAACATTTTCAGGACTCCAAAAGGAAACCCAATCCCATTAAGCAGGTGCTTCCTGGTCCCCCCTCCCCCCAGGACCTGGCAACCAGTAGCTGGCTCTGTTTCTAAGGATCCCCCATCAGCTCTTGACTGGATCACTGTGAACCTCCCAACTGGTCTCCTCATCCCCCTATTTGCCTCTATGCTGTGCTCAAAAAGTGAATCTGATCACATCACAGAGTAGCTTAAAGCGTCCACCAACTCCCCTTCTCAGAATAAAAGCCAGAGTCTTCACAATGGCCTCCAAGGGCCTGCACTCTTGGCCCCATATTGCTTTTCTGACATCTCTTCCCTTCCTCCCTACTCCTCACTCTCCTCCACCCCAACATACTCCTTCCTCAGGGCTTACTCCACATGCTCCCTCTTCCTGGGAATATAACCCTTCTCAGACCTGCAGGGTTTCCCACTTCATCTCTTTGCTCAAGTATTGCTTTCTCAGTAACATTATACCTATCTATCCATCCATCCATCCATCATCTGTTTAAAATGTTTATTTATTTTGAGAACGAGCAAGAGAGAACACATCAGTGAGCGGGGGAGGAGCAGAGAGGGAGAGAGAATCCCAAGCAGGCTCCATGCTGTCAGCGCAGAGCCTGACATGGGGCTTGATCCCAGGAACTGTGAGATCATGACCTGAGCTGAAATCAAGAGGTGGATGCTTAACTGACTGAGCTACCCAAGTGCCCCAGTAACATTCTATTTAAAACTGTGACTCCACCCACCTGGGGCACTCTTAATTCTCCTTAACCTTGCTTTGTAGAATTTACTTATCTAAGTAAAGTATATCATTAAGTATGTAAGTACTTATTTTGTTTATTGTCTGTGTGCCTTACTTTCCTACCACAATGAAAGCCCTTAGGCCAGACATCTTTGTTTTGTTCACTCTTGTCTCCCAAAGCCTAGAACAGCACCTGACACACAGTAATATCTGTTGAATGAATATGTGACAGAACAGCGGAGGGGAAGAAGTGGGTTTCTTCTGCCCCAATCTGACCAATTCCTTCTTAGCTATAGTAGCATGTGAGGATGGAAGGGGTGGCCATGTCATTGACCATATGGAGTCGCTGGCCAAGGAAAGCACAATCCAGAGGTCCTACACCCGGAATTTTCTCTTGGAGGGTCTGGGGTGGGTGGGGGTAGGAGCCGTGACTCCCTCTCTCACCTGTAACACAACCCCACACCACCTTTCTACTCTGTGGACAGGCTGCCCCAGGTCTCCCACATACCTGTTGTTGTCCACGTAGCGGATGAGCATGGGGTAGAAGGCATAGAGGTCTCTGCAGAGGACTGCAAACTCATCCAGGATGAGGAGCTCCGCCTCCTGAGTGTCTCCTTTGGTGTCAGCCTTCAGCTGCTCCTCCTCCTGCACAGTCTTCACAGCCTTTTTCTTCAGCTTCTCCAGAGTTGGGATGAAGTGGCTTTTCAGCAGGTCCGGCCTGGCTTTGCTGATGATTGGCTGGGCATACACTGCGTTTGCAAACAAAAAGCCTCCCCCTCATTTCACACATTACAACAATTAATAAAAGGAAAGAGGTGATCCTGAAAGGTGAGGCTGTGACAATCCATCAACTCAAGATAGCCCCTGCCTCTTGTTCCCTTCCTTAGTGGCCCGCTTGCTCTCAGGAAGCCATAGCTGGGGAATGGAGCCACAGGACAAGGTCCCTATTCCTGTTCTGCTTGTCCAGGCCACAGGGAACCCCTGCCACCCCTGACCTTCTCAGGCATGCCTGCTGTTTGCCACACCTCTTAGCTCCTTATCATAGTCTTAGCACGTTCATGCTGGTTTGGGCTTACTAACAATATTACCAATTCCTTGAATGGAGCCTTTTCCCCCTAATAACCAGCTCTGTGCTGAGCCAAAAGTAGGCACTCAGTGCTATGCTTTCTGGTTATTTTATAGAAGAAACTCCTGTTAAAAATATATTAATCCACCCACAGTTCTCACTCTCCAATGTTTGAAAACTGCCAACTCGCTGCCTGGGGGCTCCTCTGGGTCCTGAGGAAGCTAGATAGACTAATTATCTGGTATAATGAATGGAGGGAGAGGCTGGGGTGGCCACCAGAAGTCAAAGAGCAGATACAGTAATCAGTGGAACTTGGGACTGTGATTCTGGGCCTCTTAAAGAGCAAGATAAAACTTAGGTGTTGTACCCTTTTTCTTAAATGAATATCCTCTTGGTCCAATTCATCATAACGATCAGAGTCAGAGTAATTATAAAAGAAATGAGTGAAATAAAATTAGTAAGAGTCAAGAACCAATGCCAATGTGCATGGTGTATGTTTTGTGTATTTCAAGGTTTCTTTAGCTTAGGGCATTTCAATCGGAAATAACCTACATTCTGGCACTTTTTCTTTTAAATCTGCCTTATTTTTCACTTTCACAAAAATGACCATTGCAGAAAAAGGAGACAAAAGCAGCTTTTGCTGAGATGCATCAACCGAGAAGTCGAAACTCAGCGCTTTGAGAGCCATTCACATTCTATACCTTGCCCTACCCGGAGGGTTACTTCTGCTTTGGACCCATAATCAGAATGGCTATTCCAGATGTGGGTGAGATGGGGTTACAACTTAAAATCACTTTTTTTTTGGTGCCAGCAATTAAGTGGCCTGAGATATGGATACCCCTGTGGAGTAACAAGTCAAGTTCAACTGCCACCAGCACACCTTGTGCTGTGACATCTTTCCTCTCTGCACCTCTAGGGAGCTGAAGGAGCCTGTCCTTCCGCCTGCTTCTGTCCCCGAATCCCTCTTGAATTACAAATTAGAGCTTCTCAACAAATTGCCTTGGGGTTGGCAATGTTCTTGGGCTAATGGGTCAGAAAGGAACCTCAACTTTATTTACTTCTATTGTTCACAGAACCCTGCACCATCTAGTAGCTATGGGCACCTATAATATTGATAATTCCAGTCTCGGTTCATTTCAGAGACAGGAAGGGGGTAGGAACTTTTCTTCCTTGGTCTCGTAGAGGAATACCTTCTCATTTGCCTGGGAAGATAAATATCTAAGGTTGGGTTAATAGCTCCCTTTGGCCCAGTCACCGTGTCTCCTGATCCAGGGGATGGCATGGGTGAAAATGCCACCATGGAGCTGTCTACACTGTAGGTTGATGAAAGGCAATGGCTTCCCCTTGGCTTCTGTTTCCTCAGACTTTGCTTTGACAAGAGGACACTAAATATTCACGGTTTCCTGACTGTGAGAAGTATGGTTATTCATTTTCCAAGCCTTTCCTTTTTTTTTTTTTTTTGAGCTTGCTTTAGGAACAGCTAACAAAATTCATTAAGAGCCTATTGCATGCAAGCAGTTCTAGGGGGACACAGATATAATAAACAAAAATCCCAAAGTGATGCTGCTGTGAAGCTAAATTAGAGAGTGTCTTAGAAAGCATAACGTGAAATACAAATGCTAGCAATCTGAGTACAGCTCAGATGGGAGTGAGTTTTCTACATGTACAAAACACACAGGATCACTTACCAGGAAAATATCCACAATTATTACTGTAAGAGCAAACGGGAGTCTTAAGTACCAAAAGCAAATAAAGCAATGAATATCTGAGTCAGGCAGAGTGTATCGAGAAGGGCTTCCTGGAGATTCGAGGGACTTGGCTTAGGTGAGGAGTGGGCAAGAGGCATTTGCTCTAGGAAGCTCTCCAGGGGAAAACCTTTTTACTGTTAAATAACTAAGATGGGGAGGGAGACTAGTTTAAAGATGGACTAAAATGAAAAGAAAACACAGGCACCCTGGCCTTGTGCTGGGGAAAAGAGGCATTTGTGGTACCTGCGATGCGCTTCATCCAGGATGCCTCGTCGATGCCCAGGTTGTTGTTGATGATTTTCAGAATGTTTCCCAGGATGACGCTGAGGTGTTCAGAGGTGACCTTGGTGCACCAGGGCCCCGTGCTGGGGGGCAGGTGCTCTGGCCCCCGCTCCCACCAGTAGGACAGGTAGTTGCACAGCATGGGCAAGATCACCTCGATGACGTGGGGCATCTCCGTGTACCGGGCCCCTGACTCGGCCAGGTCGCTGATTTCCTTCATCAGGCCTTCCAGCTGAGGGATGTCAGGACACATCTCTTCCACTGTGTCTGGCATCCCCAGAACTGACCAAGAGGGTACAGGAAGAATACAGGGACAGTAATTCAAAAGCACAAATAATGTAAACTTCCCTGTCTTTCCCGCCCTTCCTTTGGTCTTGAGACATTAAGTTTCCACCCTCAAGCTCCAGATGAGTGAGCATTGGATATGGGGGAGTTTCTGTCCTCCAGGTGTTTGTGTAAAGATGGCGGCTTCCAGAGGCTGGATTATCTTCCCAGATACCATACTCAGCATAGAACACTTCAACTTAATGCCAAAGGAGCATCACAGAGACAGCTGAGGGACATTTCCCAAGACTTCTCTGAGATAAAGCCAGTCTCTTGACTTCTCCCTCTCTGCCCTACTGCATGCATAGCACACAAGACAATACTAGAAGGAGAAAAGCAACTAATCTGTGTTTAGTTGAAAACATGTAGAGTTCAGTCATCTGGATCTCTGTACTGGTTAGAAAAGGAAAAGAAACCCCTCTCATCAAATATTCCTTCAGCTGGACCAGAGACAACATTACCTTCCATAGGTTGAAATTTGGTGGTGGGGGGGATTGTATTTGAATTAATTTCTGCATTTCCAACAGAAGTTATTGATGACCTGTGCCAAGACTTCCTGTCATGCTTAAACCTTTTTGTTTCTGAAGGCTTCTATGTGAGGAAGAGTGTTAAGCCCCACCTTTTCCTCACACTTAAGACTGAGGTCACTTCACTGAATGCGGACAGACAGGCTGATGCGGCAACAGATGGAGTTCAATGTGAAATTGAGGAAGGCTGTCAGATACAAGAATCAAAAACAGAAGCAGCCAGGGGATATCCATCCTGTTCTACAGGGCAGACGAGGAGAGACTGGAAGCATCCTGAGGTTCTTAAAGGGTGAGAAGATTAGCAGGGACTCTGAAAGCAGTGCAAGCCCACAGCTCTGTCTCCTCCCCTGCCCCCCATCTGCCTACTTCACCTGGACCCAGGACACACATCCTATGCAGACTCCACCCACAAGCCAAACTTCTCACACTGTGGCCAAAGCATCAGGCACCACAGGGGTGAGGGAATCTGAGAAGCCACAGGAAAACGGGGAGCAATTTTCTGGAACATCAGTCCCACTAAATGACTCGAGGAAATTATTTTTGATGCTTGGAGAAAAATGCGACGTTCTCATGAATTTCAAAGGACAAAGTGGAAGACTTCAAATAAAGTCTTTTGTGAATTGAGTTATGCCTGCAGGCCCTTTGCCATTGCGGTTACCGCTGGCTGGAAGTCTCCCTTCTCTATCATTTAGGTACATAGGAACTGAAGGGTTAATGACTAAGAGAGGTCAGACAAATTCTGTGGCCTTTAGAAATACTGGTCAGTTGAAAGGAACCATTTTGATTTCTCCCTTGATTGCACTTTCTGGAGCAGAGATATAGGACAGTGCTGGCCATCGTTGGAGACACTAAATCTGCAGCGGAGACAAGTGAGTCTATTGGATGGCATGGACTGTTGCAAAGCAAATGATACGCAGGAGCCTCCCTGCTATGGAAGAGGCCCCATGAGTTCCTAACACTCTTTGCCTAGTGACGACTTTTTGCTGCCATCACTGTGGCTAAAGATCTCTCTTCCTTGAAAGTCCTAAGTGGACCAATGTCCTTTAAAATCCAGATAATTCTGGGCCCCTGGGTGGCTCAGTGGTTAAGCCTCTGACTCTTGATTTCGGCTCAGGTCATGATCCCGTAGTTCCTGGGATGGAGCCTGGGGTCGGGCTGTGTGCTGACAGTGCAGAGCTGGCTTGGGATCCTCTCTCTGCCTCTCTCTCCCCCACTTGTACTTGCCTGCTCGCTCTCTCAAAATAAATAAATAAATAATTAAAAGAATTAAAAAAAATCCAGACACTTCAAAAGGATTAGTAGCATGAGAGCCAGAGAATGTGACACTCCTGTGATTTGCAAGGGAAGGGAATTATAAGGGTCAGACATGGCTTACTGCCAGTGTTGGTCATGTGCAGAGAAGTCTAGTCTGTGGACACTGCAGCAGAACAGCCACCAGGGGTGACATCAACATGGGGGTCTGGAGGAGCCTCACAAAGTAATTTTACATATACAAGAAGTTAGCGACCGGGAAGTCAAGCTTTTTATCTTGAAACTCTGCACGTCAAACAGTGCCAACTGCCGCAGATGCAAGTGAAGTTTACAACTATTGCCCGTAACATTATAATTAAGCCAGCTCAGGTGTTTGTGTTTAAATGTCACACAGACAATACATCACCATGGACACTTTCTTCCCCTACCTAAGAAAAGAGTTGCTTGAGGGTGCTGCACTGGCATCATTATAATGACCTTTAAAAGTTATTTATATGTAATTGGCCCTTGAGTGAAAGAAACATTTGTGATTCAGATGGTGTTTTATACTCCTAATGCCACATAACAAACCCAAAGAATGAATGCTGCTGAAAAACAGCCTCGGCTCGGTCCTATTAGAATCAGACACAAGGGGTGCCTGGGTGGCTCAGTTGGCCAAGTGTCCGACTGACTCTTGGTTTTGGCTCATGTCATGACCTCACGGTTTGTGAGTTCAAGCCCACATTGGGTTCCGTGCCGACAGTCTGGAGCATGCTTGGGATTCTCGGTCTTCCTCTCTCTCTGCCCCTCCCCAACCCACACTGTCTTTGTCTCTCTCAAAATGAATAAATAAACTTAAGAAAAAAAGAATCAGGCACGAGACTGTTGGAGTTATCATTAGAACATACTTCCCTTTCATCTCTAGATCAGTGGTTCTCAAAGTGGGGTTGTCCCACCAGCAGCATCTGGAAACTTGTCAGTCCGATCTCCTGAGTTAGAAACTTTAGGGGTAGCATCCAGCAATCTTTGTTTTACTAAGCATTCTGAGTTAGCTTCTCAAGTCAGATTTTCTCCACCAGGCAGCTCTTTCATAAGGCGGCATGGGAGAGCACCACCTCTTTGTGTAAACAGACAGCTCACATGGGACCTGGGCCACCGCTCTCTCTGGATGACTGCTCCAATAAGGGCATGGAAGTAAACTGGCTGGTGACTAGGGTATCTTGTTTGATAATCTGATTAACAGACCACTGCCGCCCACAACCAAAGGTTTATCTAATTTTGAATACCTAGAAGATACTAGTATTCACCTTTTCTAGGCCTATCTTAATTTCTGGATGAATCAGAAAATGCTCCAGGGTCTTACAGAAGAGTTACTAACATGAGGAAGTGCTGGCAAAACACCAACTGTCCATTAATAAAGATGTCCCATTGACTGAAGCCTTGATAAATCAGCTCATATTTCTAAACCAAAGGCTCACATGGTTTGTCACCCTATACATTCCTCCCCCACCTTGGTCCCTTGGGGCCACTCACTTTGTATAATGAATGAAGTCTACTTTCTTAGGGTCCATTAAGCCATCAGTCATTCTTTCGCTCCAGGCTAACCTGATTATCCCAGAATACATATTCATGTATGCTCTACTTTTCAAGAGCCGCACTGGTCGGCATTCCCTCTGTTGATTAACTGAATGATGGAAAACATGGACTCAGGGGACTGGGACACATCCCACAGTGTGTCACTGATGGATGAAAAACTGTGTCATCTCTAATCACACCCTTCTCTTTTTCTCCCTGTGGAGTATGCAATGATTTATATTTATTTTTTATTTATGGATATGTCTTACTAAATAAAGGTCAAGTATATAAAATAAGAAGGAACAGGTTTCTAATTGCCCTTGAGAAGAACAACGGGACAGAGTCATTCCCTTGCTTACCAGAGCCCATTCAGGGTTTCCCCCATCTTTGTCAAGTTCTGATTTTACCCCCTACTGTACGTCTATGAGCTGAAGAGCGGAGTAGGCCTATTTCCCGAGGCATAGCTCTACACCCTGGTCAAACAGAGACACAGGATTTCCTGAATCACAGTTGGAGCAGATCAAACACCTAGCACTCTCATGAGTGGGCCCATATCCCTTTGGAGCCGGGGAGGAACACTTTACCTGGCACCTGCCTACAGAGGTCACAGCTCTTTCTCAACATTACCAGAGCCTGCTTAGTGGTTCAGCTCCCATGTTAGCTGCAAGATGTGACTCATTTGGCATCAGCAGAGGGTGGAGAAAAACAAGGTTAGAGATCTATTTTTGCTAGTCTTAGAAAGGGGAAAAAGGGTAAGGTGAGGCTGAGAGCGTTGGGAAATTAGAGATTTCACATGAGACTTTGGCAAGCTGAAGCATCTGGGCAAGGTTTTCTCTTGACTCAATCTGGGAACACTCCTCTCCCCTGTATTCTAGCTCAGGACCAGAACTTTATTAAGTGGCCTTGTCTAAACTGGCCTGGTCGTCATTTCTGGTGACGATGTGCTTCTTTTATCTGAAGTATCAAGAAGCAAGTGGGAATAAAGCCACTGTGGCTTAGTACTCTGTATTCTTACATGCAGAGAGCGACAAAGAAGTGTAACATGAATGCTTACTCTCCAAACTCTCTTCCTCGGGATCTCATATCAGTTTGAAAAGGGGGCTTGACTATGATGAATTGCTATACAGTCTAGTCATCTACTGATACTGTAAATCAATATTTTAAGAAAATATTGGTTCTTAATAGGATAGGCTCTGGTCTGAAATGGCTATGTTTTTTTCTTCAGCAATATTGATTAGGACCATACGTGTGGTAATTTTTGCTTCATGTTACATCAAATTATCATAGTTCTTTCTAGTTGTAGTCCAAGTTTCATTCAAGCTCCCTTGTTTGAAGTTCCTTTGTTCTATTCCACTGACTTCTAGTAGGATCACAGTTCGTCCATATATGAGGACTCTCGCTCCTAACTCCCCAGCAGCAGGTGTATAACCTGCCTTGGATTCCAGTTTCAGGGTGTTTTAGAATACGGGGGGTGGGGGGTGAGGAACTTTTTCTGTAAACGGCCGGATAGTAAATATCTGCAAGCCAGACAGTTTTTTCCACTATGAGTTAACTCTGCGCCTATGGTTGAACTGAAACAGAATGTGCCACTCAAAAATATGCCTCTTTGGCATAAGGATTATTTGGGCTGATTTTTTTTAAAGAATCTACAAACACAGGAAGAAGCTCTGAAAATAGAGAAGTTATCCTTGTGTAAGAGGAATCTAAATTTTATAAAGGAAATTTACATTAGAATGGGGGCGTGTACCAGGAAGTGAGCTATTTACCAGAGATCACCTTTTCATCTGAGAGACTCAACTACAGGGCAGGGCACACGTTTACCAAATGTTTCTACTTTTTCCCTTTCTATGAATTGCCTTCCTCCTTTTGAACTCCCAGAGCCCTATCCCTTTCCTTAGCTCTGAATGGTGTATCTATAAGCCTCAATTGTTTGGCTGCATTTGGAGTCTCATATCTTTGTGGGGCTCCTGTAAGTACTCGTATGTATATAATTAAATTTTTTTCTCTTGTTAATCTCTGTTTTATGGGTGGGGAGGTCTCAGCCAAGAACAATTAACAGTAGAGAGAAAATGGGGTGCCTGGGTGGTTTAGTTGCTTGAGCATTCGACTTGGGCTCAGGTCGTGATCTCACAGTTTGTGGGTTCAAGCCCTGTGTCAGGCTCTGTGCTGACAGCTCAGGGCCTGGAGCCTGCTTCAGATTCTGTGTGTCCCTCTCTCTCTGCCCCTCCACCACTCATGCTCTGTCTCACTCACAAATAAACATTAAAAAATTTTTTTTAATAAAGAATAGAGGGGCACCTGGGTGGCTGGGTCGGTTGAGCATGCAACTTCGGCTCAGATCATGATCTCACTGCTCATGAGTTTGACCACCACATGCGGTTTTGTGCTGACAGCTCAGAACCTGTGTTTCCCTTTCACTCTGCCCACCCCCTCTCGTGTTCTGTCTCTCTCAAAAATAAACATTAAAAAAAAAAGAGTAGAGAAAAAATTATTTTCCTCTCCCCCATATGGTGCTAAAGTGGCCATAGACAGTATGTAAATGAGTAGGTGTGAGCATGTTCCATTAAAACACTATTTACAAAAATAGGCAGCAGGGCCAGATTAGGCCCATAGCCATAGTTTGCCTACTGCTGTTCTAGAACTTAGTGTGTCAGTATTCCCGTTAACTTCCTTTCTTGTACAATCTCAATCCCCTCTGGTGTTTTTCTATGATTTTCTATGATGATAGATAGCATGGGGTCATCCTCTTTAGAAACACAGCCTCTCCCTGTACTTGGAAAGTATAATTAGGTTACTAGTGCACATATGCTTCTTCTGATGAGGATCTGGAGAGGAACCGTAATAAGCGGTCATATCCCCAGGTGCAGAAGGGCACTTGAGACCCAGGGTAGACTAGAAAGCCTAAGGTTTTAGGATGGAAGGGATTTAGAATCCAACCACATCGTATGGAAGAGGAAGCCAAAGTCCAGCGTACTTTGTTATATGTACTTGCCCAAGCCCATTTTTCTAGTAAGATGGAGACATGCCACATGTCTTTGACCTCCCCTCTCCTCTCAGACCACATAAACCCAAAGTTCTACAAGGCTGCTGTTCCCTGCCTGGGTGGCCTTCCTTCTTGGATGCTCTCCTCTCAATATATGGATTGATGACCCCTGAGGGAAGATACTTACTAGACCTCTCTCTGGGGGTTTTGGTGTTGAAGACTGAGAGTGGATTGTAGCGGTTAAGAGTGGGCTCCAAGAATGCCACTGGTATGGCAGCTGCCAGTGAGGCCAGACATTCTCCAAGGGCAGGACGTTGCCTGGAAACAAAGAAGTCCATTTAGAAGTGGTACCACCATATGCTGGCCCCATGCATTGTGGGCCAGGCCCCTTTCCCAAGATGTCTCATAGATTACTCTACTGGGCATCCTTGGGTCCTGGGGTCAGCAAGATTACACACACTTTTCTCTCCCCCATGTTTCTCTGGACACTGATCAATGGCGTGGTCTCACCACCTGGAAACTGGTTCTTAAGTGGCTGAGGCAATATAATAACACACTATATAGCTTTGTTCTTCTCTCCCAGCATTTCTGAGGCCAAGTTTTGCAGGCATCCAAGCTGAATTTGATCGTCTCTTTGTACTCAGAATGTTTTGAAATCATCTGTGTAAGTTCTCTGTGTCTATTCCCTGCTTTGGATGGAGCCAGTGTCCAGCAGAAGGAACAGTAGATAATGGGCCAAAAGCAACAATAAGACACAAAAGAAAAGACCTGCCTTGCAAGAGAAATGTCAGATCCTAAAGCTCATTGCTTGATTTAGAGGAGAGACCTCTAATACCTGTTCCTTCTCACAAATACTCTATACAAATATGTGAGGGTCCACCATGTATAAAGCTCTGGGTCTCAAGTCTTTCTGTGAAAAAAGCACCCAAACAAAAAATGCTTAGGATTCCTTGTTCAGATTTCTAGTTCTCCAACTGAAAGAACTTGCCCTTGCTTGCCTGCTAACCAAGTCTGCAAGCCTAAGTGATGAGAACTAGCCACTGGCTGGTCAAAGCAGGGCTGGTACTGAGATAGTGCTTCCCTTTTCCAGGCCTGGGCTTAGCCTTGGAGTTGTCCTGGCTAGCCTTGCAGGTCCTGCTAGTGAGACAATACAGTTACAGTGCTGTCTTGAAGGGTCCTGTATGGGCACAGACACCTGTTGCTTTCTAATGAATGAGAGACCAGGACCATCTGTTTTTTAGTCGTATCTTCTGTCAATTACTGGCATTGGATGACAGTCAGACTACAAACCTGTTACGTGAGTTACACATGTGATGTCAGTTCCCAAATAAGGAGAAAATTTGAAATATTTCTTCAAACAAAGTAATACTATGAGTCCTTTGTTAGACCATGACACAGATAATTAGTGGGAGATGCAGACAATAGGTCTATAATTAAGGATTGGATGGGGCTTACAGTGCTCCAACATATCTTGTTTGCCTTCCTTTGCATCTGACCAAAGTGAGCGCTGATGCTGTGTATATGAAGCCCACTAGCAGAATCCCTGGGAGCTGAAGTTATCCATCTGTATCTTGGGAGAGGTTCTAGAACCATCATGGGGAAAACTGTCAGCGAGAGAGGGTGCACTTGGAGTCAGGGGCAAATGCTAACCCCGCACTATTGCAGTTCTGTGGAAACAGAAAGGCATTCAGCTCAGGGTTCCCTTCAGCTCCCCAACAAAACCAGAATAGAAGGCCATGTTAATTGCCCTTGACTGTGATAACAGCCGACAATTCCAACAGCACGAAGAAGCCAGAATGTCAAAAGTGTAGGCTCTCTGGATGAGTACAACAAGCATTTACTATGGGGTGGGGGATGGTTAGGGAAACCACTGCTTACTGAGGAGTAAGCCACATAGTTTGAACCTTAACCTTTGTCTTCCAGATAGTGAAAGTCCTTCTCCTTAGAACCTAAAGCAATGTGATAAAATAACATATATTTATGGTCTGATTATTAGAATTAGGACCAACTAATTAAAGCAGAGAAAGAGACTCACTTGAATTGGATTATTGGATTAAAAATGTGATCTTAATTGTTCATAAAAAAATAACTTGTCATGGCTATCTGGGGTACAGTCAGAGTCTGCAAGGGGCAAGCCTGAGGGGCCAAGAACTGCCTAGATGCAATGGGGAACCTGTTGGACTGGAGGGAGAAGGGAAGAGAGAGAGAGGAGGGGGAGGGTGGGTGAGTGAAGGGGAGAAAGCAGTCTTGGAACCCACCCTCCAACTTCCATCAAGTTACCAAACTTAGGGAAAAAAGTCATCCTTTGATTAACTTAAAAGACAATATATGTGGTTTTAATCCTTGTCTTCTACCTTCTTCTTAAGCTCAGCTTTTAGGGGATTACCTGACAGCTTGCTTATTAGCTCCGAAGTGTTTGAGCAGGTAACTTTAAAGTCAGCCTCCCGCAAGCAAGAATGTCCTCAGTCAGGCAATCACTTTAGGTGATGGCACAGCCTTATCCTTTTGCTGGAGGTCCGACTGTGAAATGCCCCCCATCCAGGGCCGCTCTGCAGACAGAACAGCAGCCCTCAGACAGAACAGGTCCTCTGTGTCCTGTGTCTGGAGCTTCCAGGCTCCAGTGGGAGGCCACAACCCTGCTGGAAGGGGAGGGAGTGAGAACTGGGCTTCTCTGTGGGGCGCTTCGCTTCACTTCTGAGCAAGCCTCAGGCCAGTCCTCTTCCCTCAGCCTGCACTCCCTCTCACTACCACTTCTTCCCCCATTATTTCTCTTCTTTGCTGAGCTCAAGATGGTGGACAGGCCCAAGAAGAAGGGCATCATTTTACCTTCAGGCTTCAATGACCAGCACCCTGAGTGATAACTGAGGGGAGCGAGGGCCTGGGTATATCAACTATGAGGATACGCAAGTGGTGGCCGTTCTTTTCAATTAAAAGCCTCACTGTTTCTACCAACCACAGCGGCCACTGAGGAGAAATACTCAGTTTCCTCAGTCTTGCCTTTCGAGGAGGAGGAGGAGGAAATAAGGTGACAAACCATGAAGGTGAAAGAAACACCACAGGGAGAGCGGTGATGAAAGAAAATCTGGGCGAGCATCAGGATGACAAGGGGTAAAGTCGAATCTGAGCACAAAGTCTACTTGGCCCAGCAAGATGAACCTCGGAAAACAGCTGGTCTTCAGCTGCCCTGGTGATAACTTGACCCATCATTCTTCTCTTTTCTCTTTCTCTCATCAAAAAAGTCCTGATCTCACAAAAGTAGATTTCTAGAAAGTTAGCCTGTTGGCAAAGGAACCCTTGGGGCAAAAGACAGTTTTCCAGTGTTGTGCTGCCTCGGGGACATGCGTTCCCTGTGTTCTCTGATATTAATTACTGACAAGCCTGAGCCTCAACAAGGCTCACAACAGGGCATTTTCTAGTCTAGGGCACACAGTGATGCTAATTAGCCATTCAGCTAACAGGGAGGATAAACACCAGGTCTCCTGGGTCAGCTGTTAAAAGTTCTGTAAACTTAAAGTCCAGAAGTTGGCCAATTAATGCTGCAGGCTTTGAAATAACAGAGTGAATGACCTTGGCCCCCAGACTCCTAGAGGGACTGAGCAAAGTCCCGCTGTTATAATGCTTCTCTAGTCATTAGTGCCCTCCCCCCCCCCCCAGGGGGAAGGGTGGGTATGGACCAAGCAGAGCAAGAGCTATGGAAGCATCTACAGAGCAACCAAAGGGCCTACTTGAAGAATTTGTTCACTGGATATGGAACCTTCTTTCTCTTTCCCCTTCAGTTCTTACTGCCCAGTATTTTTCATATAGAACTTGGTCAATGGTCTCAGATTAAACAGAGTGCAATTTGTATTTCAATGTTTGTTACTTTCTAATTTGTTAAGTTGCAGGCTCTCCTCGTCAGTCTCTTGATTTTATTTTCCATGGGTCCAGATCTTGCCTCTCAAATGTCTATTGTTAGGGATCCAGGCAGAGCCAAAGTTATCACGGTAATAAGAATTATGCCTTGCACATATCTGGAGCTTTACAGTTTAGAAAGTTCCTTCGTGTATGTTCCCAAGGGTGCTAAGGAGAGGAAATGATATGTAGCAGAGGACAGAACATGGAGGCAGGCCACGGTTCTAGAACAGCAATACTAGTCTCCTCAGAGGTTTAGGGAAGGTGTGCAGTGTTTGCTCAGAACCAAATGGTCAAATGGGGAAGGGCAGGAAGGAAAAAATCTCTCTCAAGTGTGAAGGGAAAAAACACAGTTTTCATTTGAAATAAAATGGAGATGCAATGCTTAAATTGATTTCCAAGTTTCCTTTCTTGACCAACCCCCCTCCAATGTTCTGTGATTAGTCAAAGTATCTCCACATCAAAGAAGGCAAATATTCTCCACAGTTAAAAGCAGAAGAGCGTTGGCCCTTTGCTGAAAATTTGTTGAAGATGGCTTGTCAGTGACCTCATATTGTCTCAATTAGAAACTATTCGAAAAGAAAGGTCTCTATTGTGTTTCAATGCCTTTTTCCTCTTTACAATCAAACTATCACTGAGGTGCCTAGAATCTTCCATCCACAATGTACACTCAAGCTATAGCTGGAAACCAAATATTTAATGGTTACCTTGCAACCCTGCCACGTTCATTAGCCAAGGAAACTTCAGCAAAAGGTGGCAGAGAAATGGGAAAAAATCTGAATCCATGCTGAGATTAGAAAATGTGTGATTAACATCAAGTCACAAAGTAGGGACCAAATCAGGTGAGGACTCTGAAACTGAAACATACTTTCTGGACTAACAACAGAGTATAGAAGTCTCTGGAAGTAAATACGGGGATTCTGAGGAGTCCAGAATATGAACTTGTGCTTGAAACAATTAGGATTAAGGGGGTGAGCAAGCCCTGGGACACCTGCTGGGTGTGTTGGGCCAGGTTCATACTGCAGAGTGACGCAGGGCAGAGTAGGAAAGAAGTGTGTACATGCCACTTGCCATTCCTGTGACCTGGGCTCCTAGCCTGGAAAAGCCACTGGCGGGGAAGTAGAGTGGAAGAGTGAGAAGTAACGTGTTCTGTAGCTGCTGACCCAAGTCTGCTACTGTACATAGTAGGTGTTCTACATTAAATGACTACCTAAAAGTCCTACGTCTACAGGATGCACTAAAAATTTTACCTGTGACCTCTTACCTGGGGCTCTTACTTACTTTTGTTGGAGGGAGACACCAAAGGCTAGGGGTGGATGCACTCTAGAGCTAAAGGCACTGGGGGTAGGGTGAGAAAGAGCCCTGAACCTGTTTGTCAGATTTGAAGCTGTATGAGGTTTCTTCCCCATTCACTCCTCGACTTCATGTGAAACGAAGCAAATGAACAGAGTCAGGAATGTGGAGAAAGTTTGAGAAATTATCTTACAAACACAAAACAGCAAAGAGCAACCAGCTCAAAGTTACTTGGGAGAAAATGAGAAGGAAAAAGCCAATAAATACACACGATCTCTTCCTGAATAACACCTAGGAAAAACCTCCCTGTGATTACATAATAAAGTGAAAAATTTGTAAGTAATGCAAGACCCACTTGTGAGGCATATTAAGTTCTGAGGAAAAGCAGAGGGGACTGATCTAGAATAAACACATCCTGGAACATATTAGAGGAACTTAATGAGCTTCGAGGCTCCAGAAAGAATCCAGTGAACAGTCAGCTTCTCCTCTCCCATTTGCAGTCATGTGTAAGTCAATAAATCACCCGGTTCAGGGAACATGGTCAGAACACAAAGAAGCAAAGTCTACCTACTTCTGAGGGGAAAAAAAATTACGACTCAGGGATTTTATACCATGAAAACTGTTCACAAAGTCAAAGGGTAGTATTCTAAAATATGCGAGGATTCAAGACTATCTAACAGCTCTTACAGAAATAAGTACTTAACGATAAAACTGGCCAAGAGACAAAAACCCAAAATAAAAATTTAGGAATGGGAAAGTCATGGTTCAAAAGGATTGGCTGTTCAATGAATCATTTAAATACAAACTAAGGTAAACAACTCAGGGAATATTTGTCCTAGAATAGCATGTAAATGTGTGAAATTATACAGCAAAATAGGCAGAAAGGATGGGAAGGTAGGCAGGGATGTGAGTGTACTAAATTTGCCTACCTTTTTAAGGTAAAAAGTTAATGATTATTTTATCTAAATGATAAATCTAAAAATAGGAGTTGGGAATTCAGTTTTTAGTTTCATCCAATGGGACAAAGTTGGGAAGTATGGATATCACGATCTCACATACGTAAGAATGTACATGTGTAGAAAATATCTAGAATGACAAACACCAAACTGTTAATAGTGCTTTCCTCTGGGAATTGGATCCGTGTGTGTGTGTGTGTGTGTGCACACGCGCATGTACGTGTGTGTGTGTGTGTGTGTGTGTGTGTGTATTGGGGAAGGTGGTCTGGAGTAAGAAAAACAGTAGACTTTTACCTTTATATACTCAGTACTGTTAGATTTTTTTTTTTAACAAGTATGTCTTACTTTCACAATATAAGAAAGTAAATAACAGTCATTCGTAGTGATGGCATCACAACTCTAGGATTTTAAATGTTCAATTCCTCAGCTGCTCTGCTAACCGAGAGGAAGGGGGTCTGCTTTCATCTAGGGTCTTCCTCTAGAAATGGCTTCTACTAACATGGAGTATAAAAGTCCGGCACCGATATTCACAATGCTGGAGGCAGCAGATATGCAGTAAGACTGTAACAGATCAAGTATAAAACATCATGAAAAGCAGCCTTTTTCTGGCCTGACATTTCAGAGCTGACTTTTTGCAAGAGAATAATGCATTAGCTTTTCAAAAAGGTGTACCAAGAAACATGAATGCAGACAGATGTATGTACGCACACACATATCATTGGAGAGAGTAAGAAAAAGTATTGAGAAAATATTTACAAATCCTCAACAGAAGAAAGAATTAAGGATACCTTCCTTAAGGTGAAATTCAGTATTAAGTGGAAAGTATTTTTTTATTCTCTTGTTGATGAGATATAAAATCTAGTTAAAACTTTTGTCTTCCCAGGTCCTATTCCTAACTAACAAAACTATGCATGTCTTCTCTAAATCCATAAGGAAAGCTAAGTAACTGGGGATGAAAATCATAATGAAAATAAGTGGTCGTTAGTTCTTCAATTAATTTCTTGAACTCTGGGCTCTATTTGAAAGCTGTGATTCTTGGGGCACCTGGGTGGCTTGGTCGGTTGAGCGTCCAACTACGGCTCAGGTCATGATCTCACGGTTTGTGGGTTTAAGCCCCACGTCGAGCTCTGTGATGAAACCTCCGAGCCTGCTTCAGATTCTGTGTCTTCCTGTCTCTCTCTCTCTCTCTCTCTGCTCCACCCCTCCCCCCACTCATGCTCTGTCTCTCAAGAATGAATAAACATTAAAAAAAATTAAAAAAAAGAGAAAGCTGTGATTATGAAGATAGACATTTCTTCAACATTTTTTTTTTGTCACTAGTGCATGATGTGACAGAGCATGTTTGAAAGGAAAAAAAGTCTTCTAAGGATAAGACTAAGTCGAGAGTTTGGTTAATACTGTGTTGATCCTTCTAATCCCCGTGGATTGAAACGGAACAACACAACACGGAGCATTTAATGCTAAAAACCAGGGGGTCACCAAAGGCCTCCACTGCTCTGGGCATATTTGGGCAAGCAAAGCTGGAACCCCAGCATCTCTGCAGATCAGCTTGTTCAAGATTTCTGAATAGCATTTCTGCTACCAAAATGTGCCCTTGTTTAAAAGTATAGCTAATCTGGCAGCTGTGAACAGTAAAGGTCCACGGTTGTATCACAGAGAAACTCATTCAACACGAAAGTAACAGCCTCCTGTCCCTTGAGCTTTTCTGCAAGCTTTAACCACAGGAACTCTGGAAGCTATTTGGAAGCTGTGATTATGAAGAAAGAGACATTTCTTCAATGTTTTTTGGTCACTAGCACATGATTTAGCTTGGCTATATAGTATTGTGTCTCCAGTCACATACACTGACTAGCTATCTGTTACAAAAAAAAAAACAAAAAACCCCAAAACCAAAAAACAAACAGAATTCAACTGAGTAAATCTGAAGATCTCCTTGGCTTAAGTGAATCATCCTAGCTAGCAACATCCTAGCTAGCAAGTGCTGGGGGGTGCTTGGAGGAGATGGTACAAAATGGAGAGTTTTTATAGGAAGAAAGAAGGATGGGACAACAAAGTTAGAAGCAAAAAAAAAAAAAAAAAGACTGTTCCAGGCTAGAAACTTTCCCTTAAGGGGAAGAGAAGGGGTCTTACCACACAGTTTACCTCATCTTCCTTTAGGGTATGGAGAGGGCCCCTGTGACTGATTACCTCATTGGCGCCTATCAGAAATTCCTGACTTACAAAAGGGTGGCAAGAGAGGTTTAAACCCCTCTCTTGGTACACCCGGGAATGCTTAGCTGCCTAAGAAAACTGTACGCAGGGGTGAAGACAGTAAAGGCATAAACAATGCATGCTACTAATGAGCTGTGGTGGAGTATTTCAGAGCCAGAGGACTGAAAACAGCATATGCATCTCGAACTCGGGTGGATAACCCTAACTACCAAAGTAGAACGAATTGAGGCTTGTCAGTCATAACAAATTGCCAAGAGGCTGGGGACACATACCTTACCTCCTGGCCTCCATAGTAGAGGGCGGACCCTACCTGACCATAGGCGGTCTAAGGACACTCTATGTATTCTGTTATTTAAAAGCAAAACTGTAAGGATCTTTCTCATTTATAGATGAATAAACTGAATGATCAAAAATGAAAAAAAAAAAGAAAAAAAGAAACTCCTGACTTACAAGTTAAGATTTCTATTTCTGTGGGACGTTGAAATTGCAATTAGGTTAGGCAGTAAGCCCTTTTTGGTGCTTTGGCTTGGCCCAATTAATACCAATTTTGGCCTGTGGTTCTCTTTTTTAACAAATCTTCACAGAGGTCATAAATCTCAAAAGCCTTCCTATGTTTCTTAATATAGCCATAAACACTGAATGGCCTGGGCTCAAAATCTCCATCCTATTTCAGTGAGCATTTTGACTTTGCTGTATTAAAAAGATGCTATTAAGGGTTTCAAGCCCATAAGTAACATTTTTCTAAGCCCTGAAATGTGTCAGCCTCTTCTGTTCACTAATTACCTTTCAACGTAGATGTTCTTTCCGGTCCCAAGGGAGTAGAGACTGCAGAGTATGTGGTAGCATGAAATCTGCACATCACCTACTGAAAAGAACAAACACGAGCAGTCACTTCCAGGCCTCAATCCCAGCTCTTCACCTCCAGCACATGGAAAGGGTCCACCGACAGAAAGAATGTGCTGGCATCACCCAAGAGCTAAAGCACATGCACGTGTGCCCCCCGCCCCCGGCCCTCACCCCACCCCCCCAACACACGATACAGCCCTTTCTACCAAATGGTAGCTACAGAGAAAGGACCCACTGACAGGGAGAACACCCTCCAATGAGCCATCCCACTTCCTTTGGGGGCTTTTGATATGAATCACACTGCTTCCAGGGAAAGAAATCATTTGACCAAGGAGATCCACAAGGGTTTTCTTTTTCCCCCAAAAGAGGGAGACACTATGGTTAAATTTTACACATAACAATATTTCCTTTCTTGGAAAGGAAGAATGCAAGAAGTCTGAAGTTTGAATGAGCCTTTTGGCAATTTCCTAGGAAGGTAGGCAGAACATCCTGACCTCTTTAGAGACAGAGCAACGCTTCTCATGTCCACCTGCGTAAGTTCTCTGACGGACATTTTTCACAAAACGGTTCAATCACATCACGATTTTGCCAGATTTCCCGAGGGAAGTGTATGTTCCATTTAGGAATCCACAGAATTTAATCTATAGGCTACATGCTCCTTTAACGCCTGGCACTCATAATAAGGCAGGGACTAAATGAACACAATGAGAACTAATTTAATGTAAAATTTTCAACAAGTAAATGCATTGTTTCCATGACATGAAATAATGAGTTTGGATGTTCCCCTATTCCTTTGCCCACCTCCATGGAAATAACTGATTTTTAGTTGTTCAGGGATACAGAAATCATAGCCTTGGCTATGGACAACTGTTTAAATTGAATTAAATCATGCGCCAACATTTAAAGTGTGAAACTGAAGCTCGGTGGCAGAGTATTTGCACTAAGGGGCTATATGTGGCACTAAATGCAAACTGAAATAATACCAGCCGACTATGGTCTCTTCTGAAGGCTCAGATAATGAAATGTTAGCAGCTCTCCTTTGCTCCTGGTATCCAATGAATAAATTAGGGCTTCTTAACAGGAAATTTGGTATCTGAAAAACCCTGGGAGCAAACCTGTATCCCCTACTGGATTACTCAGATAACCTTTTCAAATTAAGTGGGAACACAACGGCTGACAGCTAAGCTAGTGGGTGGAAAATTCTGGTCCTCAATAACAGTGGAAAAAGATGAAATATTATATACTCAAATTGGGGGATTTCTGCCCCTGTAAGTACCTATTACTCCATTTTTAAACCTAAGAAGAAGAAAGTATGGAATAATTATCTCTATTCCACTTTTTTTTTTTTGAAGATTATTTATTTTGAGAGATACAGAAAGAGAGCGAACGAGCATGTGCGCAAGTGGGGAGAGGCAGAGAGAGAGAGGAGAGAAACCCAAGCAGAGCAGAGTCCAATGCAGGGCTCAAACCCACAAACTGTGAGATCATGACATGCACTGAAATCAAGAGCTGAACACTTAACCGACTGAGCCATCCTGGTGCCCCTCGATTCCGTTTTTAAGGTTAATTCAAGCAAATGAGTCACACACCCTTTTTATCTGGAGCCATGTGCATATAAATCCACAATAGACGGCAATCTGACTTACAGAGTAAATCCACCCCGAACTGATGCTGAGCAACATGCTCAAAGATGGACGTCAGGATGGGGAGCAGAGCCACCGTGGTATAGTTAATATTCTGAGACACGCCTTTAATCTGTGTTCTGGAATGCGTAAACTTCCCGAGCTTCAGATTTTCCGAAGTCTTCTCTAAGTCTTCCGCCGCATTTTCAAAGAAAGCTCGTAACCCAGCCTTCACCAGCTCTGAGCCTGACTTCATGACAGTCCTGTAAGCAAACGATGTTCAAAACCAAAAGCACAATCCTAACCTCTGGCCGACCCCCTTCTTGAAACGGGTGACTTGTAGTTTAACCTGGTCAGACATTTGACACCCCAGTCACCTGACTGACACAGAGTCAGGGGAAGAGGAGAGAGCAGTTAGCATCCAGGAAGCAAGCTGGGTCACACAATCCCAAAGGGGGCTAGCAACTGGACAGTGTTGTCTGTTGGAGGGAGTTGGCACTCGACTCTTCAGGAAGATGTGGAGGAGAGTTTAGAAAGAAACTGATTTTGGTCACTTGCTATTAATAGAATGTCCCAGCAGGCTATATTCCTCTGTAAATTTCTAATTGTAAGGAAGGAGAGGTGAGTTTTTCTTACAGTTCACTATGAGACGAGCAACTTCTTTAAGGAAAGAAATATTAGCTCTCCCATGATGTGGGACCTCTCAGAACAAAGAAATAACTCAGCTTAAGCTTACGTTTCTATTAGCTAGCAGGGATGTACTAGCTTGGAGAAGGACATTTTTTGTCTCCCACACAACAAAAGTTTATTGAAAAATAAAGTTCCCCCTAGTTTTCTCTACAACCGTGGAAAACAAAGCAGTGTTCTCTATGCCGGTACAGTGTATTTGGACAGCGACACCTTATTTGTAGAATCCTGCACTACGTCACCCCAGAAGCGAACAGGAGAAAATGGTTGTACCAGGAGCTGTTTGGGGACACAGACGCAAATGGCCGTTAGCTTAAGGACGTCAAGGTTATGACAGCAACTACAGTAGAAAGGGTGTCACCATCTCCTTTGGCATCGACTATCCTGCTCCTGTCCTGTTAATACTTGGGCATGACAGTGAGCAAAATGCTTCCCAATTTTTCAGAGGGAGAGTGACAGAGCATGAGTGGGGGACAGGCAGAGAGAGACAGAGAGGGAGACACAGAATCTGAAGCAAGCTCCAGGCTCTGAGCTGTCAGCACAGAGCCTGACATGGGGCCTGAACCTACAACTGTGAGATCATAACCTGAGCTGAAGTTGGATGCTTAACCGACTGAGCCACCCAGGTGCCCCTCCGTATTTCAGCATCTTATTCACAAGATTATGACAGGCTTGCTTCAAGGACAGATGCTTTTTATCTCCAGCATTTTCAAGATCATCATCTGTCCTAGCCCCCCACTCCCCCACTGCTAACCAGAAAAAGAAGAAGAAAGAAATGAGGTAAGTGAGGCTTGCTCCTGGCCTGTAAGGATTCACGAGCTATCTTTCTTTCTAGTCTTGGGTTTTTGTCAGGAATGATTATCAAACACGCTGACCTGCATTGAGAAAAAGGGGGGGTACTCTCCCAAAGGCAGTCCACATGCTTCTGGAAATAAAGATTCCTCATCTCAGGTGCACAGAATTTGAGTCCCCTGGGGTGCCTTGGTCTGATCTGCAAACTTGTGCTGTCCTAATACCTCCATGTTTGTTTCTAGGGTTTAGACCCCTAAAATCGCTTTTAATTATCCTTAACATTTTTTTTTTTAGTTTTTTTTTTTTAACGTTTTATTTATTTTTGAGACAGAGAGAGACAGAGCATGAATGGGGGAGGGGCAGAGAGAGTGGGAGACACAGAATCTGAAACAGGCTCTAGGCTCTGAGCTGTCAGCCCAGAGCCCGATGCGGGGCTCGAACTCACGGACCGCGAGATCATGACCTGAGCCGAAGTTGGACGCCCAACCGACTGAGCCACCCAGGCACCCCAGCTTAACGTTTTTTTGATAACCAGTCTTAGTTTGCAGTAGATTTTCATCTTGTGGCCACTCTCTTAGTTGGTTTCTCTCTTCCTCATATTGTTTTGGGAAGTGCGTCATCCTCCCAACTTTGACAAGGGCTCTACTCAAAGAGTGTGTTCAAGAAAGCTCCCTGTCTTTCCTACTACTTCTCCTTTTCATCTCATCAGATCACTTATGTTTAAAAAATTTTTTTAATGTTTTACTTTTGAGAGAGAGACAGAGCATGAGCGGGGGAGGGGCAGAGAGAGGGAGACACAGAATCGGAAGCAGGCTCCAGCCTCCATGCTGTCAGTACAGAGCCCGACATGGGGCTCGAACTCACAGACTGAGATCATGACCTGAGCCCAAGTCAGACGCTTAACCGACTGAGCCACCCAGGCGCTGTTAGATCATTTATGTTTATATTACCAGAACTTACATGTACGTTTGTTAAAATTTCCTTTCCCTTTCAGCCATCTTTCCTGCAAGACCCTCAGGTCATGGGTTTAAACCTGTCTTTGCCTCTGATCTTTTTATCACACATGCCCTGCATTCCCCTGCTTGGCTGCTTTGGATTCAGAGTGTTATGGTTCCCATCTCCCAGGACACTTGTGGCTTCGCCACCCATCAGGCAGCTCTTCCCTTTTTGTGGATAATGAGGTATAAAGCGGCACTTTGCTATATTATATACATTATCTTCTGAAAGATGAACTTCTCAGGAAGAGAAGACAAGAATTGATCAAATGCTCAGCTTTTAGCGTGCGGTACACACCCTGACAGTGGCCCTCCATCATGTGAACTGAAAGATGGAGAGTGCTAATGTCAGGTGAAGATTCATCTCTTCCCTGTCTCCCCTCCCTCTCCCCAGCTCCTGCAGAGCTGTGGCACATCTCCTCTTCTGTACAATAAGTGAGAAGAGAGGGTCACAGAGGGAGTCTTGAGAAACTACTGGAAAAAACTGGGCAGACTTACCTTGTGTCAAGTGTCTGAGCTAAGATGTGAAGACAGCTCACCATTGTAGTAGAATCACTTCCTAGAACAAAACAATATCACTGGTGACTCCCCAAACCCTTCAGCCTGTCTTTTTTTAATGTTTATTTATTTTGGGGGAGAGCATAAGCAGGAGAGGGGCAGAGGATCCAAAGCGGGCTCTGTGCTGACAGCATGAGCCCGATGCACGGCTCGAACTCACGAACCATGAGATCATGACCTGAGCCAAAGTCAGACACTCAACCTACTGAGCTACACAGGTGCCCCCAGCCTATCTTTTAAATGCAATCTTCTCAATATGCACAAACCACATCCCGGCATAATTAACCATCAACACTAAGAGTGCCAGACCTATGTGCTGGGACAATGCATTTATCTTTGGCCTGACACATACACTGTTTGATGGATGTTAGAGGCAGAGCTTAAAACATTCATCGGTGTGGAAAATTTGAGCTGTTGTAGGGGTAGAGAGGTCATTTATCATACTTCAGATCAATTTTCTATGGCAAATTTAGGTGACACCTTAGTCCTAAGGCTCAGGTTGTCTGTAGGCACCAGAAATAAAGGCAAAATGCAAGTGAAGGATAATTACAGGGAGGAGTGAGGCTTTGAGCAATACTCCTCTTCACTTACCAAAGAGGGAAATCCTGTGTCGAACAAGAGCAGCGAGTTTGCAGAACAGGCTGAAGCAGAAAAGAAGGCGAGTAGGAAAGGCACAGAAATCCAAGGTCTTACTCGTACCCTCCCTACCCCAGGCCCCCACACTTTAAAACAAAGAGCACAGAATGACCCCTGAGCCAGATGCACTGTGTTCCTCTCAAAGGATCCTCTGGACCACACTAGAAAAACATATGCTTTCCAGTTCCATCCATGTTGCTGCAAATGGCCAGATTTCATTCTTTCTCGTTGCCAAATAGTATTCCATTGTATATATAAACCACATCTTTATCCATTCGTCAGTTGATGGACATTTAGGCTCTTTCCATAATTTGGCTATTGTTGAAAGTGCTGCTATAAACATTGGGGTACAAGTGCCCCTGTGCATCAGCACTCCTGTATCCTTTGGGTAAATTCCTAGCAGTGCTATTGCTGGATCATAGGGTAGAGTGTTATGCTAAGTGAAATAAGTCAGGCAGAAAAAGACAGATACCATATATCTTCACTCATATGTGGGTCCTGAGAAACTCAACAGAAGACCATGGGGGAAGGGAAGGGGGAAAAAAAGTTACAGGGAGGGGAGGAGGCAAACCATAAGAGACTCTTAAATACCGAGAACAAACTGAGGATTGATGGGGGGTGGGGGAGAAGGAAAAGTGGGTGATGGGAATGGAGGAGGGCACTTGTTGGGATGAGCACTGGGTGTTGTATGGAAACCAATTTGACAATAAATTATAAAAAAAAGAAAAAAAGAAAAATGTATGCTTCCCCCTGTCTTGTGGGACAGTCATGAAGGCACCTTGGAGGCAGCCCCCGCCCCAAAGAAAATAATCCTTCTGCAACAACTAGAGTATTTTGCAGTAACAAGGTTACTGCCAACAACCTCTTGCTATACAGTCCCATGTGCTGAAACATCCATTTGTAGGACATCCAGGAGTAAATGAAGGTTCTGAAAGGGATCATGCTTTTCCCACTGTTGCAATGGATTGCAAACCATTTTGCAGCCTTCTCTGGGGGTGTGAGGCTTTAGTTGGGAGGTGGGGAAGAAGGTGGGAACAGAAGAAAATTAATGGTTCAGGCACAGGGGGATATGATGTTGAATAAAAACATTTTAGGATATTGCTTTCCTCTGTCATTTCCTATCAGTCTGTGGGCCTGACCGAGTAGCTGTCCTCACTGTGCCCCGGGAAGTTAGGAAAGCCCATCTGCTATGCTTTTGTGCTTTCTGACCCTACTCCACCCTTTCACCCATCTTTTCTACACCAGAACCCCTTGGAGGTCCAGCTGTATCTTATCATTTTACTTTCCATGGTATTTGGCAGAGAGCCCTGTGCAGTTAGAAAAAAGCTCCATAAATGTATGTGAATATGCCATGGATGGACCCTTGCCCACTATAGCCGTAATTTGGCCTGAACTGCCAGTAGTTCCTGGGGAGAGAGTACTCAGAACTCTGACACTATGTGACAGTGGCACAGCTAGACAAGAACTTTGTAGTCCCTTGAGAAAGCAGTCCTTCCTGGTGGAACAGAAAAGGGAAGTTAGAATAAAAACACCTGATACAGGCCAAGGGCTTCCAAGGTGAGATTGAGCTGAAGTCCTTCCCAACCTCTCACTCATAGCTTGTCACGGGCTCTCTGACCCACAACAGCGGCAGAAGTCTTTTCGGGGACAGCTCAAACAGAGAAGAAACACATCCCGAGTGTCGGTGGAGATCAAAACTTGCTCGCCTTTATGTACTGAAGTGCTGAATCACTATATTGTACACCTGAAACTACCATGACACTGTAGGTTCAATAACCGGAATTTAAATAAAAACTTAAAAAAAAAAATAATAACACAGACTTGCTCACTTTTAAGTGGCTTTCAATTAATGCCCTGAGTCTACTGGGCTGTCGACTAGAAAATCGCAGCCAAAGTTCCCCTGTGGTTAGTCATCTGTTTTTGCAGTGGGAATAAGTTGGAAACCCTGGCCTAGTGCTTCAGAGAACTCAGAGTAAGTTAATAGAAATCTGACAGACTGCTAATATGAAATTAAATAACAGACTGCTTTTTTGTGTTTCTCATCATGTGTACTTTTTTAAAAAAAAGTTTATTTTTGAGACAGAGAGAGAGAGAGAGAGAGAGAAGAAGAGAGAGAGGGAGAGCCAGAGATTCCGAAGCAGGCTCCATGCTGTCAGTACAGATGTGGGGCTCGATCTCACCAACCATGAGATAATGACCTGAGCTGAAATCAAGAGCCTGATGCTTAACAGACAGAGACACACAAGTGCCCCTCACTGTGTCCACTTAAAAATAAATTTAATGTTTATTTTTGAGAGAGAGAGAGAGGGCACATGTGTGCAAGGGAGGGAGAGGCAGGGAGAGGGGGAGACAGAGAATCCCAAGCAGACTCTGTGTGGACAGCAGAAAGCCTGACCCGAGGTTCAAACTCAGGAACCATCAGATCATGATCTGAGCTGAAATTAAGTGCCGGACACTCAACTGACTGAGCCACTCGGGCACCCCTCATTGTGCCCATTTAAAAAAATTTTAATGTTTATTTATTTTTGAGAGAGAGAGAGAGGGGCAGGCAGACACAGAATCTGAAGGAGGCTCCAGGCTCTGAGCTGGCAGCACAGAGCCCAGCATGGGGCTCACACACACAAACTGTGAGATCATGACCTGAGCCGAAGGCTGATGCTTAAGCACCTGAGCCACCCAGGCTCCCCTCATTGTGTCCATTTTTTAAAGACATATGTATTTGATAAAAAAAAAAAATCATGGAGTTGGGGGAGGGGGATAGCCTGAAGGAACATGTGTGCTGTGGCTCTACTCTGACTAGCTGGGCTGTCCTGGTGAAGCCACTTAGCTGCTCTGGGCATCACTTTTCTCACCTGTAAGTAGACAGTTATCACAAGATCCTCTTCCTTTTTAGAATTAGAATTAGGGGCTGATAAACTCAGATATTTCTGGTGAAATGCTTCAAAGTGGACTCATGCTCAGTACGAAGTAACATTATTTTTAAAAAGTGCATTTTGAGAGAGAGCGAGTGAGCTCGCACGCACGTGTGCACATATGTGCACGAACTGGGGAGGGGCAGAGAGCCAGAATTCCAAGCAGGCTGTCAGCACAGGGTTTGAACTCACGAACCCGTGAGATCATGACCTGAGCTGAAATCAAGAGTCGGCCGCTTAACTGACTGAGCCACCCAGGTGCCCCAAAACAACATTTTTCAAACTAAACCAGATGGTTAGGTCGTTTGATCCTAATACTAACCTGGCTCCCCTTGCTGTCAGAAGCACTTGCCCAGGCATACCAAGGCCAGTTAAGTTTTCAGAGGCCCTCTCTTGTCCCCTAGGGGGCCCATAATTTAAGTAGAAGTCCTTAGGCCAGTGTTATGAGGGGCCAGAGTCCCCAGGTGCTTGCCCATCTCAGAATTTGCAAGTGATAAATTAGAGGGACCACAGGGAGAGAGTGTGGTAGCACTGGCGAAGGGCACCAGATGCAGAAGAGGTGAGGCAGAGGTGAAGGATGCGGACACGAGGGGTCTGGAGGTGGAAAGCATTTGGTGCAGACACAAGCGCTTCTGTGGGAGGGGAGCGAGGACATGATGGATTTGGAAGCTATTTGCAAGGCTGATCAGATCCAGGTTGTATTCCAGCCATGACAAATGGTGCCTGGCTGAACAAATGTTACATTTCCATGAATTAATAATCTAACAAAAATAGATGAAGAAGACAGACACACCTGCCCTCTGTTGGATTATCAGAGTATGTCACTTTGCCTCTCATTTCTCTGCCTTCTTACAAAATACACCAGCTAATCCTGAAAATATTTAGGAAGTCTTTGGTCGGTAACTGACGCTACAGGTATCTCATTTTGAAAGCATGGGCTCCTCCTTTTTTACTAAGTGAAATTAAGTAATGACTGTGCAGAAAAAATGGCACTCAACGTGGATAGAGACGACTCTCATTCTTGCCCTCACTTACTACCTGGGTCACTTCAGGCACCAGCGTGAACCTGACCAAACCTCAGAGTCCCTATCTGCAAATTGGAGAACATATACAGGCAGTTCTTAGAACACTGTGAGGTTTCACAATGATATTTGCAAGAGTTATAGCCCATTTATGTAAGTATGAAAAATGATCTCACTGCTTAGCCTTGTGTTTAATAAATGTTAGCTAAATCCTAAGGTTGAATATCCTCACAAGGATGATGGTATTTAATGGCTGGGCCTTTCTAAAGTATATTGTATGCTGTTCACCATCAATGGCTGCTAGGGAAAGAGTTGACTGCTTCCGTTACAGTTCTTAACTCTGCCGTTTAGAAGTCTAACCCATTCCTTGTCATCTTAAATCACATACGGAGAAAACTGGAGGCACGGTGGAATTCATCTTTTAGCCTGCTCATAAAGCACTCCCTTTGCTCTCCTCTCCCTTGAGGTATCCACACGTTACACCTAGCGGAATGAGGATGAAGGCTGGTGTTCCAGATGCATTTTTTTTTCCTATTAGGAATTTAAATTGAATTATGTTGCTCTAGATTTCAAATATCAGATCATCCACAATAAGACTTGTAAGATCTGATTCTTTAAAACAAATTTAAACTTAAAAAGCCTGTAAGAATGGGATGGAAGCCAGCATTAATCTTGTTTCTTCTCAACGTTGTGTGTTTGCTTGTCCAAGCTTCAGAATTGACTTTGCCTTTTTCTAAATGTTATTTCAGGATAAAACTTGATCTGAGTATATAAAATTTTCCCAAGCCCTACTGATACATCCAAACAGTGCATTTCTCTTCGTTGCCAAAATAATACACAGATAAGTATGAATATAATTACTTTCAAAACCAGGAGGATAACCAAAACCTCTGTGCTACCAATCATCAGATCACAGTTCATTTCTCTGAAGGATTCGCCATTTGGTCTCCAGGAATCTGGGGTTTTACACAGGTCACGTCAGCACCACGACCTTGTCATTTGTAGACTCACCTGGCCACCATTTCTTTCTCCTTATGGGAGGCATAGCCACTGCTGCTGAGGGGTTTTAGAGGGGATGACAGGAAGTAGAGGCGGTGATTGGTGAAGTACTGGTCAACCAGCGGGAGGAGAACCTGGAAAATCCACCATAAATGAACTTCTAGAAAGTTCATCAAAGCCCCTCCTTCAGTTCCTTTGAAAAAGTTCATTTTCAGGGAGCAAAAAGCCTCTAAACACAGGTCCTGGAATTTCCAGGAATCTCTACCCGGTGAATTGCAGTTTCCAACCCATTTTCCTCTTGTACACCTCAAACCAGAGGCCTTGGGGATATGGGAATGGAGAAGGTCACTGACTGACTGAGGGTCCAGAGAAATATGCAAATGGCCCTGAGCCAGTATTTTCAGGATAGTCTGGTGGGTCATGGTAATTCTTGGGCATGGCATCCAACAAGGACACTTGGGGAAGGGCCTACCACTTTCAGCCTTGAGCCTTTATGTCTCTGTTTCTCAAGCACAGTTATCCCAAGGCCTCATGTGCATTCAGGCCTCGGAGTAGGGTTGTTTGGTAGAGACTGCTCATCACTGGTACCCAAATTCATCCTTCTCTTCTTTTGGCAATAGAAACCCCCATGTTTTAGGTGGGCATGGGGTCGCCCAGCTACAGAATGCATCACCCAGATTCCATGGTGGCTGGGTGAAGCTAGAACAGCTGAGTTCTAGTCAATGGGACAGATCTTTAAGAGAGAAGGGGCCTGTCCTCCCCTTTCCCATCGATGTGACATAGGTGAGCCCATCTGGATCCCATTGACGTACATCACACTTGAGGTAATGGTAGAGCACCAGGAGAGGACAGTACCAGAGTCCCTGGATGATGGCATGGAAAAGACCAGGCTTCCTACCATCTCAGTCGACCTACCTGCCCCCGGACTGTTCCACAACAGAGAAATACATGTCCAGCTCATCAAAGCCAGTGGAGTTTTGCCTATCTTTGTTAGATTAGCTTACCGGACACCCTACATTGTACAGATTCTAAGAAGACAGTAATTTGGTTAAATGCAGGGAATCACTTACTTTGGCAAAGAATTTGATCTCCTGGTCATGGGGAGACTTTTCAGTTTTCCCACTGCTGACAATGGCTTCTACAAAGACAAAAGTAACACAAAGTTGGCCATAGTTAAAACAAACACAAAAACAACCACAGCATTTTAGAAACAGAGCAACTTTCCTCAGGGTCATGGAAAGGCCATTTCATTTTTACAAAATATCTCGTATTTTACAAAGTACTTTATAGCTGTGTTGGCTAGGTGTTTCTTCTGTCAGTTCTCTAAGCTGTTTTAGTACCCTTTCCTCTACTTTGTTGATGAGAAAGCAGCTTCAGAGAGGTTGAGTCATATGCCCACAGTCACAAAGCAAAATAATGGAAAAGTTAAAATAGGATGGATTATATGAAAAAAATGACAAGTGGCTCAAACCCTGAAACCAAGGATGAAACAGATTTTTTTAAAGAGGGGGACAAAAATCTCAGCCACCGTTTCCCCCCCAAAACCTATGATGTCTCAATGAATTACGAACAGCTACAGTATGAAAGCATCATCCCTTGATAAAGGAATACCACATTCTTTTTGAGATTATGAAATATTAAGGGAAGCACACATTTGGGGGATATTTCACAATGATACTTACCCAAATGGGCAATAAACTCTTGGGCGGAATCAACATATTTCAGGATCTTCTTCAAAAATTTATAGGCAAACCTCTTTTCCATGGAGGAGGCATCCAGCTCCATATCCTTCATACCTCTAGGTTGGAAATGGGTAAATCCCAGGAAGTAACAGAGATGACTATGTGACTTCGGAGCATCAGCAATCCTATCTGTGTTGACTTTACTTTCCAAACGTTAATGGTTATTCTGGCCTAGTGACCTGCTTTGTCATTTGACTGATTCCCCTTGCACTTGGAACCTGAGTTTATGCGCACCCAATACTTGCACTATGATAACGTCTGAAAAGATTTTTCAAAATATCTTTATCATTCATTCAACAAATATCGAGCTGGGGATAAATCGGAGAAGCAAACAAGATCCCTGCCTCCATGGAACGTACAGACTAGCTGTAAATGGACACAAATAATATATAGCACAAAATATAAATTATGTGGAATGCTAGAAGCTAGTAAGTTTTGTGAAAAAAGAAAGATTAAAGCAGTATGAAAAGGCCCAAGAGGGGGGAGCAAGCAGACTGTAGTGTTACACGGGGCCATCAGTGCTGGTTTCATTGGGAGATGACACTGGGGTAAAGGCTTGAAGGAGGTGAGGAGGTGAGCCATATGGACATCTGGGGAAGGAGTTTTCCAGGCATATGGACTGGTGGTGCAAAGGTCCTGAGGCAGGAACATGCACGCCGAGCTGAAGGAATATGGCAGATGCTAGTGTGGATGGAATGGATGTGAGCAGGCAGTCAGAGAAACAGGAGGTGGTTAATAAATCATTAGGGCCCTATGGGCCATCCTTAGAATTTTGCTTTAGCTCTGAGATGGGAAGCTACTGAAAGTTCTGGATAGAGGAATGACTTAAATTACAAATTACTTTAATTGCTAGGTTTAAAACTGATGGTGGGGGGCAAGGGTTGAAGCAGGTGCCCGGATAGGAGGCTCTTACAGGAATGATGTTAACAGCACGGAAGGGGTGAGAATGGTCACATTCTGGACATCGTTTAAAGCAGAACTATCAGGATGTCCTGAAGGACTGGATGTGGGTTGGGGGAAAAAGAGGAGTCAAGGCTTTTGGCTTGAGCACCAGGAAGAATGGGCTGCCGTGGCATGATGGGGAAGCTGAGGATGGAGCAGGTCAGAGATACGGATAGCGGGAAACGAGTTCTCCTTACTGACGGGGCTCTGGCTTCCTTGCCTGCACACCCAAGTGCCCTCCATAGGGGCTGGCGCATGGTAAACAGCTACTAGGCTATGTCTGCTGAGTTCAACCATCTTTTTCCTTTCCCCCCTTATTTCTTTGATTTCCTTTTTAGTTCTGGTAAAGAGGAATTTTTCATTTCTGTAAGCAAGTTATTTATCAGCAAACCACAGCGCACGTTCCTCTGGGTGTTAAGAAGAGGATTAAAACGACGAAGGGAGTGTTTCTCAAATGCTTCCCCAGAGGTGGTCTCCTGCTGTCTGACCTTTCCTGCTTCACAATATGGCAAGTAAGTTTTGATATTTTTTCATAGGCGCGACAAGAGAAATATTTGTATGGGTTTTTATTTTTTAGTTTATTTATTATTATTCCTTTTTTTGGCCACTCTGTGGCAAAATTCTGTAGGAGACTAAAACAAGAAACAGCAGTTGGCTCAGCAAACGTTTCTTTCAGAAGGAATGGCTGTATCAGATAGGAACCCTGGCTTGTTTTGTCTCTCTTCAAGGGACTCAGCGAGCATGACTTAAGGAGCAAAGCCCACCAGTGACATCTGACCAGTGAGGAAACAGGTTCTAGGTTCAAGCAGCTAAGACCCTATTCATATATAATCCTCATCTAGATAATTCGGACAAGCACAAGTTTGCGATAAAAACTCAGGAAATCTTGATGCATTCAGTCTCCTCAGTGGTGCTGTGTCTTCAAAGAATCTGTTCTCTGTGTTCAAAGACTGTTTATGTCCATTTTGCTCACTATTGCTCTTATGTAATTTAATCAAATATTGTCTAAAACAAAAACAAAATAGAAATTTGAAGACAACTGCTGATTCTGTGAGAACTAGGCTGTACATTTTGCATTTGTGTTTCCAAATACATGTTTCTGAAATAGGTATGAGCGAGATAACTAGCTGTAGAAGACAAGAGAGGAAATTGAAAAAAAAATCTACAAGGGGGCACCTGGGTGGCTCAGTCGGGTAAGTGTCTGACCCTTGATTTTGTCTCAGGTCATGATCTCACGGTTCAGGAGTTCGAACCCCACGTTGGGCTCTGCGCTGACAGCCTGCTTGGGATTCTTTGTCTCTGTGCCTCTCTCTCTCTCTCTCTTGCTCTCTCTGCCCCTCTCCAGCTTGTGTGTGCACACGCTCTCTCTCCCCAAAATAGACATTTTTAAAAATCTGGAAGATACTGCACTTCTACGGTTTTGTATATGCCGTAATTCTTGCTGTCCTGCAAAGAAGCCCAAGTCCCAAAGTTCTGACGATGCCCTATGGATATGCTTTAGAAGGCCAATCGATAAAACAATATACAAAGAGAAGCTTCGGGGGCCTATAGCACAAGATTTGTGAATGAATGCATGTTTATATGTTTCAATTTCAAATTAAATGTTTAAGGTGTACATGTATAATTTGTCATGATTCTTTGCTATAACTGAGCTTTAAAAATTGATATTGACTGGTCCTGTTTAGGTCAGAAAAGATGGCTTCATGCTCCCCAATAAAAGTTTTCTCATTTCAGAATACTGACCATTATCCTGTCTCCCGTCTGTTTTGCAGACAGGCGATTAAATACCTGGGGAAGGAGAGACCACGTCCACAAGTCCTCCCTGCCCCCCTAACATCACCTGGAAGATGACTTACCTAGAAACCACGATGCCGTTCACCTGGAGGAATTTAAACAGGTCCTGTGCCTTTTCTCGGTCCCTGAACTTCTCCTTGGCTGTCAAGGTGTCATATGGTACCAACAGAGGGTGACTGCCGCCACCTGGGGACAAGAAAGTGAGAGATGACCAACTCTTTGGCCCTTCCTTTGCACTTCTGGGAAAATGTACCTGCCGCACCCCCAGCTCCCCTCCTGCAGGGGGCACCGGAAACCTGGCTCACCTTTGCTCTCCAGTTCCAGCTTCTTCTTCTTGGCCCAGATGTTGTGATAGTTCTCGGCCACGACCTCCACCATTCCCTGTGTCCCACCAAAGAGACAGCAGTCAGAGCAAAAGCAAAGAAGAAAAATGGGTCCATATCTGCTGGGCTGTTTCAGGCAGCCTCGGGAACTGAGCACCACCAAATGCTAACAGCACATCGCGGAGCGTCTCCCATCATTAATTAGTCTGTGTTTATGCACCTCATTAGTTTTTATAGCTTCGCCTCCATACAGAAAACAGCTTCTAATTCTGTCCTTCCCTTATAACTTATTATCCTGACAGTCTGATGCATTTATGAGACACACACATTTCCATCTGAAACTGCATTCTGGCAGGACTTGGACATTTTACTCCTGACCTGAAACAGGGAGATGGCAGTGGGTGTCAGAATCCCCCCAAATCCCTTACCTTAGCAGGCTAAAAATAATCACATCTTAGAGAAAATGGCTGCAAATACAATTGTTCAAAGAGAGTTCATCTTTCTAAGGCTCAGAAAATAGTGACCTGGAATCAAGGGTGTACGTTGGAAAGACACTTTCTCCAGGGTCCAAAGGGCTGGTCTGACGGACTGTCTGGGGAGTATCTGCCCTGGGTTGGGGCCAATCCTGGCCACCAATGTATGCGGGAGGGGAGGGCTGAGAGGAGGCAGCTTGGGGCTTTTAATTTCATCCTCTTGGTTGTATGCCCCTGAATTCTGCACCAACATGGGGCACCCAAGCGAATCTTCCACAGGACATGAGATATGCAAGTGCCCTTGCAGCTGGCGGCACCTGCTGGGACCAGGAAGTCACCCTCACCCCAGGGGCGGCTGCTCCACAGGCTTTCTCCTAGCTCTTACTAGTTTTGTTCCAAGTTTTTTTTCCTCCTAGCTGTTAGTTCTGTGTGTTGATACAGTAATTTGCAGTTTCTTCCTCCTTTTAGTGAGTCATTACCTGTGATGATGGCCCTGGAAGAAGTACAAAGCCTGGCCTCCTTAGATAACCGGTTTATTCTAGCCAAGACTTGCCCTGTGGCCCTTGCCCAGTCTGGTTCTTTTCAATTCTGATATTTCAGCGGTGACATGTTCTAGGCTTTCTCCCCTCTCCTCACTCCTTTTTCATTTATTTTAATTTTGTAAAGAGCCCTTCTCTCCCTAGGGTCATTATTTTTTTTTAAAGATTCTTTTTAAATTTATTTATTTATTTTGAGATAGAGAGCACAAGCAAGGGAGAAGCAGAGACAGAAGGAGAGAGAGAATCCAAAGGAGGCTCCATGCCGTCAGCAGAGAGCCTGATGTGGGGCTCGGTCTCACGAACCATGAGATCATGACCTGAGCTGAAATCAAGAGTTGGATGCTCAACCGACTGAGCCACCCAGGTGCCTCCTCACTCCTTTTGAACAAAACTCTTTGGAGGGTAATATGTCCTGCACTTGGGGGCTTTAGAAAGCAAACTGTTCTGGAAGCACCAACACTGACCTGGAGCTCTCTGGAGAGCACAACGTTGGAGAGGTCCAGGGGAGCAGGACTGTAGCTGTTGCCCTGGGAAAGCAAAGGCAGAATCACTGGGTTTGCCATTATTTTCCTTACTCTTACCAGTATCCTGACTTCAGCTACCAAAGACGTATCCTCGAGAGATCCCCAGGTTTCATTGTTGGTAGTCCTCGCCCCTGACACACCAGGGACAGATTTCCCAGATTCTCTGGGGGTTCCTCACTGGCCCAGTGTTGGCCCCGGGCATGCTGTCATACCTGGCTGGCCTGGGACACGCTCCGAAGCTTCTCATTTTCCCGCTGTTGCACCAGGGCCTCTCCCTCTTTGGTCCTCTCCACAGACCAGCCCACAGCCAGCATGGTTTTCAGGGACTCTCTAGCAGGCCAGCGGTAAATTTCCTTCTCCTGGAAGAAAATCCGGGCAGAAGAGCTTTGCAGAGCACGCCCCTGCACTATGACAGGCCTGACTCCCTGGGAAGTTGGCCCCCACGGTGGATGTGGTTGCAGCTGGCTCCAGCCTCCTCTCTCACTAGGTCCAAACACCCTCTGCGGCATCTCACCTGAAACATGTCATTGTCAGTCTTTCTAACATTTCCAAGTGCAAGACCCTATAGTCTCCTGCCTCTGGAGGAAACGTACCAGACATTATCCACAGTTTATGGATAAAGAGGATCAAGAATAGGAGGGTGACTCCTCATGCTCTAGTCACTGTTTCAGTTGGGACATGAGGGAATCCATCTGCACAAAACTCTCCTTTGTGCTTGGGAAGTAGAGTTTCTTAGATTTAGAATTCTCTTGAGCTCTGCACCATTTTACAAATGGCCACTACACCTACAGAGATACATATGCCATCCTTTATGTGTGACATAAAGCTGAAAGCTTACGAAGAACTCTTATTGATACCAAGATAGGAATTCGGAATTGAGTTGAATCAGATTTAATAATAATAATAATAATAGTAATATCATCTCAAAGATACCTGTCCATACTTCCCTAGGGGTCCTTCTCTCTACTCCCTTCATCTGTCACAATTGGAAGTTATTTCTAGCTTAGTTTTCTCCAGCAATTCAATGCTTCCCCAACCCCAAATCCCCCACGTCAACAGTCTGACAAAAGCCCTTCCTAGTCCTGTTGCAAGTGAATTACGAATGCCTTTTGGCCCAGCCTCCAAGGGCTGAACAGTGCTTCTCCATCCGGTGGGTGCTCAGGGCCAAAGAACAGAATGTGAGGATGGGCTCCTGGAAATCGGTCCTTGAGGGTCTTGCCCACTGGTGAGTTTCTGAGGAGTTTATGTAAAGTTGAGAATGAATGTGCCCTGAATTCCTCTGACCACCTGATACAATTCTCAAGTAAGGACAATCAGCATGGCCACTCAGTGCTACCAGAGGCGAGTTTCCTACCTTTTCTGTTAATGTCTTGAAAGGCCTTATCAGGGGATGGGTCTTCACATTTTCATCCAGGGAAATTCCATATTTCCATCCATTCTGACTCTGTAGAAATGTTCTCAGTTCAAATATCCTTGGCATCCAAAGAGCCCTCCTATAAGACCCAAATCCCAGCTTCTATTTTCACTGAACAAATGGAATAATGGGATGTGACAGAGCTTGAAAATTCCCCTCCAAAATGTCTAATTGATCCTTTAAGGCCATTAAGCTCTCTGCCCCCCTGGATTTTGAACTCTGCCCCTTTATTTCTTCTTGTTTCAGCAGCTGTCCTCGCTGCTTACTCGCTTGTGTTTCAGACAGAAGGATGTTTCAAAAGACCTGAGAACAACGCTTCTCAGGTCAGTGTGTCATGTTCACAGGCAAGGAAAGAAGTCAAGGCTAAAGGCATCTGAGGACTGGTCCCACTGCCCACTGCTTGGAGGAGGCTGACCTGACTTGCACTGCTTGTCTGCCAACCCTAGGGAACAATTGTAGCAAGGCAGGTCTTCTAGCATCATAGAAGTTTAGGAATTTCAAAATCCATTCAACAAACATCAGCTGAATGCCTACTACATTAGGTGCCAGACTCTGTCCCTGGCACTGGGGATAGAGAGGAAAGTAAGAGCCCCTGAATTGTCATAACCTCACAGTTCAAAGACTCCTGGATGTTCTTTCTCAGGCTCTGCCTCAGCCCATGCATTAATGTGTATGTTTCTCAAGTTTCTGTCCCTTCTCAAAGGTACACCCTCCCTGGTAGATGTAATCCAGGCCCACGGTCCATAGGTGGCCTAATCTCAAATCGGGATTGCAGCCCAGATCTCTTCCCTAATTTTCAAACATATTTAAGTTCTATTTGGATGTCCACAGGTACCTCCTCACATGCCTGAAACAGAATTCAGCATTTTACTCCTCTAGGGGGCCTCTCCTCTTGGGTTCCCTGGATCTCAGTGAATGGCACCAGCTACACTAACTTTCCAAGCCAGAAGTGTGAGAATCTTCCTCGATGCCCCCTTCTTCTCTGTACCAGCTCATATTATGTTCAACTTCCCAGACATATTCATTTGTCTGCCTCTCCCTAGCTTCCCTGCCAGTATTTTAGTTCAGGCCACCATTGGCTCTCACCTGGAGTACTGCAATAGCTTCTATGTGGTCTCCCTGCCTCCAGTCTTGCCACCTCTCTGTGGACTCCATTTTCTACACCACTGTCAGGCAATATTTATAAAATCACCGAGATCAGGGCACTCTACTGCTTTAAGATTTTCTGACTCCCATCTGTCATCATGGTAAAACCCAAACTCTTTGTGGACTCTAAAGCTACAGCGAGATCTTGTTGACCCTTCTAGACTCATGTCTCACCCTTCTTCATCTGCTCTACTCTGTGATCCCACCATATTGAACTATGGTTCCTTAAAGCCACCAGATTCTCTCTTGCTTCTCTGCTCCCATCTGCTGCTCCCATGGACTGCATTGCACTTGTTACCCTGTGCCTGAACAACTACCTGTCCCTTATCATATAGCAGAGATGTCACCAGCTCAAGGAAGCATTCCTGGACCCCCACTGTTGACTTAGGGACTCCCCTTATGGGTTATGTGCTCTAACCCTGTGCTCATTCCCACAACCTGTATAATGGCTGGCCTATTTTCTTTATCCCACAAGAGTCTGAAGTTCTTGAAAGCAGGGGAAAAATGCTCTTTTCTTTGTTAGATGATCAATGCCCACTTGGCAATGGTGAGCAAACATGTTTCCTTATAAACGTGCTTATAGTCCAGTGGGAGACCGAGAGAGAGATTCATCAAATTCCACACCAGTAAACATGTAGTCAATAACTGGTGAAACTGTTTAATTGTTATAAATATAAATATTAATATAAATATATAAGCTGCTATGAGAATACCATGAAGGAAAAGAACAAGAAGCTAAGAGGGCCTTTATCTGAGAAATCTGGGAAAGAAGTGTCCTAGGAAGAACTCACATGCGGATGGATATTTGAAGGATGAATTGGTAACTGGTGTTTGTTTGTGTGGGTGCAGATGGGGACCTGGCTCAGAATGAAAAGGGTTTCAGGCTTATGTAGAGTGTGTGTGTGTGTGTGTGTGTGTGTGAGTGAGAGAGAGAGAGAGAGAGAGAAAGAGAGAGAGAGAAAGACAGACACACTAAAAGGAGGGGATGAGGTTGGAGAGCAGAGGGCAAAGGGAGAGAGGAGGCTGGAGATGGCAGCAGAAGCCAGATTAGATAGTGTCCGCTGTTGGGCGATGTCTGGGATTTTGGCCTTTGTATTAAAAATGGTTAGGCTATTAAGGGATTTTAACAAGGAGGAGGGCTGGACTGGAAAACAGCGGTAGAATATGACTAAATTTACATACTGAAACTAGCACTTGCCAGCAGCGTAAAGGACAGAGTGGAGAAAATGCACGTGGGCAGACTAGTTAGGATGTTACCACCATCATCTGGGCAAAAGATGACTGTAGCTTGGACTAAAGCCATGGCATAGACAGACATACACAAATTCAAGAGAGACTAAGGAGGTAAAATCCACATGGATTAGTAATGGATTGGATACTACTTTGGATTCATGGAGGTGTCCCTTTCCCCTAATTCATAGGCTGGCCAAATGGGCATATGTGAAGACCTTCTAGAGCAAGGGTCAGCAAACTGGAGCCCTTTAGCCAATCCACCCAACCCCACTTGCTAAATACAGTTTTATCGGAACACACTCTTTCATTATGTGTTATCTCTGGCTACTTTTGTGTTGCCACAAAAGTGATGAGCAGTTGTAACAGAGACTGCTTGGCCCGTAAAACCTAAAATGTTGACTATCTGGCCCTTTATTTTATTATTTTAAAAAGTTTTTTAATGTTTATTTAGTTTTGAGAGAGAGAGAGAGAGAGAGAGAGAGAACGCACAGGTGCCAGCAGGGAAAGGGCAGAGAGAGGGAGACAGGATCCAAAGCAGGCTTCATTCTGACAGCAGAGAGCCTAATGTGAGGCTTGAACTCACAGAACCATGAGATCATGACCTAAGCCAGAGTTGGATGCTTAACTGACTGAGCCATCCAGATGTCCCTCTATCTGGCCCCTTACAGAAAAGGTTTGCCAACCTTTGCTCTAAAATCATGACGTATGAGCCCACTCTATGGTTACGAGGGTTGTTGTTATCACCAGCCCCAAACAGAAACTGATCGAAGGAAAAAAAACTGACCCCAGATCAATGCAGAGGCTGAGAGAGCGGCTAAAGGTGTCCCCTCTCTAGGGCACACTGCTCGGAGGTGGTTTTCTGTGGCTCTGCAGGGCAGACGGGTTCACTGCTACATGCTCGAAGCCGCAGCTGAGCAATGGCCCCAGTCCTCAACTGGCGGCCCACAGGAATCCTGGATGTCTTTGGCACATTCCTCCCACTTTGCCTGCCAGCATTAAAGGGCTGACAGAGCAATTAAACTCATTAAGCAGCCTGACCTCATGTGGTGAGGAATTTTAAACACCAGATGGACAGGCGTATTAATAAGGGAGTGTCTGGAAGTTCTACGGCTGCCTACCATGGGAAGATGTGGGTCCTCCATAGAATGAAATGCAGCTTGCCGACAAAATACAAGGCTAAGGCTTTCAACCGCACTTCCCTTTTTCCAATGCTACATTCAAAGAAAGAATTTAACGAACGCCTCCTGCCCCATACTATGCATTTATGTCAAAATCACGTGCTCGGTGCAAACTCCAGAAAATGCAGTGTTTAGAAAAGAGTTAACAAGCCCAGAATCAATCATTTTCCTGAGAAATACAAAAAGCAGCACCAGCCACTGCTGCTGCCTATTTCTCCGACCTCCACCATCCCTGGGAAATTGCTGCTCAGAAATAATGAATTCTCTTGGCATGGCCAGTCTGTCACTTAGACAAATCAGGCAGATTTCCAGGATTGGACCCTTTAATGTTCTTGGGCTGTTTTTTCTTCCCCCTGACAATTGTCAGTTGGATGATAATCCCTACCTTGTCACAGGCCCATTTGTCATGTGAATGCTCCGCGTACTTGGTGACGATGTACTCCCATTTTTCAGGCAAGGAAAAACTGAAATGAGAAAAAAAAAATTACAACCTCCCCAAGCACTTCAGCTGGATGTACTGAAAAGATGGCCAGAACCAACGATCAGCTGGCAGAAGTTGGACGGGAGGGACCAGCTAACCCAAGGCTGAAGCTGGATTCCCAGCTGTGAACTTCATGGCTTGTCCATGCTGGGTCACAGACACACACCAGGTCTTATTGGAGGACATCACTGTAGGAGCCTCTGCTGCACAGGTGACCTTCCAGCTGCTCAAGATTCCATTGGCTCCTGTGCCAGATCTGACCTGGGTTAGACAGTGAAAATCCCCTTATCCAAAGACACTGCCTGTAACCTCACCAACTCCAAACTGGGAATGCCAGAAATGGGTAGACAGAGAACCAAATGTTACAAAAGACTGTCTACTTTTTTGGATTCAGAGACTCATGTTTAAATATTAGAATTTGGTTAGGAGAGCAGACACTTGTTTCTGTTGGCCTGGCAGCTTCTGTCCCATCTAGTGGTAAAAAACAAAAACAAAAAACAAAACAAAACAAACAAAAAGCACCCCCATTTTCCTTTGAGGAACACGTCTTGAATTGCATGGAGTCTTATGCGAACGGTCACCAAGAATGGACATCTGAGTAGGCCAATCAGACTCACTCTCCCTGGAATTTGAGTCTTAAGTTGTTTGAGGCCACGGCAGCAAAGTCTTTGCGCTGATTCATCTAATGGGGATACTACTTGAAGGTTGTTCATGTCGTCACCCTGCCTTGGTTCCTGTGCTTCCTGAGGCCTGGTTGGTCAGCTTTGCACTAGGTTTTAATTATAACCCTGTATCCTTGCAATCATGTGCTTTTCTGCTTAACTTCTAGCTCCTGTTACTTATATTTTTTGGAGAACCATACTGATGCCAGAGGTATGTGTGAAGAAATCAGAACTCTCAAGATAACATGGAACCACACTCATCGCTAGCAAACAATTGCTAGTGTATATCTCAAAATGTTTATAAAGGCATCCAAGTGATTACACCATCTGTCATCCCTTCAGTATGTTTACGTTTTCACAAGGTGAAGTTCTCCGAAGTCAACACCTGCGTCTCTTGGGCTCTAGCTTGGTACTTTATCACACCCCTTACCTCTTTTTTACAGCAGGTTCAATTCTATTTCCTGCCATCCACTCACTCAAGGCTCCATGTGATAGGATGTGTACATAATTCTCCCGAAGGTGAATTTTATACATTATCAAAGCTGACGGCCCCTAGGAACGGCTCAAGCTATGCCTCTCCTATGGGAGCTACCGCCGCAAACCACAAGTCTAAGGGGCTCTTACAGGATGTCTTGATTTCCCTGTTCAATCTAAAGCATTTTTAGAGCTCTTCATTTAAAATGCACCCGGACATGAAGACTATATGACCCACAACGCATAATCATAACTAGGAAAGAACTGCCAGAAGACAAAATTGGGCATATGTTGCCCAATATTTTATCCGTGGCCTAATCATCACTAGAGAGGAATGCTGGGGAACCAGAGGGAGGAAGTAAAAGACACTATTGTAGGGTGATTCTAAAATTCCAGCATCCCTTGGCATGGCAAAGAGTGGGTCCAGTCTTTCAAATAAGGACCCCATGCTGTTCTGTCACTCACACCCTGAGGCCTTACTGGAGTTCAGCTGAGTGTTATTTATAGAGTTGTTTTGACGTACAATGCTATTAGAACTATAGAGGCCTAATTCACAAAGAATGAAGATTTTTGTCAAAAAATTCATTAATAAATTAATTGCATCATTTGTCAGCGTGGTTCTTAACAATGCCTCGGGTGACATTTATTTGTGGAAAGCATTAGTCTCTTAAAATAAATAAACCAACCCCCGAAAGGAAAGCCCAGAATATAATAATACAGCACATAATCAGATATGGACGGATTAGACCTTCAGAAGCTGACAAAACCCAGTGCCTAACGTGACTTATAGCGTGTCAAAGAAAATGATCCGCAGGGTTAGCAGGACAGAAGGAAGAAAAGTTCATAATCCTCGCTACCTTCTGAAAGAGAAACACCAGCCACTGGCCAAAATGTCGACTGGCTTAGAGATGATTCTGGACTCACTTCATGGTGTTGATGGGTTTGGGGTCAAAGTTGCCATCTGCATCCACTGAGATCTGTTTCTCCAACGTGGCTGAGATTCTGGTATCTAAGTAATCTGGTGGTAGTGCCCCAGCTATAGCACTGAGACAAGGAAGGGCCATTCGGAAAAGGTCTGGGTCATACTTCTGTGAGGGAAGACAAAGACCATGATAGCACAGAGATGAGAACTAGTGCCGCCCACAGGGAACAACTCATCAATTAGCTGAAAAAAATAAAACGCTTGCGTTTGTCCAGATTCACCAAAATGGGGAACATCTATATCCTTTGATGCTTTCTGGTGGAAACTTAAGGATCCTTGGAAGATCAAACGACAACCCGTAAAGCCCTCAAGTCACCATTTGCTTTAAGGTGAAAATCCTTTAATCAAAGTTTAAATCAGTATCTCCCAAATAGTTAATTGCAAGAATATCTAAGGATTACAGTGGTCTATAAACTTGCCTACCACAGATGGTTATAGACCCAACCTGTGACTGGAGAGGACAGGAGAAGCTCTGACAGTCCCCTCTGCAGCTGATATGGGTCTTATGTTGGTATCCTCAGCAGATGGCTCAATATCACATCTGTTCTCTCTTGAATGGGGCCCGGAAGAAATTTCAGTCAAATAATATGGGGTTGGGAACAGTTTTTGATCTACTCCTACTAGACCAAAGGAACACTGGAATAAATAAAATTTAAGTGCAGGTGAACACCAACTGGAGCTATCCACAAGCTTCAGACTGTGGTAAGAAAGCCAGACTTACTCATTTTCCACCTTTAAAGATGGCGACCTCAAAAATCGAAATAAACTGGGCTAAGGGGAGGGGAGGCAAGTCTGACAGTTTGAACTGTATTTCAGTCAGACTGTACAGAGGCCTCTTACTCACTTTTCTTCAAGCAAGTGGCTGTGAAGAACCTTCCTCAGAATGGTATGTGGTCTTTTGAAAATCCCACATCTCAACCTCAGAGCAGCTGTTGGGGATTCTCCTCTACACCTAAGCTTGGTAAAGACTGGCTAACAGGGGCCACACAATGCCAGGAGGAAAGGAATGACAGTGAGGGTAAGTCATCAAAACTGAAACTAGGAAATATTTTTGTAATTTGCTCTGGAAGTCCTTCTCCTGTGTTTTAGCTTTGTGAGTCTGACAGGTTATTCAACTGCTCTGAGACTTTTCCTTGTCTGTGAAATGATGATTAGCATAGCTCCTGTTTCACAGATTTGGGTAAGGATGGTGTGATATACACTTGGGAAGTAACCGGCTCTGTTCCTAGCACGTGGCAAAGGCTAAAAACATTAGCTATTACTATTCACAGGCATTTATTACTCATTGGTTATCAAGGTGCTCCCTCTTTGTTCAGAAGTACTGCCATTACCTTATGGGAGAGGGAGTCGAAAATCCCCCAGAAGAGCTTCTCCGTCAGGTGCAATTCCTCCTCCACAGCTAGCCCGTAGCTCCCCCATCCTGAAGGCAGACAGTAATACTTCCAGCACTGTTCATAGTGATTTGTCAGAAGCTGGGAGGTTTGAACAGGATTGCACCAGTGGGTGGGGTACGGAAGATCCACAGGCATCCGCAACATGCAGGGGAGAACACAACAGCAGGGGGCAGACATGAGAGTGAAACCAACAGTTGAAACAGTTGGGTTATCTACAGAGAGGCCCTCAGACACCACTGGGAATGGTCTGCTTTCCTGCCTAATGAGCTCTAGCCGGAGCTGAATCCACCTGATTAACTCTTGTGCCTCCTAATGTGCCCCCAGCAGTTGCTGGAAAATGGAGAGGAACTCTTTCTACTTCAAATGAAGTAGTTGCTATCTAACACTGCTATTTAACTCAAAGGTGGGAATAATTTCTTCTCAGACATTTGCTTATAAATCTAGAAGACTCTGAGTGATGCTGATATGGAGATGGTGAGGAGCACCCCGTGGGGTCTGAAGATTTTCTCTATACTGATTACTGCCTGTGGCTTCCTTGCTTTTCTCTTGAGCCTTCTGATGGCCCAGCCGTGTTACAACAGTTCCACATGTGGCCAGGAGAGGGCAGAAGCACAGCGCCAAAGTTCCTATCCCAACAGGTGGAATCCACACCCTCTAAGAAAAATCCCGCTGGTCTCAGATGTAAAAGCGAGCTTACTGAGTGCTATTGATGCTGCTTCCTCAGGGACCAGAATCCAGCTGGCAGTACAGGCCTGCTGAGGAAGCAATGCCAGGTTGGACTATGAAAACCATAGTTTTCAGCTAAAATGCTTACTGGGATTAAGATTAGAAGAATAGCCCTTGGAGGGCAGTGGAATCTCTGACAATATACAAGCTGCTTTCTGCCTGGCATGGAGACAGAGGATTGAACTGAAGGCTTCTGGGAATTCTGTTTATCCCAGTAAAATGCTTCTGGAAATCCTTGGCTTTGCCTAATTCTGAGAAAAAGGAAAAGTTCTGTTAAAGTCACCAGGCAGAATTATCAGGTGTGGCTAGCCACTGCCAACACAATGAATATGCAAATACGGCAGGTACCTCATAGGTGAAAGTTAAAAAAACATTTTTCTCTTGGGTGGGCAGTTGATTGTGGTGCCCTCCCACCCAGGCCCAGATGCTCCCTGTGCTAGTGATAAAATTATTGTAATTTATGAGAAAATCATGAATGAGACAACAAATAGCTCTATGGTTCTTTCTACTTTACATTCATAAAGGAAAGCAGGTAAGAGTTAAAAACAAACACAAAAGAGGGTCTGTTCAACAGGAAAAAAAAGGCACAAAACAGTATGGAATAGAAAAAGGACAATTTAGTTTCTGTACTTGAATGAATAATCACAAGGCCTTCAAAGCTTTTTGAGATTGGATACATTCTGAAAACGTAATTAAGGCAGGAAACGGCACAATCCAAGTCCCCCTCATTAACTTCTGCTAAATAACACATAGCCAGTGGAAAGCAATTAAAGAAAATTGGAGCAGTTAATGATCTACTCTCTGCAACCTGGACATTCAGAAAGGGGTGTGATAGGGTGGGTTGTATCTTTTTAGCCCTCAAAAAAGTAAAACTCATTGAATGTATATTTTGCTCCCCCAATTGTGAAGCCCTCATGTTTTGCAAGGCAAGTTTCTGTGCCGTGGACTGTATTTCTGCAGCAATAAAGAGGTTTACCTTAAGAGGCATTTTGCAGTATTCGTTGAGCTGCGGCACATCAAAGACAAGACGTCGCAAGAGTTGCTGTAACATTGAAGGCCTCAAGTGACTGCAGTAAGAAATAAGAAAGAATAGAAAGGTAAGAAAATGATAAAAGAAGGAAGAAAGAAGAAACACTCATTGATAACCATATACCAGAGCTAAGCCTCAGAATAATTAGCTCCTAAAACAAGATCTTGGGTAAATCACGGTCAATGATAACACACTTTAAAAGTAAGTACAGGTGATCCTTTCACAACATGGCAGCTAGGGGTGCTGACCCCTCCAGCATATAACTTTTGACCCCCTCCAAAACCTTACTAATAACCTACTATTGACTGGAAGCCTTACCAGTAACACAAACAATTGATTAACACGTATTTTGTGGTATATGTATTATATACTGTACTCTTACAATAAAGGCAGCTAGAGAAAATGTTAACAAAATTATAAGAGAAATATATTTATACTATTGTATTAATTGAAAAAATCCACATACAAGTGGACCTGTACAATTCAAACCCGTGTCATTCAAAGGTCAACTGTATATTTAAAATATAAAAGGGGAATGTGTGGCTAACGAAGTGAGATACCTAAGGTAAAGTCTAATCACCAGGTGATAAGATGTCCTAGAGTCTATGCATCATCAAAATATAGTTACGGATTATGTACAAAGAATACAATAGAAAGAAGGTGCAGTTGATTTTACAGCCATCTCTAAGGGCCAACTGTCTCCTTGAATTCTGCAAAGGATGATGGAGTTGACCAGTGCATAGGTGGAATCTGAGGCCACCTACTGGTGTGACTGCAAGGGAGTTTAAGACCCTCTGAGTTACTATCCAATCTCTGAAATCCTCATTATTGAAATCATTTCTTTAGGTTAAGGCTCTGTCCTCAAAAAAACAAAACAAAACAACACAACCCTCCTTAAACAGGCAAATACTATAATCAATTAGCGAACAATTTATCAAATTATCGAAGAGTTCATGGCGTTGGTAGTTGGTACAATTCTGAAATAGAGAAAGGAGAGATAAACAACATTGATTCACTTTTATTTTTAGATTACCAAGGCTTTTAAAAACTGAATGGAATGTCCAAATTCTCTGCACAGGAAAGTGCCCATATACATAATTTAGCATGTATGTTCAGTTCAAGACCTACTGACTTCCAACCACAGATGCACAAGGAGCCATGGAGGCCAAGTTAATGACTGATGTTAAATGTTGGAATGTCAGAAAAGAAATCCTACAAGGAGATGGACAAGAGAACTCATCTGGCTGACAACTTTTCCAAGAGCCGGCCTTGTGATAACAAGTCCTGGAGTAAAAAGTGAAATATACAGCAAGTAAATGGCCTTGTCTCTAAATCTTGGAATTATAATATAAAATTCATTACTAATTATTGCTTTTTTTTCTAGGTAGCCCTAATCCCCCCAGTACATAGTCATCTCTTGTGTGATTAGGAAACCATTCATTCAACAAGAATAAGGACCATATCCAGCGGGCCACTACAGGGACACCTGCTGGGCCTGTCTCCTGGACATCCCAGAGCAGTGGTTCTCAATCTTGGCTGTATTATGGAGGCACCTGGGGAGCTTCAAAAATTATAAGCCTGGGTCCCATTACTAAAGGTTTGATTTTGGGGGTTGAGGTATGGCATGGGCACTGGATATTTATTTTGTAGCTCCCTATATGATTCCAAGGCAGAAAACACTGGCTTAACACAGCAAATCAGCATCTGGACCATATTGCTGACACCTGCTATTGGAAGGGGCCTTCTTCCTTTGACCCTATCAGACTTGACAGTTTTCTGAGGATCCAAGTCTCTTGGGTTGACTTTACCATTTTCCTTGGTTGCTCTGATACCTATCTGCAGTGGTGAAAACTACTGCCCTTCATTCCCCACTGGGACTGGAGATTCCTTCTTATCTTTGCTCCAGGTTCTGTGAGCAATGCACTATCTGGAGCTTCTTATCTTTGCTTCAGTGAAAACTACTGCCCTTAATTCCCCACTGGGACTGGAGATTCCTTCTTATCTTTGCTCCAGGTTCTTTGAGGCTTACAGGTAGGCTGCTTTGATTCATACTCTTACATCTGGTCTCTGTGTAAAGGTCCACTCACTTAGAGAAGGAAAAACTTGGTTTCTGGCTTTTAGGAACCAAAACATTAGTTCTTAATCTGAATACTTAAGGCCTGAAAGACAGTTTCATCTTCTGTTCCACCAACCCTCAGGGCAAGAGCCTGAGCTGTGCCCCCCATTTCTCCATAGTGAGAGATGAGACTCCATGCAGAGGTGATCAGCAAACTTGAGGTAAGTGGGAGTCCCTGCATAACCTAAGAGGAGATGTCTGGGGAGACGCTGGTGTATGGCTAAGGCCTGGAAGCTTCCTTAAGCTGGAGTCACCAGCTTATCAATTATACAATTAAGTGCAGTTGACACGGATGCACACATGGAGGTGAAAACCACAGGCCAGGGTACTTACTTGCAAATGGCAAGCAAACATTCTTCTATGGTGTCCCTCTGAGCTTTGGTGAGGGAACGTCCCTTGGAAAGCCTATATATTGTCTGTAGTGTAGAATCGATCAAAGAGGTGTAGTGTTCTGCTCCGGCAAAGAGAGGGGCGCATCTTGTGAGGAGTGGAAGCACAGCAGAACATAGATATCTATTTAGTGCAAGCGCGGCCTCTGTGGTGCTTAGGGAAACCTAGGAAAGGGAATTGGGACACTGGTTAATCTCCTTGGGAAAGACAGAGCACAGCTTACCCTGCGTATGGAGATCCTGTCTGGCAGGTTGTTAAGCTTACGCACAACAGTGTTTCACAGTGACAGAGTGAACAACTCCCTACCTTGTCAGCAGACCTACTTCTCTTTTGCATTTTAAATGGGAAAAAAAAAAAACCAGGTTAAAAGAAAAAAATAAACAGAAGGAAAGCAAAGGCTGGCTGGTCCTAACTCATTCCAAATGATCCACAAACATCTGTTCCCTTCAAAGAGGGATCCTAAAACCTATTAAAATCAGCCGATGACCAGTCTAACCCAACATTCTTCATGTTTGCAAAGTCCAACTGCCAAGCTACTATGTTATTATACTGTCTTAGCTCTTTTTTCTCACCTTGTGCACATTCACAATTTGTCCTGAGGTGATTTTGAGATTAGTAAGTGGCTACTGGCCAAGCGAGCCGTCAAACTACTGGTTTTGTGACAGGTTTACAGAGAGAAAGTGGAGCTGTGACCTTATCACTTAATTTATGAGCATTGTGAGCAATTCACTATCTGATAAATGGCACGAGGGTAGAATTCACTAAAGAGAACCTACCTTTGATGGGAAAAGGGTACAAGGAACATAAACTTAGGACTCACTTAAAAACTCTCCTTTAATTCTCACTCAGTGTTCTTTCTCATTCACTTAGGCTAGACACAAGGCAGGCCCAGTTACTGACATTTAGTCAAAGCATTCTTAGCTACCATCTTTGAAAACTAGGCAACTTCAAAAGAAACCTTGAGATCCACAAAGATAAAATCTTATCGTTATTTCCTGTGATTATCATAGCCATTGTATCTGTAACACATTTTCTGTAAGTTATCACATGATAAACTGTCTTGAACTGTACACATTTCTGGGTATTCCTATTAATTATCAAAAGTTTGTCTTTGATAAGACTTAGTAATCCTACTGAAAGAAATAGCAAATCTTTCACATTTATCATTTTGGTAAATAGAGTTGTCACAATGGGGAAGGACAGAGCTTTGATTCCAGTGGCTTAAAAGTTTTCAAAAGAGAATGCATAAAAATGCATGTGTTAAGGAACTGAACGTTTAGCTTATTTTGCTGCAGATTGTGCCTAGACAAGCATGTGATTTGAACACCAAATGGAAGAACAGAATTTGCTGTTTATTTGACCTATAAAAAACCCAAATGCTTTCATCAGGAACCTTGGGAATGTCCCAAAAGTGAAAACAATTACCATTTTTTTTAATCAAGTAATTTATAGAAAAAACTCAAAACAAAAGTAGCTGTGGAAGCAATGTTTTAATTATCCAAAACGATCATATGTCCCAAACACCTTCAGGAATACGTCATTTCTTAACACCATGCCAAAAATAAGAATGGATCTTCCATTCAGATTGGGACTTGTATTGCTTCCCATTTCTGGGTGATCCTATACATTTGCGAGTAACCCATTCAAATGAAATCCATCCCAGTTAAGGTACTGGCTAGCTGACCACCCATCACAGAGCTCAGACTTCTATCTCTATTGGACACTAGGTGGAGCCTTTGAGAGACTTTATGATTGATTAAGAAGACCTGCATCTTCTGGCTCTCCAAAAAAGTAACCCTACATTGGCAAGATGTTTTTAGACTTATGGTGATCGAATTGTTCTTTTCTCCTTGGACCCAGGACTTCTGGTGCACTGTTTCTGACTTGGACAATCATGCTTCTATGCTTTATAACTCCTGGGGCCTCTGTCTTGATGTCTGTTGATGTTGGATTACTATACTTCACCCTTGACTTTCACACTTGGGTTTGACTTGGCCTCTGGTCTTGACCTTGCCATGCCCAAAGCTCCAAAACTGCTTGGCTTGGATATTATCTTTCCTGATGGTCAGTGCATGAAACTTAAGGAGAGTGGGAAGAGTATTTCCAGCCTATAATGCTGCCAGCCAGACCTTTTCATAAGCAACAAGCCCTGGTTCTCAACCAAGGGAGATTCTGTCCCCTAGGGGACATTTGATGCTATCCAGAATTGGTTTTATGGGTGTGCTACTGGTATCTAGTGGGTAGAGGTCAAGGGATGGTGCTAAATATCCTATAATACACAGGATGTACCCCCACACCAGATAGTGCCAAGGTTGAAAAACTTGCAACAGAGGAATCTGGATTAAATATGTGAGGTCGAGTTTACCTACATTTAATTCTCTGGCCCAACAAATTAAGACCTTCCATTTCTTGGTACTTCTATTTTCTTACCTTTAAAGCTGACTGCTAACATGTAATCAGTGAGGAGATAGAAAATAATCACTTTGAAATCCAATGTTACTAACATACAATGATGGGAAAAAGATAGTTTTCCTTATTTTAGCCACTTACTGTATCTAGAGAGGCAGAGGCTCTTAAGTCAGGTAAAAATCCAACCTCTAGCAAGTGGAGCAGAAAAGTTTGATCCTTAACGCCATAAACACGATCCAAGAACAGCACCATGGGTGCCTTGTGGTCAGGGCAGAAGTTGGCTGCCATATCTGGCTCGCTGACCGACCCATCTGAAAGACACACAGAGAACGTCATGGCCCCTTTTCTATCTCCACAGACTCAAAGGCCACACAGAGTGTGTCTGTCTACACGCCTTGTTCTCCTAACAAGCAACAGGAATGCAGTACTGTGCTGCAGCCAGCAGATACTCGCTTGGAACAGCAGGTTGCTTACATTTCAGGAATTTTCTTGAGCCAGTTGTTAGACATACTCATTATCAACAACTAAAATTTACAATTAAGTAAATTATATTTAGAAAGGTGACAAATACTCAAAACGCATCATCTCCTAATGACTTTGCTATCAACTATATTTTTGAGGTTATTTATATCTGTTTTATTTGCATGTTGGAAATACAATACAGTGGTGTGCTATGTGCATTCTCTTTCCAACTCCGTGGCTCAGTGACACACATTGAGAGCTTGAAATGGACCATGGTGAGAGTACTTACACCACACAAAATGGGCAAATGCCAGGAATCGGGGCTTGGTTTTTTTGCTTTGTTGACTGAAGACAGAAGAAATGAAGGGAGAAAATGTAAGGGAGATTAAGTTTAAGAGTGTGTCTTGTCTGTAGCCATTACATCATAAATAGCACATAACTGAGGAAATATTCTCTTAGTATCTGGAAACTATTATCTGATTTAGGTGAAATTGAGGACAGATCTTCCAATAATTCTAATCTTATTTTAATACAAAAGTTCAAAGGTGAAGTGAGGAATACCATGAATTAAACAAAAACTGCTTGACTTAGAGAATAAAGACAGGAGTTTGAAAGTTTGTTAACATCAAAAAATAGGAAAAAGAGCACCTAAATGATCAAGCTAAATCAGAGCATATTTACATACCGTACTTCATAAATTACCTTGAGAGCCACAAAGGTTTAGTCCTATCCAGCCCAGAGCCTCACTCAGCGCAGGGATCAGTGCAGGGCTCTGGCCAAGCAAGGAGAGAAGGGGACCTTCCCAACAAGAAGCCACCTGCCTCTGCTGAACACCAGGGGGAGCCAGATCTGAATGGCGAGGATGAATTAATCTCTGAGACTCATGTTCTGAGGAACATTCATTTTATCGGATACTACTAAGTGTTTTGTGCTCAAAAAGTTTGGGTAATTCTGAGTTTGACATTTCTTTTATCATATGTTTTTTCAAAGGCTCTATAATCTTTGTTCTTCATGATAAGCGCAACATTTTCGAGATTGATATCACCAAGACTGAGAAGTAAGAGACCCAAAAAGATCAACAATTAGCTATCCATGAACAAAAACAGCACTGGGAGAAGCCAGGAGTCAACGTGAGAAACTTCAGTAACACAGTAGAACAAAAAACCTGAGAATCACTGCACAAGAAAGTAAGGATACATTTTGCCAGCATTATCCCAGGCTGGCACTATTCAGGGCCAAGCAGGAGCTGCTCATCTAGAAAGAGTTCCCTTCACTGGGTAAAGAGAATGGGGTGAACAATCATCTCCTTTACCTTTTGGGGAGCTACATGAAAGATACCTTCTGTCTCACCCCAGCTAGGGCCCAGTGAAGGGAGAGGTCTCAGAAAAAGAAAGAAGGGCAAGGGCCACTTGTATCAACCAGGCAGTGGGAGTCACTGTGGTCACCAGTGACCTGCTCTACAGAGGACCCCAGCAGCTCTTGCCAGTGAAGAAACCAACATCCAGCATTAACCACCGTGAAACCCTGGCAGGTTTCCCAGGTTTTGTGTTTGCAGATGCCCAGCCACCTGGGTCTCTTCTCACTCCCAACTCTCTCAATGCCAGAACCCTGATCTGCATTGGCAGCCAGTCCTGGGCTCTGCAGCTGTACTGATTCAAGATGCCAGCCCAGACCCTTGCAGCTGATACCCACCATCGTGGGCACACTTGGGAAGACTTCCGTCACTGGCCTCTGTTTCCATGTGTACACCCGTGGTAAGATCCTGCAGCCACGGGAGTACATGCAGACAACCAGGGCCCCACAGCTGCTTGTGGGCCCAGCTCTGGCCTTGCCTCCAGTCAGTGGCCTGCACTGCTGGGCTCATCTCAGCTGGCACCTTCAACTGTGAACTTGCATCTCACTGGCCTGAGTCTTGTCACTGGCTACCACTGCTGTGCACCTGTGGTGAGACCCTGCAGCCGCAGGCATGCATGCTGACAGCCAGGGTCCCCGCAGGTGCTAGTGCCTCCATACAGCTCACCCTGATACTTGCTGCTCACCCTGGCTCCTGCCACTCCACGTGTGTCTGCAACTGGCCTGTGCCACTACACAGGCACCTGCAGTTGGTCCCTGCAGCAGAGTGTACACATCACCGGCTCCAGCTACCACCACTGCCTACCTTCTTCCTAGTTGTTAGATATGGACTTCACTGCCGAGGATCCCAATAGCCCTTGCAGCTACTGAGGAACTCCAGCAGGACTTGCCAAGGACCGCATAATTATCAGTGTGGTGGACCACAGTGGCCTGAGCTGCCAAGACATCATGCCCCCCAAGCTCCAGATCTAAAGCCAAAGCACACACCTGTGCTTGGTGCCCTGTCCCACGAGATCTGGGGTCACAGCACACTCTAACATGCCCCCACCTGCAGGTGAGGGTCTTTCCTTACCAAAGTCAGTCCATGAAGTGTGAAGGGGCGACTGCTTCTCCCAGGGTGCAGGTATCTATGCAAGGCTATAGGTGTCACAACAAAGAAGGGAAACAGGACACCACAAAAGGAACACAGTAAACTCCTAGTAATTGACCCCAAAGACAATGGAGACACATGAATTACTTGGCAAAGAATTCAAAATAATTATTCTCAAGGTGCTCAGAGGTCAAAAACATAAAGAAACAAACACAAATTTCACAGCTCAAGAATACAGTGACTGAATGTAAGAATTCATTGTGTAGAGCACTTCAACACCACCCTGGCCCAAGCAGAAGAATCCATGAAATTAAAGAAGGATCATTTGACATTTCCCATTAAGGGGAACAAAAAGAAAAAAGAATGAAAATGAAGAAAGCCTATAGGATTTATGGGACACCATTAAGAGGAACAATCTACACATCATTCAAGTCCCACAGGAGAAGAGAGGGCAAAGAAGGAGAAAGCTTATTTAAATACCATTGAGATCTTCCCAAACCCAGAGAGATCTGTGGACATCCAAGTTCATGAAGCTAATAAGTCACCCTTTAATTTCAATCTGAAATGATCTTTTCCAAGACCCATTATACTAAAACTGTCTACATCAAAGGCAAAAAGAATTGTAAAAGCAGCAAAAGAAAAAATTTCACCAACACCAGTGAACCCCCATTAGGCTATCAGTATATTTCTCAGCAGAAAAACTCTGCAGCAAGCTAAGAGAGATGGGATGATACATGCGAAGCACTAAATGAAAAAAACGCCAACCAAGAATAGTTTACCTAGTGAAGTTGTCTTTCAGAAGTGGAGGTGAGAGAAATACCTTCCCAAACAAACAAAAGCTGGGGAAATTCATCACCACTAGACCTGCCTTACAAGAAATGCTGAAAGAGTGGTGTCTGGGTGGCTCAGTCGGTTGAGCATCCGACTTTGGCTCAGGTCATGATTTCGCAGTTCATGGTTCTGAGCCCCACATCAGGCTCTGCGCTGCCAGCTTGCTCAGAGCCTGCAGCCTGCTTCAGATTCTGTGTCTCCTTCTCTTTCTGCCCCACCCTTGCTTGTGATCTCTCAGAAATAAATAAGTGTTAAAAAACAATTAAAAAAAAAAAAAAAGAAATGCAGAAAGGAGTTCTCCCCCCTCATTTATTTATTTATTTATTTATTTATTTACTTACTTACTTACTTACTTATTTAGAGGGAGAGGGAGTACAATAAGGGGAGGGGCAGAGACAGAGAGAAAGAGAGAGTCCCAAGCAGACTCCATACTGTCAGCACATAGCCTGATGTGGGACTTTATCCCACAAACCATGAGATCATGACCTGAACCAAAATTAAAAGTCAGACACTTAACTGACTGAGCAACCCAGGTACCCCTGAAAGGAGTTCTTCAAGCTTAAATAAAAGGATACTAAACAATAACATGAAAACATAAAACACACTGGTAATATGGATAAGTATATAGTTAGATCCAGAATACTCCCATACGTAAGGAAGGAAAAAAAAAAGAACAGAAATAAATAAGGAATGGAAAAGACACTAAAATGATCAACAAAACTAATAGCTAACTTTTGAAAAGATAAAGTTGATAAAGATTTAGCTAGAATTACCAAGAAAAAGAGGGCTGAAATAAAATTATAAACAAAAGAGGAGGTGTTACAATGGATACCACACAAATATAAAAAAATCACAAGAGACTATTATGCTTAATTATGCACCAACAAATTGGACAACCCAGAAAAAATGGATAAATTCCAGACACACAGACCAATGGAATACAGTTGAGAGGCAGAAATAAACCTATGCATATATTGTCAACTAATATTTGACAAAGAAGCCAAAAATATTCAATGGGGAAAGGACAGTCTCTTCAAAAAATGGTGTTGGGGGAAACTACATATTCATACTCAAAAGAATGAAACTGGACCCATAGTTACACCACTCACAAAAATTACCTCAAAATGGACTAAGGAAATGGAAGACCTGAAACTGTAAAACTAGAAGAAAACATAAAAGGCAAACTCCTTGACTTCAGTCTTGGAAATATTTTTTTTTGGATATGACACCAGCAGCACAGGCAACAAAACCAAGAATTAATAGGTGGGACTACCTAAAAGAAAAAACTCCTGCACAGCAAAGAAAACCAACAACGAAGCGAAATAGCAACCTACACAATAGAAGAAAATACTTGCAAACCATCCGACAGGGAGTTAAAATCCAAAAGACATAAGGAACTCATAGAATTCACAAGAAAAAGACCCTAAACCCAATTAAAAATGGGCAAAGGACTTGAGGGGTGCCTGGGTGGTTCAGCTGGTTGAGCATCAGACTCTTGGTTTTGGCTCAGGTCACGGTCTCAGTTTCATGAGTTTGAGCCCCATGTTGGGCTCTGCTCTGGCAGCACAGAGCCTGCTTGGGTTTCTTTCTCCCTCTTTCTCTGCCCCTCTCCTCTTGCACTGCCTCTGTCTCTCTCTAAACAAACACACTTTAAAAAAATGGGCAAAGGGCTTGAAAAGACATTTTTCTAAAGACATGAAAATGACCAACAGGCGCACAAGAAGGTGCTCAACATTACTAATAATCAGGGAAATGCAAATCAAAACCACAATGAGCTATCACCTCATACCTATTAGAATTGCTATTTTCAAAAAGACAGGGAATAGCAAATACTGGCAAGGATTTGGAGTAAAGGAAACTCGTGTGCACTGTTGGTAGGAATGTAAACTGGTGCAGGTGCCATGGCAAACAGTATGAAGATTCCTCAAAATAATGAAAAATCGAACTATCATATGACCCAGCAATCCCCCTTCTGGGTATATTCCCCAAGGAAACAAAATCATCATCTCAAAGAGATATCTGCATCCGTATGTTCATTGTGGCATTATTCACCAGAGCCAAGACATGGCAACAGTCTAAGTGTCTGCTGATGGATGAATGGATAAAGAAAATGCGAACACACACACACACAGGAATATTAGTCAGCTATAAGAAAGAAGGAAATCTTCCCATTGGCAGTAACATGAATGGACCTTGAGGACATTATGTTAAGTGAAATAAGTCAGAGAAAGACAAATATTGTATGGTCTCACTTATATGTATAATCTAAAAACACTCAAATTATAGAAACATGGAGTAGAATGATAATTACCAGGTCATGGGGGAGGTAGGGTAAATGAGCAGATGGTGGGCCAAGAGCACAAACTTTCAGTTATAAGATGAGTAAGTCGGGGATCTAATGGTATATATAGCATGGTGACTAAGTTAACAATACTGTATTATATCCTTGAAAGTTGCTGTGAGAGTAGAGCTTTAATACTCTCAATAGAACAACAAAAAAGGTAATTATGTAAGGTCAAGGATGTGTTAACTAAACTTATTGTGGTAAACACCTGCAAAATACACACACACACACACACACACACACACACACACACACAAAATCACACTGTATACCTTAAACTTACATAATATTATATACTGTAGCTCAATTATGCTGAAAAAATGTGATCTATCCCAAGGCATTTCCCAAACTTATATTACTCCAAACTTCTTAACACATACAGCAATTAATGTTTTCTACAAAAATGTTCTGTGTAACACCAGTTTGGGAAACACTGTAATAGTCAGAGTCATGTTATCTTTTCAATTCCTCCAACTGCCAGGAGGAAACTGCCCGGATAGCAAGTGCAGTGACATGGAGAAATTGAATCCTTTTGGGAAAGTATAGGTTTTGCAAAGCTAACATTGATAGATGCCAAAGGTCATCTGGCAAGTAGCACTGGGTGAAAACCTCTTTATATCCATGGACATGAGGTTCACGGGGCTGTGGTGGAAGGGAGCCCAAGTCAGGCCCTAGCCGTCTGCTGCCCACCTGGCTGCACAATCCGGGGACACTGAGGCAAAGGAGAAAGAAGGCTGAGGTGAGAGCTTTCATTGGTTCCATTCCATCAGCTTCCTTCCAGAGGGTTAGAGCACTCAGAGGACTGTGAGGTCTAGACTGGCCCTCCCCATGGGGAAAAGGGTACAGGAGTCGTCGACAGCAGACCAGAGGAGACAGCAGCTAGCTGGAGCCAGGAGGAGAGAACTCCTCATTGCCAGAAAAAGAGCAACCTTTCCCAGGGCTGCCTGTCCCATGAGTAGGAGCCTGGAAAGACAGGCTACCTACCAGTACACAGTCCAGCCCCTGAGCGAGTGGCCCCTTGGGAGACTGGCAGAACTCAGCCTTCAGCTGCTTCTCTTACCTTTGTTCAGGGAAGGCAGCTTCAAGGGGATGCTGATGATCCCAACCAGGTCCTCAGTGGGGACCAGGGAGCGCAGGATTGACCTGATCCGGATGGCTTCCCCCTTTCCTGTCTGGATAAGCTGCAATGCAGGGTTGGAGAATGACATAAAGGAAGTTCCCACACCCCTCACCACCCCACCTCCAAACCTCTGGCAGTGAAATAGTTCTCCTTAAGGGGTTGGTACACTTCTATATTTCTCTAATTGCCACAGACACTTATGGCCATGGGGAAAGAAGGGAACTTTCTCTTTTGATTTTCTCGAGGAGGTGCTACTGAGGGAATAACTCTGAACAAGGAGGTCACTCGATTCCTTTGCTGTGATTACAATGGTTATGCAGTTATGGGATCAAGTCTCTGCAGTAAATGTGCAGGCTGCTGGGGATTTTCAGTGTGACTGCAATACACGGAATTCTCAGTGGCCGTGTCAGAAGTGTTGACATTGTGGCCACAATTCCAGACTTTAGAATTCAGCTAAATATAGAAGTTACTTATGAATTTCACCTTCCTACAAGTTTGATTAATGCTGGGGCTGGGGGTGGGCAAGAGGTAGTGATAGAGAATGTCCTAGAGAATGTGAGTGTCTAAGCAGAGGTATCCCGAGATGGATAACCTGATCCATACGATCATGAATGAGCCAACCAGTGTGTACAGGTGCATATCCGGAACATGAGGACAGTGGGTAAGCTTCTGAGAACAGGCTCTCAGCTGCAAACTGAACTGTTACGAGCTCAGGATGGAATCTGCACGGGTGATGATGGCTCCTCCCCTCCAACCACCCCTTATAGAGTAGGAGCCTGAGGGAAGGGTGCTGAGAAGGGTTATGTGTCAACTGTCAAGCCAGAGGGGCAGTAAGGAAGGAAGGAACTCCTTCCCAGATGGAACAGCTCTGATGGCCTACCTGTCCCACAAGGCTGCCCTTCCTCCCTTTAAAGCTTCAGTTGTTGAAAGGCACAAAAATGGAAAGATGGGCTTATGTGGATGAGGCTGATTTATCACAGTAGGAACCAGAATCCTCAGTTAAGAATGCTGATCAGGCTCCCTTAGCAAGATTTAGACTTTCTTCCATGCACAGTACTTTTAACCTGGATTCTTCCACATTGGGATAGTTTCCCTACCCACTTGTAGATGGATTTGCAAATGGGCTAGACTGTGTTTTAGGCAGGCCCATGACATACTGGAAGAAAGAGAAGACTGGGTACTTTAGTGCAGTGTCCTAACCTATAGGACGTGACCAATTAGTGGGCTGTGAAATCACATTAGGGGGTTGTGACCTGCATTAAAAAGCATGAAGTAGATTAGTATAGAAAAGAAAATGTTAGCGTGCAGTGTCTGTAGGAATGGTAAATTTAGTTTCTGGAATGAATATATATATATATATATATATATACACATATATATATATACATACATACATACATATATATACACATACACATATATATATACACACACACACATATATATGCATATATACATATATATGGTGGGTTGCAAGGTAAATTAAATTTCTTACTATGGCTAAAACAATTTTTTTTTTGGTCAAAAAGTTTGAAAGCCACTATTTTAATGAGTTCTGTCTTTTGTAAGAATTAAAAAAAAATACAACATATCTATTGTTAACCTGTCAATGACCAAATACACAGTCTCATCAATACTAGATACCACTGTTTATATTAACCCAATCTGCATTGCAAACCACGTTTGAGAGATACCCTGGCTTAATCCAAATGCGGTGAGCAGTGCAGGAAGAGGCAGGCAGGCACCAGAGGCTTGAATGAGCAAATCAAACAAACAGTTCTTTTAAGAAATGACCAAGGACATTTTTTAATGAAAAAATTTTTAAACTTTTCTATTTTGATATAAAATGGAATTATTTCCTCCTTTCCTAATCATGTGAGGCCTTATGTGAAATAAGGTCACTCTCGCTCATCCCTGAGCAGAGGTGAAAAGGGAAGAGGAGGAACATAACTTTTTAGGACAGAACTGGAAGCCTGAGAAGTCATCCCATAAAAATAGAAGCATCTATTTTTTTTTTCCTTTTGCCTGCAAAGTTTACCTCTGGGAAATAATCACACATGAGCCAGGGAAAGAGACTGCCTTCCTGGTGCCTAACACCATGGGGCATTGGGAAAAGAGGATTTTCCATGTGGAGTGCACCAGTGGCCACAGTCAAGAATCAAGTTGGTCACATTCTGGACAAATTGATGGAATGGAAACGTAATTTGGGGGGGCTTATAAGACGGAATATGTGGAGGATGTGCCCAACTAGCGCCACAGAGAAATCACACAACACAGGGACTTGCTCAGGAATCAATCCTTAGAAGCCTGCGGCATCAGCTATGAGAGGTGGAAACTACTCTAGTAGCTAAAAGGAACTGAGAGAAATGCCAGAGACTGAAGAAGAAATTACATTCAGGAAATCTCCAGTGCTCTTTTGCTCAAGCCCCTCAAAGTTGCCCAGTGGGAACTCACATGCATTTCAGGAGCACAGCGGCCCAGGAGATCTATAAGGGCTGAATAGAAAGACATAATTGCATTGCCCATGTGCACGATCTCTTCTTCATATTCACCGTCCTCCGTGCTGCTGAAAGAGAACCAACATGGGGAAGGTGTGAGGAAGCCTGGCAGGTGTGGCCATGTTATTGGACATGAACTGCAAGACAATGAAACCCTCTGCTCATTCTAAGGATCCCATATCCTTTCCCTTGGACACCCTCCTCCCAACAACGTGGTTTTACTCAGTAAGCTCAAAGGACCCAAATGTTTGTCCACAGAATTCCTAGGTCCTCTGAACTTCAAGGCCTAAGTACTGACATGAGCTGATCCTGCAGACCTGTGGAGTGGAGCAGGATTTCCCAAAGCTCCCACTAACTCTTCATTCCATTTTCTGCCCTGAACGTGCGTGGAAAGCATATTGGAGTAAGTCCATGCCCTGGCTCTGTTGGTAACAAGCTGTACGACCCTGGCCTCTGTTTCTTCTCATGCCACACGAGGAAGGTGGAGCAGCTGATGTTTTGGGTTTTTTCTAATTCTACCAGAGCACCTACCAGAACAAACAATAAACAAACGAACCCCAACTGCCTAGACAGGTACCCCTATGGGGTTATACCCACTCTCTAGATTCTGGGGTCTAATATAGAGGCTATAATAAAAGAAAGGGAACTGGTCCCAATACACAAGGACAAGACAGTTCACCAACCCACCAACTACATCCTGAACCCTTAAATACCGGGATTATCGATGCTGCGATTTTTTCACATTCTACAGCTCTCTTTTTCTCTTTTTTTAAAATTTATGTATTTATTTTGAGAGAGTGAAGTGGGGGGAGGGACAGAGAAAGAGGAAGAGCGAATCCCAAACAGGTTTCCTGCTGTCAGCACAGAGCCTGACGCGGGGCTCGATTTCATCAACTGTGAGATTATGACCTGAGTCGACATCAAGAGTCGGACACTTAACTGACTGAGTCATGCCGGGGCCCCGTACAGCTCCCTTTTTTTACCTGAGGAATCAAATCAAAACACTTTCGGGAAGGAAAGCGGAGAGTACTACCCCTTTGCAAAAGTGAGGTAAGGGATGAGGCACTGAGGTTTAAGCACTAAAGGGAATGGGCTGGAGGGAGACAGTGGCCGTAACCTTGTCCAGTCCAGCCTTTCGTCTCTGCAGCTTCCTCCTGTAGTGATGCCGTAAGGGAGGCACAGTGGGGGCTGAAAGAGCTTTTAGATGGCTCGATCTGCCAGTTGGTGTAAGAGAGAGAATGGAAGAGGAGACATGCAAGGGGTGGGGGGAAGGTGATCCTGATCACTAGCCTTACTTGGGAGAGTCAAGATGGCAGTGTGCTTGACAAAGTGATTTAAAAGGTTTTAACTACAACTGTAAAGAACCTGTGCTTTCCCCACTAGGGAGAACAGGCCCAGAAGGCAATTCCATTCACTTACACTTCTCTCTTATATCCCTGAGAGGGGAGGTCGAGAGCTGGGTTCTCAGAGATCTTAATGGCACCCTGCATGGCTGCCAATAGACCGTTTCCTCCTTCACCTCGCAAGGCTGGGCCGAAGCACTCTGGGCGTCTGATGAGCAGCTTGACCACGACGCTAGCATTTTCTTCCACACTTTCACCTAAGGAAAAGGGGCATTATTTCCTTTTCATTGGAAGGGACACCCCCAATTATTTCTAATTCATGAGGTGAGAAGAACAGTATTGGATTGAGTGTGTCACTTATTCTTAAAATTAGGAGGTAATACTGATGGAGAGAAAGGGGAGCTTTGATAAATTCGGTCAAAATCTGTTTTCTGAAGCATTAAGATTAACCATCATAGAACAGAATCTGAGTTTTAAGTTTGGGATTTTTGCACTGTGATTCTTTCACTACTATTTTGATCCTCAGAAAGCAAGTCTTCCAAGGATTACTGATTCAGTCACAATTGACTTAGAGGACAAAGAACCTGACATGTTTACTAACTCCATGAGAAGCTGCTAAAACCTATCTCCTTCCTTCCTCGAGAAGAGGTAAAATGTTAACTTAAGCTGACATGCTTCAATTAACATACAGGGAAATAACATGGTAGCTCATGAACTGTATTCTCATGGACTATTAACAAGTACTTCAGAACAACCAAGTCTGTGTGGATGGACGACAGACCTTTCTGAAATTATTTATCCAGCTTTATCCAACTTGATAAAACGGTCTTGGTTATTCCTAAGTACCTCTGTGGGAAGCTGCAGGTTGAAGAACTGTATTCTGCTGGCATTTCTCTTTGGAAGAACATGGACCACTGAGACAGGGTTAATTTCCTGAGGCAGTGATTAAGCAGGGGAACTGGAAAACTTAAGGGAGGGGTCCAGCCAGTGCCCCTCAGAGAGAATACTTGGTACCAAAAGCGGTTTTTGCAGCTTGTTCCAACAACTTCATGAAACACACTTTTGGTCTCAGATGAAATCTTAATTTGTGTTGAGAATTTATCTTTGGGCTAAGACTCTGAGAAAAGACTTTTTTGATGTTGTGTATTGGATAAAGGCTGACAAAAAATTTTTCCATGAGATCATCAGATATTCTCGGAGAACTGAGTTCTAGAACAGAGGTTGCCTTTTGATACACTGCTGTGTTAATTATTTATTCTCGCATCAAAGTACTTCAAATCTTAGCAGGCTAAGTCAACAACTATTTACTACCACAAAGTTTCTGTAGATCAGGAGTTTGGGAATGATTGAGCTAAGTGGTCCTGGCATGGGATCTCCCATGAGGATGCTACCAAAATGTCAGCCAGCACTGCAGTCCCGTGAAGGCTTGACTGGGCACGGAGTATTGGCTTCTGTGCGCATACACACACACACACACACACACACACACACACATACAGCTGTTGGCAGGAGGCCTCAGCTCCTCACCATGTGACCTCTCTGTGGGGCTGCTTGAGTGTTCTCACCACATGCCAGCTGGCTTCCCACAGAGGAAATGATTGGAGAGAGTAAGGCAGAAGCTGTGATGCCTTTTACAACCTTGTCACATACTGTCACTTCTGCCATATCCTATTCATTGGAAGTGACTCACTGAGTCCAGCTCTCACTCAAAGGGAGAAGCATCCATCTTTCGGAGGGAGATGCACTGAAGAATTTAGAGACATATTTTAAAACTATCACAGGAGTTCTGTTTAATGAAAACTTTTAAGAATCAACTTAGAGGCATGTTGTAAGAAGAGCATTAGAATGGGAACCCAGAAGCCCTGGCTTTCATTCCAGCTTTTTAGCAAATCAGTGTGCAAGTATGCATGGTGCACAATCTCCTTGGGTCTCACGTCCCTGTTGAGATACTCATGCAACTTCTAGTTTTTTGGAGTCAATCTATTAGTCTAACCTCATATACAGAAATTTCTCCTTCATGTCCAGAGAATGAAAGGGGCTGAGCCTGCTGTCCCAGGGCTTCAGATTAGCTTGTAATGAGCTCTCACGTGAACTCACACCTGAACACACTTGATTTGACTCATGGCCCCGGAGAGCATACAGTACAACCCAGCGGTGGTCCTGGCCTAGAGCTCAGCCTGCTGACATCCTCTTCTCATCCATCTATCTAAAGTACAGGTAAATTCAAGATTATAAATACACACCATGTAAGTTTTAGAACTGTGTAACTGGATTCAGAAAAGTTTTCATTACACTGAATTTAAATAGTCCGCTGGCATGCATTTACTGTTTTATAGCTCAATCCTTCACAAGACTAAAATTCTTATAAAGAGGCTTTCCTCTAGCCAGATTATGGAAAGGGCCTAAATGTCCATCAACTGACTAATGGATAAAGATGTGGTTTATATATACAATGTAATACTACTTGGCAATGAGAAAGAATGAAATCTGACCATTTGCAGCAATGTGGATGGAACTGGAGGGTATTATGCTAAGTGAAATAAGCCAGGCAGAGAAAGACAGATATCATATATTTTCACTCATATGTGGATCTTGAGAAACCTAACTGAAGACCATGGGAGAGGGGAAGGGGAAAAAACAAAAGTTACAGAGAGGGAGGGAGGGAAACCATAAGAGACTCTTAAGGACTGAGAACAAACTAAGGGTAGATGGGGGGGGGGCTGGAGTGGGTGATGAGCACTGAGTGTTGTATGGAAACCAATTTAACAATAAATTATATTTAAAAAAAGAGGCTTTCCTCCAAGTTCCATCTAATATATAAAAAAGAGTTTGATCTTATTAAAACAGAATCCATGTGAAGAAAATTCTTAGGAGATGGCAAAAGGGCACAATAATCACAGTAATGGTATGGTGGAAAGAATCATTGAAGGAGAGAAACCAAGGAGATGTTCAACAATGTTGAGCAACCTGTGGAAGATACAACAATGATGCCAAGTCCTAAGGCCATGTTTTACTATGAGTCAAACCTAGTATTTACATTTGATACAGTTTAATACAGCATATAGGAGGGGCACTTAAAGAAAAGCACTAGGAAAATCAACCTATTAGAGAGCAAATAATCTTAGTTATAGATACAACTCACAGCTCACTACTTTCAAATGTTGTTGGCCTCTATAATTTACCAGGTGTCACTTATATCCACACTCCTAGTTGTCATTTTTCATTGTAAGAATAACAAAGCTAAAACTGTAAAATTTTAAGTGTCAAAAATGGCCAAAAACCTCCAATCCTGTTATTCAAACTTATTTAAATATCATAATCTGATTCTTTCAGTTCTCAGGGTGGAAACACTTGCAGATCAGCCATGATCTTTACCAGCAAGCTGAAATCAACCTAGCTCTTCTTGCCACAGTGATCAGCATCATGGAGTTAGACGGAACATGGACCACCATGTGCAAGAAAATGTGAAAAACTAAGACCGTGGGTTCTACATTGAGCTTGCTATTGAAGTTCATTCACCAAATTAACCTTATTTTATCTGAATCTCAGGGCTTCAAATCTAAGCTAATTAAGTGAGCTGCTACAACTGACCCAGGAAGCCATCTCTTGATTACTAAATCGTAGATGTCTGTAGGGGATGCAGAGAGCAACCTGCAAGAGGAAGGAACTGTAAGCAACCATTGTTGCTAATTGGAGAGAGGACCAAGGAAGAGAATTTCCAATGGCTTCAGAAGGTAGAGGAGACGGCATAATTAGGAGAGAGAACATTCTATTCCTAATTACCTGTAGCTCAGCAAACTAGACTGCCAAACAAATCCACTGTGGGGAAGCTGAATACTGACCTTGAGGGCATTTTTTTAAGGGAGCAAGAGATCTGAGGTAAACTAGTTTTGCCCAGGGGCTTAAACAATGTTTTTACTTGAGTTCCAAAATGAATAATGAGCTTAATAACTGTGTGAATGTTCTCAGTGCCTTTCTTCAAAGGCTCTCAACACTATCTTTACATTGCTACCTTCTTTTCAACATTCCTGAGAAGTCAGATGGCAATGGCTGTGATTCTCCCCCTATCTGACCCTGAAGCAGTCATTCTCACCACAAGGATGATTAGTATTATTGCAATGATTTTACCTACAGTCCATAGATTTTCTTATTCTCAATATTCTAACTACAGTCCTTGTTTCAAATTCCTTTGCCTGGAATGCCTTCTTCCTTCTCATTACCCTAACATAAACCCTTGACCTAGGTAGCTCCCATTCATCCTTGGAAGCCCTAGAGGACCTGGTCTTCTCAAACACCCTGCCCTCTTCCTGTAATCATTGAACACAAGTATAATTAATGAATTGTTTGTATTAGTTTGTGTCTGTTTTTGTCACCAGATTGTCTATGTAATAAGAACAGAGCCTTATGTCTGCCTTATCTAACCCTGTATGTTCAAGCATCTTGTTAACATCTGACACATAATAGGCATTCAAAAATATTTTTGAATAAATGAATAGACTCCATTGAGACTCAAGGCAGAGACTTGAAATGACTGGATGGAAAGTTTGAGGGTCACTATCCATTACTGTATTACTAGATCAACTGTCAGCCTTTGTTTACAAGCACCTGGGTTGTTCATTTCTTCAGATTTCAATTAGTCTTAAGGAAAAGAACATATCCTTCATCAAGTCATACTGTAGGAAGAACGAACACTGGAGGCGTAGCATGAATGCATCTAGAGTGTCTTACCTTATAGTATCACAAGGTAGGGGCGATGAGCAAGACCCAATACCTTTTAATTGTAAGTGCCAACTTTAATACGGTTGTCGGCAATTTGCATGAACCAAGTCATTGCAAGTGTTTAAGATATACGATTTCCTCCTTAGGGCTTTCTAATTTGTGGAGGGAGGAGCTAGGGATAGGTCAATAAACTACTATGGCAGCCAGGGAGCAAATGAGGAACTGTTTGCCCATTTGGTCATTAATTCAACCATTCAGTAAGCACACATTACTTGCTAATCACTGATCCAGGGCCAGTGGACAAGTATTGTAGAAGATGGTCAAGCCTAGACCCTGGAATGAGATAAGTGGAACAGAGGAACTCTACCTGGTCTATATACCTGCAGCAGAGCTTCTCAAATATCTTGCAGATAGTGCAACAGAGGCCAATTAATGCCTTTCTAAGAGTAGAAACTGGGAAATCCGTTTCTAGGCAGCTGAAGTGGTCCAGGTGGAAGATAATGATAGCTTGAGGTAGGATGTGGCCAGTGAAGATGGAGAAAAATCAGTCGATGGCTTTCAGGTAACTTTTAGACATTGAATCTACAGAATTTTAAATGGATTGAATGTGGGGATAAGGAAAAAGTCTGAATTAAAGATGCCACCTAAGAGTTTTGCAAAGTCAGTAGTGCTAGCTAGGGAGGTGGGGAATCTAAGAGAACAAGTTTAGGGTAGATATACAAATTAATCCTTAAGATGTTCAAAATTTGAAATGCCTATTCATCCTTCAAGTAGAAACATCAAGTAGGCAGCAGGTTACACAAGTCCGGGGCTCAGGGAAGAGAAAAAAGGATGGGAATGTACATTGGGGGGATCACGAGCAAACATGTGGAATTTAAAGCCAAAGGACTGAATGAAAACCTTGCAGGGTGGACTGGTATAGTAGTCCAGAAATTTTAGAGACTGCTATTTAATGCTAGAATCATGCTAAAATGTTGCCCATGCATCTAGAGTTTGGATCCACATGGTTTTTTCATGAAATATGTTAAATAAAATTTGCCTGAGACTGAAACCTAGAGTCAGAATTGAGGTGTGTTCTAATAGGGTAGAGTCCACCTTTTAAATACAGGCATTCTCACTGAGTTAATGAAAATCAATTTGTGATGGGTAGGATCATTATACTGCCATTTTGTGGGAATAATGTTGATGAAGCAGCTTTAGTCTGGTTTTACTATTTCAGTTAAAATCTACATTATGTAGGTATCAAACTTCATTTACCATCGTTATTAAGAAAATGATTGATAAAGAATCCATATACCTATGGATTCAGGACATTTGGGCTCATGCCAAAATGCTCAGCCAGCACCACTGCTGGGATCCCACAAGCAGCAGTGGGGGAGAAATGCTGAATGATTTACTTAGCATGAAAATAACAAGGCCAAACAGCTTTTCACACCAGTCAGATTTCCTCATTTTGGTGTTCTGGGCATTTGTTTGCCATTGGCTTCTTTATGTGAGTAATTTATTTTCTATTACTTGTGCTGTTTTGACCATCTATCTCTGGGCGTTTATAGTTTCACTTTGAGTTTCTACAAATGGAGCCACATTTCCTTGTCTTTGTCACTATGAGCCCGTCCTGACCCCAATGACCAATTTCTTTCTTCTCAGGCACAGAGATTCAAGAAGGTCCATTGGGAGAATGAGGAAGATGGGGTAGAAGAGATTCTACATGTCTTGTAATTGGATAGAAGCTATAACTCAGGCGTTAAGTACCCAACCCCCAGTAGCCGTATCTCATTTGTAACCCATATTGAATCTTCTCTCACCACAACAGCCTGAAGTGTCTCCTGAGTAGAACAGTGATGTTGTTTGTAATTGTCTTAAACTGTTATGTAAATCTTTTACTCTTGGTCAATTTTTCAAAAGTTTGCTGAATCTTTCCAACTGTATTATAAATGTGAGCGTAAGAACAATGTCTAACACATTTTAATCCTAATCATCCCTAGTCTTTAGTACCAATCACACCTAAGAGTGGTTATTACATCCTTTCTGACTCTAATAAATACATGGATGGAAATGAACCGGCTGATTTTTTAAAGCATCTTTATCTACTGTGCGCTTCAAAGGTACCATGCTACTTGGTGCTTTTGACTTTAAAATTTTTTTCCAGCTTTATTGAGATAAAACTGATATATAATAAAAGATTAATGTTTCCTAGTTCAAGCCAATCAGTATGCTCTCACCACACTACTCTGTTATTCTATGTCCATTTGTTTCTCCAAGATGTTGTTCAACACTTGCCTTTTTCCCCAGGTATTTGTAGATTCACTCTACCAGACTCCAATATGCACTGTCACTTTTGCCATGTCAGTAGTCCCATGTGTCACTCTATAGGCAGGTATGGTTGATCACAAGGTTTTTAGTAATTATTCCATGTACATTTCCGATAATTCCACTTAAGTTTGCTCTGTTTCCTGCTTTATGACGTCAGGGCTCTTAGGTCATGTCTCTTATTACATCTCATAGCCCCTCACATACGCTTCACGTGTCACATAATGGATCCCCAAGTTATGTCCACTGCTGACAAATCTGCCTAGGGAAATATTCAGCAAAGCTAGGAATAGTGTGTCCCTCACAACTAAGTTTACAGCCTGGGGAAGATATCACTAAAATACTCCAAGGACTCAAAAAAAGCACAAAATAACTTTCCCTTCTTCTTGTGGATTGGTAAGACATCTTCCTTCTTGGAATCTACATTAGGAAGGGATTAATCAGATACCTAGACAGAGCTGTGTCTAGACTGGTTATAAAGTTTACAACTGCTGGGTAAATATAAGCCTCTCAACTTCATTACTCCCACAGTAAAACACAACTCAAGGCTTCTGAGCAACCTAATAAAAAAATGGAGAAAATTATAGCCTCAAGAAGTTCTTTTAAAGACAAATCTTGTTTAATAAGATTTAAATCAAACATTAAGAGAGACTAGGAAAATAATGTTAGAATTTTCCAATTCTATTATTTTGATATGGCAAGAGCTTTTGATTTGGCTTAATTTAAAAAAGAAAAACATTAGTGCCAAACAGTAATTAAATAATGCCACAATTTTTGAACATCTCAAAGGAGAAAATGCTGTTTCTCCTTATTCATTCATTAGACTACGCTACCAAGACAATACTGCACAATGTTTGAGTAATGTTTGGACTCTTGGGCCAAATTGTTCTATTTCAAATCCTACTTCAAATCCTGCTTTACATCCTACTAGCTGCGTGATTCTGGGCAAGGCACTTAATCCTTCTAAGCAACTGGGTCTTTCTCTATAAAATGAGGAAGATAACTTATACCTAGGATTTCTGTATTATGTAAGTTAACACATCCCAATTTTTTAAAGTTATTTATTTTGAGAAACAGAGAGCAAGCATGCAAATATGGGGGAAGGGGGGGCAGAGAGAGAGGGGGACAGAGAATCGGAAGCAGGCTCTGTGCTGACAGCAGACAGCCCGATGTGGGGCTCAAACTCCAGAACCATGAGATCATGACCTAAGCTGAAGTCAGACGCTTAACCAACTGAGCTACCTAGGTGCCCCCAATCCCAAAATGTTTTGAACAGTGCCTGGCACATGGTAAATGCTCAGTAAGTGTCAGCTGCTCTCATCACCACCATCATGCTCACTAACTCTATCATCACTCACTACCACTCACCACAGTAACCCCTACACCCCCTATGGCAATCCACCACCCAACCATCACATCCCATCATCATCCACTGTGACCACCCACCATCACTCATCACCCCCCACAACCATCACCGCACTTCTCATCACTAACCACCACCCACCTCAATCACCCCAAAACCTGCTATGACCACTACTCAACCCTCATATCCCCCATCAATATTACCCCTCACCATCATCCAACTTCACCACCTGTCACCACCCACCATTACCCATCACGACCACTCTTATCATCTACCATGATCACCTCTAACACCTTTATCTTTCACTGCTGTGCAGATGCCACAAAAGGGCTGGGAAGTCCTTTCTAATCACCTTTTAGACATAAAAACTTACAGAGGGCTTTGAGACTCCCAAATAATCCATTTATTAGAGTCTTTCCATTTCAAATGCCCTAATACTCTTGTAAGGATCATAAACAACAATGACAACTAACATGACTGCAGGCTTACTATGTTTCTGGCACTGTGCTAAGTTTTCCACAGATTATTTCATTTAAGTCTTACGACAACTCTGTGAGGTATATACTACTGTTATCTCTACTTAACATACATAAAAAAACTGAGGCTAGGAAAGTTTCAGTAATGTGCCTAAATTTGCAAAGCAGTAAGTGTTTTGCACTGTATTTGCTCCTCAGACACTCCATTCTCGGGCCCAAAGTCTTCCATAACACTCAGCTGTTTTTAAAGCACTCTTGCTCCTTCTTTAAGGCTTCAATAAGATTCTTTTTCTTTCTCATATGTTCCATCTCTCTGTTTTTCATGCTTTCCCCTGTGACAGTCTACGCCCACCGTTTCAACTACAGATCTGCAAGTCTATTCATTCCCAATCTGGTCATATGAAACTAGCATACATCAGTGTTGGAATGTGGGCAATCTAGATAGGTGCATAGCCGGTGGATTCCTTTACCTTCATAACCTATGTAGACAATCCCTCTAAATGACTCATAAAGCTCTTGATCTTGAAAAGGTGGCCAAGATGAATAAATGAGTCTTGCCTTGATTTGGTTTGTGTCATATAGTCTACTGAGATAATTTAGGGAGACTTATGAATCCTTAAAATACACTTAAAAAAATGTCCCTATTACCATAGTACCTCTGAATTAATTCTGGACACGTGGTCCAGAATCAGAAAGATTTGGATAGAAAGTGGAAGAGATTATTAGAGGATACGCTGACACTGGCCTCAGAGGAAATGGAATTCAGCAATGATGGTGAGGAACAGTTAGGGACACTAAAGAGCACTCAGAGAGTGGCAGAAGACAGGTGATCAAGCATCTGACTGGATGAGACCCAGGGGGAGAAACCAGGACAATGGAAATCATTCAAATATTAAGAGTGGAGTCTAGGAAGACAAGTAGTAGTTCGGGGATGAAGGGAGATAAGAAAAGCACACAGGAAATCAGTGATCACATTATGTCAATATATTCTGAGATAAACTCTTATACCTAGAACACTTGGCGTGATTGCTTATTAGCTGTAATCCCTCTTTGCAATCTTGTAACTAGCCAAGCTGGATTTGTTAGCCTGGAACTCCAAACTTGGAGAAGGGAGAAGGATCACAATTCTGATGTGAATATACGTGAATTGGTATTAGAACACAATCTTGGGAGACAGGGCACATTTTCAAGAAAGTAGCCCACTTAAATTTTACACAAGATTCAGTACATTTTACTTGGGCAACTAAAGAGGTTTGGAATTCATTATAAGTAGGAAGTGACTTGTATGAGAAGAATAGTATTTAGGGTCGCCACACAAATATTTTTTCTCCTGGGAGTTGAGCTACCTTTTATGGTTACTCAGTTATTTTTAATTTTTATGCATGTATGCATCCATTCATCCAATAGTCTGGGGATCTGAGGGCACACCTGAGGTTAGCTTTGTGAATAAGTGAGATGAAGCTATTAACAATCCCCTGTTTTACTGATAGAAGAGGTACAAAGCAGTGACAAGCTCTAAGCCTTCGCCTTTATTTTCTTCCTGGATCTGGTGCGAGAGCTCAACACACTGTCCACCAGATGCTGCTCTTGGTCCTTGTCTGGCCTGAGATTGTCCTGTCCCCCACCACCTGTAAAATCTATCCTACTTATAGGTAGGAAGAAATGCAGAGGATCTCTCTTTCCTTGTATGTACCCAAGTTTATGCTATCCTAGGTCTGAAAGGCATGAAAATTTTGGGACTCACTGTTCACAAAGACGGCAAACCTCAGGAAGGACAGGTAGCGCTCCCCTTCGATGGGGTTCCAGCCGACGTCAGGGTACCCTTTGGCTAGAAGCATGGGGCAGCTCTGCAGGCCACAGCCTGCCAAGTAGGTCACCACCTGCCAACAACGGTACAAAAGTAAGTGTCTCAGTTTTTTAGGAGACAGCTGTGAGGCCTACAGAATTCTGGGAACAGAAGGGCTTTCGTTTGCCTAGAAGCTAGAGAGAGCCCCAAACTTTTAATAATTCAGTAAGTTTGAAATCAGAACTTCTAGTTCATTGTTTCCAAATAGCCAAGACAGATTGTCACTGTTATGTAGGAATATGCCATGAGCTCAGTTCCCTGGATTTTCCAGTTCTGGCAAGAGGGAATGGACATATTTTAAAAAAAGTTTTATGTATTTTGAGAGAGAGAGGGGGGGGGGAGGGGTAGAGAGAGAGGGAGAGAGAGAATCCCAAGCAGGCTCCACGCTCCTGGCACAGAACCCGATGTGGGGCTTGAACCCACAAACTGGGAGACCATGACCTGAGCCAAGATCAAGAGCTGGACACTCAACACACTGAGCCACCCAGGTGCCCCAAGAGGGAACTACTATTTAAACATAGGCCTAACTAGGGGGTCTCTGGGGAGATAATGGGTCCAGGTGGGCCATGTTCATTTGGCCATGGTATTTCAAGATCAAAATATTGAGTCACTGGTTGACTCTAAGTGGGCCCTTCCTTGACTAATTGGGGCTCCCTACTCAAGTTCTGCATTAACAACTGTTGTCTCAAGTCACAAGCCAAATGTTCAGGTTGGGGTGGTGAGTGAGGGGCTGTGGCCAGTTAAGACCTGGGATTGGTAGTGTTCTCTTCACTTCCTGGGTCACTGGATATCAGCCCTGTGATCTTGTAGAGTGTTTTATGACCTGCCTACTTTTTAGAAGATATCAGGCAAGAAAAAGTGCCTAGCAAATAGACCTTTGCTTGAAATGCAGTTGCTATTCTAATTTAGCCTTTATTATTTTATGTGTACAAGGAGAAGGGGAGAATCCATTGGACTGTAAACTCCTCAGTCAGGAATTTGTATCTTTTTCATTTTATGATTCCCAGGGCTCAGCACATAGCAGATGGTCAATCAGTGTTTTTCAAATGAATGATGTATTTGCTGAGGTCACATACTCCAAGTTGTTTTGTAAGAACAATGGATCTAAGTCAAAATTCAGTAAGAAACAATCATCACACCGTTTCCTTCTTAAACCAGTAAGGATACTATTCTGCTTGGAGCTTAGATTTGATTTGGCCTTTAAGATGTGAGAAAAACATCAATAAAGGCAAGAATTCAGCAGTGTTTTCAAGGTTACAGGTGCAGGACATTTCACTGGCCGCTGAAATAAGCACCCTTGTGTGTCTGTGTGCGCACATGCACGACGTGTGTTGGTGGGGGGGCTGTTGCTCAATCTTAAGGGACCTAATTTCTGTTGTGATCAATGGCAAGGAAGAACTGTGGCATTTACCTGTCCTTTCCCCTCTCTCCTAGGAACCACACTTGGGTGATTTCCTGACACTGGTCCTCAACAAAGTCTGTGGCCCTGTGCTGAGCCACCGGGACCACCTGAAGAAGCCTCCCCCTCACAGATGTCCCTAGGTCCCCATTTCTTCCCTTTCCCAGCCTCCTGGCCTCTCCTTAGCCCATCTTCCACCTTCCAGGGGGGACTTAGGGTCTTTGTCAAGTGCTGTCATTTCCAAAGCTGAGCTACAGCTGAGGATGGGCACTGAGTCCCCATCAGTGTAAGGTGGCACTGTCCTAGTCTAAGAGAACCATCAGCCACTTTCTTATCCAGGGATCAGTTACCATCTCACCACCTGAAACGGGGAGTTCTTGACTGGTGTTGCAATGTATGCAGAGCAGAGTTTGACTAAAGTCTGTCGCACCAGAAGCAGACTAGGAATATTCATGGCATTTGTGGAACAGCTATCACGCAACGTACCGCTGGGTGGCAGAGCATGAGTCCGTGTGTGTATGGGAGGGGGTGTGTCTTGTCTCTGTTCTCATCAGTTCTTCTTGCTAAAACCAAGATGTGCTTTCTAAAATACAAGTCATTCCTCTGTTGAAAGCCCTCTGATGGTTTCTGTTGCTCGTGGCTCTACAGAGAGGTCCTGTAATATGACAGGTGAGAGCACGGCCTCCGGAGCCAGACCCCTGTGGCTCCTGGCTCCGACACTTACAAACCCCATGACACTGAGCACATCAACTAAACCCCTCTAGGCCTTAGTTTCCTCTCCTATAACTCGGGGCACTAACAAAAAGGCATGTTCTAAGGGTTATGTGAGTTAATTCAGAGTGGGACCTGGCCCACAGTGATCCTATAGGAGTATGAACTTCTATGGTAACCATTATGGTAGCATCAAGCCCAATTCCTGTCTCCCCTCACTGTTCACCACTCCCTCCACACACCCCATGATCCGTCACACCCACCTTCCCAATTCCCAAGCATACCATGCTTTCCTCACTGAACCTCACACATTCTTGACACACTTTTCCCGATGGTGAGGCTGCTGGCTTCCTACTCCCACCTCAGCTCATCACTTTCCTGAGTGACCTTCCTGATCCCCTGGTCAGGATTAGGAACTCTTCTTCCATGCACTTCCAGACCCACTACTCAATGGATGACCTTTAACTTGTTCCCCTCCCCCCTCACCAGACCAGTCTTCATACTGTAAATCTTGGCAGCCACTCAGCCAAGGAAATAGACCCGAGATGGAATGGGGAAAAGATGGTAGGTGAATCAGCCTCCAGTTATCACCACCAGTGGGAGCACACTTCACAATCCCAATGTGGGGCAACTCAGTTTTGCCTCATTTGTACAAGGATAGGACATGTGGGTGTTCCTTGTCCATATATGGACTATACAGTTTTCTATCATGTTTCTTTCTTTAGTGTGTGAACTTAAAAATTCGATGACATAGAACTTTATTAGGATCTAGGTCTCTGGTAGTGTTCCATGTAGACCAATGAGGCTGGGCCTCCACATACAGACAGCACACATATCCAGATATCCATGTCTAAGAAGTTGACTATCCCTGCCCATAGGAGATTCTCTGCTCCTAATTATCATACTGCCGCTGGTTACTCACTTTCTACCACATTTTCATGGAGCATTGAGAGGTTCTGATGGAGACCCAGCCTTTGGTCTGCATTTCCTTGTCCTGGCTGTGCTATAAGGCAGGAGAGGGCAAGCACATTGCCTCCCCAGGGCCAATTACCTTCTCAAGGTCTGGTTCCTCTAAGCCCAGGGCTAACTCGTTGTTGTCCATCACGGAGGAAGCTGCCACATCCAGCGGGGTAGATCCCCTCATCGAAGGGGAGGCTGAGGAAGGAAGAGAGAAGGAGAGAGAAAAGGGACAGAGGCCGTCCAGCGCTGAGCTGAGGGTGCAGTGCATGTTCATGGCCAGGAGAGGGCAGCAAGCACATTAAACTCCCATCACCATTCTAAGGGGGCTGCCTGCCCAAGAACAGAATTTGTTATCCCAGTCCCCATACTCATTATTAATTTTGACCATGGATTAAGTCAGGAAATCAGTGCACGTAATTAGCAGGGACCATGTATTTTCAAGTATTTTTCTAACATGATACTTCTTGGAGCTCTGCTGTGGTGATCACTCAAAAGGTAGTGATGTCACTTAACCAACTAATCTCAAATGAGTCGGTCATTTCTAGAGCCACCAACCAGAGTTTGAGAATAGCCTCAAACAGCATTAGCTCATACAGTTACATCAGGTCACCAATGTTGTCTTTGATTTTCCTTTGGTTCTTATGCTAGAACTCAGAAAAACTTTTTTATAAAAGGTTGGGAGTCCGAGGTTGCATCTGATAAATTGGAAACTCCAGCTTTCAGATTTCACATGCATGTATGAGTGGTTTTGTGTCTTTCACAAACTCATTTGGTTTACATCCAGGACAGTGAGTAAGGCATATGCACTGTGTTGCTTTTCTAGTGGTGGTGATGGATTTACACGGTCCACAGTTGCTCTTGGCCAGTCCACTTCAAAGCTTAGGAGAGAGGGATGCAGCCTGCAGCCAGCCCTCCAAGAAGGGGTTGGGTCTCTGACCTTGGTCTCATTAGCACCTCCTTGGTCAGTGGAGTGGGCTGGGGGTGGGGGAGCGGTGTCCCCAGACTGTATCTATAATTTCAGGCAGCATTTCATGAGCCATGGGCCGCCGGTCCCAAGGAAGACAAGGTAAAAACTGTGTGACTATGCCAACACAAATCTGTCACCAGTTCTGGGTGGCAGCAACATCTCTACTTAGATTGGACAGCAGAGACATGGTATCATTATTTCATTTTTTTTTAGATCAGGCAGCTTCCTTCTTCTATTTAAAAATACCTTAGCAGGTATGTCACTTCTTTCGCTTTACCTCCTAAGTGGCCAGGAGGAGTGTCACCTCCAAGCCCAAATGTGGAAGTGATAACTTGACATACCTAGGCCAACACTGCTGTTCTCCAACAGGTAACTTAGATGCTCAAACATGGCCTTCTGATTTTGCCGGCTAATTCGACAGAAGTAGCAGAGGAAGCGGCAACAGCTAGCAACCATTTTTGGAAAGGCAATCTGTAGGGAGAAAAAGGAAATGTCAAGGAAAAGAATCTATCATGAGTCCTTTCTGAGAAGTCTGACTTCAAAGAGTCTTAGGGTAGGCCATCCACTGACCCCCACCTGTCAATACGGGTGTATAAGCTATGAACGGTTTGCAAAATGCATTTCGTCCTTGCTTCTAGTTTTTTCGAGGACTTATTCACAGGAGGGACAGAGAGGGGACACACCTGAGAGGAGGCTTCCAAAAATATTGAGAGCTAATTATAGTTCCTGAAGTATCTTCCTTTCAAAGGAAAAAGAGGTCAAACAAGAATCCCAGACACCCTCCGATGTCACATGAAATTGCACGACCCTACATCACACTATTGTTTCCATCCGGGAAGGGAGCAGACAGAACTGTGATGAGCAGGTCCAGAAAGGGAGAGGAGCGATCATGATGAGAAGGTCCAGAAAGGGAGATGAGTGATCCTGACAAATAATGCCCAGCATTAAATCAAACCTGGGTCCTCTGGGTAAAGGCTGGTCCCCCCAGAGTTGTGGGAGCCTGATAAGCATTGCCCTCTCCGAATGTGAGCCCTCCCCAATTGCTTTTTTCTTCCCTAGTTACTTCTGTCCTTGACTACTGCTCTCCTACGGGCTCCCATAGCACTTGTAATCTGATTCATACAATTTAGCACTGAGATGCCATCTTATGTTACTGCTGATTGTACTTGGCTTCTCTCAACAAAGTAATTAGCATCTCTAGAGCCTGGCCACATCTTAGTTTTGATCCAATAATGCTCAATAAGTGGTGTCTATGTTTAACTTAGCTCTGGATCTTAGAAAGCCCTTCATTTCTCCTTTTAGAATCATGGGGGTGGGGTGCTCTTACAAGTAAGGGCCCAAAACCTATGCTACCTGCTTGCTGAGGCATGCAGGCATTTTCTCAGGGCTCTTCTGGAGAGTCTGCTTTTCCAAGGGACCAGAAGGAAGTGAGTGAGAAGGAATGTGAGCTTGGCTTTTGTTCTTCCTTCATACCCCCAACTGTCCATACTGGTGGAACTGCTTTGGGAATCATTCATTCCTAGGACCCTGGCCCTCTGGAATTTCCAACATTTGAAAACATCCCCCATCTACTGCCTTAGGACCCTATCTAACTCTGAGGACCCCACATAAGCTAGAATAAATGTCCAGGGGGCTCCCCCTGACAGCAGGCTTGTTATGGGGGGGCTGGGAAGGAGAGCCGACATCCTCAGGAGCTTGGCACAGAGGAAACACATGCACCCCTGAGGGAACACTGCCAGGATCGTTATTAAGATCTTGTTCTCCTTTAGAACAGCATTCTCCTGACACAGCACAAAACATAGCAGGTTTCTAAGTGGAACCCAGAGGAACTCCATGTTGGAAGGAGCAGGGCTGCAGAGTATGTATGGGAAGTAAACTTAGCAGGTGAACAGCCTCGTAGAACGAGTGGGGAAAGCTCTAAGCTTCAGGAGCCAGAGCGCCTACACTGGCTGGATTCCATTCAGCAGCTCTGTCCCATCCCTTGGCTGTTTCCTGGCTTTATGCACATCCCTCCCTCTCCCTGGGAAGAGGAACTGAGACAATGGACACCAGCTATTTGTCTGTGAACAAGTCACCACATGCACCTGCCTAAGTTCTCCTGGTAGCATTACCTGAGACTTCTCTGTCCCCAGCACGTTCACCATCACCTCCATCACTGTCTCGTGCATGCCAAGGACTCGCATGAGGTTGGGATGCTGGTAGAACACCTTGTTGTTCATAATGTCCCTAGGGTAAAGATTGGACAGTCTTCAGTACTTGCTTCTAGCAGTGGTATGAAAATGCAGGCATGAGAAAACACACATGCACAAACACACTGGGGGTGGAGTGACGCAAGCTGAAAGGTAGTAAGAAGGTACCAGAATAGAAGTAGAATTCCTTTTTTTTTTTTTTTTAGCTGATAGGAGTATATTGTACTCTTTTACTTCCATTAAGTACTTTATTTTGAAACATTTCCTTCTAATGACATTACACAGTTGTCCTTTTGTCTTTTTGCTTGTCATAGCTTCAGAGAGCTGGAATCACTGGATTTCTCTTCCTCCATGTGCTCAGTGTCTTTTTTCCCCCTCTCTCGTCCTTTTATCTATGTCTCTATGGACTTCAGTTTTTTTTTTAAATATGAAATTTATTGTCAAATTGGTTTCCATACAACACCCAGTGCTCATCCCAACTGATGCCCTCCTCAATACCCATCACCCACCTTCCTCTCCCTTCCACCCCCCATCAACCCTCAGTTTGTTCTCAGTTTTTAAGAGTCGCTTAGGGTTTGGCTCCCTCCCTCTCTAACCTTTTTTTTTTTTTCCTTCCCCTCCCCCATGGTGTTCTGGTAAGTTTCTCAGGATCCACATAAGAGTGAAAATATATGGTATCTGTCTTTCTCTGTATGTATGGCTTATTTCACTTAGCATCACACTCTCCAATTCCATCCATGTTGCTACAAAAGGCCATATTTCATTCTTTCTCATTGCCATGTAGTACTCCATTGTGTCTATAAACCACAATTTCTTTATCCATTGATCAGTTGATGGACATTTGGGCTCTTTCCATAATTTGGGTATTGTTGAAAGTGCTGCTATAAACATTGGGGCACAAGTGCCCCTATGCCCATCCCCAAAGGCAAGAGAATTGAAAGCAAAAATGAACTATTGGGACCTCATGAAGATAACAAGCTTCTGCACTGCAAAGGAAACAACTAACAAAACTAAAATGCAACCAATGGAATGAGAAAAGATATTTGCAAATGACATATCGGACAAAGGGCTAGTATCCAAAATCTATAAAGAGCTCACCAAACTCCACACCTGAAAAACAAATAATCCAGTGAAGAAATGGGCAGAAAACATGAATAGACACTTCCTAAAGAAGACATCCAGATGGCCAACAGGCACATGAAAAGATGCTCAACATCACTCCTCATCAGGAAAATACAAATCAAAACCGCAGTGAGCTATCACCTCATGCCAGTAAGAGTGGCTAAAATGAACAAATCAGGAGACTATAGATGCTGGAGAGGATGTGGAGAAATGGGAATCCTCTTGCACTGTTGGTGGGAATGCAAACTGGTGCAGCCGCTCTGAAAAACAGTGTGGAGTTTCCTCAAAAAATTAAAAATTGATCTACCCTACGACCCAGCAATAGCACTGCTAGGAATTTACCCAAGGGACACCGGACTTCAGTTTTCTTAATGATAAGGGGTTGTACCCCTCTCTTAAAGGCAATTGTACGTTAGGTACCCATGACATTTGTGGACCGCAGTCTTCAAAAAAAAAAAAAAAAGAAATTAACAATGAAATATAAAAAAATTTATGTTTAAATCGGTCACTATAAATTCACATAATAATGCTGCAGGCAAATCAAAATACAGAGGCAGCCTGTGATGTGGCTGTGTAATCCCTCACGGGGTGGTTTCCCTCTGCCTGTACCCTTTCCCTTGAGTGTTGCAGCTGTCGAGAGGAGACACCACTAGGTTTTACTTGCTGCTATGTCTACTGCGAGAGTCAGGGGAGAAGCTAATTCTATGGTTTTCTTTTGCCATAAAATTCTCTTCGTTTCTATTACATGATTTAGCCTTGGAAAGGAATTTGAAGAATGCGTGCATCCCACCCATGCCCCAACCCGGGGATCTTCAAAGTCTCTCTTCTGGGCCCCAGTGATGCTCCTTCAGTTTGCTGGCTCCAGGGTGGTGGGATGGAATATCAGGTTCTTGATTTCAAAAAGATTTTTTTTTAATTTTTTTTAACATTTATTTATTTTTGAGACAGAGGGAGACAGAGCATGAATGGGGGGAGGGCCAGAGAGAGAGGGAGACACAGAATCAGAAGCAGGCTCCAGGTTCTGAGCTGTCAGCACAGAGCCTGACGCGGGGCTCGAACTCACGGACCACGAGATCACGACCTGAGCTGAAGTTGGACACTTAACTGACTGAGCCACCCAGGCGCCCCCTTAAATTTTTTTAATGTTTATTTTTGAAGGGGGGGAGGGGCAGAGAGACAGGGAGACCCAGCATCTGAAGCAGGCTCCAGGCTCTGAGCTGTCAGCACAGAGCCGGACCTGGGGCTCGCAACAGTGCTATCATGACCTGGGCGGAAGTCAGACACTCAACCGACTGAGCCACCCAGGTGCCCTAATGAGTTCTTGATTTTAATCAAGTAACATCGTGGGCTGGTCAGGTAACTTTTTTGGGCTTTGGTTTTCTCATCCCCAAAAATGGAACTACGCCATTGAATTAAATTAAAGGAGATCTTTTTGATGTCTAAAATGCTATCTTTTAGATAGCATAGCTTCTAAGAGCCACGAGCTACTGTTAGGGTGAAAGGTGTCTCGTACAACTGACAAAACTGACTTCCTGGGTCAGTCCCAAGCAAAGGGAGGGATCCACCCGCAATACCTCAGAGGGAAGTCTCAGAAGAATTCCAGTCAAAAGCCCAGCTGCTCAAAACCTTTCTCTCTTGTTGATTTGAACGCTCTCCCTTCCGCTGAATTTTTTTCATCGCCACCCTGGAGCGATTTTCTTCAGACACAAATGAAGTAACTGCCTTTCTCTAAGACTCCTCCCCACTGCTTCTGACAATGTCCCTTCACCTGGGGCACACAGTCAGATCTCTCAGGTTACCAAAGGGGACGGAGACACGGAGACACGGAGAATGGTTTTCCACAAGAAGTGAGATTAGGATGGCTGGGGTTTTATGCGATTTGATTCCAGAACACCTGCAGAGCAAGGTAAACCAGCTTTTCCTCTTGAAGTTCTTTGGAAAGACTCACACTAACTATGAATGACCTACCCCAGCCCATTGATCATGAGCAGCTCCTCTTCCTTGCCCATTCTGACACTGAGGAGGCAACGGATCTGGCCCAGGGCGGCCAGCAGGTTGATGGTGTCGCTCACGGAGGCCTGACTGATGGTGTAGGTCTTCCGCAGCGCCTGCAGCAGCTCCCCGATGCTGTCGTACTGCCTCCGGAGGAGGTTGAACATCATCCGGACCAACTCCGCATCCTGGATCTGGTCCTCCTGAGCCCAGCGGATCATGGTCTGTGAGATGAGCTCCTTCAAGGTCGCTAGAGGGACAACACAGAGGACCGGTACTGTGACTGTCATGGCTCCGGGAGAGCTGGGTAGCTCAGCCACTCCATTCAACACTAAGACAACATCAGGGGTCAAGGTTAAAACATTCTTTTTCTAAGGGTGGAACACGGCATGCAGAGAAATGAAATATATCATCAAAAAACATATATGTGAGCCATACTACAAGAAAAAGGTATCTCCATTTTGAATTCAGGGTGCTAAATATTTTAATTAAATGAAGTTTGAATCGATATTGGAAATAAAAGACTCAGTAAGACACTGTCCTTGTTTTTAGAGTGCTCACCAATCAGTTCTTTACATTTTCATTTTGATTTTATGAAGAACAACTTTTACCTTTATTTTATAATGCAATGTAAGAAATACTACAATGTGCAAGTGCCATGGGACAGAGCTGCAGGAGTGGGGGGCAAAGGTACGAGAAGATGACACTGGTCACTGCGTCTTTAGAGTCAAGTGATATTAAGCATTGGATTTTCTCTACCATGGATACTATTCCCCAAGCACTTTACATATACCACATACCACAAACCGAATAAACCATGCCGTTGATTCTAGACCTTGAGAAGATATTTTGGCTGACATACACATAGAGCTACGTTAGGAGATGCAAAGAAACAGATGAAGAGCGTTCTGTTACGTCTGAAGACTGCACTTGGATATATGACTATCACCTCCTTGTTGTGACTGTGTTGCCCTGGATCTTTGGCAGGGGCTCAGCTAACAAGGCATCGTGACTACTTTCAGAAGCATCAGGAGAAAGGCCAGTATGGCGTTGAGTTTAGAAGCTCACACTGGTTACAAAGAAAAACCACTGGCTTCACAGGTAAAGGAGAAGTCACTGAAGTGGGACTCGAACCAACTGTGGGACCTTCAGAGGTTGAAGTGAGTGGCTCCTGAAAAGTGCTGGCTGGCACTGTGAGGGAGCATAGTCAGCAGGGACATGTAGGGGTACCAGGGTGGCTCCGTCAGTTAAGCGTCTGACTCGTCATTTCAGCACAGGTCACGATCTAAAGGTTCGTGAGTTTGAGCCCCGCATCAGGCTCTGTGATGACATCACGGATCCTGTTTGGGATTCTCTCTTCTCCCTCCCTCAGTTTATTTAAAATAAATAAACTTAAATATTTAAGTTTATTTATTTTACTTATTTATTTATTAAATATTTATTAAATTAAATATTTAATAAATATTTAAATATTTAAATATTTATTTAAAATAAATAAACTTAAAAAAAAGGTAAGAAGGGAGAGGCAGATCTGAGGTGGAGGACAGGATGAAAGAGGGCCTGCCAGAATGGCTAGGAGGGCACTGCTGTCCCCTCCCTGTGTCTCACACACATGCACACTTCCAGAAAATGCCATGAGAGGAGTGAGAAATGCTGCTCTGAAATAACAATCGCCTCCAAGTCTGGCTCTGCCTATCACATTCCAGAAAGGTATAGATGGCATCAAGATCCTTCATTTGGACCTGGTGATAAAGGCAGAGCTCAGGGGACCATAAAGGTTACTCGGTCCATCAGTGGAGGCATTGGGAACAAGCTCAGAGGGCTGCCTTTGGTAGCCTGCACCACCTCTAATAGTCAAGGTTCTCACCTCCATATCCTTATATATGGCAGATGTCTGCTCTACATACAGTCTTGGCTCATCATAAGGATATAAAAATAGAACTTGGTTACCAAAGCTTCACAAGAGATCGAGATGTAAAGGATGAATTTAACTTACTGCTGGGTCTATCAACCCTGTCGGTGTTTCAGGTTCAGACGAGAGACAGGCTGAAAAACTTAAAAAAGGATACCCAGAGCAGAGAGAAGCAAAGTTAAAAGATATTCCTAACAGATCTCACTAGGCAGGGATTGCTGACTAATACCTGTTAGGTTAGGTAATATCTCTATCCTCTGGGGAAAAATAAGTTATTTATGGGCCAAGATGGGCTCGTGTCAGGAACTTGTTTCCTTGCTGGCCAAATGCAAGAAGTCCTGTTTCTTCTAGTTAATAGTCACAGTAAAAATCAAAGCATGACAAAACCATAGACACTTCAAGTTTTTCCAGTCCCGTAAGTCTAATTCCTCCTTAAGCCTACATTGTGATCATGGTTTTCTCTCCACTAATAACCAAATTCTCTGCTGGGATAATCATCACAGTCCCTGCCACACACGAAGAGCAGCAACCAGGAATGTTAATCAGCTCAAGGACCATCCTCTTTTCAACAGGGAGGGTTACAGAGTCATAAGGAAACCAAGTAAGTATTAGCTTTCCCTTGACCTGGCTTTCAGATTCATTCAGGATTCTGGTGAGTGCTTAGCCACACACTGATTTAATAATCCAAATCCATGTTTATAGAGAATGGAACATTCACAGCCAAACACCTCTCTAGAAGGCAAATGAGAAAGGAGACAGCCCTTTATTTCAAAGAGTAGAGCAGGAAGCACCCCACGGGTTCTCTGTCCAGGTCAGCCTTCCAGTAAGTATGAGAGAACGGGATAAGCCATTATGTGTGTGTGACCAAGCGGAAGCTCGGTTAAAATACAAAAACAAAACAAAACAAAAAGAGCCAACAAAAAACAACAACAAATAACAAAACAAAACGTGGCCCCAAGACCCTGAAAGAAAAAGCAAGACTCATGGTCATGTTTTGGATGGACAGATGTCATTTAGTGGAAGGCATGACATTGAAGGCCATTCTTGTAGGACGGGGTTTCCAATTGTGAGACCGAGGTCCAGGAAGGGAGAGAAAGAGTAACTACAAGAAGAAAGAAAACTTGGGAGAGGTGGCGGGGGAGGAAATATCCCCACAAGAGCCCTGGAAGCATAGCATCTTTGGTGGCCTGACATATGCTAGAGACCCAGCAGCCACCAAGCAAACTTGGCTGAATTGAGGACTTTCTAGTTCTCTGAACACTTCTGGGCCTGAGAAAATGGAGTTGGCACCCCCGGCAGTGATGCTATTGAAAATTCCTCAGATTTTAATTAGCTCCCATGAACTAGCTGCAGAGTAGCATAAATGTACCGGGGTCCAGAGGTTAAAAATAATACACTTTCTAGCATGTGGTAGGCTCTCCATATACAGCTGAAGATTAAAATAACTAATGCGTATAACCATGTCTGGCACATACGTGAGCTTAATAAAGGTTAACTATTCTGTTATCGATATCAGCCTTTGTAAAAGTGTGGGCCACAGACCCTTAGGAATCCCAAGGCCCTTTAGGTGGCTTGCAAGGCCAGATGGATTTTCATAATAACTCTAAGATGTTTTTTGCCTTTTTCACTGTGTTGACAGCTGCCCTGATGGTGGAGAAGCATGGTGGGTAAAAAGGGGTGGTGCCTTAGCGGGAATCTAGGCAATAGCACCAAACATCAACCTTTATCAACACATCCCCAGAAAGATGCTCAGTTTCACGTAAGAGTGTCCTTTAGGAAATATAAAAAATTTATATTTCATTAATAACAATTTCAATGTACATCTTTCCAACCTCCTGTGGGACAAAAAGGCAAGTATGTGCACAGCACATCCCCAAATGAAAGGTCAGAGGATTTCATGAGGAGAAGCACTTGTGTGGTGGCTTGAGTTATGAGCTAAACTGGCTGCTCATTTCGTGGAATGCTATTTTTAATGAAAAGAACGGCAGACAAACTGGGCTGGTTAATCAGACTTGGGTGAATGACTGACATGTCTTCACAAATGAAGGAAGTAAGCTCATCACTTCAAGGAAAACAACGGATGGTATCTTTTGCCAGTAATATAATCTGAGCTTTCAAGTAAAAACCAGAATTTTAGAAAACGTTTATCTGCACAGTGTGACATCTTCCCAGTACTTAAAGGCCTTCTCATTACATCGTTGATGTTAACAAATATGATTTCTAAAATATTTTATAATGAAGTATGTCAACATTTGGAAGTTCTGCGTAACTTGGTGAGGCAATAATTTCCCGATGACCAAACCATGATGTTACGAAAACATTCATGGGTAAAAGATCCCTTCAAGATCAAAGACACACCAATGAGTTTTCATATAACCAAGTACAAACATTTCCTTAATGAGGTTGCAGGTTCTACATGGCAGTGAACTTTTGAGAACCTACTACTTGTTGAGTTTTGAGGTAGTATCGAAGAAGACTATGCGCAATTATCTGAGAAGGTTATTAAAATACTCTCCCCCTTTTCAGCTATATATCTCTTTGAAGCCAGTTTTCTCCCTATTTTTTAACCAGGTATAAGAACCCAGCTCATCTTCTACTATTAATCTTCATTAGAGATTTACAAAAATGCAAAACAATGTCACTCTTCTCCTTATTCTTGTTTTGAAAAATTAAATCATTTCTCACAGAAATATAGTATTTACATAACATGTAATGGGTTGTTTAAAAACGTTTATTTTGAGAGAGAGAGCACGCACGCATGCATGCATAGGGGAGGGGCAAAGAGAGAGAATCCCAAGTAGGCTCCACGCTATCAGTGCATAGACCAATGTGGGGCTCGAACTCACAAACAGTGACATCATGACCTGAGCTGAAGTCAGCTGCTTAACCCACTGAGCCACCCAGGCGCCTGTAGAGCAAAGCTTTCTGTAGGTAACAGCCTGGATTTCCAGTATTAGTGAGAGTAATGTCATTGCTGAAGGGTCAGCTAATGTGGGGCTAAGAATTAAATGCCTCCCTATCCTACAGCCCATTTCTCTGTGTGTCCAACTGTCCTGGCTACAAGCAGGCCAACCAAGGCCCTGTGGCCTCGATGTGAAAGCCACCCACCCCGCTCCTTGCTCTGGAGATGACGGATCTTGAACCCAAATTGATATCAAGAGGGAAGCAGCTAGAGCCCTTCAGGCTGGCAAGGAGCCCCTCGGTGATGGAGGAACAATGGCCAGAATCCTTCCTAACTGCCAAGATTCAAATGGTTCCTTAACTCTCATTTATTTCTCAGTATGAGGTGTCTCACTCACCTTATTCCCACATTTCTTCTACCTCCCATCCAGAAATATGGACGGCTTCCTAAGCTGTCGCTTTCCCAGTTCAGACCAGAGATATTTGATTACAATCACACAGCCTAATGGAACAGGGCTCCATCGTAACTGGACAGAAAGCTTTGCTTTCTGATCATGGCCATCACCTCAACATAGACCCTTCTGTACAAATCAATGCTTTTCCAACTTTCTGGTCTCAAGACCCCTTTTACACTCTTTAAAAATTATCAAATCCCTTTAGTTTATGTGGAATATATCTACCAATGTTACTGAGTTAGAATTTAAAACTGCTGTCAGCATGGAGTCTGCTTCAGATCCTTTCTCCCCCACCTCTCTCTACCCTTCCCCTGCTCACTCACTCACTCTCTCTCTCTCCAAAAAAAAATGAAAAAAAAAAAAAGCTTTGCTCTGGAGTCACTGTGTACCTGGGCCTCAGGACATGGCTCATTTGCAAGTTCTTGCTGTCCTCATCTTAGCAGTGGAGTTAACTCCAATTGTATCAACTCCTAACGAGCTAACTAATTGAGTAGTGTTTTCTGTTAAGTGCCCAACACTGAGGTAAGTAGTCTGTATGAAACTATTTTGAGACCCAGGGATTACCCGAAGCCTCTTAGTTGGGGAAACTAAATACATGTGTGAGGCATTTAATGAGGAGTAACAAGCAAGATAATGGGTAAAACTGCATTGTCCAAGACATTTAGGAAACTAGACAATTCATAGAAAGCCACAATTTCTCTAGTAATACAAAAACTCAAAAGAAATTAAAGACATGATCAGATCTTCCTCTCTTACTTTTTTCCCCAATGGGTCCTTCATCTAAAGCTCTTCCCTTCTTGAAGAGGTCACATTACACAGTGACTAAAGAAGCAGGGAAGAAAGAGTTCTAACATAAAGAGGGCCCCTCCCAGGGATGCATGAAGCGATCTGATGGGAAAGACACCACCCTTGGCTATGGCTATTTTGGAATGCGGTCTTTCAAGAGCTGATCCACACAAGTAGTCCCTGTAGTAAATACTTGTATGTTTTTCTATCAGTGGTGGAATGCCAACAAATTTGGTAGGACCTTCAAACAGCAAAGGGAGTCAATTCTTGAGATATATTTAAACCTCTTTCATAACCACAAATATATTAACAGCAGTTGCAACTAAATACTGATTTCATTTCTGCTGCTTTTCTAAGCTCATCTTTGGAAATGCTGGCCTTTAATAACTAAAAAGACATTTCAGTATGCATAAGAAACATGACTCCTGAGGAGGAAAGACTCCAGGAGAAAGGTAAGGGTGAAGTGGGGGAGTTAACTCTACTGTTTGCTATTATGTACGGCCTCATTTTATTCCCTGACACATGCACACACCCCCAAGTACATGTGCCTCATAACTCCACTCAGAACCCCTACCACAGGGGTGCCTGGGTGGCTCAGTCAGTTAAGCGCCTTTTTTTTTTTTAGATGTTCATTTATTTTTGAGAGAGAGAGAGCATGAACAGGAGAGGGACAGAGAGGGAAACACAGAATCTGAAGCAGGCTCCAGGCTCTCAGCTGTCAGCCCAGAACCCGATGTGGGGCTCAAACTCACAAACCATGAGATCATGACCTGAGCCAAAGTCAGACACTTACCTGACTGAGCCACCCAGGCGCCCCTAAATGTCTGACTCTTCATCTCAGCTCAGGTCTTGATGTCAGGGTTGTGAGTTCAAGCCCTGTGTTGGACTCTGTGCTGGGTGTGAAACCTACTTTAAAAAATAAAAAAAGAACCCCCACCAGATGTAATAAAGTTGCTTCCACAGTCTTTGCTACAACTCTAGGATTTTTCATTCATGACTTACCTGTTTCAAAAATGCCTTGTCAAATGCACTAGATGGTTTAGCTTAGGAGGTTTTTTGTTCTTATTTCAGAGAGCGAGAGAGAGAGACAGAGCGCGAGAGAGCACGAGCGCATGAGAGAGAACAAGTGGTAGACAGGGGCAGAGGGAGGGAGGAAGAGACAGAGGAGAAAGAGAACCTTAAGCAGGCTCCTAACATAGGGCATGATCCCATGACTCCAGGGTCATAATCTGAGCCAAAACGAAGTCAGACACTAAACCAACTGAGCCACTGAGACGCCCCAAGCTCATGAGGTTTTTAAACAGCTACAGTGTTCTTTTCAAAAAGAAAAAAAAAAGTGTAACCAAACATTTGTTTTGTGATGAGATGTGAATCCTACAAAACAGAATGTCTTAATGAAGCTAGTCATGTACATATAGTTCCCTTGATAATTATAAATGGCTTCATTTAAGAAATTATTAACATTCTAACTTGCCCCACTTTTGTAATTAGTGTAATTAGGGATAGTCACAGTTAGGCAATTACATCAGATACACGATCTAGAAACTGCATTCTAAATAATTGTTTAGGCTAACTCAAAAATGAAATATTTCTAAGGTACTGTATTGTTTAGGGGAAACTTGATGCCTGAAAGACACTTTCAAAGAAAAATAGCTACTCTGCTACTTGATTTCTGGACTAGCCAGACATTACTTACAAGAAAAAAGGATTACAAGTGCCCTTAAATTAGAGCTAGCCTTAGTACATCAGTGCGGAGGCTCAGCTATGATTTATTGTTAGGTTGTTTACTGGTCTCCACTTGTCATTCTGTAACCTACTATTGATCCTCAAACCCCAAGCCTACGTTCTGTGACACTTACAAGAAGGTTCCCCAGAGTTACCCACTATATTTGGCAAAACGCTTCTCTAAATGATCAAATTACCAGCTTCGCAATTGCAATTCCAATGAGAAAAAGATCATCTATTCTCATGGTACAGGTTTAAGTTTTTAAAAGGCTACTGAGGTCTGGAAAGAATCTTTCCTTTTCATCTCTAAATTTAGATCACAGTCCAAGTGGCCATCGTGTCCTGAAATACATGCTTATTATCAAAGAGGAGATGTTGGCCACTGGCAAAGCAAATCCCTGAAGCTTACGGATCCCAAACGTAAGCTGGTGTTACATTTCGGTGAGTGTGTTCTTCCATCTGGGTCAGTTTGGAAGAAAACATCTTCCAATTATGTTGACAAGAGGGAACAAACACAATTGCACTGTACTTAGTTTCAACTTAGAAAGCAATTTATAATACTCGTGCTTACAATGGGAAAAGAAAAATAATTATGTGCATCTAAATTATGTGCACTTATTTTTAAATTCTAGGTGATTAAAAAGTCAGCTTGTGATATGCTGTAAATGCTCTGGAGGCATTAACAGGTGGTAGATCACTTCCAAACATAAAGAATGCGTGTATTTTGACCTCTGCTTTCTTCCCCTGTGGTGGGCTGAAGAATGACCTCCCCAAAATGTTCATCTCCTAACTCTCAGAACCTGTGAATATATTACCTTAGATGGCAAAAGGCACTTTGCATTTGTGATTAAATTAAGGGCCTTGAGATGGGGAGATTATCCTGAATTATTACTCAGGTGGGCTCAGGATAATCACAAGGGTTCTTCTAAGAAGGAGGCAGGAGGGTCAAAGTCCTAGAAGGAGCTGTGATGACAGAAGAGATCGCACTGGTACCATTGCTGGAAAGAGCCACTAGTCAATGCAGGTAGCCTTTGCGATGTGGCAAATTCAAGAAATGGATCTTCTCCTAGAGCATCCAGAAGGAATGCGATACTACTAACCCATTTTAGACTCGTGACCTCCGGAACTGGGTGATAATAAATTCGCATTGTGTGAAGCCATTAAGTTCACGGTAATTCATTGCCTTATATTAGAGAACTAATATACTCCCACTGGTACAAAGTCCTGGTTGAGATTACTTGAAGCTCTCCAGATCAGACTGGAGAGGCTCAGTGACCAAGCTGCTACAGAAGAGCTCACAGAAGCTGGGTCCTGAGAGAGATCCAGTTCTGTTTTTGCTGAGGGAACCGGAGTGACAGGGCTACCAACACCTTGAGGTCTGCCTGGGTCTTGCCCAGAGCTTGCGTCAAACCAGAACAACATTAAATGCAGAAAGCACCAATTGCACAACCGCTATGGCCCATCAGATAATGTACACAGAGTGCAGAGGGCACGTTCCTTAGTTCCTGTAACACAGCTTTGTGGCCTCTACTCTCCCTCTGGACGTCAAGAGCTAGAACCGCCTGCATTCCAGCACTAACCACTGAGTAATGGAAGATGACAGCCATCATGGCATCATGAATATTCCTAACCACATATCAAAAATCCATTTGCTCCTTCCTTTAAAAAAAATTTTTTTTAACGTTTATTTTTAAAGAGAGACAGCACGTGAGAGAGGGGCAGAGAGAGAGAGAGAGAGCGGGGGGCAGGCAGAGAGAGAGAGGGAGACACAGAATCTGAAGCAGGCTCTAGGCTCCCAGCTCCCAGCACAGAGCCCGATGTGGGGCTGGAACCCATGAATCGTGAGATCATGACTTGAGCCGAAGTCGGATGCTTAACCGACTGAGCCACCCGGGCGCCCCATCTCCTTCTTTCTTCTTAACAGAACTTGATTTTGCATAGCTATCTGCCTCTCCCTCTTAAGGCCATGAACACTGACCCAATCCCACTCCACAGGTAGGCTCTGCTGACATCCATCATCCAGCACATTTTATTTTCTAGGTCATGCTCAATGGTTCGTAAGCTGGCCCGCGACCAAGTTCTCCGATCAAAGGTAATTTCAGAATCCTTGCTTCCAATACCTGGGCAGGAGAAATGGTCTTGCTTTTCCCTTGGACACTGTGGCATGTGGATATGAGGCCGAGAGTTGCAGCCCCCACCCTGCTGCCAGCCTGAGGGCAGAGCTAGAACAGGAGCAGCTGTGGGAAGAAGGAGCAAAGCCTCGGGTTTCACTCAACCCGCTGGCTGGCTCCGTATCTACCTTCCAGGTACACCAGTCCAGGAAGTCTTTTACCGGATACTCTACCGGAGTTGGATTTTCTGTTTTGTTTTGCTGCAAACATCTGAAATAATAAATGTGGAGACCAAGTTCTTAGGACTCACACTTTGTATATCTGCTTCAGAAGCTGGGAGGCATACCAACCTCTAAGTACTGGAACATTACACTGAGCAGTATTTCACAGAATCCTTATCTCCCTGCCCCCATGAGGTAGGGACATCACTATTCTCATTTCGCAGACAAGGAAATGGAAACATATGGAGGTTTAGAAACTGGCCCAACATCACACTTCGTAAATGACAGAGCTGGGATCCAAACCTCAGCTGCTGGAATCTAAACTCATCTACTTTTCTGGCTGAGAGCTGCTTCCTTTCTATAGCTTCACAAAATCCAGAAAAATACCTATCCTTATTACTGCTTTAAATTTATATTATACTGCCTAGATGCTCTTTTAAACAATGATGTGGATTCAGAAATAAATAAAATCATAAAGCTTTGGGTCTTTTTGTAGCTGATGCTGAGCTAGGAAGATTATTCACATTCCCAGAGCTTTGATCTCTTCACCAATAAAATCAAGTTAGCGAAAGAAAGTTCATGCTGAAGGAAATGAATGGACAGCTGATGTGGTGACAAGAGTGCTGGCTTCTTTGTTCCAGCTCTGGCTGTGTTACCTTGGTCAAGTCACTTTACCTCTCTGGGTCCCTATGTATTTCTACCAAGTCACAGGTGGCTTAATACTCTAGAACTCTATGTTTACCTGACCTGTTGAGCTATTGGAAAGGGTTGTACTAATTTATTAAAATGGCAAATTTTACCGGGTTCACTGGGTTAAAGCAATGAGCACCAAGAATTTTACCCCCACCTTCTAGTGCCCACCTGTCATATCAGGATGTCACCCAGCTTGCTTTTATTAATAGCAAAACTGGAGATCAAAGAAATAAAACAAAATGTTAAAATCCAGCGGTCACTGACCACAGCAAATGGCCAGGGGCTGAGGCATCACCGTATACCATGAATCACTCACATGGGGGAGATGAGCGGTGGCAGCTTGATGGCTCTTTTGACGGCTGTCTTGAATGCTGACAGAGAAAGGACCTTTCCCCCGTCAGGGGTCCGAGAGCACAGTAACACCCTCTTGATTTAGTGGGTAAGACTGAATATGAAGGTCTCATGCCCTCTGTGCTCTGTGCCCCAGAGCTTCCCTCTGGGCTGAAAGTCTGGTCTGCTTCACAAAGTGGCCAAACACCTACTATTTATTAGCAGCAAAGGTCAGGGAGAAATTTAAACCCATGGACTCTGAGGAGACTTGGAAAATTCATCACGCTAATTTCTCTGTGCCTTCCCGGGGCCTCCCTGGCCCAGGAGGTACAGTCAGTGCCACTTTTGCTTAGTTTCACTGGAACGAGAATATTACCGGGATCGTGGAGGACAAGATGACGAGGCTTTCTGGAAACCTGAAAGGGAGAAGCCTGTAAAGACAGTCTGGAGCACTGTTCTTGGAGCTGCTCCTTTCTCCATTTACTCATCAGGACACCGCTGCCAGAGACCCAGCGAACGGCGTGCGATGGTCCAAGGCCGGCCCCGGACAACCCGTGAGGGCACCCAGCCTCCCTTCATCCGAGCTCTATTTAATTTTTGGATGTGTACACCTGTCTCCTCTATTGGCAGGGGAATAGGGTACAAGTTCAAGCTGCCTGCTAAAACATTCTAGTTCTTATCACAGAAATTATAGCCAATGTTCACTAAGAGCTTCCTGTGCATCAGACCCTGTGCTAAATGCTGTACCTGAGTTATCATTTATTCCTTTTTGGTTAAGGTAGACATTTGATTGATTGATTGATTTGGCATGCATGAGCAGGGGAAGGACAGAGAGCGAGAGGGACAGAGGGAGAGAGAGAACCTCAAGCCTGACACCAGGCTCCATCCCACCACCCCGGAATCATGACCCGAGCTGAAATCAAGAGCCAGACACTCAACGAACTGAGCCACCCAGGCGCCCCGTCATTTATTCCTTACAACCACCGTGTAAGAGAAGACAGATGTGGCAGGGACCGAGTTTCCCCCACAGTGAGGGCCATGTTCGCCTGATCCTCACTCTATCCCTTCTTTAGGCAAAGAAGCAGTTCGATTTAAGAAACAAACCTGTAACTACTAGTTACAGGAGTCCTGTAACTAGTAGTTACAGGACTCCTGTAACTAGGGGGTCCGCCGAGGCAGCCATGGCTGGGCGTGCTGCACGGGACGAGCAGCACTGGAGATGGCGCCTCGTGCCTCTATGCACAACTGGTGTGAACCCCACAATCCCCCCAGTCAGGCTGGCCTGGCTGCCCTTGAACGTGGCTCTCAGGGAAGGCTGTGTGTGGATGGCCACATGGCTGATGTATATTTCTGCTAAACCCGTTTCTAAATTTCCCTCCTTAGCGGTTTTCTGCCTTGGCCAGAGCCTCCCATCGGGGAGGGTGGAGACAAGCGTGGAAGCAAAGTGCTGCACCCCCAGGACCGTTTCCCCAGCCAGCCGGACGCGCCGTCGGCACCCGAGGCCGCCCCGCCAGCCGCCAGTGCACTGGGCTTGAGCGGCGCGGCTGGCTGCTGCCACTCCATCTCTGCTGCCCCCTGGGGTCTCATCCATCATATGGAGATAATTAGCCTGTTGTTTTTGGAATCAGTCAACCAGCCTCATAATCACTTTCTCAAAAACATTCCAGAGATTAAATGACCAATGACGACGCCGGGGAGAAGAGCACAGAGAACAGCTGCGGCTGCTCTCGTGTTTGGGAAGGAAATCCCTGACAGGAAGATGGGGCGGAAACCGGACAGCGAAGGGCTCGGGGCCCTGAGGTCTCTGTCTTGACTCTTCTAGAAAAGAAATCGAATCACTTTTATTTCAGTTCCTGTGTGTACTCAGTCTGGAGAATAGACCAAGGATGAGGTGAGCTATAGACCATAGGTCCTCAAGGTCTGTGCTCCCCACCCCTGTCCTGCCACCCCCACGGCCCCGTCCCAGGCACCCCTACACGGTGCTCTGAAAGAGTGTGGGCCCTGGGCATGGAACATGATCCCAGTCTGGGCCAGTTCTAACTTGGTGTAGAAACCTTGTCCAAATTATTTTGCTTCTCTCTCCACTGCCTGACATGCAAAATGGGAACCTGGCTGTCACCGAGCCTAATTGTTTGCTGCAAGGGGTAAATCGGGTGAGCTAACATGAAGTGTCTACCACAATGCCTTGTGATTATTTTAGGTCTACTCCAGTAATCCAGGAGATTTCTTTATTTTAAGCTCAGCTAATTAACAGCCTTAACTGTGTCTGCACCCTAAATTTTCCTTTACCATTTAATACATAGGTTCCAGGAATTAGGACAGGGACATTGTTGGGGCCATTATCCTACCCACCACACCATCCTTAATTCAAGTCCTTGGAGCTTCTCATCTAGAGCACTGCAATGACATCTCATGGGCTCCATGCCTCCAGTGACCCTGCACTGCAATCCTTTAGATTCCTATCCTGTTAAAGCAGAACTAACTAGTGTGTGATACAGTGCCTGAGAAATGGTAAGTGATTACCATTTTTTAAATTTATTTTTGAGAGAGAGAGAGGGAGCGTGTGCTAGTGAGCACAGAAGCAGGGGAGGGGCAGAGAGAGAGGGAGAGAGAGAGAATCCCAAGCAGGCTCTGTGTTGTAAGCACAGAGCCCGACATGGGGCTTGATCTCACCAACTGTGAGATCATGAGTCGAGCTGAAATCAAGAGTCAGACGCTTAACTGACCGGCCACCCAGGCATCCCCAAACGTTTTAATGCCAAATATAGTTAAAATTAAGTGCATACTCTATGCCAGTCACACTTAAAAATACTTTGAATTTTTAATTTAATCTTCATGTCAACTAAGTAAGGTATTAGTGCCATGTCCGTTTTACAGATGAGACAACTGAGGCACAGAGAGGCCATCACATGCTCAGTCTTACCGAGATTGTGTGGCAGAGCAAGAATTTAAGACCAGGTGGCCTAAGTCTAGAGCCCTATGCTCCTAACTACCTCACTACTGTTGAGTAAATGAATAATTTAGTCCTCAAAGACCTTTCATAGCCACTGCATGGTGGGGGGTCGGGGGGGGGCGCAGGATATTATTATATAAATAATATGGATGGCAAGTAGACTCAGGTGACAATGGTTTGAACTTTTATGCCACTACTGTGTGACCCTATAAAGTTGCTTAGAAGGAACTTCAGTTTTAAGAAGATTAAGAAACTTCACTCTTCAGTTTCTTCAATTAGAAAATAGGAATAAAATCATCTACTTCAGCTACTGCCTGTTGTGAAAATTACATGAGGTAACAGAGAACTGCTTCACCCAAGGCTCAGGACACAGCGGGTACCATGTACATGTTAACCCCTCCCTCCCTGCAACTGGATACAAGTGATAGGTCACACTCTAAGGCTAATTGTAGTTGAGTGATTGGATTTTCAAGCCACTTTGTCCTAACACCACTCTACTACCCTCTACCCCATTCTTTTCCTTTTAGAATTCAACCAACCTCAACTGGTTGCTGCTCCTGGAATATGACCTGAACTTTTCTTGTGGGGACCTTCACTGAAGCTGATCTCTTCATCAACAATGTCTGTCCCTTCTTGGGGCACCTGGGTGGCTCAGTCAGTTAAGCACTAGACTTCGGCTCAGGTCATGACCTCACGGTTCGTGGGTTCGAGCCCCGTGTCGGGCTCTGTGCTGACAGCTAGCACCTGGAGCCTGCTTCGGAGTCTGTGTCTCCCTCATTCTCTCTGCCCTTTCTTGGTCCACACTCTTGTCTTCTCTCTCAAAAACAAACATTTAAAAATTCTTTTAAAAAATGTCTGTCCCTTATCTTATCTACAGATCTATGTTCTCTATGGACATTTTCCCAATTCCTCCTCTGGCCACCTCCTGTATTTTATCTGCACTTTTATTCTCCCATAGCCACACTCATGATTACCTTGAGTTTCCTGCCCACACCCATTTCCTCCTTTGTTCAGAAGGTCCTCATTTTCATCATCTTTACGAGCCTATGACTAACATATACTGGAGGTCGGAAAGGAAAGATTTGTGACAATGAATTAAATGTGGCACAAAGACCCAGTGAAGAAAGCAAACAGGGACACAGACATTCCACGTAAGGCAGAAGGTCATACAGGCCCCGTGAGAAGTTCTGTGGAATGGCTGGGGCAGAAGGACGGAGGATGAGGTTGAAAGAAAGACTTCACAGAGGAGGTGTCTGTGCATGTACATCATGGGGAGAGGCTTGTGGGACAGAATCTGAACAGGCTTACAAATATTGCCTGAGTGCCACAGATGCATCTATCACTGAATTATCTCACTTTGCGTATTTGTGCTGGGCTCCAGGACTTATTTTTGTAGTGAACAGTGGGATTTTCCCTTCCTCAGCACTCAGTAAGCTGGAGCATTTAGGCAGGAGAGAATTTCGGTTTGGGTTCTTAGGCTGTTCAGTAATGGGGCAAGAATGGACACAAGTAGCAGCTTTCTTTGTAGAGAGAAGATAATGGAAAAACCTCCATGCTTCGGGAAGGCATTCAGTGAATGAGAGAGAGAGGAACGCACCAACTTGGAGCAGGAAAGTGACAGGTGATCTTCATTTTGTTAATTTCAGAATTTAGCGGAAACAGAGGGTTGGTCTCTTCTGGAGGAGTAACTCAGTGGCAACACATTTATATTCAAGAAACCTTGCTTAAACTGTCATGTGTGAGAAGCCCTGGCTCAGAACAGGCAAAAGATTTTCTCGGGAATTTGCTGGATTAGGATATGCCAGAGAAATGTGACTTAGTATGGCAGGCTGCTACTGTTGGGTCTTTTTTACTTCTTCATTATCATATGATCTTTTAATAAAGATTGTAACAGCTTTCATCAACAATATGGCTTAGAGTTAGTTTAAGCAGATCCTTGGAACTCTGAGCCAGCTAGCAGGATTCTCATGAAGCTCAGGACCCTGTTGATTCCTCTTTTCTAGAAAAAGTGAGGTTTTCCTGCAGGTCAGTTGGCCAACACCAACTGCTCATAGAGGAGGAAGTGTACCACCTACCCTGAACCATCCGAGTGCAGAACTTTGGCTTGGTCAACTTGGGCATGTTAGAATTCTGACTTCTGTTGGGTCACAAGCATGAGTTACCTCACAGGTGCAGTAAGCCAGATAAAAAGATGATGGCTTTAAAAAGCCATTGGGTATGCCATAGCTATGTCGGAGGCTTCACGGGACAATGGAAAGAGCACAGAACCAGAGCCAGAAAACGTGAAGCAAGCCACAGCTTTACCCAGCTCAGTTACCTTGTGCCAGGGACATTCAGTCACCTGGAAAGTTTTCTGGAACCAGGGAGTGGTGGCAAGACTAAATGAATGAACAAGTATCCCTTCATTCTTCAGAGTCCTTTTTTCATCAACTACACAATAGAAGAGTGAAAAAAAAAACCACCAGTAACAAACTAATAACATGTGAAGTACTTGAGGAATTGTCAATTCCCTATCCCATGTTATTCTCTGTAATTTCAGGATTTTATCAAATGTAAGGGTAAGAACAGTGACGTAATAACGTAATAACGTGGACAAAGTTACTAATACCGGAAAGTATTTTGACCCTTTTATCGCGCTATGTATTCAGAAACACTGTCTCCAATTTCAGTGGTGTGGCAGTTAAACCATTCCCAAGATTTTCTCCTCATATGTCAGGCCTGTGTGAGAGGCTTTATGTCTCTGGAACATTTGGAAGAGGACCCACATGGTGACAACTAGGCACGCTTGACCACCTTCATATCTATTTCTCAAAATCCAGGATAGGACACTTAGGACACAATATGCGAGCCCCTCACAACTCTCCTTCTGGAAGGGAAGCAGCATGAGGAGAAGATGTGAACTCTCACACTGGAGCGACCTTGTTTGCACATTCTATCAGAACAGGCAGAATATGGTCTTCCAGACTGAGTCCCGAGGTAGCAATCTGTGGAGCCTGGACACCATTCTTAGAGTTAGGGAGACTTCACACAGCCAAGTGATTTCATCTGACTGACTCCACTTACCTCACATGAAATGGTCACCTCGTGGGACCCCTAGTGGTGACACATTATATTGGAAGCATCCGCTTCCAAAATAGACTCACAGCAGGTAATATGGGTCAGCTCAGCCTATTTTTAGTTCTGCTTTGGCAGTAACCACAAAGGGAATCTAAACTCACTTTTGTGCTTTTAGCATCCTGCTGGCATGCCCTTATCAAAATTCCACCCATAGAAATATGGTGATGGAGAGCACTGATTAAGGGTTGGCAGTATGACTGCTTCCAAGTATCCTATACTCTTTTCCAGAGGTTTTAACACTTGTGCTGAAAAAATGGTGAGGATTCTTTCCCTTCAGAGATATTCTGACAAAGATGAAAGGTCAATAGAAAGGGCAATAAGATGTATGAACCCCAAAGTAGAGTTCTCAGACAAACCAATCATAGCTTGACAGTCTATTGCTCTAGTCTATGATTTGAAAGCATGTTTTAAAATGGTTAAGAATAGGGATGCCTGGGTGGCTCAGTCGGTTAAGCATCCAACTCTTGATTTTGGCTCAGGTCATGATCTCATGGTTCATGAGTTTGAGCCCTGGATTGGGCTCTACACTGACAGCACAGACCCTGCTTGGAATTCTCTCTCTGCCCCTCCCCTGTGCTCTCTGTCCCCTTCAAAATAAATAAATAAACTTAAAATGGATAGGAATAGGAACAAGATAAAAGGCAATTATGTTAAACCTCAGAAGTTCCTTCTTCTTTAGACAAATGAAATATTTGCAGAATTTTGGACGGAAGAGCATATTGATTATATATAATACACAGTCTTCTTCTTAAAACGTTAATGGTTTATGGACAGTACACTTCCCTGCAGAACAAATTATAATCTTGTTTCAACATGAGTCACAGCAGTAGGAGTCACATCTACTATAAGGCTTAGAGAAATGAATTTGGACAAGGTTTGGGATTGTTGAAAAATGGAAGGTCAAAGTCCTCTAGGATGCTACATTATGAAAATCATTGCCAAAACCCCAAAAACGACCCCCAAAGCCCACATCCTATTTCCTTTACTCCCCTCATATTATTATTTTTCCTCACTGGGGCAATTTGCAATTCTAAGAAAACAATGCAAATGATTGAAACAACAATGATTGAAGGACGGAGACCATGGAAACCTAAAAGAAAGAAGAACAGAAATCTGTTTATAGGCATTTTTAACCAGACAGACAAGAGCAGAGCCAAAGTAACAGATCCCTCAGGTTTCAAAAGGCTCTGAAAGTAAGGTCTTTAAATTAGAAAAGCATAGCTCCAAATACACAGTAACCACCACCAATTATAAAAGAATGCCCAGATGCCTCCTTTGAAGCTTAGACAGTCCACCTCTTACACAGCATTTGTCAGAAAGCCAATTCTCTTCATTATGTCAAAGAAGAGCACTGTGTCAGGAGGACTGAAAGGCATGGTCACTTACTAGGGCATCTCTCTTCCTCCTCTGTTGGCTGTTCCTTCGCAGGCTTGGGAGGGCCTTTGATTTTATACACCAAGGCACGGAGTTTCCCAGCCCAGGATGTGTCTTCCTCCTCCTCTTCTTCCTCCTCCAGGGGAACACCTAGCAAGTCACAGAACAGAGTGAAAATCTTGAACAGTACATAAAAATAACCACCGTAAGATTGAAAGAACATAAATCTCTGCTTCCTACCCTTCTGCAACTTTCTCAAGATGCTATAGGCAGCCTCCCATAATTATTTACCTACAGGATGTCTTTTTGGAAAGTATTTTAAAAAGATAATTCCTTACATACAAAAACACCAAGTAATTTCAAACCCTAAAATCAACTCTTTTTATTTTTGAAGTTTATTTATTTATTTTGAGAGAGAGAGAGAGAGAGAGAGAGAGAGAGAGAGAGAGCAAGCTGGCTCTGTGCTGTCAGCACGGAGACTGATGCAGGGCTTAATCCCATGAACCATGAGTTTATGACCTGAGTCAAAACCAAGAGTTAGCTGGATGCTTTAATTGACTGAGCTACCCAGGTGCCCCTAAATTTAACTTATTCTAACCTGTACCCTAAAAGGGCTCTAAAGCATCTAGAAAGAGTTAACATTGAGTCATTTCCTATGAAAATACCACTTATTTTCCATATATTAGTCACTCCATCCATGTACAAGCAGCACAAATGTTGAGAACAATTTAAAATCAGCAGTTACGTATCAAAGGAGGGACTGCAGGTTTACAATTGTTATTTAAAATAGTTATGTATTAAAGTAGGGACTGTAGTTTAGAATTGTTAAAGGCATACGTTATCATATTTATATCACTGCAAAAGATAAGAAGCAAAGGAGATCAGAATCTTGGTTCACCCGGGAGCAGAGTCCAACCATCTAAGTAAAGTGGGTGAAGTTTACACAAGTTATCAGTTATTTTCCTTCTTCAGAGACCCTGTTCACTCTCTTCTATTTCAACAAAATTTCTTCTTGGTAGAAGGAGTTTCCACCATATATGGATATGGCATATATGCCAGAATTATTTTCTGTATCTTCTCTGACCCCAGTAGTCCAGGCAGAATCATTTCTTGAGCAGTTAGAATTGTTCAGTTAACCCTCGAACAATGCAGGGGTTAGGGGCACCATTCACGCACACAGTAGAAAATCCACATATAACTCTGACCCTCTACAACTTAACTATCAATAGCATACTCCTGATGGGAAGCCTTACTGATAACATAAACAGTCAACTAACACGCATTTTTAAATGCGATATGTATCATATACTGTATCCTTATAATAAATTAAACCAGAGAAAGAAAATATTATTAAGAAAATCATAAGGAAGAGAAAATACACTTCGAGTACTGTACTCTATTTATGGAAACAAAATCCCGCATAACAAATGGACTCACATAGCTCAAACCCCTACTACTCAACAATCAAAAAGAATGAAATCTTGCCATTTGCAACAACACGGATGGAACTAGAGGGCATTATGCTAAGCAAAATTAGTCAGAGGAAGACAAACATCATATGACTTCACTCACGTGGAATTTAAGATACAAAACAGATGAACATAAGGGAAGGGAAGCAAAAATAATATTAAAAAAGGGTCAACCGCACTTTTAAATACAAAACTGTCTTCCCAACCCCCACTAGCTTCTAATGAAGGAATTGGGAACAGACTTGTCTTTGATAAAGCTTTCATCTCGGAAGCTCACCACAGTGAATGAGAAGGTCCTCATGGAAGTCATATAGCTCCTCTCGGATCTCTTCTGGGCAGGGGCAATTCTCTCCCAGTCGAAAGTTAAGAAGCATGTTGATCTTTGAGGGACAAAGAAGAATGGGTAAGTGGTTCTCGGTGTTGGCCAAAGAACTCAGATCCTGCCTTAGACACCTAACATTCTTTGCAAATTTTATCTACCTCAAACTTTTTTGTAAAGATGACCATATTTAAAAGCAGCTTTCACCTTTTCTCTGATTATAATGGTGACTTATTAACTGCACAAAATTTGGAAATACCTAAAGAAAACTTACTGTGATCCCACTACCCAAAGATAACCATATTTAATGATACTTAGTTCATAACTTCCAGGCTTTATGTATATAGATTGAGAGCATGCATACTCTAGATAAACATTTTTGAGGTCAGATTTCCCACTTAACAATTTATCTTCAGCATTTTCTTTTTTTATTGATTGTTAACAGGTACACTGCATTTCATCATAAGATGAATAGCAATTGGTGTAAAATTAATGACCTGTTAAGAAATATTTAAATTGTTTCCATTTTTTTGTTCTTATAAATAAATAAATATAGTTTGTTGGAATTCCCTTATAACTAATTTTTGTTCACATCTCTGATTTTTTTTTTTTTTTTTTTTTTTTTTTAAGGATAAACTCCTAGAAGCAACATGACTGGATCAAAAGGTTTGCACATTTTAATGGCTTTCGATAGGAATTGCCAAATCACCCTCCAGAAGGCTTACAACAATTTGCATTTTAACCAAATTTATTCAAGAGTGTGTATTACTTTGCCATCTCCATTACAGTAATGAGAGTTAACACATTTTCAAATATTTTCCAATTTAATGGGTAAAAAATGTCACATCCCTGTTGCTTTAATTTGCATTTAATTGGTGAGGTTGAATTTTGTTTTTCCACACATAAGAACCATTTTCATTTCAGTATTTTATAAATTTCCCATTCATGTTCTTTCTCCCTTTTTCTGTTGGGTAATTTTCTTTTTAAAAATTAATCAGGAGGTGCCTGGGTGGCTTAGTCCGGTAAGCTGCTGAGTTTGGCTCAGATCATGATCTCACGGTTTGTGAGTTTGAGCCCAGCGTCAGGCTCTGTGCTGACAGCTCAGATCCTGCAGCCTGCTTCAGATTCTCTATCTCCCTCTCTCTCTCTGCCCCTCCCGTGCTCACACTCTATCACTGTCTCTCAAAACTGAGCAAACGTTAAAAAAAATTAATCAGTATTTTGCACATCCCTAGACTATTAACTCTTTGTAACATGTTCTCTAAATATATTTCCTGGGTTTTAGTGAGCTTTTAACTTTACCTACAAAAAAAAATTTTTTTTTTGACATGCAGGTTTTAACAGGTAGTTAAACACTCATCTTTTCCTTTAGTTTTGTCTCAGGGAGTCTTAACTGTTTTAATGCCATGGACCACTCTGACAGTCTGTTAAAACCCACCCGATTACTGCTTAAATTAGTATTTTGAATACGTAACATAAAATATAGAAAATTACATACAGAAACCATTACTGAAATGTAGTTGTCAAAAACCATGAAAAAGAAATCTGTGATATAGTAACATGTACTTGTTTATTAACCTATTGGACAAAAAGATCTAGTGGCAGTCTCCTATCCACTGTGATTTTGAAGTAGTGATGAAGTAAATGATATTTCAAGGTATGATGCTCATTGTGACACAGTATGAGAAAACGTGCTATTTCTGTTGTTGCTGGCAAAGTCAGCATTAGTATGTGCTCGGCAGCATTAACAATTCGAAGAAATGCTATCAGAGATTAATGAAATGTTGGTAAGGATGTGGTCATTCATTTCCTGGTCAGATTCCAGGATGTCTCAATTCTTTCCAAAGACCCACGACCCCAAGGCAGTGAATACTGGGAGGGACTGAAACAATAACTAGGGGTGATGTTCTCCACTTTGCTCGCCTCAGGCAGCGTAACCTGAACACCAGGCAAAGATACTTTCTCCTTCTGTTTAGAATTTCTACATTAAAAAACGTCACCATCTCTTTTATTGTGTTTAATGTTGGTAGGAAGACGCTTATTTAAAGCTTCCACTGCAAACAGTTTTTTTGGAAGTTGGTGGAAGTGTTGCCTGTAATAAAATAATATCCATAAAATAGGTTAGGAAAGTAATTTTTGTGGTTGTTCCCCAATGTTAAATTATGGTAGTTACATCAACATAGATTGATAGGTTGTTTATGAAATAAAAACAAGATCTGAGGATCTAGTTTCAGAGCCAGAAAATTGAAGTCTTTGCTGAAAGATCTTGCCGTAGGTGGAATACTTGGGAAGCAGTGGCCCACCAGCCGGCAGGTCAGAAAACCAAAAGAGGAGTGCGGCACCTAGGTGGCTCAGTCAGTTTAGTGTCTGACTTTGGCTCAGGTCATGATCTCACTGTTCTGAGTTCGAGCCCCACATTGGGCTCTGTGCATACAGGTCAGACCCTGGAGCCTGCTTCAGATTTTGGATCTCCCTCTCTCTCTGCCCCTCCTCTGCTCGCACTCTCTCTCTCAAAAATAAATAAACATTAAAAAAAAAAAACAGTGGAGTGAGCTGAACTTTCTGCTACACAGGGCATACCCTTTAATGATGCCTTTTCTACCTACCTACTACTTGCCTGTTTATCTTTTAAGTTTACTCATTTTGAGAGAGAGGCAAGGAGGGGCAGAAGGGGAGAGGGAGGAGGGGAGAGAGAGAGGGAGGGAGGGAGAGAGAGATAGAGACAGAGAGAGACACACAGAGACTCCCAAGCCCAAGCAGGTTCCATACTGTCAGTGCAAAGCCCAATGTGGGGCTCAAACTCAGGAACCACGAGACCATGACCTGAGGAAAAATCAAGAGTTGGTAGCCTAACCAAATGAGCTACCCAGGTACCCCAGTGATGCCCTTTTTAAAGTCAAAGGCTTACTGACTGTGCCTGGCTAATATGCCAATGACCACTGGACTAATCTTAGTTTTACCTACTTTTGTACATCCCCCAAGTATATGTTTTTTTCATCTCTCTGATCCTATATAGATACAAGGCTGAAAACCTTTACTTTCTCCTCAAAGGTTACAGAAGGATGAGATAATTGTATCATTGTTTTAAAATTCTAATTCTTATACACCCAATTTTCCACATGATTTTGTATTGCTATCCCCTGAAATTGATCTGAATCCTCCTTTGTCCATACTCAATTTGGAATTAGAGAGCTCTATTGGTTGGTTCCTTCTAGAAATGAACATTCTGTGAGGGGTGGTAGGTGGGACAGCTGAATTTGATAGGAATTAGTGTCTTTTCTTTCATTTCATTCCTAGACCAACATCATCAGTATTACCTGGAAACTTGCTCAAAGTAAAAATTACTGGGCCTCACACTACAGCTACTGAATTAGAAGCCCCGGATCACCAGTCTGTTTTATTAAGCCTTTCTGGTGATTCTGATATCTGCTCAAGAATCATTTAGTCTAACACATTAGGGAAGAATTTCCCAAGTTCCATCTGAAACCAGTCTGAAATGATTGCCCAGGGGAGTACTGAGAGGGCTAAAGGAGGAAGTGATAGCAGGCCCTGGGGACAGCAGAAGAGAAGGTAAGGAGGTAGCAGGTGAGGTGGGAGCCAGCATGGCCCTTCCAGGAGCCAGGATAGGATCAGTAGCTGTGTCCATGAGGACAGCGTTAGATAGACAGTGCAGGTCTAGTGGGTTAAGCAGATGTCTCAGAAAACATACATAAACTCTACTCAGTGGGTCACTGGCAGAAGGCAAAAGAACCTTCCAACACTGAAACTAATGATTCCACTTACAGAATGTTTACCATATGACAGTATCCCACTAAGCAATCTAAAAAATGATCTCCTGGGTTCTCCATAGAAGGGAGGGAGGGACATACAAACATCCTCATTTTGCAGCTGAAGAAAGGGAGACACAGAAAGGCAAAGGCCTAAGGCCACACAGCGAGAGAAGGGGGAGCCAGAAAAGGAGCCATGCATCACATTGTTCTTCCTGCCCATTATTCACAAATAGGAGTCAGCATCTGCCCAATGAATTGGGAAATGTTTGCACAGGTTGCCAGTCCAAAAGCAGCCTGACAACATTTGGAAAGCCTTTAAGAGTAATCCAGGCTCACTGCGCTTCCCTCGGTACGGTATGAATTACCTCCTCCCATCAATTCAAAGGGCCTTCTCAGTGTGCCTCCAGCAAAGCGATGATAAACTTTGCCTAGTCTTTACAAGGCCAGCATCATTCAAGTGAATCTTTTAAAAGCCAAGATATGTGGTTCACTTTTAAGTCAATATAAATATCTATGTTCTACCAAATAGGTTAGGAAAGTAATTGCACCAAGTTGTACCATTAATATCAAATGGTGGTAATTATACCTGACAACAGTTTATGGATAGACTGCTTATTAAATATACAGAAGATGCAAAGATCTGGTTTCAGAGACAGAAAGCAAATTTCTTCACTGAAAGATCGTCTGTTTTGAACACTTAGGGAGCTGTGGCCAAGCTGCCTGCAGGATGTACATGGGAACAGGGGGACAAATGCCAACTATGTTCTGCAAGGTGTCCCGATCCTATCTGCCAGTTACTCACTGGGATTTTGAGTCTTTTCAAAGCAGTCTCCCCATATGGGCAAGGCTGACTGCAAGGCGGGGGTACTGTACAAAAATGAAGACAATCCCTCACAGAAGGGACCTCACTTGCCCAGTCCTGTTTTCCTCGCTTCTGGGGGCTGGGAGGCTTTGTGAGGGTCTTGGTCACAGCGTAAGGGGCTTCGGGCACTTAGCCGAGGAAGCCTGTGCACCTGCTCTCGTAAGTCAGGAAACGTCGACCAGGCTCTCTTGATCTCTAATACAAAGGAGTGACTTCTGCAAGGACTGGACAGACATTCTTCTTTTTTTTTTTTTTTTTTAATTTTTTTTTTCAATGTTTATTTATTTTTGGGACAGAGAGAGACAGAGCATGAACAGGGGAGGGGCAGAGAGAGAGGGAGACACAGAATCGGAAACAGGCTCCAGGCTCTGAGCCATCCGCCCAGACCGTGAGATCGTGACCTGGCTGAAGTCGGACGCTTAACCGACTGTGCCACCCAGGCGCCCCATGGACAGACATTCTTCTAATGGTGGATCCTTGCTGGTATAGAAGCTGGGTCATGACAGGGATCTGGTCTTTGACTCAGTGACAGGGCACCGGTAGGAGCAAGCAAGGGAGGAGAGGAAGCCCCGCCCTGTGTGCACTTCTGGATGGGTTATTTTCCCATCTAAGATGATTGGCAGATACTCCTCGCTGCCATTAGCATCAGACCAGGCCTGTCCCCTGGCACTGTGCTGGGTCACTGACTGGCCCACACCTCTCACGGGCGCCCCAGGCACATAAAGGTTTCATGTGCCCTGCTCTGTAAGGTTCAAGTTCACCCCACTGGCATGGAGGCTCAGGAAGAGTTTCTCACCTGCTCCTGGGGGGGTGAGCGGAACTCCCTGGTTTTCCGGGCAGTCAGGGCTGCAGACATGTTCAAGGCCTGCATGAGCTCGTTGTAGCGGAACTTCTGATTTGCCTGGAGCTTAGAGACATAAATGTCGCCAAATGCCACAATGGCCTCCACTCGATGCTGCAGCTCACAGTCACAGAGATAGCTGAGGAGCTCACACATCTGCAACCAAAGCGTATATTTATGCTCATTTAACAACACTTCATAAACATTGGTGAAGCAGCTAGCATCCCCATTTTACAGAGGCTAACACGAAGACTTAGGCGCTCTAAGTGACTTGCCCAATGTCACACAGTGACCACAGCTCCGTTACTTGGATCCAAGTCAGTTTGAACCCAGCCACCAGCCCTTTATCCTAAGGACAGGAGAACAACAGGAAAACAAGCTCACCAAAGACAGAATGAACCTGCCCGTGGAGAGTGAGAACGGCATTCCTAAGAGAATTCTTCCCTGGCTCTAAGCTCCCCATGGAAACCAGCACTCAACTGCACGGGAGAGCTCTGGCTCCTTCCTGACATCTTCTGGCTCCAGATGATGGGAACCAGAGACTTCTGTTCCCCTCTCTTTCTTTCTTGTTTGTTTGTTGGCACTGCTTTGTCTGCCACCAGTTCTTTCGGACTGTTACTAGTCCTGATCTTATCGCTACGTGCACTTTCACTAATAAGAAAAACAGCAGCCAGAACTTATTGAGCTCTAATCACCTGACTCTGTGTTAGGCACTTGCCAGACCTGCTCCTTCAAACCTCAGTGTGTTCCCGATACTTTTATTCAGGCGTAAGTTCTATGACCCCATCTCCACATAACCCCTTGCATGACTAACAGACGCTCTCCAGTCCGTCTGGGCAGGGACAATAATGTCCCTGGTGTGCTCTTACCTAGCAGGCTAGTCTCTGGCATATCTGCAGGTGACCTAGGACCCAGAGCACATGCCCCTCACACTTGTGATTACAGTTATCACATCTGATTAGAAGCTGTATGTGCCAATGAAATAGGAAAACTAAATTGAAAGACTAGGGAACATCCGCAAAAGGCAAGTTGTTTTTTAAAAAAAAATACTCAAAGTTGGGTGTGAGTTAGACAACTACAAAAAATTGGGGGAAAATCATTAAAATCTACAAGTGTTCTGCACTCAGGTTGCTTTCCAATAACCTCTAAATCCACAGTCTGTCTTCAAGATACCCCCAAAACTGGCCATCAGGCACATCACACTGTATGTGACAGGTGTCATTTATGTAAAAGAAAGGACTCTACATGCCAGGCAGGGACTCACATGGAAGAAAAAGTCTCAGAAAAAGTCCACATCCGAAGAGCACATTTATGTTTTAATAAAAATGTTTAAGGTATCTGTGTAAAATTTGTTACGTATCTCCTCTACATACAACATTTTGATGAACTGACACCTACCAATCCCACCACATTAGGTAAGAGAGCTTCATTTGGAGATTATTCTAACACGGTTTATGATAAAATATATTTCATACCGTATTTTAAAGATAAAAGTGAATATTACGTTTTATTCAATTATCATCCACATTTTACATATTGTGAAGCCAAGGCTTTGGGAGGCTACTGACTTGGCAAGCCTGTAGAGCTGCTACGTGGTCCAGGGATGCCTGAGCCAGGCTGACTTTGTGGATCAGACTGTACTGCTCTGTCCTCTTTCATTTCTCTTTTCTCAGTGCCCAGAAGACAACAGTTATCATCTTCAGCGTATCGCTGCTGCCAGCTTCCCTCTGGTAAGACTATGTCTTAGGAAACGTTGAGGCTTCCTAGGTGATGCCAAGGGGACAGCTCGAAGCGAGCATGCCTCTTCTCCTCGGCTCAGACGGCAGTTTGTTTGCATGCCAGGACAGCACATCTACACAGTCTTGGTGATCAGTACATGGCAACAAATGAGCCCAAGGGATGAGCATGGCCGCCGTATGAACCAGTGTGGTCTTTCCCACAGCCAAAGGCTCTTCCTCCTCCTTTCCTGACAGGGGCTCACAGAGCAGCCATTTAGTCCCAAAGGGTAAGAGGTAAGATGAGGGCCAATCCATCCTAGTTCCGTAAAGACAATTCTAAGGCACGTGCCTTATTGATAAGGGTTAGCACTTTTCTCTTGACTTCGGGAGTACATTTCATGCCAGAGAAAATCATGAGCAGTGAATGCTCTCTATCAGTATTTCCACTACACTCCAGGTTTAGGCCAGCACCCTCAGTCCCAGCCTTAGCTCCAGGCTGCACTGTCACCCTCCCCCCGCACTTTGCAAAGGCAGGATCTTTGCTGCCCTGAGTTACCTGCAGCTTGACGGACTCTGGCAGTCGGGTCTGCAACAAGCCTTTGACTGGAGCCTCCTTGCTGGCCTTTTCTCCGGCCTCCACTGCCTTCTCCTCCACCTGGGTCACTTCCTCCTTCTCTGCTCTGTTCTCCGTCTCCCCACTGTGCTCCCCAAACACAGAGGGATCGATCAGGAGGAGGATCTGCCTGACGTCATCGTCATCAAACACCCCCATGACCAGCAGGGTCCCGATGAGTTTCAGCACAGGCACAAACTGGAACTCTACAGACCCACCGACAGGGTCCCGGATGTGAGCCCCACTGTGCTGCACTGCCTCCGTCAGCATGCTCAGTGCCTTCGTCTTGAGAATCTCCAAGGGGATCTCAGGGCTCTGCTTCTGGTGCTCCTCACTGGTCACGACAAAGCAAGGGGTGGAGAACCTGAACCCTGGCTTGAGGCACGTTCTCAGGCCCACCCCAGGCAGCCCGTGCCTCTTGGACTCATCTGGATACAGGCAGATTTTTCTGGTGGTGCTGGTGATGGGGATGATGTACTCATTCTTCATCATTAGCTTCCTCTCCTTAGCGTTGGCCAGATGGATGCTGATGAGCAGGTCATAGAAACCAGACCGAAGGCGGCCAGGGAGGTACTTGTTGTCAATGGCGTAGAACAGCTGGGAGAGATCCACGTGGCCGCATAGGGCGTAGGCCACGCGGCTGTTTCCCAGGGCACACACTGCACTGTAGAGTCGCAGCGTGTGGTAATGGAACTGCATCAGGTCCTCCTGCTCACAGAGCTCCAGGACATCCACACACCTGCGGATAGGACAAGCCATCAACCACTCCACGGTTGGAAAAGAATACGCCAGCGCTCAGCAGAGTTCTTCTCTTTGAATCCCCAGGGATTGCACCCAACTCAATGAGGGCAGAGGGCATAGAAGGATGGAGGAGCCTCTGCCCCCTGCCCTCGTACAGGTTATCATTCCTCTCTCAGTTCTGGTCCTTATCCCAGTTCCTGATAATCCTCCCTAACTCAACGAGTCTCAGAAGTCTGAAAGACTTAAAGACATGGATTCCCAAATATGAAAGTGCTCCTTATTAAGGAAAACCCTCCCAAATGGAAAACTGAAAAACATTCAGGTGTGTGACAGAGGTGACTTGGTCCTCTTATTTGTGGGTAGAAGGGGATCCTCTGCTCCCCAGTACAAGAGCCTCAGGCATAGCTGAAGGGGCCACCTGGGTGGCTCAGTTAGTTAAGCGTCTGACTTTGGCTCAGGTCATGATCTCACGGTTCATAAGTTTGAGCCCCTCGCTGGGCTCTGTGCTGACAGTTCAGAGCCTGGAGCCTGCTTCGGATTCTGTGTCTCCCTCTCTCTCTGTCCCACACCCGCTTGTGCTCTGTCTCTGTCTTTCAAGAATGAATAAACATGAAAAAAAATCAGAAAAAAAATGTAGCCGAAGCCCTCTGTCAATCCACCACCCACATCATCTGTATAATCTCCAAATCTACCGTCATCCACAGGGCCTTCCCTCCCCTGAAAACAAACACACCTGCACTCTTGTCCCAAGAGAAAACACTTTGCAATTTGAGTTCAGTTGGCATAATCAATTCACTTTCTCCTTCCTGACTTTAGAAGCCCATTTACAAGGCTGTCTTGCTCCCTCATTTTTTGGGGGGGCTCAGAGCACAGCCTCTGATCCTTGCTTAGATTTTCTGTTTTGTCTTGCTCCTCACCACGGATCTGAGGATCCTTTGCAACCGGCGTACTTGGCTGGATTCCTATTTGTTTCCTGCTCCTTCCCTATACCAGCCTGTCTTGCCGCTGTCCATGACCCAGCAGAATACCTAAATGGGAGCTGTGCAGCTATCAAATCCTGCCACCGGCTCGCCCATTACTGTATGTTTTTAGTCCAACAGATCAAGGGGTGATAATAGGCTAGCGATAAAATTTCTTTCTTTCTACATATAGAAACTATGCTAGTGTAGATTCACCTACACAATTCCATTTATTTCTCCCTGCAGTCCTCTGGGCGGTCATGTATTTTACGTATCATGAGGAAACACAGGTAAGTTATAGGAGTCATTTACCCAAGGCCACAAGGCCAGAAAGTGATAGTGCTGGGATTAAACCCAGGCCATAATCCAGGAGTACTTCTTACCAAGAGGAGCCCAGGAGCCCATTCTTGGTTCTCTAGGCAAACTAGGCATGCCTCATTTTCTCCCTTCTTGTCATTAATGACATATATTTCACGGTCACGTTACACCTTTTAATTAAAGGGATAGAAACACTCCTGACTTCGGACACTCAGAGAGAAGGCCCTGTGGCAGGCATATCGTAGTGGATATTCTGCTGTTTCTAAGTGAATAATGTAAGTGAGGAAGGAAAAGAGACACTGAGGTTTTTGGGAAGAGAGCAGGGCCCCTGGCCAAGGGGGGGGATGCTGCTCCTCCCCTTCTCCTGCCTGCCTCCCAGGCCTGCCCCCTCCTCTGTGGGTCCCTCCACTACCTGTTCTCCTCAGGGATGTGGAGCGCCATCATCTGCAGGGGCTCCAGGCACTGCACCACCCAGCCATGGCGCTCGCTCACCCGCTCTGTCTCCACCTTCAGGAAGCTGCTGGGCATGCGGCTCCAGAGCACAGGCTGGATGGTTTGGACGTCCAGCCGAGGTGGACACTGTGGAACTGGGTTCTTCTCTTCACTTTTAAATATGGCCGCCGACAAGGGCATCGCATTCTGGGGCAAGGCAGAAAAGGCATTCAAAGGGAAAGACAGGTGCACTACAGAGATGCTCAGCTGCTGGACAATGCCACATGGCCCACGATAACCAATATGGTGAGTATGAACTAAAGAGAGACAAATCAATCCGGAGACCTTTAAGGCTTTGCCAGCCTTAATTAAAACCTTGCATGATGGGTTATATTAACATTAAGTAATTCTTTCAGCACCCAGTACAGGGCCTGGGTGAGAAGGGATTCCCTTGTTTTCTGAGGCTTAGAAAATTTTCCCCTAATGGTCAATGCTGCCTTCTTTTATCATAGCCATTGGATGAGGAGGCTGACCAATACCTTCAGCTTCCCAAGTTCAAACTGAAACAATGAAGTGCTCGTGGGCTGCAGGAAGACTGCTGGAAACACTTTGGTATTGGGCTCCACCTGGAAACCAAAACAAATGGAGGTTTGCTCAGAATTATAAAATCGCAGATGGCTAAGTCATTGGGTGCATTCATCAACACCCTCATTTTAACCCTAGCTGAAACAGGACAACTCCCTGGCGGGTCATTCTCTACTCCTCAGAAATTCTGAGACCTGGTGCTTCTGGGAGTGCAGTCACTGCTCTCCACCTTATTCCTGCCCCCCACCAGCCCCCCACCCCCACCCCCCGCGACTTGGGGCTGAACAATCCCACAGTCTTTCATTTTCTCTCACTGATAACAGTAGCCAAAATCTTCCTCCAGTACTCAGGACAGTCACACGTGGGGAGCTATTAACATACCACCAAGGGTAATGCCTGCTTTTATTCATGGAATGATGTGATTCCTGGCTCGTCATAGAGCAGGGAGACACCTGGCATGCAGGTGGCACCATCATTCGTCACTCCTGCCCTCAGGAAGTCATCACTGAGGGTGGTGCAAGGACTTCAGTGTTATTTCTGAAGGCAAAAAGGACTTTGGGAAGGCAAGTCCAAAGGGCGTCATAGGACAGGGCTTTTCAACCTTGGCACTACTGACCCTTTCGGCTGGGTGGGTAACTCTTTGTTGTAGGGCTGTCCTGTAGGACAGATAGCAGCATGGCCTGCTATCCCACCCAGAAGATGGGCCTGGCCTCCACCCAGAAGATGTCAGTACTACTCTCCACCCCCAGCACAGTCATGACAACTAAAAAAGTCTCTGTTGATTGCCAGATGTCCCATGAGGGAAAAGCATGCCCAGATGAGAACTGCTGTTTTACAGGTGAGGGCTTCCTTGAGATAACATAAAGAGGCTGCTTCCAGAACCTATCTCCTTTTCTTAGAACCTCTCCTTTTTCTTGGTTCCTCTGGACTTCTCTGTAACCCCCTTCTCACTCTTTATGACTCTAGAGCTCACCTTAAATAGTGTAGGATTCACTGTCTTCCAGCTGCCACTTAGATGAAGTGTGTGGATTTATTTATGACAGTAGGGGCTCCACTTATCAACTGCCCATGTTGATGAGCTTTTTAAAAAATGTTTATTTGTTGAGAGAGAGAGAGAGAGAGGGAGAAAGAGAGAATCCCAAGCAGGCTCTACTCTCAGCATGGATCAATCTCACGACTGTGAGATCATGACCTGAGTAGAAATCAAGAGTAGGATGGTCAACCGACTGAGCCACCCAGACACCCCTGATGTAGGACTATTGATGAGACTTGGAGACCATGGAAACAGAAAGGTGACTTTAATTCTATCAACTAAAGTCCTTTGCCTTTAAGTAAATTCAGACATTAGGAAATTCTTGCAACTCTCTTGCAGTTAGGGAATGTTGAGTATCCTGGACACACTCTAAGGTGGCCCCCAGGGAGCCACTCTCTCCTACAATCCCCTCCCCAGAACCTATATCTTGTTTCTAACAAATAGAGTATAGCAAAAGGGTGTAGAGATTGCTACTCCCTTGATTTGGTTACGTTTTGTAAGACTGTGTTTCGGTAGACTGGAGAGAAGGTTCTCCACCTGGCGTTGGAGAAAGAAGCTACCATGGTGTAACAGAGCCTGTGAAAGTCTACATGACAGGAGATTTCAGGGGGGTTCATGGGACTGGGAGTGCCCCTGGATGCAGCCATCAAGAAAGGGACCCTGAAACCTACAAACACAAGCACCTAAATTCTGCCAACAAGGATAGGACATGCCTTGTCGGCATTGAAGAGGCCACATGAAAAGGAATATGGACACCTCTGGGAAGGAAGGGGAGGGAAGGAGAAAAGAAAGCAAAGAAGAACGGACCTCAGAACCTTGGCCTATAACCACAATGGATCCTGATGACAACCTGAATGAGCTTAGAGTGGATTCCTCCCATAGCCTCCAGACAGAGGCAGCTCAGCCCAGCTCATGCCTTGACTTTGGCCTTGTGAGAACCTGAGCAGAGAACCCAAACTTACAGAACTGGGAAATACTAAATGTATGTGGTTTTAAGCTATTAATTCTGTGGTCACTTGTTAAGAAGCAATTAAAAAACTGAAACAGTGGCTTCGCAGCCAAGTTGGTCGGTTTGATAACAAATACTTAGCAAGCACTTACTAGGTGCCAGGTCCTATGTCAAGCACGGGGACAGCAACAGGCATGACAGATGGCCTCTGTCCTCTAGGAGGTGACATTCTGGATGGGGAGCTTCCATTTTTTTTTAAATTTATTTTTGAGACAGAGACAGAGCATGAGCAGGGGAGGGGCAGAGAGAGAAGACACAGAATCCGAAGCGGGCTCCAGGCTCTGAGCTGTCAGCACAGAGCCCAACGTGGGGCTCGAACCCACAGACCGTGAGATCATGACCTGAGCTGAAGTTGGACGCTTAACCGACTGAGCCACCCAGGCGCCCCAAGGGGAGCTTCCATTCTAATGTTAGGAGCAGCGAGCCCAGATTTGAGGCTGCTGTGGAGTGCCATGGACCTTTTTTCTATTTAAGGTACCTTTTATCTCTGGCTGATCTTATATCCTTGCAATAATAGACATTTTATTTCTGATCACGTGTGAAGGTCAGGGCATAGGAACTGGCCTGAATTGAAAGCTCACCCCTCTCGTAAATCTGAGTCTTGTAGCTGACTCTGTTCTCAGAGCAGTGTGGCTGGGGTGGCAATAACCGAGTATCTCTTGAACATACATTTTATTTCTCATTCCTCCCATGATTACGTAAATTAAGTGCGGCGGAAAGAGATTTTCAAACTGCACAGCAGTATTTAACGGGGAGGTCTAGAAACATGGTCTGAGAGAATCCTCCTCTCATTATTTTGGTCACTGGTCCTTTCTGAATAGAAAGCCAGTATATAAATATTGCTGCCCTGTTCCTCTTGAGATAATTGAAAAATGAAAATGGCTACGGCTGCAGAATAATAATCATCCCACTGCCGGGAGACCAGATGCATGGCTGGACACGTTGGTGTCTCGCCTGGAATGAAAAAGGGGTTGGCCGGGTGTGAGACACCTGAGGGCTCCTATGCTGAGCCCTGGCACCATCCCATTCACGACAACATGCCTCTGGGCGGGACGCAGGACTGGGGCCACTGAGCAGGGAAATCAGGATTCGTACGCACGGAGTGGAGGAAGGCATCTCAGGAGGTGGGTCGGTGCCAGCACACAGCTGGGAGAAGACAACGGATCAGCCCAATGTGACCCAGGAACTACTGGGCAAGTCAGGATACCAACAGCCACGGCGTCCTGTTGTGACATTTCCTCCTGCATTATGGGCTCTTCCCAGAGGCAGGCAAGTCACTGCTGCTGCGAAGGCCATGGGTTGTTTATTTATTTATTTAGGGACCGCCGAAGCCCGGCTAGCCTTCAGAGTTATTAGATGCTTTAGAGCTCTCTGCAGCTCAGGGAGGACCCTTCAAACTCATTTCAAAAGTTAATGGGAAAAAGCTAATGGATTCTGAAGGACGGCAGTAATGTATATAAGCATTTTCTCAGGGGGCTGGGGGGTGGGGAGTGGAATCATGAGAAAGTACCGGAAGAATAATACGTTACTTTCTGCCTCAAAGCCTGGTTTTGCAAAGGCCTCTTGCTGGAAAGACAGGTCCCTCCGGCTGCCCAGCCAGGCTGTCGAGTGATGTCAGTGGTTCTTACTTTTTCCCAGGAGGACAGGGAGGCACACAGACTGGCATGCATTGCAGGAGATGCAGAAGGGGAGGTGGCTGATCCCACCAAACCCAGAAAGGGTTTGGTCCATCCGTTCTTGGTCACCAAACAATTCAGACTTGGGGCTACTCCGTCTCTCCCCGCCAGATGCCATCTCTTCAAGCACAAGGCAGACAAATGGCTGCCAAGAGGCTTTCCAGCCTGGAGGCTATAACATGGGGCTGACTGTGGAATCTGGGGTTTTATCCATTTACACAGGAGTGGGATGCTTTTCATCTGCTGTAGTTAGCTAAGGGTCCTTAAACACTGTGCATGTCACTGTTCTGGTCAGAAACCTTCAAAAGCTCCTCAATTCCTATCAATACCTCCTGGTTTTTCCAAATGAATTTCTCACCAATAACCACAGAGGCCCATACTATGGTGGCCACTGTTCCTCAAGTGTACCTTATGCTTCCCTATCTCCATAAGGGTATCTCCTGTGCCATTCTTTAAATCAAGGTTTCTCTGAAACGAATATTTCTCTGACCACTCTCAATGGAGGGAAGCTCTTCCTTCTCTGAACTCAGAGGACACTCTCTGTCCACACGTCTCTATTCTACCTTGGAGTATCAAATAGGTTTAACAGAGAAATTTAACGCCTGAAGTTAGCCTTTTCCAGATATGCTTTGTACAACTCCAGACTTCTAGAAAACTACTATGCATGTTAAAGTAAAACAAAACAAAACAAGCCAAAAATGTTTTTGGTTATGTAATATGAGAAATGCCTGGTTAGACAGGTTTCTTTCTGAAGTATTTTTTCAAGTTGTCCTGCACAAATGTTCATTGCCAATGTCAGAAGCAGGATATGATATGTGGTATTTCTCAAGCTTACCTGGCCATCAAGGATGAAGCTCCTGCTTAAGAGAGATAGGGCTTCTTGTTAATGACAGGTAAATCTACTTGTGTGTAACTGAGGGTTTTCCCCATAGTTCTATCAGAGCTTACAGTCAATGAAGCAGAGAAACACATTACTCATATAAATGCAGTTTTAAAAGATCCTGTAAGGAAATCATAAGGAATGAGAATAGCCTTTTTGCAAAAGGAATACACCTTGGCAAACGAGTCTGTTTTTAGGAGTCTGTATTTTGAGCACAGAAGTTTCCTAAAGCAAGGAGTATCTCTGCTCCCCTTTCAGATTTTGCATCTTACAGAGCACAGGTAACACAAGTTGCACAAGAAATGTTCATGGAATAGATGAATACCCTTTTAGAGACCATCACCAAAGAAAATCCTTCTTAGCTTCTAGAAAGATGACCAGGATATCTGATCAACCGATAAAGAACAATACTTTCCCCTATTTTCCCCTCTGTAGAAAACCAAGCCATTTTGTTCTTGTTTCTTTCCCTCGATGGCTTGTGAACCACGTGGGCTCCTCAACCCCATCTGCTGTGGTCGGGATGCTGATGGAGAAGAACGAGGAGCAGAGCCACAAGCATGCAGGCTGGGGATGCTGCTGTCTTGGCCACAGAGCCACCCTTACCTGATAGCAGGTACCCAGCTCTCTCCCATTGGCTGAGAAAGACAACACGCCCATCGCCAGATCCACGAGGCAGCCGATCTCCAGGTCCACGTTGCTCCGGCTTGATCTTTGCGAAGTGGCCACAATATCCCCGCCCCAGACCATGTAGCAGTTGCTGCGTTTCACGCTGGAAACCAGAGAGAGAGGAAAAAGCACAGAATCTGGACTGGGGCAGTGTGCAATCAAGGCTCAGGAACGAAATGCCCCAGAAACCTTCCAAAGAAGCTTTCCAGTCAGCACTTTTTTTTTCTTAAACACATTCATCCAGCTTCATCCTAATTTTCTCAGACATGACCACTCAATTTAAGGATGTGGCAATCTATCAGAATACTTTGGTCCAGAGAGCACGGTGTTTTGGTAACTGTCTCCCGGCTCAACGTCAATTCACCTTTCTGAAATGGATCATGGGGATGGTAGTATTCCCAACTCAGAGATGGGAGATGGGGGCACAGGGAAGGTGACCACCATGGAAAGATTTATACAGGGATTTGGTATAAGAGGCACAAACAAAACTCTGCAGTGTCAGTGAAAAAGGCTGTAACACACTTGAAAACTCAGGCCCGCATTCCTTAGGATGGCAGACCCAGGCTTGCTTGCAAACTAGGTCACAAGTGGTCTGATGCCCAACTACGTCCTTGACCTACACAACCTGGCCCTACCCTGGAGTTCTGCTCCCTGAACTCTTCACCAACTACCAGCTTGGGTGCCTTTCTTAGCTGGCTGTCTACCTACCCCTACAGTGTAGACTCCATCACAGGCATTTATATTCAAAAGCCAATAGTAATAACCAAAGAAAGGCACTAAGGCTCCAAAGCCTGATTCCTTAATTAAAAGATTTCAAATCCTGGGTAGGCTTTGGAGAAATTAGTGGCAGAGGTGATTCTCAGAGCCCGTCAACGTGGCTGTGGGCAAGAGACAGATGATTTGGTCTCCTTCTACTAAGCCCAGCCCTGATGTACAATGCCTAAGGAATCAGTTGTTTGAAGTACTATAAAGTGCTTTTTCTCAGGCTAAACCAGAGCATGACTCTCTACCTGTTGCTTTAATGCAGTCCCTTTAAACACCTAAGGTCAACCTGATTTGACCCTGGAAAGTTAAAGCTTTGATTAGAATTCTCCAAGGTTCTTTCCAGCTCTAGAAGTATATAATTTCCTCCCCCGAGACCAGAAATCCCCTTTGTCAACATACGCTCACCTCCTCTCCTACTCCCTCTCCTTTGGGGGACCAGTGGGGCCAGTTTCTCAGTGTGAATGCCCCTCAGGCAGAGCCAGTACAAACTGCCCCTTCCAACGAGTGACAGTCACGGCGAGATTTCCATACAGGTTAAACTTCAGCCATGCTATTACTGCCGTTCAGTGATTAGAGTCCCAAGTACATTGATGCCTACTGCAGAAGTCCATTGCTAACGTACTGAAGCGGTGGGAATGTGAAGTGACATGCTTCGGTCATACTTTAAAGGGGCCAAATTTGAAATTCCTCAAAACATCGGACATTGTTCCTGTATTTACTTCTTATTGTGCAGGACAAAAAACTAAGAATTACTGAGCACCAACTATCTACTGGGTCTTGCTCCAGATGCTAACGAGTCACTTTTCAAAATAAATGTTGTCACTGAGGCTCAGATAAGTGAAGTCATCTGTGTGGTGTGGCACCATCAGCAAACTCGAGTAATAAACCCAGTTGGGATGGACACGTCAGCTTTTTGTTCTTCTGGCTCAAGAACAAAGTCTTCTGACTTCAGTCAACTGCTTTCAAATGCTTTCCTTACCAACCCAACAAGATGTTGGATGCTGTTTGTAGCATCTATTCTGGGTCTTGTAATGTATAAAAGACATCTGGTAATAGTAGTAATGTAATGTGTTTATTCAGTCCCTGGGTCAAGACATTGTTTTAGGCATTTTTCCAGGTATTTCCTCATTTAATCCTCCTATCACTCCATGAGACTGAAACTATTATCCTCATTTTATAGGTGAGGAAGTTGAGGCCCTGGAAGGCTAAATGGTCCAGGACGTCCTGGAACTCCGTTTAAAACCCAGGCAGTTTGCTTCCAGAGTCTGTGCTCTTAACCACCTACCCACAATGGTCCTGCACGATACAGTGATTATAAGTGACCTTTCTGGTCACCAGTGTTTGATGACCCGGTAGCATCTAAAGAACACTGCCTGCAAAATGTTCCTGACTTGGTAAGGAAAAAGGTCAGCTTGCAAAACAACCTATTATATCTCTAAACATGTCTGTTTGGCAAAGACTCTATTAAGTCTCACTTGGGTGGACGTAAGGCATGGTCTCCTGGGTCACCTCTGGGGCACTGCTGGCTGGAGATTCTTTCTCTGGTGGCAATCAACCCTCATCCCTCCTCTCCCCCATCAATGGACCAGGGGAAGGCCTGAGTGTACCTAAAACCTGCTTTCCCAAAAGATCTCTACGTAATTGTTCGTGAACTTGCTGTATCTCTTTTATGTTCTTTATGCTTTCAGACACTTCACATTCTTAGGATGAGGAGTTCTGAGTCTGTCAGTTGCTATGTGATGTGGTGCATCTTTGTATTTCTTCTGAATTGACTTCTTTCAAGTACCCAGGGGTTTTTCTGTCTTGTTCTGATGTTGCTGAAATTGGGGCTTGCCCAGAATGCACAGAAGAGAAGTGTTTGAGAGGGGGCACAGACTCCCAGCTGTCCATTTGTATCTCCTACCCCTGGGTCATTTTTTTTTTTAAGTTTATTCATTTATTTTGAGAGAATGAGAGAAAGCAAACAGGCGAGCATGTGCGAGTGAGGGAAGGGCAGAGAGAGAGAGAGAAGAGAGAGGGGAGGGAGAGAATCCCAAGCAGGCTTTGCACTGCCAGTGCAGATCCCAACACGGCGCTTGAACTCACCAACTGTGAAATCGTGACCCGAGCCAGAATCAAGAGTCAGACGCTTAACCGACTGAGCCATGCAGGTGCCTCCATGGGTCATGTTTGATACCGTGATGGAATTATCCTCCATTTTCACTAACACACTTCTGCCATAGTACTGCCTATTTAGTGAAGGCTTTTAAGCCTGTGCTTCACTTTTCCTTTTTCATAGATACTGGGATGTTTCTTTCTTTTGGGGTGTTGGGTGGAAGGGAAAAGAAGACAGCTGCAGGGAGAGAGTGAGGAGCCTGGTGGCTGACCCTGCCCGCTTGGGAGCCCCCTTACCTTTCGTGGACCCGGCCTCTTTCATCCCCTAGAGTAACAGTCACCGTGCAGTTTTTACTCAGGTCAAACTTCTCGCTGTACAAGTGATAGTCCGGAGTCACCCATCCGACCCAGACGCAGGAGGGGTCCTGTCCAGCGAAGACGCGGATTGCATAGTAGCACTGCTGGGGAGAGACCACAGAGGGGAGTGAGTGGCCCCTGGTGGGGGGCCAGACATGACAGAACAAATGCAGGAGCCCACGTGGCCCTCTTTCCTTAAAAGGCACACACCGCTCTAGAGCTGGACTGCCCTACACTCCAGACTTAGGACAGGCTGACTGGAGAATCTGCCTTCCCTATTTTTCCCTTTGCATGGAGACAATCGAGCATTTAACCTACCACTTTCTGCCCAGAAGCTGCTGCTGCTGAAATCAGGGGCAGCCGCTCAGAATGGCCAGCACAGAACCCTCACCCTCTCCTGGGCGCTGCCCTTGCCCTCAGGAGACAATAGTTGACAACTTCTGCTACCCTTTCCACTTCCACAGGGACGTCCAAAGTATTTTTTGTGGTTGTTTTGAACGTCTTAAAAAAGATGCTGTAAAAGCAGCAGCTCACATGGTGGCCCAAGGCACCCTGTGTGGCCATCAGGCTCAACGACAGGCAGTATTGAGAATTACAGCAGTTACTGGCTGGCATCGCTATCTGTAACACTACGCTATGACACTAGCTAAACCACGAGGTAAGTGACTGCTTCATCACGTGCCTTGTGAAATTGAGCACATTTATTCTTAATGAAGTTACTTTTATTTGGAGCCTGTTGTTTTTTGTTTTTGTTTTTTTTTTTTTTTTTTTTTTTTTGATTAGGAGACAAAAGGGTCAGCCTGTCAAATGGTGGCTTGAATCTCACCGCCAGCAGCTATTAACTGTGTGCCTTGGGCAAGCCATTTGTCCTCTATGTGTTTCAGAGTGCATAATATGGTCCCTCTTGTGGGGATGCCGTGGGAATTAAGCGGGAAGGTGATTCAATGCACACAGCGTAGTACCCTGCACTTCCTGTAACTTCCTGATGATAGTTAACCTACAAGCTTGTGGTTGCAGGATAAGTTTATAGAAGGGATGCCATGGGGGTGCCTGGGTGGCTTAGTCGGCTAAGCATCCGACTTTGGCTCAGGTCATGATCTCACAGTTTGTGAGTTTGAGCCCCATGTTGGGATCTGTGCTGACAGCTCAGAGCTTGGAGCCTGCTTCACGTTCTGTGTCTCCCTCTCTCTGCCTCTCCCCCACTCACATTCTTCTCTCTCTCCCCCCAAAATAAACAAACATTAAAAAAATTTTTTAGAAGAGGTGACATGCATTTCTCGCAAAGAAATGTTTTTTGTCAGGTGCTAAAGAAGGATGAGAGAAAGAAAGAAATTAGCAAGTGTTGCTTTCTGACTACTGTCTAGCTATATAGAAATGAGACCAACATCAGTTTCCATCATCTGGACCATTCCCTGCTCATACTTCTCACTTGATTGCTTTCAACATTATTGCTGGCACTACTCAGAGACATGGGAGAGTTGATTCACAGAAGTTTACACACAAGAGCAAAAAGAGGATTAAATTAAGGACCGCCCCCCCCATGTTCATTTGAATCAGAAAGGCAGTACTGGTCCCTGGTGGCAACTGGGCACAAGTACACCATGATGCCCAATTAGAGCTCCAGGTGGAGCTTCTCCTTTGTACTAAACAACTGTCTTTCTTTTCCCCATTTGAGAAATGTTGGAGTTGTGTTCTGGAAGCATCAAGATGGATATTAAAAGGCACAGTAATTGGCAATTAAGGAGGATCTCTAGACAGATCTTTGCTGTAAGGGGCATATTCCCAGGCACAACAAAGAATCGAATCATGAAAACCATAATTGAGCACATTTACTTACTGTTGTTGTATGAGAGAGTATTTCTTGCATCTGTTTCCTGGGGTGGGGGCAGGGGGAGGAGATAATCCATGTTTTAGTTATTCCGCTGTACAGAGAATTCCACAATTCGGACAGGCAGTTAATCTACCTTTAATGATGAAGGCAAGGTTAGAAAACTATTTTGTATACATGAGTGATCCCAACTGGTCTTGGGACTTGTGCATTTGTAATCTGCTACCACAAGCCAGGACTGTGACTTGTTACTCTTGTCTCTCAGCCCAGATGGTAAGTGAGAGCTAGGGAGCGGTTGAAGAGAATGAAATAACATAGGCAGGGACACCTCTCAATACCTTGTCCTGTTCTTTCAAGCAGCTGTACTTGTTTAAAGCTGGGTAGATACTGAAACCCTAGAGGCAACCCAGACAAGACAGCTCTAGACAGGCAGACATACATCGATGATTAGAAACAGACATTAAAGGAAAGAAATACAGCAAGGAACATATATATTCCTTATCAGGAGGGAAGAAGTCTTAGTACTCCTAAGTCACATAGCTGCTGGGCTGGACACTGGCCACAGTTATACAAAGACGGTAGTATTTGCCTTGAGAAGCTTTTAATTTCACAAAGGCAACAATTGCACCCTCTTATGTACCTTCTATTCCAAAAACATAGGATTTGTAGGCTGCAAGGAGGCTAAGGACCCAGAGGGCTCAGCAAGAGTGCAAACTTTTCCCCTAGATGTGACCCTGTTTAGCTTGACTGGTCCTCTAATTATGCACTGCACAAACACACACATGCATATGTATACACACGTGTGTACACACACATTCTTGTGACTTTACCTGACTGAAAGTGGACAGAACCTTACCCACGAGTTCCATTTGTACCCGGGTGAGATGGGGGACACCTGAGAGGCTCAGCTGGTTAAGTGGCCAACTCTTGATCTCAGCTCAGGTTATGATTCCATGGCTGTGAGATCGAGCCTCACATTGGGCTCCACACTGACCATGGAGCCTGCTTGGAATTCTTTCTCCCTCTCTCTTTGCTCTCTCTCCTGCCCCTGCTCTCTCTCTCACTCTCTCGCAAAAATAAATAAGTAAACATTAAAAAAAAAAAAAAAGAGGGCGCCTGGGTGGCTCAGTCGGTTAAGTACCCAATTTTGGCTCAGGTCGTGATCTCATGATTCGTGAGTTTGAGTCCCGTATAGGGCTCTGTGCTGACAGCTCAGAGCCTGGAGCCTGCTTCGGATTCTGTGTCTCCCTCTCTCTCTGCCCCTCCCCTGTTCATGCCCTGTCTCTGTCTCCTTCAAAAATAAACATTAAAAAAAAAAAAAAGAAAGGGAAGAAACAGAAAAATGGAAAGCCAACTTTACAGCACACACGATGAGCACCTCTGAGAGTGGGAGGCCTCGCCCTCACCTTTTCTGGAATGCGTCACTGTCCAAGCAGGGGCTGTGGCTGAAGGAGGAGTGGCATTCGACAGGCATGCTCAGGCGTAGGTAGATCATGTTGGCATTGCTATTCTGTGTGCCGAATGTCTTGTGGGTCACCTTGAGGCATGGAGGGCTGTCCATAGTGCCATCTATCCTCACAACCTGGAAACACCATGGGTCCTTACCTGACACACCTGATGGCCTGACCGTGACCTTGTCCCTCCTTCCTTCATTGATATTTCATATGTCATGGCTTTCTGTGAACTATAAAAGTTGTCACCAGTGATAACCAAACCTTATTCTCACTGTTCCTTGGATCCTGCTCCATACAAAATAACAGATCTGCCTCTGGCTAGAGAAATTAAAGATTTAAAAACACGCTCATTGGGTTTTCTGCAAGATCAAGGGTGGCGAACAGGTATAACAGAGGTGGTGGTATCTGAATGATGCAGCATGGCATCTGCTGGGGATGACCTTTCAGGTCAGGGGGTAAGTAGCTCAAGAAGAAGATGCTTCCAAAGATTTCCTTTGTCAGTGGGCAAGTGGCTATTTAAGGAAAAAGTAGAAAGCCCAAAGCTTGACAAGACACATCACAGCTCCCTTGGAGGGATTGTCTCCCACCCTGTGCATTTCTCAGCCCTGCCCCAATCACAGCCTAAGGGTTGAAGTGCCTGTAAATACTGGGGATGGCTGAGTCAGTTAAGCGTCTGACTTCAGCCTAGGTCATGATCTTGCAATTTCTGAGTTTGAGCCCCACATCGGGCTCTGTGCTGACAGCTTGGAGCCTGGAGCCTGCTTCAGATTCTGTGTCTCCCTCTCCCTCTCCCTCTGCTCTTTCCCTGCTTATGCTCTGTCTCTCAAAAATAAATAAATGTTAAAAACATTTTTTTAAGTGACAATAATAATAAAAAAAAATACTGGGGAAATTCCCAGTGCTGGGGCACAGCATCTCAAGGGGTGGGGTTGGAGGAGGAATGATCAAAACTGGGTTTTTAAAAATGTGTGCTACGGGAGGGTGCAGAGGAAATAAACTAAGGAATAATAAAAATAACAATAACAACAACAATAATAATAATAATAAATAATAATAATATTTTTCTTATGGTCTAAGCATTCTAGAGAATAGTTCCTATCCTGGGGTGAGTGTGCTTACACATTTTCGTGTGGTTTGTAGATGGTTCTAATAGAGTCTCTAGACTCCATCCGTTTGTCAAACAGGTTCATTAGTTCCAAAAGTTTATGAGCCAGCTTTCTAAGGTGCTGATCATCGGTAAGAATCAGAGAAATCAAAGTCTCTGCTATTTAAGACTATGGGGACAAGTAGAGGACTAAGTGTTGGTGCCTGTTGGGTTTGCACTGGAAGGTCAGTTAGGGGAACTTACCGCCAGGTGGAAGCAAGCCACTGCATCTTGCCTCAATGGAGCTCATCTATCTGACTTTGCATCAGCCCCCTCACCCATCTCCTCACCCCCCATGAAAAAACCACTGTGGGCACAGGCAAACGGAGCCACGTAGATGTTCAACCAGCACCTTCATCAGGCTCCTTACAACCTCTGGCTCTTCCCTACTCCCTCCTACAAGATGGGGGCATCGTAATCAACTACTACATGTCGGTCTGAAATGCTGGAAGCAGTTCTGCAGAAACTATCCGGGTCTAAAAGACATTACATTAGGAGCAAGAATTCTGTCTAGGACATATCATCTCGAGTATCAGTAACAAACGCTCTCAGGAAAACAACAATTAAGGTCTTTGGATACTGTATGGGTATTGCCACAGCAATGCAGGAACATCTGGAGGATACACAGTAGCCCAAAGGCTTGGGGACTGATCTGCAAGGATGGATGTGCGAGGTGGGCGCCATTTGTAAGGTGCCACTGAGCTGCCCCGGTGAAGGTGGCCACGATCACAGCCCCGAGCGCCAGCCGAGGAGGTGGCTGGGAGGCCGCCAGGGCATGGCCTTAGGTAAGCAGCCGCCTGTTGACACAAGCATTAGCAGGAGCTTAGGGCCTTGGCCCACCTGCCCTGCCGGGGCCAGCCACAATGTGTAACATTACCTCTATGTGCGGATGATCCTTTGGCACATTGACAAATGTCGGGAGGCGCTTGCTGAACCACATCGCCACGTCTCGGTTCATGTTGACAGCAAAAGGCTCAAAGCCCTCTTGGAGGCCGCACATGGTATAAAACTTGAAGGTACTGGCATCCATCCCAAGATTCATGCGGCCGATCTGAGACAGTCCCAGAGAGCAGATGGGCACGAAGCCTGCAGAATGGTGGGGGAGAGCCTGCTTCAGCCCATGGGACCAGCCCGGAAGCTGTGAGGGAGTCAGACCCTGGCTTCTTCAACAGCTTTGAGTCCCAGTAGGAAACAAGAGACACCATCCTTGGTCTTTCTTCCTGGCACACAGACTCCAACAACAGGAGGTCACACGGAGTCTGTGGCTGCTGCTAGTGTATGGGGAAGATACCTGAATTTGGTTCAAAATTATTTGGGTGGGGGGAACCATCATTCAGCCTAAATTATTCTTTTTTTTTTTAAACTTTTTTAAAATATTTATTATTTGAGAGAAAGAGAGACAGAGTCAGAGAGCAAGCAGAGGAGGGGCAGAAAGAGAGGGAAACAGAATTGGAAGCAGGCTCCAGGCTCTGAGCTTCTAGCAAAGAGCCAGACACAGGGCTGGAACCCACAGACCGCGAAATCATGACCTGAGCTGAAGTCGGCCGCTTAAGCGACTGAGCCACACAGCCCCCCCCGGCCTAGATTATTCTTAAGGTGTTAATAAATATCAGCTGGAAAAGTAAAACCAGTAAGAGGATAAGTAAAATTCTTTACCTATGCTTTAGTTAAAAGTGAGATTAGGCCATGGGAAATTTTAAACACTGCCCCAAACGAAACAACACCAGAAGCCTCAAGAAGGACTTAATACCCAGGGGTGCCTGGGTGGCTCTGTTGGTCGAGCGTCGGACTTGGGCTCAGGTCATAAGCTCACAGTTCATGGGTTCGAGCCCTGCATTGGGCTCTGCTCAGAGCCTAGAGCCTGCTTCAGATGCTGTGTCTCCCTCTCTCTCTGCCCCTCCCTGCTCATATGCTGTCTCTCTCTTTCTCTCAGAAAAATAAAAACATTAAAAAAAATTTTTTTTTAAAGGACTTGGTGCAAATAGCCTAACGTCTCAGTGCCTTCCAGTGAAATGAGGAGTCTAACAGTTCTTCCCGTTTTGAGTCTGAGAAGTTTTACATGCTAACAAGGACTCTGTTGGTTTACAAAATACCATTTACAAACTGCCATACCCCCAGCCTGCTGTTGTGGACCCCACCCGAGCAGGAGGTGACACTTCCAGCAGGAGCCATGGGAAGTTCCTTCCTCCCCTCCTATGGCTACGGTCTCTTTCCAAGCTCACTCCTGCATCCCATCATGTTAAAAAACTGCCATGCAGAATATTCCAAAGCAGAGGTTCAAACTGTTTGCTGTTCTTGTTTGTGGGCTATTTATAAATCATAATTGTGGACCAACAAATCAGCAGGGCTGGGAAAGCACTAATTATCCCTAGAGCACTCGGCAAGGGAGGAAGGGCTCTGAGGCCGGTGGCTAACACAGGGACTGGAGCCCCCACAAAGAAAACTGATGTCACTCCTAAGACAGGAGTGTTTATTTCAGGGGAAATTTAAAGGCCAACTTTGGGAGAATTTACATTCCACAATAAGAGGTTTTGTCCATAGACATCAAGGACAAAATTCACTCCTAGAGTCCATGCTTATGTATCATTACCTAAGGCACAAAGTGTGTATGTAGACGAGCCACATACGTGAAAAGTGAATCCTGCACAAGCTAAGAAACTACGAACTCATTTAGGACACTATTTGATACCATTTAATATCGTTTCAAATAAAAGAGCTTTAACACAATGCTAGCAGAGTAAGGGTGATGTTTATACAGAGAGCCTCTGCTCCAACACACAAAGGACTGAGAATACACCAGTGGCCTGGCCCCTAGGAAGGTAGATGGGCAGGTCAGATAAGCACCCACTCATGCAACCTCCAGAACAGGTTCTATGCTTCTGGCATTTTTGCGACAGGAAACCATCTCCTTTCTGCAGACGGGATGTTTATAATTAAGGAACCCTCGGAAATCTGATTCCAGTGTGGAATGAGCATTGCTTATTAGCAACATTTCCTGGGTCCCCACTGAGACAGAGGGCTCTGGTTTGCACTATGAGAAGATGTAAAGGAAGGAAACTATCCTGATCCCAAGGTGTGTATACAAACAGGACAAAACTGGACTAGAGAGCAGTGAATGTTCTGCTGTAAAACACCGCTGCTCCCATGACCGCACTTTGGTTTCTGCTAAAGCGGGTAACGTAACCCAGAAAACCATCACTATAGCGGTCTTGGAGCCATGATCATGAAGCAGCACAGCCCTGAGGCAAGCAGAGAAAGGGCATCTCAAGAAAACCTGTCTTCTCTATTGACTTGAGTGGTGGAACGTACGAGCAGTAGTCACACAAGCCTGAGTGGGAAGAAGCGGGGCTGAGTACTTCGGAATAACTCAAGCCACAGGAGTAACTTCCTAGTCACAGACCCACTGGCAATGGGAGATACATGCAGAAGGAAAACAGGTAATGTTTGCATGAGGCCTTTTTTTCTGTGGGGCTTGGGCTTCTCCCCATTCCTAAGCTACCAGCAAAGCAGACAGCACTTTACTGAGGACAGAACTGGAGACTTGAGAAGCTAATGGACATGACCAAGGTCATGAGAAGGGCAAGTGACAAAACGGGACAAGATCCCACACACTCTGACTCATAGGTCAGCTGCCAGTCAGTGTGCAAGATAAGGGGGGGAATGTTCCAAGGGATGAGTGCCCCAGCTTTAAATAGCAGCCATATCCCAGGGCAGAGTCCCATCCCTCCAGGGCAACAGCCCTCTACACAGGGGACAGCTGAACAGAGCACGAGAGAAGGCATGGCCACAGTGGTCATGGATGTGACAGCAGTGGGGGAAAGACTGTTGGGCACCTTCATGGGACCAAGTGGGCATAGCCACGACAGCTCTGCAAAACAGCAGAAAAGAAGCTAAGTCCAAGGTTTGGGTCAGAAAACAGAAAACCGAGAAAGGACCAAGAGCAAAGATAAATCCTCATAAGGTGCCAGCACTTTCTCCGGGGGAAGAATACTTGATATATTCAGCTGATAACTGAACCCAGGGAATCAGTTCCCTCCACCTGGCTGAGAGGCTCTAGTTGATGATCTTTCCATTCCTGAAAAGTCCTTTTCATGAGGCATTACAATGTCATGTAACTTTCTAATTCTACCTGGTAGATAAGGGGGGGACGATGACAAACCACAACAGCTAATGTTTATCAAATACTTTCTAGGTGTTGGGCACTGGGCTTAGCGCTCTGCTGATTCGGCTCACTGTTATGCCCATTTTGCAGAACAGGAAACCGAGGCTTAGCAAACTGGGTAACTTGCTCGAGGTCTGTCACCTGGTAAGCATGCAGAGCCAGCATGTGAAAAAAGCTGCCAGAGAAGCGGTCCAGAGCAAGTAATTGGGACTGAGGCCAGGATGCCTGGCTTTCTAATTCTTATCTATAGTAACTTGCTTTGTGACTTTTTCTTTACTTTTCCTAAGTGTTAAGTAGTTGAGCAGTTTGCCTCTAGATAAAGCAACTGCAGACCCACAACCACCAACCACTGTAGGCTCCTTACACAAAAAGGGCTACCTCTGAAGAGGCCACATGGCTTCCTGGAGTAAATCTGGATAACAAGTTCCATTTGGTAAGGCCACATGGCGTTCGAGTGAGCAATGACTCTCACAAACAAGGGTTTGTGCTTTGCACACAACTCGGTTAACCCCTAGCTTCAAATGAGACTGGAGAAGTAAGTGGACAGAAAAATAAAGGGGAAAAGAAATGCCCCTCCACATATGCAGCATCATAGATGCAATGTGGTAACGTTTTTGAAAAGGTCGGAGGAGAAGACTTGCACATGGCCTTATCTTGAACCAGGATATGCATGGAGTTCTTGTTCCAGGAGAGGAATGCCAGAACACAGACATTTACATCCTGCCGAGGACTCCAGGTTCCAGTAAGTTTTGTATCACGAGGCCTCCTGACTACTTCTGTGATTAAAAAGAGGGAGAGCCAGGGGGGCATGTTTCAATTATTCAGGACCTTGGAAAGAAACTGGTTCCCTAGAAAATCTAAACCATGGCCCCGGTGTCAATCCATTTTAAAGCTGTGGAAAGACACGAGAGCAGCTCACTAACAGTAAAGGAAAAACGAGATCGTGGAAAGAGCTGGTTAGGTGAGTGCCCAGGCCCCTCCTGGGTGTTTCTGAGAGTCTCACCACAGTAGCCTGTGTTTTACCCATTCGTTTTCATTTCTTGCTAAGCCTCCTGAAGATGGAGTCCAAGGACAGCTCGGAGGTAGTCACGAGACTTGCAGCAAATGCTGCACGTTCCCTGCTCCAACCACTTTCAGAACCATAGCACCCATCTGGAGAGAGAATGGCAGGGGCCCCTTGGCACCAATGTGGCTTGCATGTGGATGGCAGTGACGCCTCCCGCAGGTAGGTTTCATCAGCCACCTACGGAAAGAGCTGCCAGCAGAGCTGGGGGATCTGTTAAATCCTGATGGGCCAATGGCAGGAACAGCCTGGGAGGCTGTCCCTGCAGACACCGAAGCTCTAATGGAGCAGTTTGTCCCTCAGGGGAGTGCCTGGCAGAGAGGCAGCACAGGGGACCGGCAGTAAAGCCTCATTCAGATGCCACATTCTGAGGTCTAACAGGACGTTCAGAATTGTATTTTCTTCTCCTCTAAATGGAATAAAAGAGAAGACTGATCGCAAAGGTTTCACCAGGGAAGCTTCTGAGTTTTCAGATGCTATTAGGTGACAATGCTGAAAGCTGTAATGGTCCAAGGCAGGGATCAAAGTGGGGAACAATGATGAGGACAATTCTAATGAGGCAGATAAGAGTATATCAACTCTTAGAATGCAGAAGAGGACAGAGGTAACAGTTTATAAATAAGCCAGAGGAAAACAGCCATGAATTAGAATGCTTGTCCCTACTCTTTCGCCAAAGGATGGGAAACTTCCCACCAGCACAACTCTCACTTTGGGAAAGGCCTGAATCAAGGCTGGGATGCTGGTGACCAGAATAGAAGCACATAGGGGATTTTGCTTTATGGAGGGATACCATGTACAAAATGCTTTGTTTTCAACAGATGCTTTTCCTAACAGCTCCAGGCAAGAATCGCTGCCTCTTTCCCCCTTATGCAGAGAGCAGAGAGATGCTATAAGGACTATTCTAGGCCTCTGGACTATTATTATCAAAGAATGGCAGGGCGACTTCCTTTCAACTGTCCTTCTTCAGACTCCTGAGCCATCACAGAAGTGAAAGAGCCTTCCAATTAACCTTGTCTCTGTGTTATTAAAGTGCAATACAATATTACAGCATAATATGTGAATATGTACAATTCTATTATAAAATAGCTCGCTAATAATAGACTTTGTTATTCTGAAGGTCAGATCATGTCCCTGTACACAAAGGGTCCAGGAGGCATTTTTTTCAATACAACACAGATGATCTCTAAAAGCAAAGTTACCCTCAAACATCCCTCTTCTTTACAGTATTCCTCTGCTGAAAGCCTCCAACAGCTCCCATGCCCCAGAGAGTGAAGTCCAAGGGTGCGTGGCCCAGATTAGACAGCACAAATTTCTTGAATGTAAATACCAAGTCTTGGTATTTGAGACTGTCCTCTGTACCTTCTCTATCTTTCCAGTTTCGTCTTTTATAAATTCCATACACAAATCTTCCAAACTTTCCCACCCTTTCCTGAAGTTTCCTGATCCCACACTATTACTCACACTACTCATACACTATTATTATTACTGCAGTTATATTCCCAGAGGGGAACACCCTGGCTCCTTTGAGGTGGGCATCTGTTATATTCTTTATTTAACATCCAGTTTTAATGCATTTATGGAATTGCCATCTGTATTAGATATCGTTTGCCATTTCTAACCTACTGCCTTGAATTATTATCTTTTCAGAGTTATGTGTTATTTATTGTTACAACTAGAAAATGAGCCCCTTAACACTGCTATGGCTTGCATTTTTATATATTTTGGACAACTGCTTTTCATGCTTTCATTTGTATGCAAACCACTGGGGTCTGTTGCCACCAGTTTCTGGTCCACTAGGCCTGGTCTGGGGCTTGAGATCCTGCATATCTAACAAGTAGGCCACACTTTGAGTGGCAAGGCTTTGAGCTTCACGTCTAACTGAACAACACACAAGATTCTTATCCCTTCCTTATGTGGAGCCAAAGCCTCATAGGTAAGTAAACTCCCCTAGTTCATACACAGTAGAGCCAGGACAAGTTTCCTCATCCTTGGACTCTGTCTACCTTAGCGAGCTACTTTCCTAGGGGATGAGTCTCAATCTCCTAGTTCTTCCTTTTCCTCCTGGCCTCAAGAAGAGAGCACTGCATGTAGTGGGTACCAGGCAGGTATCTGTTTTCTAAGAATCATGTCAGAAGGCGGATCTTCTACCCTGCCCTCAGGTCCACGTCCCCATTTCCTCTGCTTTGCCTCTGAACCAGCACAGAAACATTTCTTTCTGCTGGTGACCTCTTTCCCCAATGTCTCCAAAACCACGAATCTTTAAGGCCTTGATTTTAAACCTTTTTGGCAGGCATTAAAATGTGACCCCACCTGGCTTTAGTCATCCTGTCTTTCTAGGAAAATACACTCAATTGCAAGCTTTCTGTTTCCCTAAATACGTGGCTCTTAGAAAAATCTTTGAAGTTCTCTTAGAGTACAGTTATGTACAGAAAAGAGGTGTCCATAAAAAATCATGAAAGTGACTTATAGAAACTCTGTTAGTAGAGAATTGTTTAAAAAAAACTCTTAGTAGAGATTGTTAAAAACTCTGCAAGTAGAGAATATTTATTTATTATATATATACAGTGACACGTATTTCTGCTGCTCTCACCTATGTAGTTCTGTTCTTTTTAGCTTTCTTGGTGAAAAGGTTTCTTTTTGCATAGTGTTGGAAATTTAGAGCCAGCCGGAGCCCTCATCATTTAGAGAGAGGGAGATGAAGTTTAAGTCCACCCCAGATGTCCTAAGTGGAGAGCAGCAGAGACAGGAGGAGTCTCTGCTTAAGTCCACCTTCTCGACTACTCCGCCTCATCCCCATCTGTCATGAAGATGGCAGTGACACAGCGTCAAGCATAGGGATGTACGTACAGCGGGCACTAAGTCACTGCTGTAGAATTTTATATCCAGGAAGGATGTTGGAACTTCTTACCGTCTATTTGTCTGGTATAGATGAAGACAGCGAAGCCCAGAGACGTCAAGCCGAGACTCTCTGGGAGCCACAGCTTGTTAGGAGCAAGTCAGCTGACTCAGAGTCCAGTGCTCCTTCTCCTATATGCAGCCAACGTTTGCATATAACGTAGTGAAACAGACAGGAAGTAAGCGCCAATTGCTCCTTTATGTAGCTGGAAGCGCCGTTCTGACTGACGTCTATTCAGGGCCTTTAATAAGTGCAACTGTGCTTGGGTTTCAGAGCATGTTTGAATTTCAAAATAAATTATATTTCATTCAAGGGAACAGCTATGCCCAACTTTTGTGTTTCAATGGTTCTCATCAAAGCATCAAGTTCAATTACACAAACATGCAGACTGACATTTCAAATCAGAATGAAAGGACAATTCTTTAATTCACTGTGTTTTTTATTCTGCCAGGGACATGAATCCACACGCAATTAGCATTTCGTTTGTAACGCTGGGAAACTTTAACATGCCATGCTGCAGGACAGGGAATCACAGGAGAGCTTCTTAATTTATGTGGAAGTTCAGAACTGATATTTATACCAACTATTGCCATGCTCTTGACTCTTCAAAAATGACAGTAAATGGGTTAGTCTTCACCACCAGGGTTTTAAATATGTAAAGGATGGCCCACCCTAAATAAGGAGGCAGATGAGCTCACCCAGCTCTCCCTGGATTTTCCGTGAACTCATGGAGCTGGAACGGGGAGGGGGGTAGATGGTAGACTTACCATTCTCAATCTCATAATCAGCGAAGGCAAGTTCAGAGCCTTTGTTGGTAATCAGCAGCTCCCCATTCAGTGTGAAGATCATTGAAGCATCATCAAGGTTAATCATACATCCAACCACATCTCCTGGCTGCCACGTACGTCCAAAATACCCACTGCCTTGATGCCAACGCTGGCCCTAGGAAATAAGACTCCAGAGCTTAGAGAACTGGAGGTCCTAAAAGCCCCCATGCAGCTAAAGAAATGCCTCCATGAGCAATTTCTCCTAACTGGTAGTGGTACCTGGTCTCTACAAAGTACTCACCTCTCTACCAGGGACAACTCACGGGGAGGAATGATCTGTCTTACAAATAAATGAAACCGAGTTACATAGGCTCATCAGAAAAGGTAGCCAGAGTCTCCCAACACCCAATCAGCTATGACAGCAAACAGAACTCTCTCGAGGACAAAGTGGTAAGATTTCCTCACATACTAGCTGCGGTGTGTTCTGGGAACCTCCTTCAGAATGGAGGCAATGGGCTCAAGTTCAAGGGCAAGTATGGAAGTTACAGAAAGGAACTTGGGTGTATAGTCTTCCCCTATACCAGAGCAAAAAGCAAAGTGACGATCACTAGGTAATGATCACTCAATGACCTAAATTAGCCAGTGACGGTGGTGACTAACTTTGAAGCCAGAGATTTAGACACTCAGAACTTCCAATTGCTAAGGAAATGTTTGGAGAAGAAAAACTCTGGGGACATGTGGACACGACCCAGACTCACCCTGCTGCCTTCAAACACAAAGGCTTGATCATCGGCTCCCAGCTCAACGTCGGGCCGACAGCCCGGCCTGGCCCAGCCAACGCGCATGTCTCCTCCGGTCACCACCTCAAACTCAAAATACCACTTTCCAGATCTCACTGCGTAAGACCGCTCTACCCGGAAAAATCGAATTTTATCTATGCTGACTTTCTCCACAGCTGGGTCAGCTATTGTGAGAAGGAAAGGAGTAGAGGGAACAGGAAGTAAAGAGAGAACACAGGCCTTTAATAATTAGGTAGCATTCCTTACAGGAATTGCACAACAACAAAGACTGACAGACCTCCTGCTACCCAAAATGGCATTTTGTTCATAATACAATCATCACTATGATCATCATATACTAATCAGAAGACAAGGTACATTCACTGAGTGACTACTTTCTGGTAGATCCTTTAGAAACGATATCCAGCAACAATTCTATGAGGTCAGTTAATATGCTCTTCATTCCACAGATGAAAAACTGAGGCTTAGAAAGGTTTACTTGTTCAAAGTCACAGAGCCAATAAACGGAGGAAAGTAAGGATATGAACCCAGGTCTGTCTTACTCCAAACCCATCCTCTTCATTACTTATAATAGTGACCTAATTTGCCTCTAGTCCCTCAATGGGTTTGGGATCCCAATGACATGTTCATCAGTTGTGGCTGGTGATTTTAATGAGTTGTAGAAGTCAATTTAGAGATGAGATGACCTGGCCCAAAAGTAAGCTGAGAGTCACGTGTTTGGTAAATAAGAGAAATAAAGATTTCTCGGTTTTGTGACTAAATATCCCCAAAAGCTCAGCTATGCTGGAGGATCGCTTATTCCCTCTGGGACTGGGTCACAGAAGCGCTCACCATACAAACTCATCACACCGTTTAAACATGGTTCTTTCTCCTTCCTCCTCCCCTCTCTTGTTAAAATACACCATTCTGTTTAGTGCTCTTTGGTACCAATATCATTTCTAAGAGTACATGTTAGACTTGTTCAAAGTCAGCATTTTTGCAGAAGTAACATTTCAGTCGTCTGGGACCAGAATGAACAATCTCAACTCGTTACCTAGTTCTTGGTCTGACGGCTCAATGTTATAGCCATAACCAACAAATGTGCGAACAGCTTCACGAAGGCTGTCCCTATTGGACTTCTTCGTACGCTCATCCAGTAATGCGTATGGCACCAGCCGGGGATTTCTTTTGTTCTTCAAATCCTACATGAAGCCAGACAAAAGAGGTTCTGAGAAAATACATTTTGTCTTTACCAAGAGCTTGTCCACCTTACATGTTCTGAGCCACCATCCCGGCTTCCTCATATCTGTCCACCAGCCCTCCCCCCAGCACCTTGATATTTAGCAATATACTCATTTACTACTTCTCTTCAGGATTAAATGAATATAAATGGCAAGTTTCTGCTATTAAAAACACATTCTAATAATGCCAGGCTGTGAATAAAGTGAAGTATCCTGAAATTGGTTAAAAACCTCTACTCCCAAGGCAAGGCAGGTGGGGATTCACCTAGTTATTCCCCTGTGGAAGATCATGCCTTGATTCAAACCATTAGAGTCTCCTCACAACAGTCTCTTAACAGAGAAACAAGATAGATAAACACGTATGTTCACGGAGAAGCATCAGAAAAGGTGGCAGTGCCACAGTGGGTCCATGTCATTATAGAAGGCACACATTTGTATTGGAGACCTCCTCAGTTCCTTAGGGAGTACTAAGAACACAACGGCCAATGACTGCAGTGATAAGTCATCATCAACAAATATGCCTACCATGCTGTTTTGAGTCTCCCTTACCCCATTCTGCCATGGTTTCCATAGTTGTGGTCTTCTTGGCTTCCAGACATGCGCAGAGTTGGAGACTCAGGCATAAATAAACACGTGTACATACAACTACCCCTGACCTTCCCTGATGGTACCCTGGATACTTAAGGAAATGAAAGAACACTAAAGGAGAGATGGTTTGTCTCTAAACTCCATCTAATTCCTTGCCAGGCCCTGATTCTGGGGCTATCTCCTGTGCAAGCCAAGGACTCTGCCCATGAATTGTGGGCAGAGGCTAAAGTAAGGGGCACAGGCTTCTTGGCAGGCTGGTTTGCCCCTCTCCTGAGCTGGGCTCCCCTCCTTTTCACCTTCAGTGGTAGATGCCTGGGACTGACCCAGAAACACTTCTGAGCTGTAATGCTGAAGTGTGGAAAGCTTACCTTGGCCTTGGAGAGTGGCATAAAAGCTCAGCTCTCCACAATGCCAACAAAAAAGACAGGGAATGAGGCAAGATGCAGCCAGTGGGCACACACACAGGGAACATGATCGCAAGTGAGCCAGATTAACAAAGGAAAGGTAAGCCTATTCATTTCTACAAAATTGGAATTATGCCTGGAGTTAATGTCAGTGTGACCATTACAAATCTCATCCAGTCCCGTGATTCTATAAATAACAAATGCATTGAGGCATGACGGACAGAGTGCAAGGGCAACTTCCATCTTCCAATCTAATACCCACCAACGCAAAATGGCATTTTGATGGATGATCACATCTCCTAGTTTTTCCAGCAGGCTTACTTAGTACTTCTCACCTGTTGGATGCCATAGGTCCATCCTTGTTTTATTCTGTCTTTGGCCCAAACATTATGTGCATTTTCTGCAAGTTTATCCACCAAAATTTCTTGAGGAGGTAATAGCTTCACATCAGACAAATCCAAAGGGGCTGGCTTATAGCCATTGGACATCATATAGCTATAAGTAAACAAAACATATACTTCTATATATATACACGTGTGTATATTCCAGATCTTAGACCCATACCAGATTTTAGACCAGCAACACATGGTAAGAATGCCATGAAAATAAGGCTACAGTCTCAGGTTCTACCCTTTGGTAGAATGAATTGTCCAGCTCTATTGCAAGTCCTTAGATGAAGCCCCTAATCCACCACCCTTTTTGCCAATGCACGTCGCAGATGACACAAACTGCTGGGCAAAGTGGATCGTCAGTGCAAACCCAGCCTTATTTCTAAGAAAGCTACAAATGAGGGGCTACAAATGCCTGACAAATGAGGGGCACATTCAGTGTGCCGTGGTGTTACCGACAGCTCCTTCAACTCACTTCCAAAACAGAAAGGGTTACAACTAGATTGGCAAGGACAGGACCTTGAGCCAAATGGTTTCTTATAAATTAGTAGAGAATGATCATTCCATCTTAGAAAGCTAAACCTTTACTTTGGGAATTAAACAAAAAGTCAGGACATCACACAATGTGAGAGCTTGAGGTGACCTTCATGGTTTGCTCTTCGGTCCAGGAGCCACAGCCTCAACGGTCTGTAATTTGGTAGATAATGTGAAGATGGGAAAAAGTGGAGTATGAGGCCCGGTAGATGTGTGGCATGAATGGAGAGGACCAGGGTACATGGTGGAGTGACTCTCAAGGAGAACAGCTGATCATAGCCACGTAGGAATGGGAGTCTGGAGGCGCTGACGGCCCCAGGGACACCGAATGCCCAGATCAAAGCCAGAACCTGAATGTGATGACTTATAGACCAGGAACTCCCTCTACACAGGAACTGCTGAGCAGTGTGAGAGGCACGGTCTGCTACAGGCATTAAATACTGCCCCTCATCTACCTTCTTGGGATGCCCGATCTTGGGCAGAGTCAACATGTGCTGGCTGTTGAGCACTGACCCCAGCAGTGTGGTCGGCAGGCTCTGCACCTGGAGTTGCCTCTGAGAGTGAGGCTTGGCAGCTTAGGAGTTTCACAGGGAAGATGGGGAAGAGAAACATTTGATTAAAGCTGGCATTGCCTTGGCTCCTAAGTAACTGGGACACCTGTGTGTGAATGCACACGCACCCAAGGCTGGTGCACGTGAGGGTGAGCAAGCAGTTGAGCGTGAGAATGTGCCATGAGTGCATATCTGAATGTGTGAGAACATGTGACTCTCCAGGAATGTACGGGTGAGAGAGAGCATAGGACATAGATTTAGGGGCCGAATTAAATCTTGGCAGAGACAACCGTTTCCACAAAGGAATTATCAGGCTGGCCCAATACCAGAGGAGTGAGTCTTTTCTGTGGCTACCAACCATTTTTGAGCTCCTGTGCCAACTGCTATTCTTACAGACTGAAGGCTGTGTAACCTTCTGAGTGTCGCACCTCCTGCAGACTGAAGGCTGTGTAACCTTCTGAGTGTCGCACCTCCCGGCTTAGAAGTAACAATAGTAGCGTAGGTCCCAGGTGAAGGAGCAAAAAGCAGGGAAGCTTGGAAACACTCATATTTCAGCAGACTTCTGTCTGGGTTTACAGTACAGTCGACGTAACTGGGAGAACCGTGCCCTGCCAGTGCAGGCATGGATCTGGGGCCATCACCTGCCTTTGCCCACGGGCCTCCCATCCTCCCAGTTAAAAAATTCAGACTGAAGCATGAAAGTTTTCGATCATTAAAATAATCACTTACTTTTTGGGCAACTTGACTTTCTTGAGATCCTCCCCAGCAGCTGGATTAACGTGAGCAATGTGGCACCCCAGGGCCAGAAGGGTTCTGTGATGTAGCAGAGGGAGAGGAGAAGGGTCAACTTGCTAAAAGACAGCAAGAACCCTAACCTGCATCTGAGCTGATCAACAACCATGGTGTATGTGTTATTTACTATGCTAAGTCCTTCAGTGGCATGAAGAATCACCATCTCCACTCATTTATCAGAATGCGTCATGTTTTCAAGGCAAGAGACATACCTTTACAGTGTAGTTATAAGGCATTAAATCACCCACTCACTGTTTAGTCCACATTCAATTCAGTTCAGCACTCACTTTAAGGTTTCCGTTGACATTTGTAGGTTATAATTCTTCTCAGTTTCAGGCAGCTTTGAAAACTCCACAAGACAGGGGTGTTGTCTTTTATTGTCATCCCGTGTCTAGGTGACAACATAAGAAAAACATAATTTAAGTTTTGACAACAGGCACTGCCCCCGAAAACAGAAAAGGACACACTTTGAAACATGGCCCAGGCAATCCATATAGGGCAAGACAAACACAGTTATTTGCTGATAGGCAAACAGACCATCTCTCTCTCTCTAGCAAATGACACACATCGTCCCCAAGTTGCCAGCGGCTTGTGCTCTGTGGATTGTTTCTACTCAAGTGTCTGCGTTCAGAACATAATCTCATAGAGAAACAATTTTACACATGGTAGCCATGTTCCTGCCTACCCCAAATTCATGGAACCATAATGATGCTGCAGGACAGCATTCTTTATAAGGGACTACACAATCTGTCCAGGAGACACCACTGTCCCAACAGAAATATAAAGTCAGCCACAAATGTGAACCACATTTATAATTTCAAGTTGTCTAGCAGCCACATGAAAAGAGCAAAAATAAACAGGTGAAATTAATCCTAATGATATATTTTAGGAGCACCTAGGTGGCTCCATCAGTTAAATATCTGACCCTTGATTTTGGCTCAGGTCATCATCTCATGGGGTTGTGACTTCGAGCCTGCATTGGGCTCTTGCTGACAGCACAGAGCCTGCTTGGGATTCTCTCTCTCCCTCTCTCTCTTCCCCTCCCCTGCTAATGTGCACTTTCTCTCTCTCAAAATAAATAAACTTAGAAAAATAATATATTTAACCCACGATAAAAAATATTACCATTTTAGCAAGCCATCAGTATAAGAAATCATTTCTGAGACAGTCTATAGTAGTTTCTCACAGCAAGTCTTCAAAATGCAGTGTATTTTATAACTATAACACATTTCAATTCAGACCAGTCGCATTTCAAGTGCTCAGTAGGCATTTGTGGCTCACGACTATAGTATTGGATAGAACAGATCCAGACATTAACTAATTAAGTCATCCAACAAACATTTGTCAAGTGTCTGCTATGTGGTAGGCACTGAGCTAGACACTAGGAGTTCAGTGGTGAGCCAGGATAGCCCCAGGCCCATGAAGAATACAGTCTAATGGAGTAGAGAATAGTAATAAAATAACCATACTAATAAATGTAATATTGCAGCTGTGAGTAGTTCTCTAAAGGAGAGGTCTGTGGTGTTATAAAAGCACCCAGCAGAGACGTAGTCATCTAGAAGGAGACTATTTTACGGTAGCTATATCGATACCAGGAAGTGTTAGAGTGCAGGGACCCTTTCAGTAACTAAGCTGGAATGTTCATAATTTGAGGGTGTCAGGGTCATAGGCAGCTTCAGAACTCACCTATCCTTATGCCTTCAGACATGACCTTACACAAATCACCCAACACAAAGTCAGTTTACATCCTCTTTGAAAAATGCTTTCTAGCACAAGAGATTCTGTAACCTGAGCGCCTATTAATCTTAGTGATATGTCTGAAAACAGTATTAAACAAATTCTTATTCAAAACAATGAATCAGCCTCTTTTCGCCCCCCCCCCCCCATGAAGAGAGGACAGCTTTTTTCTGAAGAGAAAAAGGGGATGTGAGGGTTCTGAAGGAGGCACCTGACAGTGCCTGATATTCCCCGAATGAAGGAAGCCATTTTCAAGTAAGAAGGGAAGTGAATCCCCAGTTCTGTCTTCTCAGAGCTGGCCTCCCCCACACCCTTGACTGCGCTTAGATAACTGAGTAAAGCTTAGAGCAAAAGCTACACAGAAGGCGGTAAGAAGGAGCAAGGTTGGGCTCATGCGGTTCCCTTCCTCATTCGAGTCTTTCAAGAACCCTCCCCAGGTGACAAGGCAATCCAATCCTCCTCCCCAGCTTGGCTCCTGGAATGCATACCTTGCCAAAAGTCCAGCCAAGCTCTATTTTATTCATTCCCCAAAGTTCGTGGATGTTTTCAGCCAGTCTGTCTCGGATCTTCTCTAGGTGAGGTGGCAAAACCACCTAAAAGGAAAAGGAACAAGTGTGAAATCAGCAGTATACGAACCGGCTGTACTAAAATCTAACATAAAATCTATGTGGATGAGGTGCCGCAGTTGAATTCCCTACACATCCCCCAGGAGAGGCTGCTTGCAGAGGCTCCTTCCCAAGAGAGGCTGTATGATTCCAAACCACTCTGCTTGACCCAGATGCTTCCAGAGATTCCTTCCTCTCTGGGCTTCCTTTGTCCATCCCTTCTCAGTCTTCTTTGGAGATATTTGTGTTGTGTGTTCTTGACATGTGAATGCTTCCCTGGGCCTCACCTCCCCTCTCTCTATGCTCTTTCCTTGGGAGATCACACCCAGCCACAGATATCACTCTTAAGTGTGTATGTCTCCAGCCATGGTCTCTCCTGAAGTTCAGACTTACAGTTCCAGCTGCCTGCAGGATTTTCCCACTAAGTAAACCCAATATACCATTCAAAACTGAAATCATTTCTTTCCTTCAAAACCTTTTCTCTTTCTGTTTTTCTCTTGTTGTTCAGTGGTCCACCATTGCTTCGAGTCTAGAAGTCATCCTAGTGTCTTCCCTCTGGGGTATTACTTGGACCCCCAGTACCATTGGATCAATCACAAAATCAATCATGTTCATCTTTTTTTAATGTAGTTTTCACACCCAGCATGGAGCCCAATGTAGGGTGTGAACTCATGACCCTGAAGATCAAGACCTGAGCTGAAATCAAGAGTAGGACGCTTAGCTGACTGAGCCACACAAATGCCTCTGATCATGTTCATTTTTGAAGCATCTTTTTGAAAGGCTCCCACCTCTAATCACTCAACCTCATTATTTTCTCTTTGGACCATTGCAAGACCCTCACAGTTTGGTCCCCCCAACTCCTGACCAATCTACCCTCTGCATTGTGACCAGAGTGAAGAGTCTACAACAATAAAATCACATCAAAACACTTCCTGGGTGTCTGCAAGTGTTCCTTGAACTCCTAAGACACAGACTAGATGTGTTAACCAAGTATTGAGTGTCCTCCTTCAGTTTTTCCACCATGTCCTCAGAAACACATCCTTGCCAACCTTTGAAATTACTGCAAAAGATCACACTGTTTCACAGTTGTGTCTTTGCATATTCAGTCTTCACCTTTATCAACTTCCCCAATGATACACATAAAATGTGCATACACACACACACACACACACACACACACACACACACACACACCCCTCTACACCACAGAGCAGATGACAAAGACACTCTCCTAGACCAGGCTCCAGATGGGGGTCTCTGAGCCCTTTTTTCCAGCTAGGCTCTATCCTTGGGCCTTGGTCTCAAGATCCCAGTTGGAGAAAGTATCCTGCTAAATCAGTTTGGTGAGAATCCACCACCCTTGATAATGGAACAGCCCTCCACCTACTTCCTTGTCTGATGGAATTTCCTTCTCCCTCACCATCCTCCAGGTGATATCAGATCACTCTGGCCTGCCTACAGACAGAATCCCAGGAGGTCAGTTTAATAAGAATCCATCCCAACCGCTGATGCTTCTCTTAGTAATTTCTCTTCCATTGGCTCTCACCACCTCCCCATCTTGCTCTCCTTGGCTCTAAAGCCCTGGTTGTTCTTGTTGTATTCAGAACCGAGCCCAGATCTACACTGGAGATCCCCTTCCCCTATTTATGTAGCTCCTAACTAAAATCTGTTTTTACTGCTGTAACTGCTGTCCAGCTCTGGTTTTAATCCCAACACCCTCAGTATCCATCCTTCTCAATTTAGCTCAAACGTCCCACCTTTGGGAAGTCTTCCCCAATTACCTTCACGGAGAGTTTCTCCGTGTTTTCCTGGCACTTTGCTCATATCTCTCCACAAAGGTCATACAACTTTTTTCTCCTTTCCTTCCTCCTATGTTTTAAAATTTACTATTACTGCTTCTGCAGCAATAACAATAATAGGTCTTATTCCCATGTTTATCCATTGACAACTTTTAAGCAATGGGAGATTTCATATAAAAATTCAGATATCTAGTTTGCTTGGAAGATCACAAACACTGGACCCACACTTTTGCCTGGTAACCATCAGCTGGAGCTGAGAAGCAGTTTCTGAGGGCTTGTGCACTTGACATACTTCACTTCTGTATCACCTGCCTGGCCCTTGCAATGCCCCCTCTATGACAATGGTTATTAGTATTTCCACTATTTACAAAAATCCTGATTTTGTTTTTCTTTTGAGGCACGGTAGCTTCTGGATAAAAATTGCTTTTGGTAAAAAAAAAAAAAACAAAAACGTGTATCAAGTAAGTGATGTATATGAGATCATGGAGGAAAATTGCAGTAACATATTTAAACTATGTGTTATAATCACTATTTGACTTTCAACTAAAGCCATTAAAAATCAACTTAATGCAATTATCAAAAGGGCAACACTAATAAGTGGCATGAAGTTTCAATAAGGAACAAAATGGGGAAAATTATTAGCCAGCAAATTATAACTGTATTTGGGCTTTGTTGGTAAACCCAGAGAATCTGTTTAAACTAGGTTTCCCTTAGGAGATCATGGACTGCAAAGGGATTTCCATGTGGGAGGAACCAATGTGGGAGACAGTGTGGAACAAGGCCTCCACAAGTACCCCAAATCATAGTTTCAGTGACCTCAATTGGTTACTACCTGGGGCAGAGTAATGCTGGCTTGCTAACTTCCTTAGGGTGTCTGGGATTGGGCTGCCTGGAGTCGGACTCCTTTTTGCCTGTGTTCAGCCAGGGGCTGGGGTGCTTCAAGCCCTGGGTACTGTTAGTGCCTAAGAACAGGGCTCCAGTCAGCAATATTTGGTCTACAAACTGGTTACCATGCTCCAGGGAAAATGGAGTTGACTCTCCACATATATGTTTAACTTCTCCTTTGATAATAATTTCACAGAATAGTAGGTTCTAAAAAATTATAAGGTCTCCTTCGAGATAATAAATTGTACCTTTCCCAAGAGAACTTCCCTATGATTTGATTTCCTGGGAACAAGTCCCTAGTGCCAACGTCCATACAAATTCAATTTTGGGTCCTGACATCAAAGGTTTTTCTGGCCTGTTGATTTGTCTGCGATCTTTAATTTTCAAATCTTCAGTTCTGCACGTTTAGACACTCTTTCCACTCTTTGGTCAAGCCCTCCTTCCCACCCTCATCAAAACACCCCCCCCCCCTTTTTTGAGGCCCACTTCTTCCAGGAAGCCCTTCCTACCACACATTTCTGATTATTTAGTGAGGGGTGGCACAGACAAGTAGGTACCACGTTCATGCTCTTTCCTCACTAGGGCCCTAGTGGCCTTGCATCCATGCAAAAGCTAGTTTCATTCTTTGGCCCTCAGTCTTCGTATCTAGATTACCTAGGAACCAGAGGATCTGATTTCTAGGATCGTCTCTGGCTCACAAACTCCTCCCCAGTTTCCCATCAACCTTCTCAACGCCAACTACTTTCAAGGTGCCGCGCAGGCTCTGTGAAGCAGACAGAGAAATGCTGCTTTACAATAATTTTTATGGGAATTCACACATGGGAATTTGCTGCAGGAGGGAAGAAGCAAATTCACGAACATGCGCGCATAGCTGAATGTAATAGGGTCACATGAATATTATGGGAAAATAACATGCTGGAGACCTTCTACAGGTCAAAAGAGCTATATTTCCCAAAACTACTAACCCCTTGTGCCTCAGAGACAAGACCCCATTGCATTTATTTTTCCCTAACAATGAGAATAGTGATTTGAATAGCACCAGTGTGGAGGAAATATTCAAAGCTGTTGTTTATGCCCCATGTCATAAGCTTGTGAGTGTGTCCCTCTCAAAAGAGGCCCTGGAAAGGCAAAGAAAATGTCCGTTTATCAGCACCTTCCCCTCATATATACCACCTCATTTCTTTCAGTTTTATTTCCAACCCTTCTCCTACACACTCCGCCTCCTCCAAGTATCCAACCACAAGAGAATATTTATCACCACCTCTGTTGTTTTGAAGTTTAAATTCCAGTTAACAGCATAATATTAGTTTCAGGTGTACAATACAATGATTCAACACTTCCATACAACACCTGGTGCTCACCCCAAGTGTAAGCCTTAATCCCCATTACCTATTTAACCCATGCCCGCACCCACCTCTCCTCTAGTGACCATCAGTTTGTTCTATGTAGTTAAGAATTTGGTTCTTGGTTTGCCTTTCTCTTTTTCCCCCTTCATTCATTTGTTTTCTTCATTTCCATGTATGAGTAAGATCATACGGTATTTGTCTTTCTCTGACTTATTTACCTTAGCATAATACTCTCTAGCTCCATCCAGCCGTCCAAATGGCAAGATTTCGTTATTTTTATGGCTGAATAATGACCCATAATTTGGCTCTTATAGACAATGCTGCTATCAACATCAGGGTGCACGTACCCCTTTGAATTAGCATTTTGGTATCCTTTGGGTAAATATCTAGTAGTGCAATTGCTGGGTGGTAGGGTAGCTCTCCACCTGTCCCTACTTTGTGTTTCTACTTCTAGACCCTTACCCCATTCCTGTTACTTCACATCTGGATCCCTCCCCGTTTAAGCTTATTAAAGGCCCTGGTTGAATTCTAGCCTCACAAACTAGACTTCTAGAAATATTGTAGCCTAACAGGTGTCTCTAGCACTTATTTGTGCATACTGTTCGTTTTGCATTTATTACATTCAGGCTTAAAAAATAGCACATTTGCTTTTTACCTCCTTAAGTGGGTTGTGAATTCCCAGAGAATACTGCATATTTGCACCTGTACCTCACAGGGCCTTGCACGTAGCAAGTGGTCAACTTGTCTGGGAAATCCTCAAAGAGCTCAACGTATGCATATGGTGGAAACATGAAAAACAACAGTTGTTCACATCACATGATAATAATACTGAATGCATGACAGGAATGGTTCAGAGACAACAGAGACAGAAGGATTTAGCCCTAGGATTTCATCTGCCTGGGTTGCCTGCTCGAACCTACCTGACTGGTGTCTATGGGGCATGGGATGAAAGAGGCTTGAGAGAGGAACTGGGTGGTACCCAACAGATCTCTAACTCCTTCAACATCGCGTTTATATTCTTTGACAGGCTCCAATCTCATCTTTTCTTTTGGAAGTAAGGCTTCGTAGCAAGGGGCATAGCCAGAGGGAGGCAGGAACTTAAATTCTCCATGACGTCCACCCATCAGGAAACGTACTCTGTACCATTTGGAAAGACCAGGAAGAGAGAGGTTAAAAAGAGAAATCCCAGCCTCGATAAGAGAACATTCAAGATAAACTACCCGTCCCCCGCCCCCAGCAATTATTTTGTGGGAAAGTGCCTGAACTCCGATTCAGTACAACGAACATCCTGAAGTATGCAATAAAGCATTGGGGAAAACTCTCAGTCTATGATCCTCAGGTGACCCATGTCAGCTAAGTTCTTAAAAAAGTTAATTCATACATAAATATCATTAGACTTTAAAAATAATGTTTTTCCTGGAGTGCCTGAGTGGCTCAGTTGGTTAGGCATCCAACTCTTGATTTCAGCTCAGGTCACGATCTTGCAGTCATGGGTCAGAGCGCTACATAAGGCTCCAAACTGAGCTGAGCATGGAGTCTGCTGAAGATTCTATCTCTTTCTCGCTCTCTCTCTGCTCCTGTCCCCTGCTCATGTACTCTCTAAAATAAATAATCATGTTTTTCTTTACCCTAGTAGACAAATCATTATAAATATTACCAGACTATTGAAAAGAGTAGCAGTGATGAGAAGGACATTATTCTCTGACAAGATCATGTTAAAACTACAGCATGAGGACTTCAAATCTTTTTACTTGAGGGACATCACTCACACATCAATTTTTAAGATGCAGGCAAAAGATGAATACCAGAATATTAAGCACAAATGGTATATATGCCAAGTGATACCCTGCAGAGGCTGCAGTTCCCCTAAATAGCCATACGAGGGCGACTCTGAAGAAGCAACAGCAGGCGGTCATAGCCATAGGCAGCCAAATAGGTATGAAGTGTTTGCGCCCTAGGGTACCAGTGCCTTTCTCAGGGGCACCACCACCCTGCTGGCATCCAGGCCTGACACTCTAGTCCACTCCAGCAGTGCCTACAGAGACCTCCCAGGAGGGGGAGAGACACTTGGGGGCTCACAGTGATGCAGGCACTAAATTTCCAGTATACTGAAGTCTTTCAATATGTTAATTCAGCATCTGGCTGCATTTTAGCCTTATATATGTATAGGTTCAGTTAGGGTTATAGGTACACCCCAAAGCTTTCCCTGCAAGGAGGAGAGGGTGAAAGCGAACTATTTCAAAACGATACTTTGTATTCTCCTAGGTTTGTAAAAAGAAAGAGAGCTTTTGCAGATCAGCTTTAACTTAATGAGAAAATATGACCACAGTTTTAAGTAATTAAAACATGATGGGGCGCCTGGGTGGCTCAGTCGGTTAAGCGGCCGACTTCGGCTCAGGTCATCATCTCGTGGTCCATGAGTTCGAGCCTCGCGTCGGGCTCTGTGCTGACAGCTCAGAGCCTGGAGCCTGTTTCAGATTCTGTGTCGCCCTCTCTCTGACCCTTCCCTGTTCATGCTGTCTCTCCCTGTCTGAAAAATAAATAAAATGTTAAAAAAATAAAAAATAAATAAAACATGAAAAGATATGTAGCCCTGCAGGGTCAACACTAATATCACACAGGAAAAATCAGTATATACACATAGCTTCTGCATACAACCCTCACACCCTCTTCCTTCCATTTAACAACGAGTGATCGAACCCATATGACTTGCTGTTCTTTGCACTGGAGACTCGGCAACGAACAAAGACTACAGTGCCCCTGGTGTCACAGAACAGGGATCCAACTAGAAAAACAGTCCTAATTACTGATTGGGAGATATCGAGGAAGGAATAAAGAGGGCGATGTGAAATAACTCAGGAAAGAGGGGAGGCTCCTAGACTGCAGTCAAGGAAGGCCTCTCTGAGGAAGAAACATGAGTTAACCCTGTGGACTAAAGAGGAGCTAAGGAGTTTAAAATCTGGAAGAGCATTCTAGGCAGAGGCATGACATGTGCCAAGGTCCTGAGGCAGGAAAGAGCTTGGGTGCAGAGCCCAAGGGGCATGAGGTGAGGTGGGAGGGTGCGGTGCTAGATCAGGTAGGGTCTGTGAGTCACGGCAAGAAGATGAGATTGTATGCCAGGCAGGAAGCTTCTGAAAGACTTTAAGAAGAAATACAAGACTCTTCTAGCTGCTGTATGTGGACAGGTTAGCAGACCATTTAGCGAGTATTTGGAGGCACCAGACACCCAACTAGTGATGGTGGGAGGTGAGGATAATCGGTTGAGCCAATGTGATGATGGACAAAATGGAAAGCAAAAGCCAGATCCCATTTTTGTTTTGGAATGAGGACAGTTAGGGACTGCTGAGGGAGTGAGGGCATGTTTGCAGGGGGCTGAGATATGTGGCAAAGGGTTATGACCTAGCAAAGCCCTCACAGCAAGACTCTCCACCAGGCCTCACTTTCTTTAACTAGAATGTTCTGGTAGGGCAGCCTTGCAAGAGAGTCTCAGTGTTGGCTGAGTAATCATGACTGTGGAAATAGCCCAATTATGAAACTGGAAAATAAAACTCTTTCCAAGTGGGAGACATTAAAGTTTTTTTTTCCTTCCCAATACAAACAAATTCTTTATCCAAATAGCATTGTAAACAATGCTGTTTTAAAATTAATTATAGAAATCATAGGACATCTCCCACTTTCCCATTTTCAAGTACTAAACAATGATATAGAATTAGAACCACAATTGTCCCTTGTGGATGTTCCTACATTAAATGTTACGTAACGGAGCATGCTATATGTGTATTAAGAATATGAACGATGACATTAAGACAAAATTGAGTCATTAGCCTGAAATGTTACTAATTTAGTGAACCTTCAGGAAATAATGACTAAGCCTTGAAATTATTGGTTGAGAACTTCCCGATTCAACTGAAACACAGCAGATTGTGTTACTGACATATTGAAACTGTGGGATAGAACTAGAGCTTTTTGAGCAAAAAAGAGAGTGTAGGACATTTTTTTTTTTTTGCCTCCCTCTTCTCCTTGAGCATCCTTCCTGTGAGAAACTGAATGCCCAGGAGCTTGTACAGCAAGGGTATGAGTATTCTTTGTTACTCACTAGTGAATAGATTCCAAGAACAAGTAAATGATCTCCTATGAGGTCTTCTGGCTGGACTTAATTATTCATGAGCTGTCTTGCCAGCTCTGTTTAGTGTTAAAATTTCTCTTACATTTTAAAATCTGCCATCATCTTCTGGATAGAGAGCAAATCAAGAAAGCACAGAGAACATAAGGAAAACCATCATTTCTGGTTTTATATTCTGTTATTAAAAAGAGAATAATTTGGTTATAAATCTTCATCTCATCTCCTCTGATGGCCACAAAAACTGTAAAAGGAAAAATGTACATAACCAGAAATTAGTGTGTACTGTTCACTGAAGCATTTGTCTCCAAACGTCATTTCCAGTGTCATCAGTGGGTGGAAGGAGTGGTCCTGGGTTGCTTCCAAAGACAGACAGAAGCCCTGCTCTCCAGCAGGGACTGGACAAGACCTGTGCCAGGTACACCCGCGGTCTGTGGCTCCTTCCCTCGCTACCCGCAGTGCCTGGGAAGGGCTCCAACAAACGAGCACTAACAGTGGTGGTCCTCCTCATACCTCTCTCCGTGAGATCCAGACTGACCACGTCAAAGGAAATACCCAGAGATAAAATGCAGGCTTGAAAGGGATAATCAAAAGAAATACCTGCAACCCACTTTAATTATCTGAAGATATTAAAATGGGATTCCCCCTCTTAGAGTTTTAGCAGAGGTCCCAAAGGCAGATAAATCAGAGGATGCCAGTATTTTCACATCCTGAAGTGAGATGCTGGATCCACTACGAAGATCCATCCAAAAAGTTATGAAACAAATGCAGCTGTAGTCTACCAGGTGCCTGCACCCTGATAAGAAAGGTAAAGAATTCATTTGGAGAGAACTGTCAGGGAGAAAAGGCAGGGAGTTCTCTCCTATCTGAAGTCAAATGAAGAGTGCTTTAAGAACTATTCAGAAGCTTTCGAGTGTCCCCCTGGAATCTAGTGAGGGACATGTTCGCCCGGTGACAGGCAGAGAGGGAGACAGAGAGTGAGAGAGAGCACGAGCAGGAGAGTGAGCGAGCAATAGTTGATCTCAAGGGAAAGAGCTCCCTTCTGCTCAGGGCGGGGCCAAGGACTGCGTTCCTGGAAGGCCAGACAGACTCCACAAATGAGTCAGCTGTCAGCCATCTCAAAAGGAAGTATGCCCCGAGAGGCAAATGACTGATCAGAGATCAGAAAGGAGGTAAGCAGGGGAGGTGGGAGGCCCCGTGTGCGGGGAGGGAAACATATGTAGAATAGGGCTTGGGGTCAGCCAGAAGGAAGCAGCCAGCACAGGTGGTGAAGCCTGTGTAAAAAGAACTGCAGCGAGATGCTTCGAGATGCTCCAGCCTGAGGCTCCAAGGAGACCACAAAGGCCTCAAACATCAACTGCATACAAATCTGAGTTACCTTCTAGTCAAATAGATGGGATTTTCATATGGCTGAGAAGACTGTTCTTATTCTTAAAAGGGGCAATAAAGGTTACAGAATGGGCAGAAGGGCTTATCCAGGGCCAGAAGTCCAGAGCATGGATGTAGAGGGTAGCAAGAAAACAACAGAGTGACAAATAACTAGTCTATTTCTTTTCATAAATCTGGCATCTGGCGCTGAAGGTTTATCATTTAAATCCTTTTTCCAATTAGGATGTAAATCTCTCTTCTCTAGGTGTTATTCTTCCCTGCTTCTTGGGTTCCACTGCATCTCCCAGCCTCAGAAAATGTTAAATTTAAAAATAAAAAGGTAATTTGAGAATTGAGTTCATTCAGATTCATTCTTCTTGATCCTTGGATTTTTCTCTACATTAATGGATTTTCAAATCAACTTAATTAATCAATTTAATCTCTTCCACTAAAGCACCTGTTATCTTCTGGAATTCTTCCTAGAACTCAGGACATTCCATCAGCTCTTAAGGGCGGTTTTCCTCCTAAAGTGATTAGAGTAAGTGGGTCCTTAGATTCTTCTGCCTCCGAGATGAGCAAAAGCTTCCATAAGAGTCTCCAGGGAGTACTGAGATTTTTGGGAGATGTGGGGGAATTTTTTATTTACTTGACTGATTTTGAAAACAGAGAAAATTGTACTGAAAAACCCCTGCTAGCATTTTCAATTCAGCCTTTTGAGATTTAGACATTGTGGCTTTCCCATTTGCAGAAGGGACCAGACTACCTATTACAAGTTCCCAGATTTGAAAGACGGATCCACAAATAAAAACAACACAGTAAAAATCAAGACACGGCTTTGTTATGCTCCAGAAGGATGACTAGGTTTCCTTATCCACGGCTTACTAGCAAACGTGTGACGTCACTTGAGTCTCTCTTCCTGAATATCTCATTACTCTCATCTGCTAGTGAAGCTCTCCCAGACAGCGGGGAAGGTGTTCCAAAGAAGAAAAGGATACAGGCTGTGGTTAAGAGGACAAAGAATTAATGAGCTTTGGCTGACCTGAATTCAACTCGTAAGTCGTGATTCATAACCGCATCCTCTCCCTAAGACGGGAAAACAATCTGAGTTATGTATGTTCCCACATTCATCTTTCCTTCTGGCCAGTGTTTGATGAAAGCCCAGGGCAAACATCATGTTCTCCACAGAAGTATATTTATCTCAGTAATAATTTCCACAGCATTGACCACAGCAAGCTGGAAATAGCTAAGCTGTTGGTTACCTGAATTTTAGCCAAGTCTGGTGGATACCAACAGAAAACAAACAGCAACCACAAATACCAACCACCTTTGGATATTGTTGCTGTTATAAATTAGCAAGGGCCGGTAACAGAGCTACGTCAGGCCGTTAAAATAGATCTCTGGGAAATTTAACTATGTCTATAAACCATATTCTACTACAGCTATGAACTCATCCATTTTCTGAGAAACAAAAAGTATCACCCAAATCACTATATCACTATACGTTTCACTATACGTCATGGCTTCCGTGTCATGTTCTCCACGTGCTTCACGCCATGATGCAATATTGCAGGGTGAGACTGCCTTTTAATGAGGGCTTGCTGGCATTTAAGTAACTCAACCTTTTGGGTGGTCTCCAAGGTACACATGCCTCATCCTAAATTCTGTCCTATAACAAACTGTGTTGTCACACTAAGGGCCTACTGCATGGATAGTATCCACACACAAACCCCACGGAGAAGAAACCTAAGGAGGCACATTCATAATAGTTAGAAAAGAGAGCACATATGGATTTGTGGATTTTGTTAGTAATTACTCATGCTGCCTTTGACTTCACTGTGGATAAATCTAATTGAAAAAGATTTTTTGCTCTTCAGTGACTGCTTACAGGGACATCTTAATCAGGTGTTATTAACAACATAGTTTGTAACTATACAGATAATTATGGGGTCACAAATTCATGACTGTGACCTCAGTAAAGACCAGTGAATAGGAGGAAATGGGGCTGTAAAAGAGAAATCGAATTTAGAAGCCACACCAAAGTTGAAAATAAACACGAGAGACAATTCTGAATGCTTCTATGACAGGAGAAGGACCTCTTTCTAGAATGGCATAATCTTGTACCCTGCTGGAAGAGACACAATACAACCAAACAAGTATTCTACTTACTATATTGGTGAAAATAGTAATTTCTTTTCAATTGTCATAAATACACACACACATATATTTTATAGGAGAAATAAAGTTTTGTTCTTGCAGTTTTTGAAGTTACACTGTGGGGAGTAGTATGATCCTTCAACATGTAGCACTGCTTTCAGAGGGTCTCAGCATTTCTGTTCTGCCTTCCTCAGCTTGACCACTCACGATGGAACTTGGCACAGGACCGAGGACCAGAGGACTCACTTGCCTGATCAACTGTGTTATTCAACATATTTCAGTGAGATTAACTCATATTTAATTAACTTGGAATTAACATCTTGCTTTCTCTCTTGCTTTCTGCACAGCTGAGTGAAAGCAGTATAGAGAGACTTCTGGGTTTCAGCACCAAATCATAGTTTACCAGTTGATGTAAGAATAAGTACGGGTATACTGATCCTCTTTTCTCACAAATAAAAATCAGTCCATTGGCTACTCTTCAACACAAGACCAGCACTGGGAACGACTGAAGACATCATATAAGGGGCTGTATGTACTTCAGTAAAATGTATTTCCCAAATGTGCAGGCAATTCCATCTCTCCTCAGATCATATTATGTTCTGAGAACCAAAGACAGGAATATGTCAGAGGTGACATTTTCCTGAGAGAAAGGAGGCCTGAAAGACATCAAGTCCCACTCATTAGCTTACCACTAATTCAGGTGCTTTAAGCAAGAGGCTCTCATAGCTAAGGTAACAACTTTTCAAATCAACACATCTGGACCCTTCAGTTTCTTAAATTCTCTTACCAGTTTTGTGCCTTATAAATGGGTTAGACAACTCATTTTTCCTATCCTGGAACTTTGCTTCTCTTTTTCCTGGGCACTCAGAAGGCTGCATGCCCTGCTGACCCAGACAGGAGATGCTAGAAGCATCTTCGACATGTGGATATGGTGGAGTCGCCCATTTCTTTACCTGCCAGCTGCAGTTCTTTGCCAAGAGATTTCAGTTTAAGTCCTCACCAAAAAATAAATAAATAAATAAATAAATAAATAAATAAATAAATAAATTCACACACTTAAATATCCTATCTCATTTCTCTGAAGGAGACTGGATGGTTGAGTTCATAATTAAAAATCATTAGGCAACATACAAGATTGGATGTACTGATCTCTAAACACAAACTACTTAGATACCATTAAGCCGGCACACTAAAAAAGGTCCTTTTCTCCAGAGATCTGACTTCTAGCTAAGCCCTTGTCTCAGATGAGATGCTTGAGAAGTAGGCGTACTTGCCTTGAAAATAAGTGAAACCCAGCGAGTGGGATGTGGTCAAAACCAACAGAGAAGGGAAGGGCAGTGATGCTGGGTGACCAAGGCCATTAGCTACCTAGGCCAGTGTGGTCCTGGGAAGCGACTGCTCAGAGTGATCTTGTTTCTCCGAAGAAGGTACTGAGTCAACAGGTGGATGACCCAAACGCTGTTACATCATATGTAGATTTCTGCTCATTCTTTTTCTTCCTGGGCAATCAAGTGGGGAGGATGCACAGTGGAACATGTGCTGGTTCTCCCCCGACTGCCAGGGGTCTCTGTTCCAATCAGTTCTCTTTGGGCTTACAGTGTCTCTGTCTTGCAATAATGCTCCTGGTTTTCTAAATGCTTCTTATGGATATCAGCGAAGAATGGGATGTTATGCCACGCTTAAAACGGGAGAACTGGAATGAAATTCTAACGGGTATGTCCTCAGCAGACAGAAACACAGATAAAGAACTCACAACTCTAGAATACAGTCCCTGGGGTGGACAGAAGATTCGTTGGCTTGCAACAGTGCTGAGTAGATTTGCAGCCCCAGTAAGGTTTTACTATCATTGTTCTCCTTTTGTTAAAAGAATCCCAAACAATGATAATGCTTAATTTAAATTTATTATATCCATTGACATCAACATGTTTATAAATATGTATATGTACTGTATACGTATCACTATGTGTGCAAACATACATTAGCTTATGTGCATATTGCATATCTATATATGTGTATATATACTATGTGTATTTGCATATCTGTGTCAAATTCCCAAGGTTCAATATCATTTCCAAAGGATAATTGTTTATTTCTAAATTATTTAACTGAAACAGAACTAAAATTTCATCCATTAGAAAAATATATCAACATGTCTTGCTTTATCAGTCTACCTGAGGTGCTGAGGACTATCACAGTGCTATCACTTTGGAAATCCATCCCTCAGATGCCCGCAGCTCTGAGATGGCATCTTTGTGGTCCAAGCTCTAAGTGCCTGCTCTCTACAACGCCCCTCCTTTTATGGCCCTTTCCAAGGGCTTCAATGGAAACCAGTTTGATTCTAACTGTGTTGATTCTAGTTTTCCACTCATTCTATTGTAATCTCTTTAATAAGCAGGGATCGAGAATGATTAAGAAAATCTTGGGGAAGAAGAGTCACAATGGGGTCTTGTCTTGACATTAAATTAATGGGGTCTGTCTTGTCTTGACATTAAAATATATTGTCAGACTAAAATAATTAATACAGCATCCAACTGGTATAAGGAAAGGGGCAGAGCAACAAACACACTAGTTAGACATAGTATGTAGAAAACAACTTGTACAGTATAAATCCAATTTAGTGTAAAAATATTCGGATGTATGAATAAAAAGGTAATAGGGTTGTCTCCAGGTTGTGCAATTTTGGGTTCTTGGTTATTTCCTTGATGTACATTATTTTTGTAAAAGGGAAAAACAAAGAAACGACAGGAAAACAAAGCTAAGTGTGAAAATGTAAATCGTCAACTGGGAAAAAAGATTTGAAACCAATAAGGCAGTATTTTAAATAGTCTTAACATACAAAACATTGAAATTCATACCAGATAGGCAAAGAACATAAAAAATACTGGGTTGAAATACTATCTAAGAACAGTAAGCATTAAAAATGCTTAACCACACAAGTAATCAAATAGAAAATTAAAACTAAGTTACAATTTTCTCAAATTAGCAAAGATTAAAAATCACCCATAACAGTAAAAGTTAATGAAGACTCAATCAGTTGGGCATTCCCATATGTTGCTTTAAATGATACTACAAGGCCCAAATCCTTTATCTGAAATCTGGAGTTGTGTTTCAGACTTCATAATTCTTTAGATTTTAAAGAAAGTATACATATTATGTATTAAATACAACCTCTAGACAGGTGAGGGGCTGTACCCCTTAATCAAACACATTAATATTTCTGCAGTTAAGCTTGTAAATATTCAAAAGAAGAGGAATAAATGAAAGATTAAAAGCAACCTCATTTCTGTTGATGACAGTTTTGACAACAAAATGAGTTTAGGTCAGACTCTGTGGTGAAATGAGTTATGAAAAAAATTCATGGGTTTCAGAACTTTTGAGATTCCAAAATTGTTGATAATTATTTCTGAACTGTTCCATACAATCTTCCTGAAAATCTACTTGGCTATGTGATTATACATTTATTATTTTTTAATGTTTATTTTTGAGAGAGACAGAGTATGAGTGGGGTAGGGGCAGAGAGAGAGGGAGACACAGAATCCAAAGTAGGGTCTAGGTTCTGAGCTGACAGCAGGGAGCCTGATGCCAGGCCTGAACTCATGAGCCGTGAGATCATGACCTGAGCCGAAGTTAGACGCTTAATTGACTGAGCCACCCAGGCACCCCTACAAATTTAGACTTTAAAAACTTCATAGCTTTTGACCTACTTCTAGGAAGAACTTAACAGATATGCAGACAAAAGAGTTATGCTCAAGGATGTCCACCATAATTTTATTTATAAAGATAAAAATGGAATTAGCACAAAAGTCTAACAATAAAGTAATGGCTATATTATGGGACAACCAAATAAAAGGATATTATATGGCTATAAAAATTGTTTTTGAGGAGGATACTTAAGGAGTCAGGAAAAGGCTCATTATGTATGGCTGAATGGAAAATAATGAAGACATAAAACTTCATATTGACTGTGATGTCAATTAACAAAGCCTCATGGGGTGCCTGGGTGACGCAGTCAGTTGAGCTTCCAGCTCTTGATTTTGGCTCAGGTAACAATCCCAAAGTTGTGGGATCAAGCCCCACGTTGGGCTCCGTGCTGAGCATGTAGCATGCTTAAGAGTCTCTCTCTGCCCCTCTCTCCTGCTCACGTTCTCTCTCAAAAAAAAAAAAAAAAAAAGAAAAGAAAAGAAAAAAAAAAAGCTCCCAAAATGTGTAGAATAAAAGACTTGAAACTAATAGCAGAGATTATAGTTACACGTTGGGATTGTGACGTTGTTTTATCTAGAACTATATCTTATAAATTTTTAATAATGAGGATGTAATTTTTAAAACAATTATTAAAACAAGGATCTACCTAAGATTGATGTTATTCGTCTTCTTATTTGAAGACATTACAAAACCCTTGGTGGTAGGTACGTATTCAATGACTATCTACGGAGTCAGTGATTCTGGATTGCTCTCCTGCTTTCACCATCATTTTGGCGGGGGAGGGGGAGCAGGGGGGCAGTCTGGTTTATGGTGTGGAAGTCGTGAGGGACACTCCCTTGCTCCCTGGCTCACACGAGTGGTGGGGAGGTGGGCTAACAGCCACTCCCCATGAAATCACAGCCATCACTTACTTGACACCTGCTGAGAAGCTCACCACAGGAAAGAAGAGCCCATCTGTGTTGAAGTTCTCAAACATCCCCTGCACAGGCTGCCCGTTGATGCGGAAAGAGATGCTGGGCACCCCGAGGTCGAGGCAACAGCTTACCACGTCGTCTGATCTCAGGAGGTGCTGGTTGATGGAGGCCACGGCTCTGGGTATGCGGCCTGGTGAGCAAAGAACAAGAAGGCGTTGTGGGACTCTAGAGAAGGCTCTCACAGTGGGAGGTGGGGAGGTATAATGGCACACAGGAGGTCTGGATATGCTCCTGCATTTGCAATTCAACTTGGCTTTCCCAGTGTGAGGGGAGCAGTGAGAAATGATTTCCGGAGCTTGTGAGTGGGCAGCCCAAAACGAGAGGAGTCTCAGAGGAAACTCAAACTGCCAGGAATGAGAACAAACATGAATTCAACCCCCTCAGTGTGTGTTCAGATTCTGGCCCGGTGTCTGAATTAACGAACAGATTGCTTTGCTGGTTGTGGGTCCTGCAGTGTGAGTGCGCGTGTGTGCGTGGGTTTACTCTCAGATGCCCAAAGATCTCACCCTCTTCCATTTCCTGTAAAAGATATGGCCACTCTGGCACTGGACGCAGGAGCCATCAAAGTGAGTAACAGCAAGGTCATCCAGCCATTAAACTATGCGGCATAGTTTACTTGTTTTAAAGAATTCTAGTAGTTCATATAAGCAGTGAAACAGAGGGTCAGTTGTACACTGTGTTGATGACTTTTGTCATTACTGTATATCTCTTTAATAGGATGATTTATCATTGCCTGACCTAACTTACAGTCATGAGAAAATCACCTCTCGGGATTTTCGTGTCACACCATCTCATTCTGGAAGTTCTAAAAGTAAATTATCCTAACTCCCTCACCCATCTCCCTACCACGGTTACAATTCTATTGGCAAGAGAACAATGAAGAGGCAGAACTTAGGTATTAAAATGGACTTTCAGGCAACAAAAATTATAAAAATGTATCTTATTTTTTGATGACAGAGGTAATACATATTCATTATAAATGTTCATTGTATACAAAAATATAAACAAAGAAAAAAATTTAACTCAATAAAAAATAAAAAATGCTTCCACTTTCACACACACATACACACTTTTCATCCAAACTAGGATTCTGTGGGTTTTGTGACTTTTTCTCTACCTATCGTATTGTAAATATTTGATTGTACAATGGAATATTCACTAGAAACTGCATTTTAATGGCTTCATCATATGCCATAAGGTAATTAAAAACCCCCTTATGATGGGTACGTGAGTTGTTTATAAATTTTGTATGCACATCTATGCTATATAATCTTTCTAATCTCAGCTATGAATTATTTAATGTTTCCAGTGGTTAATGCTATTCTAGTAGGTTCTAAATTAAGTGGTGGATTTTATTTTTTTTCAACGTTTTTTATTTATTTTTGGGACAGAGAGAGACAGAGCATGAACGGGGGAGGGGCAGAGAAAGAGAGAGACACAGAATCGGAAACAGGCTCCAGGTTCCGAGCCATCAACCCAGAGCCTGACGCGTGGCTCGAACTCCCGGACCGCGAGATCGTGACCTGGCTGAAGTCGGACGCCCAACCGACTGCGCCACCCAGGCGCCCCAAGTGGTGGATTTTAAAATAGCGAGGGCACCTGGGTGCCTCAGTTGGTTAAGCGGCCAACTTTGGTTCAGGTCATGATCTCAGCTTTTGAGTTTGAGTCCCGCGTCGGGCCCTGTGCTGACAGCTCAGAGCCTGGAGCCTGTTTTGGATTCTCTCTCTCTCTCTCTCTCTCTCTCTCTCTCTGCCCCTCCCCAGCTGTCTCTGTCTCTCTCAAAAATAAATAAACATTAAAAAAATTTTTTTTAAATAGTGAAACTACTACACTATCCTTAATTAAAAAAATATATTAAGTATCCTCTTCTGGTTATCGTGGGCAACTGACAAAACCATATTGTATTTCCCCCCACCCTTGTACAAACGTGAACGAGGCTCTACGTGGTACCAGACACCGGGCTGGGGATCAAGGACTGAAGACCCAGTTCCTGCTCCTAATAAATCCATAATCTGGTGGGAAATAAACATTCAAATAAAGAATTACCATTCAGTCTAGTTAATGGAATGAAGGTGTACACAAGGTGATGCTTCTAAGACACAGGAAGGTGCCAAATCAGCCCGGGAGCATGGGACAAGAGTCAAAGATCCACTATATAAGAAAGACTACTTCTTATAGAAGAATAGTTTATACAGAAGGAGGGAGGAGACCTACCTGTGTGAGGCAGGTGTGGGGACGGATAGGAGCTTGGGGAGTAGATGCAGAACACAGCCGGACTGGACACACAACTTGGACTGTTTGCACCACACCAGGTGCAATGACACAAAATAACGTACGCAAGGCACATAAGCCTGGGACAGCGCCAGACTCGGTTTTTGTAACCTTGCTTCATTCCTGAGAATGAGGAACACGTTCCTTTAAAACACAGCAATCTAAGCCAAATTCTAAGACTGCAGAGGTTTGACACCTTTCCAATTTCTCTGAGGAGACCGAGGGCCCTTGGTTCCTTTTATGGAGTTGAGGTATCCCAGGCCCCAATTATCTTTTCTCCCTTATCATAATCAAGTCTGTTATGAAAGGAATCTATGATATTAAAACTCAGCCAATCTTGCTACAACGGTCTCATTCTCAGTATTTCTTATTTTCCCATTAAAAACCAATCTTTTCTGCTTCAGTTGTTTCTTTCTCCTTTAGTTTAACTTCTGGATAATATCACTGTAGTCATTTGAAAAAAAAATCCCAAGAGATTTCTGTGAATTTGGGAAAACCAAGAAGCCACTGAAACGCTCGGTTGGTCAACTAGCTTTATTTTTTTCAATGTTTATTTTTGAGAGAGACAGAGACAGAGCGTGAGTGGGGTAGGGTGTACAGAGAGAGAGACAGACAGACAGACAGATATGGAATCTGAATCAGGCTGCAGTCTCCGAGCTGACCGCACAGAGCCCGACACAGGGCTTGAACACATGAACCACGAGATCATGACCTGAGCCAAAGTCGGACGCCCAACCAACTGAGCCACCCAGGCGCCCCGGTCAACTAACTTTCAAGGTATTCAGATCCTTGCTGGCTAAAAATACAAATGAGAAGGTCCTTTACTGTTCTGAGACTCACATAAACTAGGACAAACTGACAGTGTTGAATTGTGATGCCAGCGCCCTCTCGTCCTAGCTGCTCAAAGTGCACTGTTGGCTTCCCTGCCGGCCAGAACCTCGGCCAGTAAAGACAGAGAGCAGCTTTCACGAGGGATACTCTTCATCTACAGCAGTGCTTTGATGCCATCGGAAGCTGAGTTCCAAGCTTTATTTAGCCCTTAAGATGCCATAGTTGCCAAGTGCCTTCCCGAAGAATGGCAGCCGAGAGCATTTCTCCTGTCTAGTTCCCTCCATTGGTGGAAAACAACAACCAGGATGAGCAATTATACCCTTGTGGTAAACACCACTGCCTTTTACAAAACTCCTTTATTCTAAAAGAATGGGCACCGAGTAGAAGATCATCAGTAGGCCAAGTGAAATCATGGTTTGAGCCTATTTTTAAAACATATGCAGAATACAGAGTTGGGACTGATACTATCCAGAAACTAAAGGGAGACAGTGGATAATTACGGGATAGGAAGCTTGTACTTAGTGATTACTTAGAGCAATGGTTTGGGAAGTCTATTGGAATAAAAAAAACCCATTTCATATAATGTTCATGTTGTAAAATATCATCTGATAAGGTATATGTAGTTTTAATATGGGAGCAGCGTGAAGGTTCTCACACTAGAAAACAAGGGAATTGTGCAATGGCTTTTACACACTGTTTTATAAATCTGTTCTCATCTACAAGAAGAAATCTCTAGCCCCGTGAGGGCTTTCCAGGCTCCAAATGATTCAGAAGGGTCCTGTACCCCACATTTAAACAACATACTTGTCCTTTAAATTGCTCTGTAGTGAGGTGGCATTGTGGCAGGGAGCAGAAGTGGATCACAGAGGGCTGAGTTCAATACCAAGTCTTTGTCTGTTACCTGAAGCTGGGCATGTAATTTTACCAGAAAATCAGATTCCACCTCTATAAAATGGGTACCGTGTTGCCCACACTATTGTTGTTAAGAGTTGTTTGTAAGGTACCGTTAATTATTCCCGGGACTTCAATGAAACAAATGACTGATGTCCTGTATGCCACTCAAAAGGTTTAGCATGTAGCAATAACTGGGCATTTCTAGAACCAGACTCTCTGGGCTAGAGTCCTGGCTCTGTCACTTACTATGTGACCTTGGGCAAATCACTTACCTTTGTCAACTCAAGTTTCTTCATCTGTCAAGTGAAAATAGCGTCATGAGGTTGTTTGAGTTTTGGATGAATTATTCCCTAAAGAGGGATTGATTAGAAGCGTGCCTGACACATCATAACCCACAGTAAGTACTATTATTGCTTTTGTTTCTGAAGCTCTAGAAACTTTAATTACTAGGCTAACAGTAGAGAAGAATGCCAGAACGCTGTAGGAATGTCTTTGGTATTATGATGAAAAAATAACACTATGGAGAATCATGGCATTGAGGGCGGAGTCCAGAAAGAGACTCGAAAAGTCACTGAATTGAGTTAATAAAAAGGAGTAAGACCCTTTTGTGAAGAGAATGCTCAAAAATAGTCACTTTCAAGTATGTTTCACGTATGTGACCCTTTAGAACAACCAACAGAAGGGCTAGTCCGTAGAAAGGAAAGCAAAGGAGTTACAAAGTCTAAGTCTCTATAATCCTAGCCACAGCCCACCCAAACAGGCTGGGGAGTCCTGTAACCTCTCTTTGTCTGAATAAACTGCCCCTGGCTCAGAGGCCTGGGCCTACCTTAAGGTCCCGGGAAGATCAGAAAGGCCATTCCAAAGCAGCATTGTAAGATAAAGGAAAATCTCACTTTGTCATAGGCTGCACATCTTCAAATTGACCCAAGGACACATTCCTGCAGGATTTAGCCTCTTCTGATGAGTAATGTAGGCAACTGATCAGCATTTCCACTGCCCCAGGCACTGCAGAATTTGGCACTATCACGCAAACACAAACACTCTGGCATTCGGAAGGAGAGAGGATCCAAACACGTAGAAATGCTGGTGTTCTTTAGCCACTCCTTGGGCCCTCTTCACAGAGCAGCAGCAGGGCTGGAAGGGTCTGAGTCACAGTGGGGTGTGCCTCCACAGCTCAGTGCTGGGACTCCTCTCAGGAGGGAGACAGGTAAAGACCCTCTCATACAAATGTGATTGTTGAGCTAAATGATTTAAAAGTTTAAAAAGCCAGACATCATAATAAATCAGGAAATGCAATTTTACCCCATTCATTTCCTGCATCACTTATCACTCAGGAAGGTAGATTCCTCTGCTTATTCCAACTGCACAAGGGGAAAAGGTATTAAAAGGGAAACGTAGACAGATTTCTTTCTGTGAAACCGTCCCCCCAGCCAGGAACATACTACAGGAAGCTCTGAGTCGAATTCATCCCAATGGCAGCCCCAAAAGGCTACATGAAGGCTATGTCAGCAGAGGGAAAGCAATGCCAGGACCAGAAAAGAACCCATCCTCGGAAAGGAAACTCCCAGTGGCTAAGCTGACTCAGGAGCCTGTTAGGAGGGTTAAGATGGGGGACAGATCTACAGCTGATGCTTGAAAGTGGCTTCACAGACTTTGGTGGCTAGAAAGACCCATGAAGACTGCTTTTTCCTTACATAGAGAAAAAGCTCATTCATCATCCCAGGAGGTCACCTGAAACTTCCCTTCCTGTGGTGCCTGGCTTGAGCGTCCGACTTCGGCTCAGGTCGTGATCTCACGGTTTGTGAGCTCAAGCCCCATATCAGGCTCTGCGCTGACAGCTCGGAGCCTGGAGCCTGCTTTGGATTCCGTGTCTCCCTCACTCTCTCTTTGCACCCCCTCCCCCCGTCCCCGATGTGCACTCTCTCAAAAATAGACGTTAAAAACAAAAAAAAGAAACATCCTTTCCCATTCAGCATGGGACTCAGGTAGTTCCCCTGAGGATGGGCTGCTCTCCTGGTCTCCAGTGAGGTACCCACAACTCTGGACATGGTCTTTATGATTACAGTGGACCCCACAGACAATGAGGGATGGGAAATCGTATTTACTGGGTAGCTAATGTGTCATGAACTTCATGTTCCTTACCTCATTGAAATTTCATAAGAGCCTATATATCTTCATTTTATCTGAGGAAACCAAGTCTCTGAGCCCAGAATAAAAAAAAAAATCAGTAAACAGAAGCACTGGGATTCAAACCCAGGCACAACTCCAAAGCCATGCTGTTTCTTCTTGACGCTTTCCAGCGACTACATGTTAGGGGCACTATAATTCCTACCAATAACAACAGTATCTACTGTGCTTTATTTATTTAAAAAAAATTTTTTTTAACGTTTATTTATTTTTGAGACACAGACAGAGCATGAACGGGGGAGGGTCAGAGAGAGAGGGAGACACAGAATCTGAAACAGGCTCCAGGCTCTGAGCTGGCAGCACAGAGCCCGACACGGGGCTCGAACTCATGGACCGCGAGATCATGACCTGAGCCGAAGTCGGCCGCTTAACCGACTGAGCCACCCAGGTGCCCCTCCACTGTGCTTTAATAAGTACATTAAAGATCAGTTCGAGGCAGTAGCTTAGTTCATACATACAGATGAGTTTAAAGTTAATGGACGTGGGCATTTATATCTCAAGGAAAAGGAGAAAACTTGTCAGGAGGAGTTCCCAGTAGGTCTCCCTAGCCACCTTCCCTTACATCCTGCAGTAAGTTGGAGTATTGTTTCCATTTCATTTCTTCATCCAACAATTATCCTTTCATCAGATAGTCCGAGATACAGTGGTGTCCTGGTGGGAGTCATTAACAGAAACCTTATTTCTTCAACTGGAACACATGTTGGCATATTTACCCGCAGTGCCTTCTGCCAGATATATGTTCCCTGTGTGCTGGCTGGGGAATTCGAAATGACGCCAGACCCAAGGAAGCTTTGTGTTTTAATGAGCACGAGATGTGTCAATCTTGTTGACACTGGTCTCTCCACATCTCATCAGATGCTGAGGACTGAGGGGGTGAGGTTCTCTGAATGTACCTATACGGCATTGTATTACTAAGTGTGGGTCATGTTCAGAGAGCCACAATCAGCTCTTGAAACGCGGAGTCCCAAGTCCCTTTCCCCTGTCATCTATCACCAATCAGAAGGGCCACTGCTCGTGATGACTGGTGTGGGCTCGGCGCATCTGGCTTCCCACTCTTCTGCTGAGAAAGGACAAGAGGGATGACGAGCATGTGGCATGCTCCGGGAATGGTACACAATTAGATGGATGTTTGAGTTCTGAAATGCAAATGGCAACCTTTCCCGGATGCCCTGGCTTCTCTGTCTCTTGACTCATCGATGTATTCATTCCGCAAATTTTATGGAGGGATCCACTAAGTGCCCCACACAGTACTACAAAATCTGGGAAGGACTGAGTAACACTTTTCCTTTGAGCACGGTTAGTTTCTCTTTGGAACAAGGGTCCAGTTTGCCTCATCCAACAGTCTAGGTGTCCTCCGGATTTCCTTAACCAGTCCCCACGCAGAGTTCCCTTCAGGTGTAACCTGGGATGCAGGTGTAGCTTGGGTGATGGTGACGAGATGTCAGGAGAGGAGCAGCTATCAGCAGGCAGTAGGGGAATGATGTTGTCAAGCCAATCCCACTCATGCCCCCTCACAGATTCCACCCTACCAAACTCAGGAGATGTAGATGTGGGTAAGAATAAGAACTCTTTATTTTTCACTCACTTCCTCGGAGGCAGCTTTCTGAGCACTTCATGACATGTGAGGCTAACCCACATCACAACCACAGTCTGTATAGCCACGGACACAGTGGCTCCGTGACCCAAGAAGGGAAGATGCACGGTCACTCCCCATGAAGATGGCACTGGCGAAGGGAAGTTGGGAGGATAAGAGAACGACAGGACAGGGCTTTCACGTCACTATCACCCATCATTCGGCCATTTTTCACCTGCCTTTGTCTGCAACACACTGTCCCCTGGGACTCACAAAACACAGATTTTTTTTTTTTCTTCCCACAAATGATCCAGGATACATTTATCAATAAGTAAGCGGACACCATTCCTAAAAGTTTTTAAATGTTTATACTGAATGTACAACAGCACAAAAAATTAAAAAACCAACCCATGCCAACCCGCTGAAAATACATACCAACTGTAAGATATGGAATCAGAGCCCCAGGTGACGGTTTTGGCCCGAAAGTGGAGGGAAAAATGAAAATGTGATAGGTTACATAGTTCCCAGTTACAAAAGAAAATGTATAGGTATGTATTGTAGATACAAGCTTCTCCGTAGTACTGGATTTGGGGAAGAATGCGTGTCATCGTTTCTTACGTAAGAGACATGCTTACATAAGGGATTTCTATAAGGGACACAGTGACTCCAAATACAGTCTCACAAAAGATACAGGTACGATGTGCTGTGGACAACAGAAAGAAGAGGTAAAGCTCTAGTTCTGGGGGAAAGCCTAAAAGTTAGCCTTGCATTTTCGTCTAGGCAGAAGCTAACCCATTCCTGCGGGCACAGGCCACGGATATGCTTGGGGAAAGGATCAGTGGAGTTTTAAAAAGGAAGTTGCACTTTTTTTTTTTTTTTAAGCGATTGGCATTTAGGGTGTGCCCGGCACTGATCCAGGCATTCTGTAAAGTGTATCATGAAGCAACATGTTGCACTGACATAATGATGGACTTGTAGTCAGATCTGGATCCCTCTCAGCATGACTGTAAATAAACTACTTAAACATCTTTGTGGTGGTTCCACATGCGTCACATGAGGCCAATATTATGAACACTGGGGCGCCTGGGCGGCTCAGTTGGTTAAGCATCCAACTTCAGCTCAGATCATGATCTCACGGTTCGTGAATTCGAGCCCTGCATCAGGCCCTGTGCTGACAGCTCAGAGCCTGGAGCCGGCTTTGGATTCTGTGTCTCCCTCTCTCTGTCCCTTCCCTGCTCGCTCGCTCTGTCTCAAAAATAAGTACACGTTAAAAACAATACTATCTACATTAAGGGGTCATTATATAAATAAAGTGAGGGGAAAAATGTACAAAAGGTATGTAAGCTCACTGTCCAGTAAACAAACGCTGAGTCTCTTTCCCTGTTTGACTATATAACCCTTAACATCCTAGGCAATAGTGATGCTACAGGTACAGTCACTGAGCTTGGGAACCGTTAACTGAGCCACACTAGATCACGCAGCTGCAAATAAGTGCCGGAGTCATGGTGGCAAAGCAGGACAGTCTCATTTCAGATCTGATGTGCTTTCCACTTAACCCTCTAATTAGCTGAGACTTTAGAGTCTGCATCCTTTTGACAGAAAGTGACCACCGAAGCTTGAACAATTCAAGCCTCGATCATCTCCAGCAAGGGAAAAGGGGCCAAAGCTCTGGCAAGGTACTCACCTGACCAAAGGTGAAGGCCATCAAAGCCATAGGAATACAGGTCGTCTCCAACACCATTGCCTCCCCATCCTTCTCCACCTCCAGGGTACGGAGCATAGCCTGAGGAAGAGGCCCAGCCCACCCGTAGGTGTGTGGGCTCAGCTGTTAGGAAGGGGTCCACTTGGTCTATGATCAGTTCGAAGTACCACTTCTTGTACTGTGCTGAGCCCTCAGCAACTCCCAGGAAGATGTTTGGCCGAATGCTGAAATTGAACACGGGACAGGTGGCAGCTACAGACTTGGAAGCACGGAGATAAACAACAGCAAGCAGGTTGAACTGGGCCACAGGACGCACTGTCAACTGAAGGCAAGAGCACTTTTGTGTTTTTCATAGGATTCTAAAATAGGAAACGCTTAGAGACTCTAACACTTGATCGAGTTCTCAGTGGGAGGTGTCAGGACAATGTTAATTCTATTTAAAAATATAAAGAACGTCTCCTTGTTCCATTCAAGGCAAGCAGCATTTACTGAGTGCCGACCATGGGTAAAAGATGCTGAAAACGTCATAGAAATGCATAACCATAAATCCTTGTGTCTTTCTGTAAGTGGAAGAAGGAACTTAATCAAGTTCCATCTCCTGGGAAATTGGTTCAAGCTCCCCCTATTCCCACAGTGGCAGCTTTGTCACCTAAGCATAACCAGTAACAGTGGCCTCTTGAAAGCATTAAGAAACCTCTATTTGAAATAAGCCAGACCAGGGGCACCTGCGTGGCGCAGTTGGCTGAGCATCTGACTCTGGTTTTGGCTCAGGTCATGATCTCACGGTTTGTGGGATCAAGCCCCGCATCGGGCTCTGCGCTGAGCAAGGAGCCTACTTAAGATACTCTCCCTCTCTCTCTCTGCCCCTCCCCCACTCGTGTTCCTTTTCTTTCCCTCTCTAAAGCAAGCAAGCAAGACAAACAAAGAAAATGACATGGAACTACTTACAGGTGGAATCTAAAAAAAAAACAAAAGTCAAACTTCTTGAGAGCAGAAAAGCAGTTGCCAGGGGCAGAGGTAGGGGGTGGCAAAAACAGAGGTTAGAAAAAAGGTACAAACTTTCACTTATAAGATGCATATCGTAGGAGGATACAACGTGTAACATTGTAGCTACAGTTGGTAACACTGTATTGCATAACTGAAATGTGCCAAGACAGAAGAACTTAAGGGCTCTCTCACACACAAAAAGGATAAATATGTGAGGTGGCAGATGTGTTACTCAATCTGATGGGACAAATCCTTTCACAATGTATATCAAACCATCATATTCCATACTTTAAATATCCTTTAACTGTTTGTCAATTATACTTCCATGAATAAAGCTGAAAAAATTCAATTGAAGACAGCAGAAAAAGGGAGAAGGGAAGAGAAGCCACTCTTAGCCAACTTTGATAAGGGCTGGAGGACTTAATGTATCCAGAAAGATGGTTAAAAGCTTGGGACAAACCATTTAGAGTTTTCCTAGTTGGAGTGCTATTCTTAAATATCCACTGTTCTGGGCTGGATCTGCATCCCATTTTGGGTGGGCCAGGAAAAACCAGGTTGGTACCAAAAGAAACTGTGTGGATGGCTCAGTTCTGCTCTATGCACCACAGTTCTTTCCTCACCTTGTAGATTAGGGAGTGGGCCTGGGTAGAATATAGCTCAGTAACTTAGGCCTGCCTAATGTAAGTCCCATGAGTTCACATGACTCACATGTGGCTGCACATGTGGATCAGCAGGCTAGGATTCTGTGTGAGCCCATGCTCTTCATCGTGGCCTTCACAGATAACCTCGAATGCCATGTGCCAGAGGATGCAAGAAACCATAGTATCAACATGGGGCATCCATTCTATTACAAGACTTTGAGGGGCACCTGGGTGACTCAGTCAGTTGTGCATCTGACTTGGGCTCAGGTTTGATCTTGTGGTTTGTGAGCCCCACATCAGGCTGGCTGCTGTCAGCCTGTCAGGGCAGAGCTGGCTTCGGAACCTCTGTCCCCCTTCTCTCTGCCCCTCCCCTGCTTGCACTCTCCCAAAAATAAACATAAAATTAAATAAAAGAAAGAAAATAAAAAAAAAAAATAAAAGCAGGACCAACGCAATAGTGCTAGAAGTATCCAGGAGCTGAGCTAGGTTAAAAAAAAAAAAGATTAAAAAAAATAAAAGGTGGTATATTAAAATAAAAGTGAGGGGGTGCCTGGGTGGCTCGGTCGGTTAAGCGTCCGACTTCGGCTCAGGTCATGATCTCACGGTCTGTGAGTTTGAGCCCCGCGTTGGGCTCTGTGCGGACAGCTCAGGGCCTGGAGCCTGTTTCAGATTCTGTGTCTCCCTCTCTCCCTGCTCCTCCCCTGTTCATGCCCTGTCTCTGTCTCAAAAATAAATAAACGTTAAAAAAAATTAAAAAAAAAAAGTGAGTACGTTATGAAGAAGGTACAAGATCTGTACTTAACTGTAACATGAAACATGGTAGACCACTTCGGGTTAAATGCTCTGGCCCTCAGGTGGAACACATACTCTCCACTGTAGGCTACTTCAGGGGAAACGTTTAAAACCCTGTGAAAAGGGCTGGTGTACAGGGCCCTGAAAAAGCACACATCTGCCCAGTCTCATCTTATGTACCCACTTCGCCATGGAAACCATGGGGACGCAGCCCTGGAGTTCAGATCAGCCCTCTTCCTTTCTTGTCTGGAAACAAGATGGACACTGTGGAATGATGATAGTGGCCTCACCTTGTCACGTCGTTAATCAGCCGCGTCTGCAGGAGCAGGTTTCTCCGGGGCAGCAAGTTGTCACAAATCAGATTCTGGTTGGCTCTCACGGCGACCCCATTGCAGAGACAGAGGGAGCACAGCACATCCAGAACCTGCAGCAGGACACAACCCACAAAGCCTTAGGACCACCTGGAGGGCACAGTGGGCAGGACCTGATTGCCAAGACATAGGAAGGAAGCGGGCCTTGTGAAGTGGCGAGGGGAGGCTGGTGGCAGGTGGGGGGACCTATTCAGAGTCAAGGCCACCACACCTTCCTCACCAGGAAAATCAGTGAGCAATGCTGGAGCCTGCTGCCCCTGGGGGACATGAAGCTGGGTTCCTTCTAGCCCCTTTGCCCTCACCTCAGGCCCCTTCCCTCTCAACTATGCATGTGACCTGTGATCACTGTTCTGTGAAAACAGGTGGGAGTATGGACTGTGAAGACAGACTGTCTGGGTTAATATCCCAGCCATGGCAGGACTAGGGTCAGATGAGGCATCTGGAGCACAAAATCCAGGCCTGACACCCTCTTGGGAGTCGTGCATGAATGGGGCATGGACCCAGAAGGACCTGGAAGGTCCTTCATTGGCATTGAGGCTAAGTTTATGCTCCTGCCCAGCCTTGGAAACCCCCTGCACTATGATCAGTAGGGACTCATAGCTGTTCATGAAAGGTGCTGTTAAAGAGAAAGCCACAGGCCCCAAATGGCATCACTTGGGTTAAGGCCCCAAGTCAGTAAGCCAAGACTTAATACCTAATCTAATTGTAGTTTCAAACCCCTAGGAATGTAACCTTTAACCAGTCAGCACGGGGATTTCCCGGTCAGCAATAGGAAATTGACTGATAGACCCCTTCTGTTCCCAAAAGGAGGGTGACCTTGCCTAAAACAATGGATTCTTTGCTAGTAATTTCCTTTTCCCCCCACTTCCTCTCTTCCTTTCAAAGACTTTCCTTTCCTGCAGCCCTTTGGAGCTCCCCTCTACTGCTAGATGGGTTGCTGCCTGATTCATGAATCGATTAACAAAGCTAATCAGGTCTTTAAAATCTCCTTGAATTTTTGTTATCTAACAGCACTCAGCTTTCCATTTGACCAAGGTCCCTCACAGGCAGCAGGCTTGGGGAACCTCACATAGGTCAGTAGAGAACACAGTAGGGCATATTCCAGTTCCTGGGTCTCCTGCTGTGATATCCTCAAAGTTCGTTAAGAGACACTTCTATTCCTACTAATGGTATTCAACAACCTTTCACCCGCTCTCATTCTCTCCTAGAGTGAGAGCAAACCTTCCAGAGCCCAAGTGTTCCCTGAACCTATGAGACCAGCCACCAAGCCACCTCTGCACCTCTTCATTTTCCAGCTGCGTGGGAAGTGGGAACCCAGCCCCCGGCTTCCTAGCCACAGTCTCCTTGTGCCGCATCCTCTCTCATTCAGATTTTGTGTGCCTAGATCGACAGAGGAAACTGTTCTGGGCCAGGCACTGCTCTCCCCTGTCTCCCCTACAGGGAGGTGTGTGCAAACGGCAGTTGATAAATAATAACCGACAAGATTGTGGCAGCCACATTTCAGTCTTTCAAAGTGGCCACGAAGACTCGATGCTTAGTGGGGTTGGATGAATTCAGGTTGTTGGCATTAGTATCCATAATTCTCACAAACCAATTTTCTACCTGACTCCCTGAATGTCAATTTCGTTCCAGATAAATACAAAGCACATTTATGGGACAAGCAGAAAAGAATCCCAAAGGCAGTTTAATGGAGAACTCTTACCATTCCCACTCTGTGAAACATATCAACTGTGGAACTGGAAATCCAGGGGATAATTTCTCATTCTAAGGAAAGAGCCATAGATGGCCAGGAAATTAAATACTTATCATCCAGCCTATCAGACATTTTCATCGGTTTTGCCTTCGAGTGACGGCTGCGGGAGCCTTGCTGTCATAGCTAGAGGGACAGCAGAGCTTAATTCACATCCAGCAGGAAGAGCAAGGAGAAAAAAGGCTCTGTGAGAAGGACCTGCCTAATATAATGTCTCACTTATAAATAAACAATGCCAGAAAGCAACGGGGCTGACTTGTTTAGGCTTTGTTTTAGCAGGCCTTTCTTGGGGTAAAACAGGGCAACGTGGCCAGACTGCCTATATGAGAAGGTTTAAGTGGGTTCCTGTCAAGGTGACGGGAACGTAGACAACAAGGCCAGCCCACCACAGGGGACCCACAAGTATTGTGCCTGGGGGTCATCTGTACTTAGGGAGAGGGAGTATTTTCGTGGCCTCTGAGAAATGTGGCTAGATGTGGCAGGCACGGACGAGCAGTCACCAAGCTCCAATTCCTTCTACTCCACAGCCCACAGAGGCCCCACTTCCCAGCCTACCCTGCAGTGTGTGGGGTCATGTGACTGAGTTGTGGGCAATGGAAAGCAGATGGACATGACCTACATGGCTTTCAGGCCTGGTCCCTAAAAATCTTCTACACAGTCCTCTGAGCATTCACACTCTCCTCCCAGCCAGAAGTAGGGGTCCCGGGGAAGATGACAAGGGCATCACCTAGCAACTTGCCAGAAACGCAGGTGTTTAGGACCACTTCCTCTATTCCCCTCCACTCCTCCCCACACCAGACTCACCAGCTGAGAGTCTTTATTTGAACACAAGGAGTAAAGCACACTGCCTTCTGCGAAGCCTTGAGATGGAAGGAACTCGTGTCTCCCCTGAGTGGCCACACAGCCTGAAGCCCTCCCACTGACTGGCCTAGGGTGGTGATGGGAGCAAAGATAAATCTTCCTAGTAAGAATCTGGGCTGTCATAGGAGTTAGGCTTCTCTAATCTATACACTGGCCCAACCGGAGACTGTCCTTGGCTCGTGTTGTGGAGGTCATTGGCTTCTGGCTGTCCTCCTTTTCAGACCCCACATTTCATTCAAGATCCTCTCCATCTGCTTTTTATTTCCACTAGTCTCTACTCCCAAACAGAGGCTTATGTGGAAATTCTCCTTCAAAAATAAACACCTATCGTACCATGGAAACATCAGTTGGCTGTTGCATTTTGCCCTTCAGCTTATATCTATAAAAACAGCTCCATGCTAAAATGTAATTATTCTGTATAAAAGCTGTAAAAATGCTAATGGTACTTATTCTGTGATTCTTCTTATTGAGTCCTGTATTTGAAAAATGAAGATTTTTGAAGCCCCTGAGGAACAGATTTTTTTTTCTTGCAGCAGAGGCGAACTGGGTTTCTAGAAAAGCTTCTCTATTGCCTTGGCTGCCCGGGGGCTCAGAGATAATTTCATGGAGCTACTATAGCAACTACGTGGGAGTTAATGGTATGCTTCCCTGTGTTCTATCTTCCCCGTAATCCAGGCCAAACCTCCAATTCTGGTGTCTACCTTTTTGGGACCAAAGTTGTTACATTTTACCATATATTTTTCTCACTGGGGGCTCGAAATCCTCATAAAAATAAAACATATTTGTGACTACTGAGGAGGTTTGGAGTAAGATAGGCTTGGGGGCAAGTAAAAAGGGCAGATTTTATTTTTATTATTAGATGCTTAGTCCATGGGAAAATTAGAGGGCGACTTAAAATGTTCCAATTGTTCTTTTCACCAAACAAGAAAAACCAGTGCTACTAACATAGTGTGTTTCTTAGCTCTGATAAGCCAGCCATCTGTTGGATGAGACAAGGCCCATCCATATGGGTGAGCTTCCATCTAAGGTGAGATGGGAATGTATTCTGGCTCCATTCATTGCTTTTATTCATTTAGGACACCCTCAACAAACATGTATTAAATGCCTGCTATGTGTAATGTATGAGCTTGGCACTGTGAGGAATGAAAAGTTGGTCCCTGCCCTGAAGGAACGTAGAGTCTGTGAGAGCAATCTATGTGCAAACATGACTACAGTGATAGGTGAAGCAGAACCAGCAAGGAATGGAGGGCTAGTGGTAGGATGGAGGAGAGGAGATCACATCCAACTGGTATCAGAGAAAGTCTCCTCAGGGCACCTGAGTGGCTCAGATGGTGGAACGTCAGGCTCTCGATTCCGGCTCCAGTCACAATCTCACGGTTTGTGGGTTTAAGCGCCACGTCAGGCTCTGCACTGACAGTGTGGAGTCTGCTTGGGATTCTCTCTCTCTTTCTCTCTCTCTCTCCCCTCGTCTCTCTGCCCCTCCCCTGCTCACACTCTCTCACTTGCTCTCTCTCAAGATAAACATTTAAAAAAAAAAAAAGAAAACTTCAAGGAGGAGTGGCATTTGAGTAAGTTTTGAAGGGCAGACAGAATTTTTCATGGGTGCTGGAAAACTAAGAAGTGAGGAGAGGTGGAGATTTCAGCACGAGTCAAGGCACTGAGAGGTCGAGGGGCAGAGAGCATTCGGAGAATGGTCTTTTCACTCCAGAGATTGTGTTCTTTCCCTCGAACTTTCTGACCTCCATTGGATCATGCTTTAGATGAGTGGCAATGCTTTCCACGTCAGGGAGAGAGCTAACAAGTGAAAAATCTTAGAGGCGGCATTAATTACTGCCACCACTGTATCTACTCCCGTCCTAAACCTGTGATTAGAGCTGGAACAGTACAAAAAGGGGTTCATCAAACCCATGAGATGTACAAACCTTTTTTTTTTTTTTTTTTTTTAAAGAAAAATGTCATGACCCTGAAGACCACAGATGGGCCCACAGGGGAGTGCAAACTCCAGTCTCAGAAACCTTTACTGGTCTAAAAATGCCTTCTAATTATGAATTCTTCACTGTGCAGTTTTGTTTTTAGAGAACTATAAAAATAAGAACGTGCAATTAAAAATATTCTCCCGGAACACGTGGACCCCAAAGAACATGTTCACAGACGGCAGTTTGAGAAACACTGGAAAGAATATTAAACGCTGAGGGGGAGACTCAAAGTCTGGTCCTGGGCTGTCGTGAACGAGTTGTGTGGCCTCTGGCACGTGGCTTAACATGTCAGGGCCCACGTCTCAGCCTTGTTTCTGCCACCGACAAGTGGAAATAACAATGCTACATCATGGGGTCATACTGAGGACAAAGAAAATGCATGGGAATGTGGAGCACAGCACACCTTGCATTTGTCAAATGCACAACAAATGTTAGCTATCGTCGTCACCATAATTACTGTTGCTATTATTGGGAGAGCTGTGAGGCGCTTTGTGCTTCTAAAACTCTATGTATTTTCTGGAGTACCTGGGTGGCTCAGTCAGTTAAGTGTCCGTCTTTGGCTCGGGTCATGATCTCGCGGTTCATGGGTTTGGGTCCCGCGTCGGGCTCTGTGCTGACAGCTCAGAGCCTGGACCCTGCTTTGGGTTCTGTGTCTCCCTCTCTCTCTGCCCCTCCCCTGCTCACACGGTCTCTCTCAAAAATAAATAAACATTAAAACATTTTTTTGTAATTCTATGTATTTTCAGCCACTATCTTCACGGAAAACTAAGTGAATAGATCACAGACATGTGAAAACCCACGACTGGAGAAAAAAGAACAGCATGGAGAGCAAAACATCACCTTGACATTTTCCAAGCAAAAAGAAAACGTCACAGCAGAAGTCTGGCCTTCACTCTGCACATTCTCTATAAAGCTACCACAAATAGCTCTATTTGTGGTAGCTTTATTGATGATTTGAGACAGATTTCTCTTTGGAAATAAAAGTTATCCAGATAATTTCTAAGGGAAGGCCTGAATTCATGGCAAACCAACCTTCATCCAAAAACCTATCAAGAGACAAAAAAAGGGATATCCTTGAGGAGGCTTTTATGTACCGGGAACATACTGCCTGAACTTTTCTAACATTGCCGGAATTTCTCAGTGCCTTGGCTCCCAAAGATTAAAGACCGCCCTGCTACTACATTCGGGTAACCTATCAGAGCAGGTAGTGATTTGTAGCAAAGTCCTTCAGCTTACTGGCCTCAGATTTCTCAACTGTGGAATGGGCAGAATAGTCATCAACTCGCCACCAAGCGACATCCATTAAATGCTCTGTAGCTCTTGGCTGAAAGAAGCTGTCACAAAGCTGTGGTTATTCGTGAAGTGCGTTATGTGGTCTGACCATAAAGATGACCCAGGAGCAATGAAACAACAGCAGCTTTTCTCTAGCCAAAGGGCTCTTCCTGACATCTGCATGTAGCTCATGGCCCAGACCATGTGTTTCCTGGGTGCTTATCAATTACTCTTATTATGCTTTGCTGACAGGAGAGAACATGTCGGAGCATACAGACACTGGTCTGATGCTGGAGCCTCATGCCTGCTTTTGATTTACCCCATTTGGGAAAGCAATTCCAGGCCCCACATATTTCTTTCTCTTCTTTGCCAAGCAATTTCACAGATGCTAAGGACCATGGCTTTTCTGCTTCCTAAGGAAGGCACAGCTAAGCAATGCTGCAGAGGCTTATTCTCCTGGACCCCCTGAAACGTGTCTCAAATAAGCAGCGCCCCCCAATGATGGTGAACACAGAGGGCCAGTGACCAAGCTGAGTTTTCGTCACTGCAGGAGCACAACCGTGGCCGCTCATGTCATCTGCTCTTGAAATACACCCTCTCGGCCTTGGGGTACCTGCCTGCTCACTAATTAGGGCAGGAACTCCCCAACCACAGGGCTGATGTTGAAGAGTCAGGAAAAAGCATATTTTAATAGACTTTCCCTGCAAATCGGGTGTCTTCAACACATGATTCCATAAAAACAGAGATGACAGAACTTTAAGACCCCTAAAAAACTGATGGAGCTTTCTACCTTAGCAAATGAAGTAGCACTGTCTCCACTGCGCAGATGATATAAATGAGGCCCCAAAGCACACAACTATTTTGTATCTGTGCTCTTGCTTGCTCATGAGCAAAAAAGTAGATTCACTTCCTTCGCTTGGTGCGGCTCAGGGTAAATCTGATTTCATTTAATAACAAGCCAGTTGCCAAGACTTTCTATGCTATTTTTATCTGATTTTTGTGTAACTTCTTTCTACAGCTTGGTATTAGCTGTTCCACTACTAAGTTCCTAGACCCCAGGGTAGGTCTTGCACTCACCCCAGCCCAGCACCTTATGCTGGGCTCCATGTTCAGGGCTGAAGGTGATGGATGAGCTGGGCTTGTGAAGCTGGTGGAAAGAGAGAGAGGACCTCCAAGACCCAGTGTGACTGTCTGCCTTGGAGTGTGCTCCTAGGGCAGGAAGTGTCTTTCAGAACCTCAGTTTCCCAAAGTGTTTTTCTTTTCCCTACCCTCAAATCAGAGCCAAGAAAGAGACTAGTCAACATGCTCTCAGTAACACACACTGGTGATTAAGCAGCAGAAGTCCATCCCTGTTTGGGTTCTTCTTTCTGATACCCACCTTGTGATTCCGCCCATGCTTATCCAACAGGGAGATGATAGACTTGATGTGGCCCTCTGCTATCAGATTTAAGGCTTCTGGGCTTTCAGTCAAGATGCAGTGCAAAACTTCCAAGATACCTGTATAAATGCCACAAAAATCGTGTGGATGTTAAAAAACCTGCAGAACCGACCGCACTTCAGAAACCTGAATTATAACTGAAAGGACCATCCTGAGGGGACAGAATACTATCAGCTCCTTGAATGTATTAAATATTTCCAGCCAGAAGAAAGACTGTAGCCATCTCTGGTAGACTTCAGGAGCCTCTGGGGCCTAAGAAGTCTGTGATTTAGAGAGGATATGTCCTTAGGCACTAACCTCACCTTCCTCCTTCTTAGACAAAGACATGATCCTTCTATGTCAAGATATAGAGAAGCAGCAAGTTAAGTAAGTCAGAGAACAACAAATACTATATGATTTCACCCATGTGTGGAATTTAAGAAACGAAACAAAGAAAGCAAGAGACAGAACAGACTCAAATACAGAGAACAAACTGGTGGTTACCACAGGGGAGGTGGGTGGGGGATGGGTGAAATCAGGCCAAGGGGATTAAGAGCACACTTATGATGAACACTGGGTAATTTATAGAATTGCTGAATCACTATATTGTACACCTGAAACTAACAGAATACTGTATGTTGGTCACACTTCAGTTAAAAAAAGAAAAAATTGTAGAGGAGCAGCAGTAAAATGGAATTCTTCACTTGGTCAGACCAAGCAATACTTAATTAAAATGGCGGATGCCCACTCGGAGCCTGGAGCCTGTTTCCGATTCTGTGTCTCCCTCTCTCTCTGCCCCTCCCCCGTTCATGCTCTGTCTCTCTCTCTGTCCCAAAAATAAATAAAAAACGTTGAAAAAAAAAATTAAAAAAATAAATAAATAAAATGGCGGATGCCCAGTTTAGTATCAATTCTAGAGGTCCTTCAAGTAATTCAGAAAATATTGTAAGTGTTCCTTGCCTAAGAGTTTTTCTAGGAACCACCCCAGAAAGTATTTTCATTTTAGATGTACTGGTGTACCAAGCAAACTATAAACTCACTAAATAAAGTTTACCTTTGCCTCTTTACTCAGCACACTGGATGGTTTTCTCTGTGAAGGGAAGGCTTAAGAAACACTAACTGGTGCCCCTGCAACCTGGCACCTACAAGGGTAACACACCGTGATGAAAATATAAGGGAAGTAGTTGGCCAGTATCTTTATTGGTTTTATTGAAAACACTCCCCTTGGTTCCGGTTTTCTCAAGGTTTTCATAAATTATTATGAAATGTAATATGGCCCATGGAGGAGGCACTGATGAAAAAACAGGGGCTTGAGAATACATAGGTGTAGGTGGATAGAGCTTAGGGGAGCCTTCCTTTGGCCTGTCCAAGTTCAGGCCACCTCTGGACAATGAAAAAAGCATCAAAACCTTTTAGCTTTCCAGAGAGGGGTCTGCAGCTGTCACGTTCTCTCACCACCGAGGAAGCCAATGGTTGAGCTTCACAGCCCAGTTACTTAACTTACCAACAACAACCATTCTCTTGGCTCAAATTCTCTGCGAGTCATCAAGAAGCATTATAGATAGATGTCAAGGGTGACTTAGCGGGACGGAGGACCATCATTTCCTCCTATCCCATGTCATCCTTCAGTCTGCTTCTAACCACAACAGGATAAGCATGTTCAGAGAGGGTTTAGAAGCCCAAGGAAAAGAACTGCAAGCAGCAGGTAGGAGACCACTGCCTGGGTGGGGGCAATGAAAGGATCCAGGGGATGGAGATAAACACACAAAGTGAAAAGTGAAACAGAAAAGGAAATCATTGAAGTCTGGGTTAGAGTGGTTAAATAAAGTCACAGCATCACCAGAAAGATTCAGGACCTTCTCTTTGTTGAAGTAATCACTTGAGGATTGCTTACACCTCAGTGGGAAAACAGAATTATTCAAAGATACAACTTTTTTTTTTTTTCCAGAAAGAAAAAACCCCACCTTCTTCAGTGGTTTCCTGTGAACACTTACCTGAGGAAGATTCTAGTCTATCCAATTTGCTGATTAGCCAATCAAGGTTATTAGAGAATTGAGCACAGTTGTTTCTGTTTCCACGAATGAGAGCAGCTGCAAACAAGGACACATTGGAACATGTAGGTTAAAGGGCAGGAGGATGGGCATAAGAATTTGGGAAACTGTTAAGCACAGCACGTGCTTAGCAACAAAAAGGAACTGTGTGTAACCATCTTCCCCTTCCAAGCCCTTTGATACAATTGTTCCTATACTTAGCAAAGTGAAAATCTACCATTCACTCAACTATTCCAGAGAATCTATGTACCAAGCACCTGCCTACTTGCTGGGAACAGAGCGGTGGGAACACAGCAGCAGATACCTGCTTGGTTACTGGTTTAAGAACTCCATTCTTTGCACTGTTTTCTTAAACCCAGCTACAGAGTTGCTATTTTTCAATGCTAAAGGGAGGCATCCGAGTGAAACAGCTGGAAAGGTAGGTGAAACAAACAGGCAAGGGCGCCTGGGTGGCTCAGTCCCTTGAGTGTCCGACTTCAGCTCAGGTCATGATCTCACCGTTCGTGAGTTTGAGCCCCGCCTCGGGCACTGTGCTGACAGCTCAGAGCCTGGAGCCTGCTTCGGATTTTGTGTCTCCCTCTCTCTCTGCTCCTCCCCCGCTCACTCTCCGTCTCTCTCAAAAAATAAACATTAAAAAAATATTTTAAAAATAAACGAACAGGCCAATAACTGCAAAACAGGAAACTCTAAAATACCTAAAACACATTAGCATATGATGAGGGTTCCCCAAGTATGGTCTGTGGAGGCCAGAATGCTTTACCTGAGAACTTGTTAGAAATGCAAATTCTCTGACCTTATCCCAGATCTAAGGATTCAGAAACTCTGGGGATGAGACTGTTTTAACCAGCCCTCCAGCTGATTCTGATGCCTGCTCCAAGTTGAGAACCACTGGTAGAGAACATTGCTAAGAGTGGGAGAGAATATGCTGTCAGGAGATTTTCACCAAACTAGACCAAGCAACCTTCCCTCCACAGGCCTCTGCAATGAATCCACCTAAAACCACTGGTCCCATGCTCTTCATGCTGTTAGTTTTCAAAGACAGTTTCACAGATGCTTCAAAGATACCTGGATGAGGGAAAAGTCTTCCTGAGGACCTCTGCTTTGTACCTCCACAGTCAGAGGAGGGCTGGATTGAGTCTGACCCCCCAAACCACTTTCAGGTCTGCAGCAGCAAAGGGGTTAAGCACAGGGTGCTGGAGTCAGGCGGCCTCACACCGTAGTTCCTTCCCATACTACACGTATGACCTTGGGTACGTTATGACTTTGTGAGCATCAGTTTCTTCGGATTCATGACTAAACGGTTAACAGTGCCTATACCTGAAGGTGTTGTTGGGCAGATCAAAAAGATATTCTACTTCTTGGCAGAAAAGCTCAATAACTGCTTTTTTTTGTATAATTGCTGTTGAGTTTGAGCATACCAGTACAAAGTATTAGAGTTGGAAGGGACTTCACAACGTCACACAGAATGGTGGTAGTCCAATCAGCCTGACCCTCGACATCGAGAATGGGTCCAACCTGATGTTGCTGGTTCCCCTCTGGCCCGCTCAACTTTCTATGGACTTTCTCTAACGGGACATACACTTCTGAGCAAACCCCCAAATGCTGCCTTGTCACCATCTCCAAGCAACTACCGGTGGCTACCTTCCCATTCGGGCGGATACTGTCTTCCACTGCCTTCCTCCTGTAGCTTGCTGGCTGGGCCCTGTGGTGGCACTGGTTAGAGCAGGCCCCAGGACATCACCCCCACTGGTGTTGTGAGAAGAAAGGCTGGGCGCCGAACCTCCTTACTCCCCGCCTTTGTCGCCCCTCCCCCCCCCCCCCCGCCCAAATTAAATAATGAACAGGCCAAAGTGGCAGGAATCACAACCAACCAACAAGAGGTCAGGGACAGGTCAGGGAGCTGAAAAGAGTGACTGTCCTTCAAGTGCAAGTGCCCGAGTCTAAAAGTGGAACGCACTGCAAACATATTCTAGTCTTGTTCCCTCATTTTATTTAAAAAAAATTTTTTAGGGGCCCCTGGGTGGGTCAGTCAGTTAAGCGGCCGCCTTCGGCTCAGGTCATGATCTCGCAGTCCGTGAGTTCGAGCCCCGCGTCAGCTGTGCTGACAGCTCAGAGCCTGGAGCCTGTTTCAGATTCTGTGTCTCCCTCTCTCTGACCTTCCCCTGTTCGTGCTCTGTCTCTCCCTGTCTCAAAAATAAATAAAATGTTAAAAAAAATTTTTTTTTAATTTTTTAAATGTTTATTTACTTTTGAAGGAGAGAGAGACAGAGTGTGAGTGGGGAAGAGGCAGAAAGAGAAAGGGAGACACAGAATCTGAAGCAGGCTCCAGGCTCTGAGCTGTCAGCACAGAGCCCGATGCGGGGCCTGAACTCACAAACCATAAGATCACTACCTGAGCTGAAGTCAGACACTTAACCGACTGAGCCACACAGATGCACCCCCTCATTTTAAAGAGGAAGGACTGGGGGCACCCGGGTGGCTCAGTCGGTTAAGTGTCTCTTGGTTTCTGGCTCACGTCATGATCTCACAGTTCCTAGGATTGAGCCCCAGGTCAGGCTCTGCGCTGACAGCAAGGAGCCTGCTTGGGATTTTCTCCCTCCCTCTCTCCCTCCCATGTGCCTGTGTGAGCGTGTGTGTTCTCTCTCTCTCTCTCTCTCTCTCTGCCCCTCCCGTGCATGCATGCTCTCTAAATAAATAAACTATTAAAAAAAAATAAAGAGGAGGGACTGAGGTTCGGAGACAGTAATGACCGTCAAAGGTTGTACAGGTAGTTTTGGCTGGGCTGATCACAATCCCCTTCCACTCGCTGCTGCCTTCTTGCTCTAAGTGTGGAAAGTACTGTAAGTTGCTGGCGAACAGAACGAACAGTGCTGGGCTGGAATCAACCGGTTAACAAAAGGTGTCCAAGGAGTGAGGCCGGATCGGCGATCTTGCACAGACACCCTTGGAAATCCTCCCAGGGAGAGGCTCCGGGGGTGTGCTTACCCAGCAGTTTGTATAGCAGGCGCAGGATCTCTTTCCAAGCCATGCCACTCTCCTCCCTTGCAATTCCTGCAAAGTGCGCCACGCTGTTGTAGATGTTTAAGCGATCGATGCAGTTTAACACAAGGGCCAACATTCCCTGCGAAGGAGAGTGGGGGAAAGAGTGAAAGCCCCTGAGAAAGCAGGAGCCTTTTGTTCTTTTCCCTCCCACGTCATTCACCTTTTAAAGCTCGTAATGCTAATGTGCTAACAGACCTTCACGATCTTTTTTCCCCCTAAAAACAAAATGTACACATTCTTATGCCTCTGAGACACACGGGGCATCCATTTGGAGCATGAGTTAGCGGTTTCCTCGTGGCGGGTTTGCCCCCGTGTGATTATCTCAATCTAAGGACCTATCACAAGAGGGAGCGTGAATGACTCTCACAAAAGCTTGCTCTGTGTCTGGTGGGAAATGGTTCTGACTCACCCAGAAACAGCCCTACATATAGTTCTTATTTTCCTGTCAAATGTCAAGTGAGTTCAGGAAGTTCCATTCAGATGCACAAAGAAAACCATGCTTGCTTCCTCCCTCTCCCCCTGGCAAAAGGGTAGGATTAAGAGACAAAATCAAAGTGGATTTTTAACTACTTTTCTTCTACATTACAATACTATGCCGCCCAGTGAAAACATCTGTGCCTAGTTGTTCTTAAAGACATACAGTTTCAGTAGCCTTTCAGGCGTAATGTCCCCAAAGCCAGTTTGCTTGGATCAGAAGGCTGAGCAGGGCCAGTCTTATATTCCAGGCCAATGACTTTGGAAATGCCCGAGGGATAAGCCCTGTCCCCGGGAATGGGGGCCCGGCAGGAGGGCGACCATGGCCTCTTACTGCCAATTCATCACGTCAGTGTTCAAAGAAGGCATGTGACCTAAGGTCCCGCCTAACCAAGGACGGAGGCAGAACCCGAGCCAGAGCCCCCGCCAAGTCCCAGGTTTGTTTTTCCTTGCATCCAGGTCCCATCTCTGGTGACTCAGATGCTCAGGTTCTAAGTCAGACCTGGCTCTTTACTTGTTACCTTTCAAACCAGCTCCTCAGTCATTTCCAAAGTGGCAGAACCTGGCCATGTGTATTTTTTCAAACAGGTTTTCTAGGTAATTCTGACATCTTCCAAAACTTGGCAATCACAGCCAATGGCATGCTCTGATAGTTGAGGTTTAGTAACAATAGATTTGGGATACACACATGCACTGTGGCAACAAAGCTCTCAAATACAGTTTGGTCTGAGTGTGCCAATGTGCACGGTTACAACGTACATTGGTAGTGTAACCCGGTGCGGTGGACAGGGAAGGTTGGCTTCTCTTTAATCCTTTTCTTCCCAGCTTCCTTCCTTTCTTGTTCTTTCATAACTACGTGCATGCATGCACACAAGGCTCAAATGCAATCACAGGGATGTTTTAGCGGTGGACGCAAAGAGAATCGCGATGTTCAATTTTCTAGACTTACTTCTTCCTTGAAAAGATTCTGTCTGTTCTTAAGTGAGCGGAGCTTGTTCTGTTTGTCTTCGTGTTGCATCTCCTCCTCTGGGGGCTGGAAGTAGGCGATCAGGTCCTGTAAGGTCTGCAGGACCTCTTCTATCGGCAGGCTGATGGGGGCCGCCGTACGATTGTTTCCACTAAAGAACACAAGACGGACACGGACGTGGACGTGGCTCAGACATGGGCCTTCAGGCAGCGTCCCTGGCTCTTACCTGCCCCACATGGGGCGCAGCGCACGGCTTCCTGCAGCAGTCACTCAGGGAATGACCACAAACTGGCAGTTGCCAACCAACAGACAAGGGAAGAAAACGCCTGCTTCGATTTTCAGGCCATTTCATAAATAAAGGGAAATGACCTGTGGCCGTCTGCCACACTTTTTCATTTTTAAAAGTAAAAACAGATTTAAAAATCATAAACTTATTCACTCATGGTTGTCTGGAACTATCAAAGATTCTTCTTGGAATAAGGTAAACATAGGGGCAGAAGGGCTTCTATCACTGGGTCTCTCCCTCCATCTGTATTTTTGTCTTCTCTCTCCATGTATCTCTCTTTCTGCATATTTTTCATGTCTCTGCATGTGTTTTTCTCTTATAGGTTTTATGCATGTGCACTCACACACCAGCTCCCCCTTCCTCATTTGTTATCTCCTTCGGACTTCCTCTGTGTGCGCTCCGTCCTCATTCTCAACAACTCCGCCCCCATCTTGTGACATCCTTCTCTCCTTCTCTCTGTCTTCATGTCCCTCTCCCTCCTCAGAGTTACCCTCCCCACCATCGCTCTTTCTCTGTTGTGATCCATCTATCCTGAATCTGTGTTTCTGACTCTGTCATAATTTTTCAAAAAGTCTTGTTATTAAATCCTGTCAATGCAGAGAGACCACAAACCTCCACAGATGGCAAAATAAGCCCTCAATTTCCCATGTCCTTGGCAGGTACACTGGTGAGCCTTCTGGAAGGTAAAGGCTAAAAAAGAGGAAGGGGGAAATGGAGCCAGCCCCCGTGTAAATGCATCATGGCCCCAGGGGACTGGGAATTGGTGGAATTGGTATAAATAACGTCATGGCTTTTCCTTCGGTCAATTTCTAAGGCCTTCTCCTTGAATTTACAGTGAATTTAGTTATATATTAACCTGGACACATGCTAAGAAAAGACTGTTATCTAGGCCTGAAGCAAAGGCTTAATAAGCCCTAAGAACCCTCAGCTTATGAAGTGACAATTCCAATTTTGTACATACAAATGACAAGTGTTGGGGCGCCTTGGGTGTCTCAGTGGGCTAAGCATCTGACTTCAGCTCAGCTCATGATCTCATGGTTCATGGGTTCAAGCCCCACATCGGGCTCTACACTGACATTATGGAGCTTGGTTGGGAGCTCGTCCCCCCCCCCCCCCCCCGCCTGCCACCCCGTCTCAAAACAAACAAACATAAAAAAAAATGACAAGTGCATGCAGTAAGGACAGAACACCAGTGGATTACAGGCAGGGAGATCCTTCTCATGAGTGTGTGCTCTGGACCGTGGAGGTGCTCAAGGAATGCTAATGACTATCTGAGATATTATAGTATACCTGCTGTGAGGACATGAGGTGAAGGTTTGAGACTACAAAACCTAATTGGGAATGACTTTCCAGTTCTCGATTCAGAGAAAAATGAACACAGTCTCCCCAGTATGTTTGGTCCAGTTGCAGAGTCCCCTAGCCCCACTCGCCCCCCTTAATAAAAACATTTTAAGTCTACTAGAAACAATGACACCAGTTCAGTAAAAAGTGTGTGATTAAAATAAAGATGAAAACATATAAGAGGTTTGCTGGCATTTTGTATTTTGAAAGGGCAACTTACAGGGGTTTGGGAAACCCAAGTTATAGTCAATGCCATGAACATGTGCTATCTGGAGTGCCTGCTTCTAAGCCTCTTGGGCTTCACTTTCCCCCTGGAAAATAGGAAAGGTACTATCTACTATTGCCAGGGTCCTTCTGGGTCTAATTTTTTCGGAGGGTTCTCAACGTTCGATTGCTTTATCTTGTCCTTTCGAGACACCTCAATATAATAGTCTTCCGCTGGACTAAGGCAGATCCCCCCATTCCCTCAAAACAGAGCACATACCACATGCCCAGCAGTGGGGAAACAGACACGACCTCTGAATGGCTTCAGGGCGCTCATGTTCTACTCCAGAACCTTAGGGAGGAGGCCCAGATGTACCAAGAAGGATAGGGACAAGATGATGTCTCAATTCAGAACTAACTACAATGGTACCTACTTTATCCCAGCCATCTTTCACTCCCTACTTCAGCCACTGCCCCACTACCTTCTCAGATCTTTCCAAGGACTTCTTTTGTTTAATTCAAGCACAATCCCAGGGATTCTGAATATTTACCATACTATTACCATAACACAACTATTTATGTATTGTTTCGATCATAAGGTTAAACTCAGGACAGCTGGGCAATATCTACTCGTCAGCAGGATTTCTGAGACTCCCTCACCCCTCACATTGTTCATCTGTCCTATTGGACAGCTCCCAGCAACTGACCAGAGGATGATGAGACAGCACAAGCCAACGCCAACCTTTCTTCCTCATTGTTCTTTCTTCTTCCTTCCCTATTAATTTAACTTTAATGTGCTTCTTCCCAGAAGGCCACCCCCTGTCCTTCTGGCTTCCACTGTACACAGCATGTTCTGTTGGTTTCTCAAAAGAGACAGGAGAGGAGAATCTTACTCACAAATGATTTTTTATCCTTCATTTCCCAGCTCTTGAAAATTTCAAGTGCTATGGCTTTTGCAGCCCCCTTCACTGCTGCATGGGTTTGTTTTTCAGTAGTCCTCCTTTCTTCCAAAAAAAAAAAAAAAATCTTATGGCTTGGAGAATCCAGAATGTCCCCCATTGAAAGGGAAACATCCAGAACAGCTGAGTGAGGAGCTCAGGAAATCCTCTCTCCCGCAAAATAATGATAAACTTGGGATAAATCATCTAAAACAATTGTTTTAGGACTCTGGAAATTGACCAAAGCCATACAATAAATTGAGACTGATCGACTGATTGACTGGTTTATTAAATAATGAGCCTCAGTAAGAACAGTAGGAGTCTATGGTGTTTCAGTCTGAGGCTGTTTCCATGCTTTCTTCCAGCTTCAGACCACAGAAGTTCTAACAAGGTGGGGTAGACAATGAGCAAGGCCACACATGCTCAGAAAGTACTGGAGAGGGACCTAGTTATCTACTCATCTCTGGCCGAATATGAGGTTTTGTACAAGCAGAAAGCAAAATCCAGGACAGACCTAAAACTGTCTGAACTCTGAATGTGTCATCTAGCCCACAAGCAGGTCCATCAGCAAATACTTGTAAGAAATATTTACAAGACAACCAGGCTTGCCTTCTAAGAAAGACTAAGGGAAGCCCTTCAGGCTGAAATAAAATGACACCAGACAGTAAGCAGAATCCACATCTAGGAATAAAGAGCACTGGTAAAGGTAATTGTGCAGGTAAATATAAAATATGGTATAAACATATTCATTTCTCTTTTGTTTTTATATTTTAAAAAACACAAATGGATAAGAAAATAATGATAAAACTGGGCTTATAACATATGGGGATGTAATATATATACATGACAATATTATCACAAGGAGGAGGAAAGTAATACTGGAGCAAAGTTGCTTTATTTTACGTAAGTTAGTATTAATCCGAGGTGGAGTGTTGGAAGTCCAAAACAGAGTGAGTTTCCTAGAGCAACCACTAGGAATATAACTCAAAAAAGTAGCAAAATAAAAACAAACAAACCAAAAAACCTTAAAGAAATGAAAATGGTAAACTAGAAAATATCTATTTAACACAAAAGAAGGCAATAAGAGGAAGAGAGGAAAAAAGAACATGAGATCTATAAAAATCAGCAAAATGGCAGGCATAAATCCAACAATTTGAATAACTACATTATCTATAAATGGATTACACACACCAATAAAAGGAGGACACTTGTCAGAGTACATAAAAATAAAAATTCAGTGTATGCTCTCTATAAGACCACTTTATAGATTCAAAGATACAGGCTGCAAGTAAGAGGACTGAAGAACTTACACCATGCAAACAGTAACCATAATCTGCATATAAGGCATCTGGTGTGGCTCTACAAAACAGACTTGAAGATAAAAGATGTTCACAAAGAAAAAAGGGAAATGTTTTGTAACTATGAAAAAGTCAATTTATCAGCAAGATATACCTATTATAAACATATAACCATGTAACAACAGAGACCACAATATATGAAGCAAAAGTTGAGAGAATTGAGGGAGAAACAGACAAGTCAACCTACTAGTGAGAAATTAAACACCCTATTCTCAGTTAATGTAACATCTTCTAATGGAACTGTATTAATGAAGGGCAAAAACCATACAATCATCTCAATAGACAAAGAAAAAAAGACTGTCAAAATCTAACTCATTCAAGATGAAAGAAACCTCGCAACAAACTAGGAATAAAAAGAGAACTTCTTCATCCCAATAAAGGGAATTTATAAAAACCCTACAGTTAACTTCATATTTAATAATCAAAGACTGAATGTTCTCCTGCTAAGATCAGGAACAAAACAAGGATGTCTGTTCCTTCCACTTTGATTTCACATCATAGTGGATGTTCTAGTCAGTGCAGTCATGAGGTGGTGGTGGTGGTGGGTGGGAAGAAAGGGCATCCATATTGGAAAGGAAAAAATAAAACTTTCTTTATTCACAGATAATATGACCCTTTATGTAGATAAAGCACGTGTGTACACACACACACATCCACCAGAATAATAATTTTCAATTAAGTCACAGGATATATGATGGATATTTTAAAAACTCAATTTCTATATGCCAGTATTATTTACGCAGTGAAAAATCTGAAAAGAAATTAAGAAAATAATTCCATTTGTGGTAGCATCAGAAATAAATACTTTGGGGGCACCTGGGTGGCTCAGTTGGTTAGGCGTCTGAGTACAGCTCAGGTCATGATCTCATAGTTACGCAGTTCAAGCCCCACGTGGGGCTCTGTGCTGACAGTTCAGAGTCAGAAACCTGCTTTGGATTCTGTCTCCCTCTCTCTCTCTGTCCCTCCCCCACTCGCACTCTGTGCCTCTCTGTCTCAAAAATAAACAAACATAGGGGCGCCTGGGTGGCTCAGTCGGTTAAGCGTCCGACTTCGGCTCAGGTCACGATCTCACGGTCTGTGAGTTCGAGCCCCGCGTCGGGCTCTGGGCTGATGGCTCAGAGCCTGGAGCCTGCTTCCAATTCTGTGTCTCCCTCTCTCTCTGCCCCTCCCCCATTCATGCTCTGTCTCTCTCTGTCTCAAAAATAAATAAACGTTAAAAAAAATTTTTTTTTAAATAAAAAAAAAACAAACATAAAAAAAAATACTTAGGAACAAATTTTACAAAAGCAGCCCAAGACTTAAACACTGAAAACTGTAATACCTTGCTGAAAGGAATTCAAGAAAAATAAATGGAGAGACATTCTATGTTTAAGAATCAAAAGCCTCAGGATAATTAAGATAAAAGTTCTCCCAAAATTGGTCTAAAGGTTCAAACCATTCTCTATAAAAATACGGGCAGGCTGTTTTGCAAAAACTGACACCTTTACCCTAAAATTTATATGGGAATTCAAAGGATTCAGAAGAGCCAATAGAATTTTGCAAAAAAAGTACAAAACTGGAGGATTCACTGTATCTGATTTCAATACTTACTACAAAGTTATGTTTGTCATTTTGGCATAATCACAGGTATGAAAGCCAGTGGAATAGAACTGAGGGTCCAAAAATAAACCCTTATATTTATGGTCACTTGACTTTTGACAAAGGTGCCAAGGCAATGTGATGCGGAAAGGATGGTCTTGTCAGCAAATTGTACAGGGACAACAAGGTATCTACAGGATCCACTTAAATAAATTTCAATTCGTATTACCTCAGACCATGTATAAAAATTGATCCAACATGCAACCTCAGCCTAAATATAAGAACTAAAATTATATAACTTTCAGAAGAAAACACAGGAGAAAGTCTTGGTGACTCTGGGGACACCCAAAAGCACAGTCCAGAAAAAAAGTTATGTCATATAGGACTTCACCAAAATTAAACCTTTTGTGCTTCAAAAGACATCATTAAGAAAATGAGAAGAAAAGCCACAAACTAAGAGAAAACAGTTGCAAATCATGAATCAATAAAAAGCATGCATCCGGAAGATACCAAAAACTGTCAAATGTCAGCGTGAGGACAAACCACCCAACTAAAAAAACAGGCAAAAGCCCTGATTACATTTTACTAAAGAAGAGATACGAATAAGCACATGAAAAGATGTTAAAAATCATTAGTCATTTTGGAAATGCAAATTAAAACCATAATGGGATACCACTTCATATCCACTAGAATATATACAATTAAAAGTCAGACAATAAGGATGTGGAGAAACTGGAACTTTATATATTCTGTGTGGAGTGTCTAACGGTGTGTCTGCTTTGGAAGGCAGGTTTTCAGTTTCTTAAAAAATTGAACATACCTACATGTCCACTGATGGATGAATGGATAAACCAAATGTAGTATTTGCATACAACGTAATATTATTCAACCTTAAGAAGGAAAGAAATTCTAACATGCTACAATATGAGTGAATCTTGAAGACTTTGTTAAGTGAAATAAGCAAGGCACAAAAAGATAAATATTGTAGGATTCTAATTAAGTCAGTCAAATTCACAGGAAGGTTGAATAATGGTTACCAGGAGCTGAAGGGGGGGGCGGGCTGCAGAGGGGGGAGGGGAAGGGAGGAAATGGGGAGTTTTTTTCATGTTTATTCATTGTTGAGAGAGACAGAAACAGAGAGGGAGGGAGATCATGCACACAGGTTAGGGAAGGGCAGAAAGAGAGGGAGACCCAGAATCCTAAGCAGGCTCCAGGCTCAGAACTGTCAGCACTGAGCCTAATGTGGGGCTCGAACTCCCGAACTGCGAGATCACGATCTGAGCCGAAGTTGGATGCTTAACCAACTGATCCACGCAAGTGCCCCAGGGAGGTATTATTTAATGCATATGGAATTTCTGTTTGAAATGATGTAAAAGTTCTGGAGACGGATGGTGGTAACTGTTGCACAACTATTTGAATTTAGTTAACATCACTAAATGGTATACTTAAAAATGGTTACAAAAGTAAATTCTATGCTTTGTATATTTTATCATAAAAATATAAAAATGTTTAAATGAGTTACATATGACTTTGCAATTCCATTTCCTGATATTTACCTAAGAAAAATTAAAATATATATCAAAAGACTTTTACACAAACATCCATGGAACCATTACTGATCATAAGCAAAAATAGAAAAAAATCCACTGTTCCTCAAAGGGCAAACAGAAAGTGAGGTGCATCTGTACCTGTCTGTTCATCTCTCCCTATAGATAGATCTCTCTATACACACGTGTATGTATATACACAATCATACATATACATACGCAGACATTTATATGTGGATGTGTATTATGAGATACAAATACACAGGAACACTCCAGCAATAAGAAGGAACAGAACACCCTTATGTACTACAATAGGGATGAACTTCAAAAATGTAATGCTAAGGGAAAATCTGGATCCAAGGACCACATATTGTATACATTAACTTATAAATTTGTTAAATTGAGATCCAAACCAGATGACTGGTTGCCTAAGGCTGGAGGTGGGAACTGATATACACTGCAATGGGCATAAGCAATCTTTTGGGGGGACTGGAATGTTTTAAAAGTGAATTATGGTGATGGTTGCACAGCTCTGTAAACTTATTAAAATTCACTGAGTTGCATACTTAAAAGGATGAATTTTATGATATGTAAATTATAGCCCAATAAAGCTGCTTAAAAATAATTTTCCCACTGTCAGGTATGTAACTCCCACTGACTTTTTAAAGTAATAGCTTTATTAAAATATAATTCACATATTATACAATCATCTATTTAAAGTGTATAACTCAGTGGTTTAATGGTTTTTAGTGTATTTATAGCGTTTTGCAACCATGGCCTCAATCAATTGTAGAACTTTTTCATCAGCTTCGACCAAAACTCCACACCCGTCAGCAGTCACTCCCCTTGACCCTTACAACCAACTTAGCTCTAGGCAACCACTGATCTACTTCGTCTCCACAGAACTGCCTATTCTGGACATTTCGTATAAATGGACTCATACCACAAATAGCATGTATCAGTCCCTTCTTTCTTTTTTACGGACCAATAATATTCCATTGCATAGATATGCATAAGGCACATTTTATTTATCCATTCATCAGTTCATCATTTGGGTTGTTTCCCCTTTTTGGCTATAATGAACAATGCTGTTTTGAACATCTGTGTCCAAGTTTTTCAGTAGACGTGCTTCATATATCTTAGGTATATAACCAGGAGTGAAACTGTTGGGTCACATGGTAACTCTGTTTAACCTTTTAAGGAATTTCCAGACAGCATTCCAAAATGGCTTTAACATTTTACATTCCCACCAACAGTGTATGAAGGTTCCAATTTCTCTACATCCTGTCTCACACTTCTTATTAAGTCTTTTTAATTATAGTCATCCTTGTGAGAGCAAAGTGTTCTCTCACTGTGGTTTTGATTTGCATTTTCCTCCTGGCTAATGGCTCTGGCCATCTTTTCATATGCTTATTGGCCATTTGTGTATCTTCCTTGGAGAAATGTCTATTCAGATCTTTGCCCATTTGTAAATTGGCCCAATTGTTTTTCAAGGTTGAGTTGTAAGAGTTCTTTATTCTAGATACAAATCCTTTATCAGATGTATGATTTGAAATATTCTTTCCCATTATATAGGCTTTTCCCCCCCACTTTCTGGATGGTGCCCCTTGTAGTAAACAAGTTTTTCATTTTGATAAAAGTTTACATACTTTTTGTATGTATTGTTGCTTCGTATTTTGTATTTTCTTGCTTTTGTTTTTGGTGTCCTATTGAAGAAATCATTGCCTAATCTAAGGTCATAAAAATTCAAGCCTTTGTTTTCTTCTCCCGGTATTTATGGTTTTAGGTCTTACAGTTAGGTCTTTGATTCATTCTGAATTAATTTTTGCATATCTATGAGGCAGGGGCCAGGGACTTTTAAGACAGACACAGGGGCAGGGTTTGAGAGAACCAAGAACCAAATAAAGCCATCCAACCTCTAGGGTCATGGTTCTGGTGACAGTCCAGACTACACAAAAAAATCTTGTTTGCACACAGCTATGTTTTCCTGACTATACCAAGCTATTCATTCATATTATACCCTTTCTCTGAAGAAGGGGAGCAGGTGACACATAACATGGCACAGAAGGGAGGAACCACTTTGCTCAGGGATCACAGGAGACCAGTGGCAGGGCCACAAGCGGACAGAATGGCTGACTTGAAGGCCTCAGCTCCCTTCTGCGGTAGGAGTACCTAACTGTCTGCCTTCCTTTCTCTGCTTTAGTCACGGCGGGACCCCCTGATTGGTACTGGGAACATGGCCAACCAACCAGAGGTTCTATTTCTCAGCCTCACTGCAGCGAGGTGTGGTCACATGACTAGTTTTAACTAGCAGAGTTCAAGAAGACGTGATCTATTTCTGGGTCCTATATTAAAAAAAAATCTCTTGCCCTCCGCTGCTTCCAATTTCTTCCCCCACACCCTCCGTTCTTTTGGGTTTTTTTGGCAGTATGCAACCTGAGAAATGGTGCCAGCAAGCTTTTTTTTTGATCATGTAGATGAAGAAAATATAGCAGGACAGTTGGTCTCAATGGTGTTGAATATTAGAATCACCTGGGGAGCTTTAGTCAAAAGCTAGAGGTGGAATCCCACCACAGAGATTCTAATCCAATTGGTATGAGATGCCACCTTGGCATCAGGGTGGTAAAAGCTCTCCAGAGAAATCTAGTATGTGGCCAAGGGTAAGACCTCTATTCCAGGGCAGTGGTTTGTAAACTTTATTATGCTTCAGCATCAACTGGAGAGCCTATCAAAACATGATTTTCTGGGGGTACCGCTTCCCAGGTGTCTGATTCAATATGTCTGGGGTAGAACCTGAGAATGTGCATTTTTAACAAGTCCCAGGTGATGCTGCTGTGCTGGGTCAGGGACGCACTTTAAGAACCTGTAAATCTCAGGGCAGCAAGATAGAAGGAACCTGAGCCCCTGGAGCCAGACCTTGCCTAACCTATACTATTACTTAAAAGAGAAGTAAGTGTATATCTTGAATTACAACGGCAGCTTAGCCTATATCCTAACTGACACACATTGCTTGGATCACATTATTCCAACAGGAAAAGTAAAGGCATAAAATTTTTTTCTTATTTCATGCAAATTCACACACACAATTTAAGCCCCCCTGGCTTTAGAGATATTCTCCTACAAAAAAGGACGGTTTGGAACACTGCACTGTTTACAACAGAATCCATTTCTCATGGTAATTGGTGAACACAATCCACAGCGTTCTGCATTGGCAGCATTGTTTCGGCATCCAGGGGATTATGATCCAAGCAGGCAGTTCAGTTACTTTTCCCATTTAGGTCTCAGCCATAGGTGGGTAACACAAGGCTTTCAATGCAAATCTACTTGGATCAAAAACCATAGCAACAATTCTGAATGATGTAGAAAGCTTTTCTCAATAGCACGGGAGGGTGTGGAGCTGTTTCTCCCCTCTTCACACACTAATACCAAAGGGATTTAAAGTGCTTTGGCAGTCTTCACTTAATTTTCTGGAGGAGACCTTGGGTATTCATGACACCAACCTCAGTAACCAATGGGACTCAAGCATCTGTTGGGCAGAGGGCGAAGCTGGTAGGAGGTCATTTGCTGGGAAATAAGATTCAGTCCCAAGCTCTCTGTGGTAAAACTCTTTGCTGGTGTTTAATAATTTCCTGAAAACTTCAAGTATTGAAAAGGGAGTGGGGGTAGGTAGGACTGGACGGCCACAGAGTAGAAACTATCAGATAAAGGGAAGGAGCTTATGTACCTTACAAACTGGCTGAATAAGGCTGTCGTGTTCCGGATGATCCGAGCAGCTTGGGACTCCTCGCACTGGCATCTCTGCAGTGTTAGCCCGTCATCCATGTGGCCTTCCTGATGGAGTATGACCTACCCGCAGAGCAAAAGAAACCAGGGCCGTTTATACATGACTCCATAGCTGGACAGTCAACTTTTCTTGCAGTATTTATTTACCTCATCCCTTGTATTCCTTCCCCCCAACCAGGTTCCTCTGGGTCCATTTGAAAATGGGACATTAACAAAGTTATTTTGCCCATACTCCCTATTACTGACCTATGAATCATTCCTGAGACACAGTGCTTTGAGGAAAATAAAATTTTATGTGCTACTGTGGTATGAGTTACAGTAAATTCCTTAGGACGGCCAATTTGAAAAGGTGAAAACATATTTTATAATAGATTTTTCTCTTGAAATCAACACAAAAACTTACCCTTGGAAATGGGAAAAGTCACTTTCTTCAGAGTCTTTTTGTCCAGAGATAAATTGAGGAAGAATAACAAGTTAGACAGAAAACTCTACTGGGTTAACAGATCCGGCTCAGATTCCCCTCCTGAAGGATAGCTACAGTTGACTGTACAAATGGGGATGCAGCTCAAGGTCGTAGTTTGCTTCTCATGGAGGCTAAGGAGGGGGTTTGAAAGCATAGGCTCTGGTATTAGTTGACGTGAGTTCCAGTCCTACTCTGCTACTTCCCATCTGTGTGACCTTAAGCAAGTCACTTAACTTCTCTTTGCTTCAACTTCACCATCAAATGGACTTATAGGGTTGTTTTGAGGACTAAATGATTTACATGCAAATCACGTAGCATGCTTCCTAGAATCTAAGAGGTACTCAATGAATACTTGTTATAAAGGGCAGTGTATTACTGATTTCAAATCAGTTATCTAAAAGCTAAATATACATATTGACCACCAGTGACATCAGGATACAATTCTGGGGCAGGACTAGCAGCTTTGAAGATGGAAGTCAGTGGCATTTTCCCTTGAAAGGATCAAGTGTATGCAGATATTAACTGGGGTGGTTTGAGTCTGAGTCAAGTCAAGTCAGAGTTAAATCCTAATTCAACTTCCTGACATGGTTTCCTCTTGATGTGAGTGAAGAGAGACCATTTATAAGGTTTTAGGGTGTGGGGCAGAGTTAAATCCTAATTCAACTTCCTGACATGGTTTCCTCTTGATGTAAGTGGAGGGAGACCATTTGTAGGTCCTGGGGTGTGGGGTGGGGTCAATTAAATAGAACATGTAGCTCTATAAAATATCTTTAGGAAAAGCATTTTGGTCTCATTTTTATCATTTTCTTAAGTTTATTTATTTATTTTGAGAGAGAGAGAGAAAGAGCCAGAGTGGGGAGGGACAGAAGAGAATCCCAAGCAGGCTCTGCACCGTCAGCACTGAGTCCAACATGGGGCTCAAATTCATGAACCATGAGATCATGACCTGTGAGCCAAAATCAAGAGTCGGACACTTAACCAACTGAGCCACCCTGGCATCCCTGTCTTTCTCACTGTTAGCTCAAAGCAACTTCTTTTCCTTTCCATGTGAAAATCTCTTATTACTTGTTCTTCTGAAATTGTGTCCTACCTAATAGAATGAATTCACACAGGAAGTAGAATACTGGCTTACAAAAGTTTATGTTCAGTTTTGACACAAGACTTAGCACCGCATCTAGCTTAAGTGTTAGCAAAGGATACCCTTAGTATTGGATTCACCAACTGTTTCAGAACTACCTTGTCAGAGCTTCCCAGCAACTGTTTAAGCATTTCGATTCGGCAATATACTGCCACTAGGTTTACTCTGGCCTCAGTCCCAGTATTCGGGTCTCTAAAGACCAAAATCCTTAGATTTTGCTTGTTCAGATACCACATCCAAACCGGCCAGCCAAACAAGAAAGTAATGAGAAATAGGGGAGATGCAGTTGTTAGAACACTGTTACTATGTGCCCTTTTGATCACCGCAGCCCAGTTTCTCCCGGAGGAATCCCATGACCCAAGAACAGACAGCAGAAGCCCAAGATGGGAATGGGAAGGAGGTGGCTTCCTTAAGGTGAATGCCATCCTCTAGGTTTTTTTTTTTTTTTTTTTTTTTTACTGTCTCGTTTTCCCACTGGTTTTTCTAGGTTCCCGATTTGTTTTATGAAATACTTAACACAGATTTGAATATCCTTTGTATTTTTAGAAAGAAATGTAACCTGCTCTTCACAAAATAGAGCAGGGCAGCCCTGCCTGAGACCGAACATTAGGACATCATTTTAGAGAGTTTCTGAAGGGACTCCCAAATTCATATGCACACTGCAGCAGTTCAAAAAATATACACACTATGGTCCTGGAAGAGAAAGGCAAGGAGAGGCACGATAAGTCACCAACTCAAGGTGGGATCTCTCTTGGTTCGCAGGGTCCTTTGAGTATGTCTCCTCCCATCCAGAGCTATTGCCAAGATCCACAAATTCCACCCTCTTTAAATGCCATCATTTCCTTAGTAGGAGTGAAAAATTGTGGAGACTCTAGATAATATTATTGTACGCTACAGAGGATTTAATTTTCTTCTGATAGGCTGGTAGGATAGGTAGGTTTTTGGCATCTATCTTCAAGGTGCCCTTCTTCCAAGGGTAGTTTCATACTCCTGAGGTGGAGCCCTTTTGGGGTTTAACTGAAAGCTTACTGTATTTTCAAGGGCTGGTCCAATCTGAGGGATCCTGAACCCCAACCTTAGCCTCCCTAGTCCTGTCATTCTGTTGACATCTCTGCTGTTATCTTGTCCATCATAGCTGTAGACTTCTATTACTGTCCTGGCTTCACAGCCCATCCATGGTCAGCTTTAGGGGAAACTGCACATAGAATTTCAGGTTCATGTTTCTAGAGTTCCCTCCATTCTAGAACATTGGCCTCTTAAGTCCCAGAGACCCTGGCTGACCTCCTCTCTCATCTGTCTTCTCCAGCCCAATGAGGCCAACACAAGCCCCCACCTCCTTGGTGCCACAACTCAGAAAATATGCTGAGGGGCAAGTAGAGACAAAGGTGTGGCTCACTTGGCATAGCCACATTCCATCTGGGACCTTTAGCACTCATGCCCCGGATGCCCTGGTTGCTGAAGCCTTCAAATGGTTTTGTTGTTGTTGTTGGGTTATACAACCTAGTCAGTATAACCTACTCAGTGTGGCTGTTTTTTTTTTTTTAAATTTTCTCTCTCTTCTTCATAATTTTAGTTTCACATTTATGGATATCTTCTTGGTATGTTTTACTTTACACCAAAGTAAGTTATTGCCTTAAGGTTTGCTTCCAACCTCCCCTCTTACAACAACCTGCATTCTGGGAAGCTTTGCATTACCTGCACTTTTGGCTGATAAACCCAAGCTACAGTGGACAATGGCTCCTAGAACCCCATTCTAGGGTTCCTTGACTACCCAAACAGGTGTCTGGTAAGAGTTTTTTCCAAGAAAACTCATGCCCTTGGCATCTATTCTCTGGTTCCTATCAAAACTGTTACAACAACTTTTTGGGACAAAGATGTGGTGCGTATCCAAGCCAGTTTCCCAATGCAGCCGGCTGTGATGGACCACTCCAATCTGAGTGCTCTCTGTGGATACCCTATCAGTGCACAGGATCTCTTCTTTCTGCATGTTGGTTCCTGCGGGCTTGTTACCATGCAATCTGCATTTTCTCTGTAGCAATTCTATTTAGTCTCTATATCATGAAAATCACACAGAAACTCAATTATCCACTTAAATGAAGAGAGCAATGGTGTGAGTAATCCCCAAACAGCATATCACCAAGAGTTACTTAGTTCAGGTTTTTTAGAGAGCATTGAACAAACTCTCCCCCTTCATCACAGATTTGCCATGTATTTAACTTTTTTTTCCCCTTGCACTGAATATGGGGTCAAAATAACCAATTAGGAAGTACAATCTGTCACAGAATAACTCTTCAGAATAGCAAAAACAGTGTGAAGTAAACAAACATCATGTTCGCCTGATTCTCCTGATCGCTGCTCTTGCCTACTTGCTTCCAGTTCAATGGAAAATAATTCTGGACAGCCTTCGTGAGCCTCACCTTTCTTTTCAGAGGTCCAAGGCGGGAGGTCTTGGCATCTTGTGCTTTGTAGGTCACCCACAGACCACTGGCTATATGCTGGACAAAGCAGACGGAATCTCCATATTTGATTTCTGGAACTCCCATGCCTTCTATATCCCGCTTGTGACTAGAATCCAATTTCTCCTTGATTTCCTATTTCACAGAAAATAAAACAAAGGCATGTCTGATTAAATAGAAATGCAATATATGAAACACATCACCTATGCAGAATTTGTCAGCCAGGGAACCCATTACCAAGATCATCATGATGTGCCTGTCCAAGCCAGGATTTCGGAAAGGCTTGCTTCCCTTAGCTGCTGTTAACTGTAAAGTCAACGGATTCCAAGTTTCAGCCACTTTAGTAATTACTTAAATCCACGGGGAAAGGAGGCAGCTGGTAGGGTCTCTCTTTGGTTTTGATTTTATAAAATTCTCCACTATATTTTCTACTTTTCTTATCCTGACTTAGACACCTTAATAGTAATCAACACTTTACAGGCCAATTACCTTATTTTCAGCAAGTTGTATCCTCTGTAGTTTCAACAGTCACCTGATATACATTCCCAAAGTCAGGGCTTTAAATGTATCTGTTAACAACATATAAAAGTCTTTTCTTTTTAAAAAATTTTTTTTTCTAACATTTATTTATTTTTGAGACAGAGAGAGACAGAGCACGAACGGGGGAGGGTCAGAGAGAGAGGGAGACACAGAATCGGAAACAGGCTCCAGGCTCTGAGCTGTCAGCACAGAGCCCAACGCCGGGCTCGAACTCACGGACCATGAGATCATGACCTGAGCCGAAGTCGGCCGCTTAACCGACTGAGCCACCCAGGCGCCCCTATAAAAGTCTTTTCTAAAGATCAGCAGAGAAAGCAGATTCGTGGAGTAGGTAGCGGCTACTATGCTGTCCTTGTAATGCTGTCATCAGTATTATCCGTCTCTTATGGCCTCCTCAGTAGTGTGTTGCCATCAATGGGTTTCATTCTTCAATTACCTCTGTTTCACTACAGCCTTTTCTCCAGTATGGAAAAAGGAGTTGCTGCACATCAGTTATCTGTCTGGTGACAAGCTGAGGTGCCTGTCAAAGACGGAGTCAGGAAGCAGACCTGGGGTGCATGGTAACTCTGTCCCCTCCTCATTAATCAAGGCCTCTTGATGGTTCTACCCGACTTCTATTTCTCCTCTACATCTTGCGTTAAATTGCTCATTTGTAAAAGCCATTAGCTAGACAGCATTTTGAATTTTTTTACAAAATAAAAAATGCAGCATGCCGTTCCCTCTGCTTGTGACAATTTTACTCTTTCTTAACGAAGGGACAAATAGCACACAAGTACAGAGCTCTTACCAAGTGCAAGGCAGTGTTCTAAGTTCTTTACATGTATGAATTCTTGCCAACAGCTTTGGATGGAGCTACAAATACTATCCCAGTTTTTCAGAGGAAAAAACGAAGATACAGAGAGATGAATAATTTTCCCAAGGTCACTCAAGAATTAATCAAAGAGCCAAGATTTTTTTTTAACGTTTTATTTATTTTTGAGAGACAGAGAGAGACAGGGCATGAGCAGTGGAAGAGCAGAGAGAGAGGGAGACACAGAATCCGAAACAGGCTCCAGGCTCTGAGCCTTCAGCACAGAGCCCGACGTGGAGCCTGAACTAATGAACTGCGAGACCATGACCTGAGCCAAAGTCAGATGCTTAACCAACTGAGCCACTCAGGTACCCTGAAAAGAGCCAAGATTTAACCCACGAGGTTCAGTTCCAGAGGCTCCGTTCTTCCCCACTGTTCTAAACTCCTACTCATCCTTCAACACCCTTTTCAGATGCCACCTTCTCTGTGAGGGTCAAGTAGTTTCTCCTGCTGTATTTCCCCAGCACAGTCTCATTCCTTTACTGAGCACTTAAGCCCATCACAGTGTAAATATGCTTGTTTATATGACACTTTACTTTTGCCAGGCTACAAAACAATCAAGGGCATGGCCAGATTTCAATTACTTTTGGATTCCCAATACAGAGAATCCAGCACCCATCAATTAATGAATATATGTTAAAGAAATGTACACATATATATACACACACACATACACACACACATACGTATGTATATTGCTAAGTCATTTTTCGTTCAAATATATTTTTTCATTTTGGTCTGATTTCTCTTCCTTCAAACCTTCCTAACAGCAAAATTAATTATTTTGTATACCTTTACAGGATCATCTTGAGCAATGTTAATACTTTACAAGGAAACTCTTATTTTAAAGGTACGTTGAAACTCTGGCTGGATTTTTAAATATGACATTTCTCAAAATGAATATTTCTAAAGGAACTTATCTTTGATTTTATAACAAAAGACAATGGGAAAACAGAATCTGATATATTAAGACTTCTTTACGGGCAGGGGGTCAAGAATTCATTTATTTTACAAAACAATGGATACTTGATTTTCATTCCAGAAATATTCCTAATTCTGATGCAAAGTTATCCTCTCTAGTCTGTTCCCTAAAGCATAGATAATTCAGCAAAACAAAATAATATACACTACAACTGTTAAATATGAGTAATTATGCTGACTGCCAAGAGCTCACAGTTAAAATAGTGCATGTTCCCAAACTATCAATGACTATGGTCACTTCATTCATTTTCTCACTTTTTGTTTATTTAAATATGACTTTGTCAAAAGAAGAGCAATACTGGGATATATTTTTTCTAGAGCCTGAAATCAATGGATCATTACTATTTATAGAATAGGGTATCTCTCTCCATCTTTGGTTTTACAAAACAGCATCTACTTCCAGGGTTCTATGGTGGTCACTGTAGTGGCCACTGCTAAATTAGAAGAAAAACAGGAGAAACAACAAGAAAAACTAACACATGGAGACAAGCCAACAATAAAGAAAACCTAGGGGCACCTGGGTGGCTCAGCTGGTTGAGCGTCTGACTTCAGCTCAGGTCATGATCTCATGGTTTGTGAGTTCGAGCCCTGAGTCGGGCTCTGTGCTGACAGCTCAGAGCCTGGAGCCTGCTTCGGAATCTGTCTCCTTCTCTCTCTGCCCCTCTGCACTTGTGCTCTGTCTCTCTGTCTCTCAAAAATAAATAAATGTAAAAGCCAACCTAAGCCAAACATAAATGCCACCGAGGATATAATAAAGAAAGGAGAGTGATCCATGATAGAGACGCCTGAGTCAGCTGAGAGCAGGTTCGTGATCTTCTGATGTGAGCATGCGCAAATGCTCCCCCTCTGTTTTCACTGGAATATGGCCCCATATGCACTTAATCTACTGCTGCAAATGGACTCTTCGTAAATGACAGGGCTAATCCAATTCCTCCTTTGCATTAATTCCCTAATTCCTATAAGATACAATTTTCATTTCTAAAGTTCAAATATACCATATACTTTAATCAAATTGGACTATGTTCCTTTGATACATTAAGATTCCCTTCCCCTGGGTCTTTACGGACATTACACTTTCTGCTTGGCAACCCCGTTTCATCTCTGCATCTTTACATCTCAACCATCAAGCCTTTCCCAGATCCACCTTTGCATTTTCTCTGACCTCATGGCACTTTTTCTCCCCTGTCAAGGCTCTTTACAATATTCTGTGAATCCTTTGCTGGCATGCTTCCTGTCCCCTACCAGACTGAAAACTCTCCAAGGGTAAGACTTGGATTTGCTTGTCTTTGTATTCCATACTATGCTGTGCTTAAAATAGGTTGCAAATAATTTCCTTTTGTTTTATTGGTCTGTGGACATCAATTTGCTGATCTCCATCAACCTTCCCGGTGTTAGATGATGAGCTGATTCTAAGAAGGAATAGGTTACTTGGCTTAAGAGGTGTTGATGGATCATCATCTTCTCCTGTCTCCACTGAGAACTTCTTAATGAAATGGTCATGACCACGTCACAAGTGTTGAATAAATACCTGGTTTAAATGATTAAGTTCCTGCTCTCCAGAATGATTTAAGATTGCTAGAAGGACAAGGAAGGGAATTGCAACTAGGGTTTGTCTAGCACCTACTTAGAGCAGAGTATTTTGCTAAGTACCCTACAATGGCAATGCCATCATGTGAATTTACCAAGGATCTACACAGTGATACGTATTATCCATGACACTTTAAAAACATTTTCTCTAAACCTTTCAGCAGTCCTTTGGTTTTCCTTTTTCCTACTCTATAGATGATAAAACTGAAGCTTACAGAATTTGAGCAATTCGGTCAAAGTCCTATAGCTAGTAAGTAATAGAAAAGAATCTAAAATCAAGTATAATTCCAAAGCCGATTTTTCATTTGCACGTAAGTTTTTGAATGGTTACCATTAGCACAGCTAAGTATTAATTGTATTACTGTTTCAGTTGTTTAAAGGTAATTATAATGAAAAGGTTGAAAGGTTGAAAATATATGCATTTATTTTGTGAAAAAGTGGCTCTGGGCTCATATACAACTTAGAAGTCATACATACAAACCAATAATGATAGCAAGAGGATATGGTCTATAGTGAAGGTGCAACTGGAGTTTTGGAGAGAGAACAATCCATTCTGCCCGAGAGTTAGGTTTGAATTTATGTAAGAATGACACCTGAGGTGAGCTTGGCTAGGAGTGAGAAGCGAGAAAGAAAATAAGGGACTGAATTCTAATAAGATGGGTATAGTGTGGCAAGGAGTGTGGCTGAAGTTCAGGAAGGGACTTGAACAACATGGACTCTGAACGTTGTTATCATAGGTACATGTTTCTCAAACTCACAAAATTAACAGACTTTCTCTAGGAAAAGAGGACTTTGGACAAGCTCTAATTCTTACACCAGGAGCCAAAGGGAACACTAGTTGGGAAAAGCTAGTGTTGGCAATGGAAAGCCACTGAGAATTTTAAGTGGGGGGATAACACAGGGTTGCATCTTAGAATAACTATTCCAGCAGCAGTGTGAATTATAGATTGAAAAGAAACAAGGCTAGAGACAGGTGATTTTTAAGCTATGACATCAGTATTTAGCATATCTGGAACAGAGAAGGTCCTAATTCATGTTTTTTAATTAGAGTGAAATTTGTTATTTGACATAATTAAACTGCCTGTGTCCAGAGACAACAAGAAAGTACCTTTCCAACAGACTGTAATCACCCAAAAATGTTTCAGAGGAAAAGCAAATGTGGGAAGAGGAAACCCATCCATGGATACTGGGGTATATCATCAAAAAAGTCCTGGCTAGCCTGGCTCCTTCCTAGGCGTCTCTGGAGAAACTTTGAGAAACAGCCTTTGGGTTCACTTGTCCACAAACAGAGTCCTTTTCTCAATTTCTAATCTAAAATATGAGGTCTTAGAATAGCTTTAAAGAAATCACACACTTTCAGACACTGCTTGGAACTTGGCTGGGTGGGAGGACTTCACTCCCACTTTACAGTGTGCTGGGTGGGGGTGAGGATGGGGGACGGACCAGACTCGTCTGCTGCATTAGGGAAGGTGCGTTTCTCCGGGGGGCTCTTCCCTCTGTCTTTCTCCTTTAATTCCTACACCACCACCAGGACGTAGGCAATACTACCGCCATTTCATGGATAAGGAGACACTCCCAGGCCACTTTCCTTGTCTCACTGAATCCGCACAACAACCGTTTGAACCACACGTCCTCACCCCCATTTTCTAGACAAAAGACATTAAGGATGAACAGCAAACGGGAGAGCCAGGATTCACACTCAGGTTTTTCACACTCACTGTCTTCCTTGACTGCTTCTCTACTTGGTCCACTTTGAACAATAAAGACTTGAGAAATCATTGGTTTAAATTTTAAAAATACATGTGTAGTTTATTTGAAATGAAATACAACTGTTGTCTCTAGATATTTGAATCTTAAGGTAGATGTTTTCTCCTAGCCCTTTTCTCTCTTTCCCCTACTGATAACTCAGTGAGGAAGCAGAGCAAGCAAAGGGGCTGGAATAAACAGAGTCAATGTTTTCCTAAGGGATGTGCCATGAGCCCAGCTGCCATCTTGATTCAGGCCGCCAAGGTTAAAGGGCACATGAGGCTAGTCTACAGAGATGCTTTCCATACACATCAGAGAGAACAGTGTACAGTTTTTAAAAGACAGGGATTTTTTAGAGCCTGGGTGACTCAGTCAGTTAAGCATCCGACTTTGGCTCAGGTCATAATCTCCCGGTTCGTGGGCTCTGTGCTGACAGCTCAGAGCCTGGAGCCTGCTTTGGATTCTGTGTTTCCCTCTCTCTCTGCCCCTCCCCTGCTTGTGCTATGTTTTTCTCTCTCAAAAGTAAACAAACATTAAAAAATTAAAAGAAAAATAAAAGACAGGGAAGTTTGGCCAAGAACACAGTGCTTAGTAGATATTTGATCATTGCTGACTAAATTGAATTTAGTGTTTAATACACTGAGGAAAAATTTCTTCCAATCGGGAACAATTGTAGTTTTGTTTCCTTATGCAATAAAATAGGCAAACTGAGATTCTATCTCGACCATTCAAGACTTACAGTACAATCATTAAAAATAACTCTAAAATAAATGGCTACATGTGATAAGGCTTGCTTTAACATTACTAATTCCTTCTTCCCCAAGAGGAATAAAGTGTTGTAAACTGATGTGCAGACATGACAGCTAAATAGACAGTATTGCTATGCTAGAGAAAATATTAAATCACATTATCTGACAATCCTTGGGGAATGGCTTTGCAATGTCAAGACAATGGGGAAATGATGTGAAATCAAGTTCACAGAAATTTGACTTAGATGTTCCAAATAATGAATCTGTCTGCTTGAATGTTTATAGGGAGAGTATTCTGATCCAAAATGATTACACAGTGATGGCAGGATAATTCTATGAAGATGAGGAGGGTTAAAATGAAATGGATTTTAGCTTATCTTAGGGTGTGACCACATTCATGTATGCCTTCAGGAAGCCATCTCCACACTTACCACATGCTACACACTGTGCCAGGTGCTGGGGTGCAAAAAGGGGGGCATATGTGGTCCCTGTCATCTAGGGGCTCCTGGTCCAGGGATTGATGGCTGTTACAGAAGCATGAACAGGGCCCTACTGGAGGACAACGGAAGAGCCCTCCTTTTGTAAAAGGCATCCGACACTGGTCTGGAAGGGGGAGGAGTTCATGAGCGGGGGTGTGTAGGAGGGGTAGAAGGCATTCTAGGTCCCGGTTTAGCAGTGAGAAAAAGTAACATGTTCAAGGACTGGTAAATATTTAGTATGCCAGCGCTCAAGGCAACTGTGAGCCAAGTGATGTAGATAAGATGGTAGGGCAGGCAGGGATTGGATCTTAACCCTTTATGACAGACCTCAAATGAGGGGCAACCAGAGTAAGACTGTGTCGAAGACCACACAGAGAGCAGACGGGAGTCAAGGCCAGATCTCGGTGACCTGGAAGCCATTCTCCATCTTACACCACTTCCACATTAAAGAAGTAAGTTGTTGGGGCACCTGGGTGCTCAGTCGGTTAAGCGTCCGACTTTGGCTCAGGTCATGATCTCGCGGTCCGCGGGTTCAAGCCCCGTGTCGGGCTCTGTGCTGACAGCTCAGAGCCTGGAGCCTGTTTCAGATTCTGTGTCTCCCTCTTTCTCTGACCCTCCCCTGTTCATGCTCTCTGTCTCAAAAATAAATAAATGTTAAAAAAAATAAATGTTAAAAAAAATTAAACAACAAAAAAAAGTAAGTTGTGATGCTGCAGTTCAGGGGCAACAACACATCCCCGACCTCCAGGTTGATTTGGATCACGCTGCTGAAGGAGAGGGAGAGAAACTGACCAAGATCACATGCTGCTCATTATTCTCCATGCTTCAAAGGGCTTGCTCGAAGGCCTCGGTTTGATTTCATCTGAGCCAATGACTGCAGCAGGTGTTAGTTTTGAGCACCTTCCATGAAGGCTCAGTCACACCCCTGTCCTATCCATGTGTACAAGATTCACAGGGTACCTGCCACTTCCTCCTAAGGGCAGCCTGCTAAGGATTTTAACATGCACCTGCAGCTGTTCCATGGTCCCCGATTTAGGAGTCATAGCTGTTACAGGCTAATGAAGCCAGACAGGAACACGGGGTGGGAAGCCCATCAGTGCCAAATGACTCACAGCTCAGCTAACCCAGTGCTTCCCTGAACACATGAGCCCAGAGTGTCCCTCCTGGGAATCTCTTTTTCTGTTTCCTAGATTCTCCAACATACAGAGGGGATCAGATGATTACCCTCTTAATCCTATTCACAAAGGCACAAAGGACACAGAATCTCCACCTCTCAGCCTTCCCACTTAGTTCCCCCAACCCCTGTGCCACCACCCAGATCCTGAAATGGTATCTGAGACTACTGTCTGCCATCTGCTCCATCACATAGCACCTATAGCAGGCAAGAGCTGGCAAGATGGCTCAATGGCTCTCACACCATTCAGAAACAGAGCCAAAAGTCTCTTTCTGCGGGGAGCCTCACTACTACCCAGTGAGGGCAAGCACACTGGAGCGTGCATTTAAGGGAGAAGAGCCTGCACCAAGCAAGGTAAAACCACGTTTACTAGGGAGGAATTGAGCCTCCAGAGCAATCAAGGCATTTCTAGTGTTCTTCTCCCAAGAGTTCTTTACATTGTGTATGGCAGAGCCATGCGTGCTCCATACATTCCTGCTTATGGTGTAGCTTCACATTCTAAGATGCCAGATGCTCTGCCCACACAGTGTCCTCAGGAAGCCCTGATCTCCTGGAGGAGCACAGCTGTATCTTGGCCTGCCATGGAGCCTAGGTCATTTTAATTTCAGCTCCTTCCACGTTAAAATGAACAGAGCTGGGCCGAATACTGCTGCACTGGGAGTTATTTAAAACCTGTAACATAGTGACTCCACTGAAATGTAACAACGTTGCCAAGTGCATAGGACAATGTGACTCACGGGTGACTTTTACATCCAGCTCTGCTAGGCCGGCTGTCCCCATGGTACCTCGATGACTTTCAGCCATAAGCTGCTTGCCTCCATGTGCAGAGAAATGGAGGGACTTGGGGAGATAAGAAATGGGCCTTTTGAGGATAAATGTGCTCACAGGCCAGAAGGGGTGCCAAGTGGAAGGAGTGTTATGAGGAGTCTCTACGGTGCTCTGAGTTTTTCTGGCTCTCCCCAGAGACCATGGCAAGCACCAAGCCATCCTACACAAGGCTGAGCCAAGAAAGGAATGGAATGCAAGAATCCCCTTGGGACAGGATTCTGCCAGCTGCCTGGAAGGCCACCTGAATGTCTGCTATAGTAAGAAAAGCCCCTTCTGAAACAGTAAAGACCTCAGTGTCACGGATCCATCCAGCTCAGCCTATCTAGAATGGGCTGAGGGAATCACGGTAGAGCACTCAAAGAGAGAAAAAGCCAAGCTGGCATTCTTAGAAAGGCATTTACTTGGTCATCTGCTATAATAAATCATTTTTCCCCCAGATTTTTTTTTAACTTCCCACATCTGCTGTTGCCCCCTACACCCCATGTCCAAGTTGTGTCTTAGGGAAGAATATGATCTTGCTTGTCTCTGTTCTTTGGACCTTTTTTGTTGCTTTGTTTCACTGAGTTTTTAGCAAGTTACACTGCCATAAACAACTTCCTGGAGCCCAAAATGTTTTGCTACACAGATATATGTTTATATTTAAAATCTTTCTTTTGCTGGCAACCCTAAAAAACTTAAATAAAGGTAACATAAAGGAGATATGGTCAGAAAACCAGAATGAAGTCAAGGAGCCAACACAACATTTAAGGAGAAGCAGATGGAAGGTGATATCTGAGAAAAATTTAGGGTAAGAAGTTTATATATGTTAATGTTTGAAATAAAGGTGTGGAAATAGCCTAACTCTGATATATGGCCATTTGGGGAGAAAAACCTATATGCCAAAGAGATTCTCTGCCTATAAAGACTCTGGGACCATAAAAAAGAAGGAAAAAATGAGTCTGAGCCCCCTGCTTCAAAGAAGGGCAATGGTGGAAGACTGTCTTCCTTTGATTCATTGAGAAGTTGAGCTGCCCATGGAAAATTCATCTGTCAGCTTCACACCGAGTCCTACATGAACAGAATCATCAACCACCCCTTCCTGGAATCGTGTTGGGAACACAAATCAAGATCTATTTCTGGAAAAGAGCAAAGAACAAAACTAGAGATGAAACCCCCAAAAGAGATGTCGAACTGTCTCATTAGGAGGTGGAGGCTCCCTGATAACTAGGCATGCATCTGTGCACAGCCTTTCTGATGCTTGCGTGATCTTTCCAGAACAATCATAAAGTGACAGAGCATCCAACTCTCTGTCAGAAGTTAGCTCAGCATGCAATTCTGACCATCCAACTAGATCCAGCTCTGAGTTATGCAGAGTTAAAAACCTAGCTAGATGTTAAGGATAGAAAGAAGTCTTTAAAAAACAGATGCCTATATACACATCAGAAGGCAAAGCTACATGTTGCAGTTAACCTAACTACCAGAGGGTCTGCTTTTAATGGAGGTTGGGGATGGATGGGTGAGAGCAGAGAGAAGAGACAACCTAGGAAAAAGATGAAGAAGGTACTGGTGACTTTGTATAATACAAATAACTGCAAGAAGAGGTCATGTTCAGAATTATGTCTTCTCTGCATCTTTCTGAAAGAGATTGCCGCCTTGCTTTAAACAAATATAGCATTAAAACTCATGCTTCCATGTTCTTATTGCCTTATAGGACTGAAGCATATGTTTCCAAGTATTAAAAACAACTTAGAATATATTAAACAACATTTTTCATTAGCCTGTGAGCAATAGTGCCCATCCCTGTGATCCTTCCCCTCTATACTCAATTCAAAGGATGGAAGAAGAAAGTGTTTATCAGAAGGCTGAATTTCTTGTTCCAGCCCACTTTCTTTTCAGCCATAGTGCTTTCTGGAAGTTTCAGAGCTTTCACTCTTAAATGAGGTCAAAGTCGACTTCATCACACCTTACCTTGGAAGCCCGGAAAGAGAAGGCTGTGGACTTGGTGTCTGACTTCGCCCGGTCCTGCAGTATAAGGCCTTGGTCCTCTGTCAAGGCCAGGTAGTGGCCTGTGGTGAGATGCCGGAGGCGGAAAGCCTGGCCCCATCTGATGTTACTGCCACTCCAACTGGGCAGATGAAACAGACAAGAAACTGCATTTACACAAAACTATGTCTATTTCAATATTTCTCCTGTGCTTTCTTCCACATGCTAGCAGACTTTTAAACCCTCTTCCTTAAGGGACAAAGCACTTGTCTCCTGGCTTGCTTTAGGATTTCAGGTCTGCTGACAACTCAGCATGGTACTTCTCTTGTGGCCTCTCTTAACACCAATGAGGAGGCATCCTTGTGCACTGTTGGTGGGAATGCAAACTGGTACAACCACTGTGGAAAACAGTATGGAGTTTCCTCAGAAAATTAAAAGTAGAACTACCCAATGATCCAGTAATCACACTACTGGGTACTTACCCAAAGAACACAAAAATACTAATTCAAAAAGATACATGCACCCCTATGTTTATTGCAGCATTATTTACAACAGCCAAGACATAAAAGCAATGCAAGTATCCATCCACAGATGAATAAGTATGTGTACTTATAATCATACATATATACACACACCATACCTTTTTAATAACACACACACACACACACACACAAAATGGAGTATTATTTAGCTATATAAAATGAGGTCTTGCCATATGCAACAACATGGATGGATCCAGAGGGTGTAATGCTAACTGAAATAAGTCAAAGACAAATACCTTATGATTTCACTCATATGTGACATTGAAGAAACAAATGAACAACAACAAAGAGACAAAAATAGACTCTCAAATCCAGAACAAACTGGTAGTTCCTAGAGAGGAGGTGGGTGTGGGTATGGGTAAAATAGATCAAGGGGATTAAGCATACACTTATCTTAATGAGCATCCAGTAACGTATAAAATTATTGAATCATATTGTACATCTGAAGCTAATATAACATTGTATGGTAATTATACTTCAATAAAAATAAGGGAAAAAAAGGAAAAAAAAAAAGAACACCAACAATGATGATGATCTTGGGACAAGACAACAATTTAATGCAACTGGAAGTCTGAGGCTTCCAATTTTTCCTTCACTCCTCTGAAATTTCTTGATACATAAAAACACATGAAAAGAATACCTTATAAAGAAAGCTCATTTCTGGGAAAACAAAGTCATCTCTGATGTGCTATCTCAATTCAAACATTCTACTACCACAAAGAATGCCATCTTTAAGAGAAATAGTAAAAATATTTGTGCAGTTTACACTTGCCAGGGAGAGGCAGAGAATAAAGAAGTGTGTGTGTGTGTGTGTGTGTGTGTGTGTGTGTGTGTATGTATTTGTGTTAGAAGGGGATACATTTTGTGGAAAAAAATAAAGCGAGGTTAGATGATTAAGGTAAGAGAGACCTCGTGTTTGAGTGGAAACCTTTCGATGGACCTACATCAAAATGTTGGCATTCAACAAAAGTCACCGTAAGTATTTGGGGAGCACTTATCTACTGAACAACTGAGCTCATTATCTTTTAAGTTAGAATAAAATCTCATGGTTAGACCTCTAGGGAAATAAACAACCTTAACTGAAACTATATATACATACCTATTTTGACATTTTAAAGAAGTCCATTAAGCAAGAACCAACGCTTAATATCCCGAGAATGTGAGTATGTTATTGCAAGCTTTTTAACAGGGCTGGGAGAGAATACAAATGCCCTGAGCCAGCTAACAAGTGGGTGATCCTTAGAACCAGTATTCTTTAAACCAGAAACTTCCAAAGAGTTGTTCTCAGTAAAAAATTTAAATGTATCTGTGTGCCTAAGTTCTAATATTTTCTTCTGATTTCTACAGATTAGCTTGAAGACCACCTTGGAGGCATATACCCTCACAAGAGAGACTTTCACAATGAACATATATTCAGGGAGAGACTGAGCAGAGAGCCAGTGGAAAAGGCTGACAAGGAAAACCAAACACCTTTCCCTCCTCTGTTATCCCAAGCAGTTCATCTCTAGCCTGACTTGCAATCCCTCTCAGCAAAATAACAGCCCAGAGATTACTGGATGCTGCTTTGTACTTTAATGTTTGGAGACCACATGTTTTTACTCAGGCACACAGCTCAAGTCTCAGCCTCCTGTTCGTTCCACCCCAGGCACAAAATTGTTTCTGACAAGTCAGGTAAATACGGTTTTCCTCACAGCTACATTTGCAGTGATGCTTTAGTCTTCTCTACCTCCTGCCATCACAACCACTAGTTCTGTCATTTAAAGCTAATGTTCCACTGGAGACAACCATACTACTGAGAAGAGAAACACTAGCTGGGTTTCAGAGAATCTGTTCAAGAAAGCAAATGGGAAAAATACTTTGATGACTTTCAGCAGACATATCCAAACTCACGTTTTATAACCCGGTCACTGCAAGGGCAGTAAGACCTGGGGGCTGGGTTCAGGGCAGCAGAGTCCTCTGGCTTCAGTGTGTGTGTGTGTGTGTGTGTGTGTGTGTGTTACTGTTGTTTGAAAACAAACTCAGGAAAATTTCAAAACTTAGCTCTGGGCCAAGGAACTTTTGAGAGTTTGCCAGGTGATGTGGAACAAATGAAATATTTAAGAAAATGGAGAGTATAGGAAAAGAAAATAATCACGAAAAGAGCACCACCCAAGCCCTTCACATTACCTTATCCGAAGGGGTTCCACTCTCCACAGAGATCTGGCTCGTGTCCCAGCTCCCCCAGCTTCATAGAATATCCTCCTGTGAGGAGAGTTGGAGATTAGCTCCTCTGAGCTTGACACTGATCAGCACCGGGGAGGGGACAGCTCCCGGCAGAGATTGTTCAAACCCTGCCGCTTTTCTAAGCCCTCGTAGAGTCAGCAAAACTAAAAGCTGACTCAAAGAGAAGAACAATTTCCCAGTCTCAACCTCTTAGGAGGGAAAAAAGGTGCTATGGGGGAGGGAACTGCTCACCACAACAGATAATGGACACTCATGGACCGTCAGGGGTATGATGAAAAGGACCGTCTCCATTTGCACAGTCAAAATAGCCTAATCACTCACATAACCATCAGAGCAGATACCGAATGCTCCAATTCTTTTAGGTTAAGCTCTTTGATGTAGTTTTCCATCTCTTAAAAAATGTATTCGTACTTTTAAAACATATATACAGTACAGTATGAATTCACTTCCATTATTCTAGGAAGTCCAGAACAAAAAGCTTTATGCTCAATTGCTATAGTGTCCATAATTTTATCACTGTGCTGTCGTCTCCTTTTCTCTATTAAAGATAATCTTTTGATGTATTTTTAAATAAAGTTGTTTATTTTGGAGTAATTTTAGGTTTACAAAAGTTGCAAAGATAGTAGAAAGAAGTATATAGTCTCACTGTCTCCTAATGTTAGCTATACTACACATAAATGTACATGTTACATTTGTAAAAACTAACAAACCAACATTGCTATGTCATCGCTAGCTAATCAAGGCTTGCCTTGGATTTCAGCAGTTTTTCCATTAATATTTATTTTCCCGTTCCAGGATCCAATCCAGGAATACCACAATGCATTTAGCTGTCCTGTCTCCCTTGTTTCCTCTGGCCTGTTCTTAGTCTCTCCTTATTTTCCATGACTTTGACAATTTTGAGGAGTAGTGGTCAGGTATTCTGTAAAATGTCCCTTGATTTGGGTTTGCTTGATATTTATCTGATGATCAGTAAACTCTATTTTTCAAGCCATACAATAGGGACCAACCTACACATGTAAGTTAACTATCCTTGTTGAAGAGTATGTCTCATGAATAGTGGTCCCAGATTACCTGGTATACTGAATCCAGGCTCTTTTTGAGAATCTTGTGACCTTAGATCAAGACTGGTCGTTTAATTGCATTTAACTGCACTAATTTAAAATCCCACCTCCACCACAGAAGGTTTCTCTATACTACAACTGAATCACTCAAGCTCCCTGAGGATCTTGATCTAGATTTTGACACAACAGGTAATCAGAAGAGATGAGGAGAAAATGGGCAATTATTATTTTTTATCTGAATAAGTAACATCATTTTGAGTTGGTTGAAAATAGCGGCTTGGGAGTTGGGCAGACCTCCGTCTGACTCTCTTAGGTGTGTGACCTTGTTAAGTCCCTTCACAGCTCTGTACAGAGCTTTGTTATCTATAAAATGAGCCTGATTTAGGACTTTAGTCACAGAATGGTTATGAAAAGGTAATGTGTTTTTTAAAGTAAAGGACATGCACAAAAATATTCATAGATGAATTTACCCAAAATTAAAAAAAATTATTTTTGAGAGAGAGATAGAGCATGAGTGGGGGGGGGGGGGGAGAGACAGAGACAGAGACAGAGAATCTGAAGCAGGCTCCAGGCTCTGAGCTGTCAGCACAGAGCCCAACATGGGGCTTGAACTCACGAACCATGAGATCATGACCTAAACTGAAGTTGTACACTTAACCAACTGAGCCACCCAGGGGGCCCCCATCCAAATTTTGTTTAAATACAGATGTTTATACGGGTGCCTGGGTGGCTCAGTCAGTTAAGCATCCAAGTCTTGATTTCGGTTCAGGTCATGATCTCACGATTCGTGAGTTCGAACCCCACCTCGGGCTCTGCACTTTCAGTGCAGAGCCTGCTTGGAATTCTCTTTTTCCCTCTCTCTCCATTCCTCCCTCACTTGTGTACTCTCTCTTCAAATAAACTTAAAAAATTTTTTTTAAATACAGATATTTATGTCAAATATAGAATAACACATTACATGGCACAGAAACACTGAAATGTTATGTTAATAGTGGTTGCCTCTGGGTGGTGGGATTATAGAACACATTCTAAACCTTGTCCAAATGTATATGGAATCAGGAAACACACAGTAAACATTAAGAAAGAAATCCTGTGTGACTTGAGAGCTCTAACTGCCCAGGTGTCTCTGTGCCAAGCCTAGAATGGTAATGGCATTGTGCTGACCTCCTACTCACCCGCACTTGCTGAGGTTTTCATTTATGTGTCTCCCCACTCAGGACTGGAAGTGTCTCTCAGGTGAAGAGGGTAGGAGCAGCTCACCCCAGGTCACAGGGTTACAGAATTCTCTCCCTCTGACATCTGAAGAATTCTGGAAGGTTAGTCCCTCCCACCTGGGAAACTTGAGGGCAGCCTGCTCCATTTAATCTTGTAAGGTTACAGAGGTTGAAACAACCTGTTCTTGTTCTATAAGACAATTACCCAAGGAGAAGTGTAGAGTGGGTGGTGAGCTGAGGAACTTTGAAAGCTTGGCTGACAGCTTAGCCTCAGCTTTAACAGGTTAAGTGACTTACCCCAGGGTGCTTGACAAGCCAGAGGCACAGCCAAAGACCAGATCTCAGAATGCTAGATTGTTACTCTACCCGGCCTGCTGCTTTCAGGCTTTAGAAGGAATAGAAATGATTTCCTCTGGAAAGTCAGCACCCTTACTCTGGAATCACCTGCACGCCTTCATGGCTGCTGGTGTCTTTTAGTGCATTCTTGATTCCCTATTCCTTTGTTGTCTCCCAGATTTCAGTATTCCTGGCCATCCTGGCCAGTTCTGAGGATTTTCCTGACACCACAAGACAATGACGAGGTTGCATCCTCTTTTGATTGAGACCCACTGACACAGAATCTCAGGTTGTAGTATAATGAATAGCTGCTTACTCACCCCTTCATGCTTCCTTATAAAGGAAAGGGATAAGGCTATTTTACCTGTAAAATCCCCCCCCCCCCCCCCCAAATACATATTAGATCCTGTAGAATCCTCAACCAAGGGAAGGTCACCTTTGTCTTATTTCAATGATGGCATGCATGCCTGCTTCAGGATGCCATTTGGGAAATTCCTCTCCATCTGTTTCACTCTTCCCAGCACCTCCTTTCAAATATTTGTACAGTCTTTCCTTTTTCATCAGGCTCTTGTTAAAGTACTCGCCAGGAATGGCCACCAAAAGGTGGGCTTCTCCAAGCAGAGTTTCTGCCCAGGCTGCTACTAATTTGGTTCAAATTTAATGTGTGTGTGTTGGGGATGGGGGAGGGGCGGGGGAGGGCGGGTCAAGGGTCATGCACAAGGTTATTTCTTTTTTTCCAAATTCCTGCCCTTTCAAGAAGAACTGGAATAGGAAGAAAGAACGAGTTCAGATGTATTCCATCTTAGAGGTAGCTGACTGCAAAATTCCTAAAATTTCAGGTCTTTACCCACCTGCAAATCTTCCCTTTAGTGCAGAATATTTAAAAGATAGTACCTGGGCTATTGCATCATTTTACCATTTAAAATCAAGAAAAAGAAAATCACCATTGCATACAATCACATGACATTATTTAGGGTAGGGAATCCTTAATTCTAAGGAAATTAGGTCAGCCTAACACCGTATCTCAGAGATAACTGTCAGTTAACTGGACCAATGCCAGGGAGGAAGTCAGTGAATTAATTAGGCACTTGCCACAGGTCTGTACTTTATGCATCTAGACAGTGTTCTGGGTCACATCTGGTTCCCATGGAGAGATATTCAGAGGACAGAGCAAGTAGGAAGAGATTCAGCACAATAGGGATACGTACTGCCAATGCATGGTTTCTAAGACATACATTAACATGTTTGAGCACACTGCTCTGCTCCTGAAGGTCCTTTTATAGCTCATCGGATCAGGAACAAGCACTGGTGGGAGTGTCAGCAGCCTGGCTTCTAAGCTGCCACCTGAAAGCAGCCGGTAATTGACCTTTGGCAGGAGCCTGAGCTAGAGGATCTCTTAGTTGTGAGGACCTGATCCCATGTGTCAAATGAAGTAAAAGAAATGCAGTTAACAAGGTTCCCACAGGCAATTCACAAAAACATAGAATGTATTACCACTGGGAGATCACCCACTGCTGTCACAAATTCCACCTAATTTGGATCCAATTTTATTTTTTTAATTATTTACCATGTTTCTATAGTTACAGGGGTCAAGCTTTTTGGGCTCTGTTCCTTTGGTGATCAACAGGCTACCAAGGGACACTGCAGAATGAATTTAAGACCTGGATTAGTATCGTCTATCTCCTGGTTTTGAATTTTTGAAAAGCATTCGTTGAGGAGTTAAGCAGAGGATCACAGAAAGCATCACCCTCAGAAGTGTCATCTACATGTGTCCCTTGGCACCATCCCTGCTAAATCTAGCTCCTGTTGGATACTGTTATTTGGTTTCTCCAATCCTATTTAGTAATAAGCAAAATGAAATCACCAAACTCCACCTCAATTACTTAGCACCTGAGAGGGGAAAAAGAGAGATGATCTGCCTTTGAAGCGCCCGGTGAATGAGTTAAGTGCACAAACTCACTAGAAAGATTAGCGGGTGCTTCAATCTACAATGAATGCTACCAGAAACTCCTCAGAGAAGCACTTAAAGAAAATGAAGGCACTGGGAAGCATTACAGAACTGCTTGCCTAAGAAGCAACAGGTGTGGCCAGGTACTCCTGTGCTTGAGCTCCAGGGCACTGCCATTCCTGTTTTACAATACCATGGCTGGGTACGGTTGATGTCCACTGACCAATGCTTACAGAATTCATCTGTGGATTAGTCCGAGTCACCCGAGACTGAAACACCTAGGAAAAGGATGATGCTATCAGCTTACCTGTGCTGGGAGTCATTCTGGTCTGTAGATGGTATCGTCAAACACTCATCATGACCATGGAAGAGACGTACTACATGCCCACCAAGTAGGTAACCTGTGAGAAAATTATATTCTACTATGAGCTGACGGGAAATTTAATAATGAGAACACCAGGTTTAAAAAGGATAAATTCACACAGCGTTGAGTCAGTTATAGAAAACACCAAGAAAGAAGCATTTGGAAAATGGCAGATTCCATGAATTCTGGCCTCAGGAAGGAAAGACAACAAAGTCAAAATTCTTTGTTTTATTTGAGAGAGAGAGAGACAGAGACACACACACACACACACACACACACACACACACACACACACACACACACACAGAGACTCCCAAATAGGCTCCACACACAGCACAGAACCCCATGTGGGGTTCGATCCCACAACCCTGGCATGATGACCCAAGCCAAAATCAAGAGAGTCGGAGGCTCAATCAGCTGAGCCACCCAGGTGCCCCAAGAAAGTCAAAACAATTCTAACATTGAAAGTTAAATAGAATCTCAGAGATGAGCAAGTCCAACATCAAAATGTAGGGTGAAAAGTGTCGATTCACATCATTACAAGGAAAATTATGTTGCTAGTATTAGGAAGGGAAGGATTTTCTAGTTGCTTAGGATGAAAATACATCCAACACAAAATTCCTGGATAAGCTCTTACAATCTTGATGTGTCCATTTTGTGGCAAAATCCCAATCAAATTGCAGCCATGGGGAATAAAGAGGAAGCTGGGAAGGAGATCAGCAAACTGTTACTAAGAGCTGTCGTCTTCTCTAAAGAAGACATCCAGATGGCCAACAGGCACATGAAAAGATGCTCAACATCGCTCCTCATCAGGAAAATATAAATCAAAACCACACTCAGCTATCACCTCACGCCAGTCAGAGTGGCCAAAATGAACAAACCAGGAGACTATAGATGCTGGAGAGGATGTGGAGAAACGGGAACCCTCTTGCACTGTTGGTGGGAATGCAAACTGGTGCAGCCGCTCTGGAAAACAGTGTGGAGGTTCCTCAAAAAATTAAAAATAGACCTACCCTATGACCCAGCAGTAGCACTGCTAGGAATTTACCCAAGGGATACAGGAATACTGATGCATAGGAGCACTTGCACTCCAATATTTATAGCAGCACTCTCAACAATAGCCAAATTGTGGAAAGAGCCTAAATGTCCATCAACTGATGAATGGATAAAGAAATTGTGGTCTATATACACAATGGAGTACTATGTGGCAATGAGAAAGAATGATATATGGCCCTTTGTAGCAACGTGGATGGAACTGGAGAGTGTGATGCTAAGTGAAATAAGCCATACAGAGAAAGGCAGATACCATATGGTTTCACTGTTATGTGGATCCTGAGAAACTTAACAGAAACCCATGGGGGAGGGGAAGGAAAAAAAAAAAAGGTTAGAGTGGGAGAGAGCCAAAGCATAAGAGACTCTTAAAAACTGAGAACAAACTAAGGGTTGATTGGGGGGGGGTGGGAGGGAGGGGAGGGTAGGTGATGGGTATTGAAGAGGGCATCGTTTGGGATGAGCACTGGGTGTTGTAATGGAAACCAATTTGACAATAAATTTCATATATTAAAAAAAAACATATATATAAAAAAAGAGCTGTCTTAGGGGAAGCTGGCTTTCAAATGCATTTAACAGACACAGATAAAACCTGGATGCCCATCCCACAGCACCAAGGGGAGGCAAAATGACATTCCAGTATCCCACAGTGAGTGAGCCACTACCGATAAGCACTTAGCTTTCAGCATAAGGAATCTCAACAGCCACAGAGTTGCAAGATGTATGGAAAACAATGAGCTTTAAGTGCATGATGACCCATTAGTCTTCAAATAAATTCTGAGCCTTAATTCAAAAAACATACTAGGAGCAGGACTCTAGTCTGAGGTTTACTTGTACGAAGAAAGCAAAATTTGTAAATTTGTTATCACTTTAGGTAAAAAAAATTCTCTAGGCCAGTCTGATCTCAGGAGACATATGGACTTAATATATGCTCAATGTCTGCATCAGGACTTACAAAAAAAAAAAAAAATCACACAGCTATATCATACTAGGGACTACCGAAGTATTCTGGGTGTTGAATTAACAGTAAGAAAGAGAAACATGCCAAAGGAGAAAGGGCTGTTTATCAATGTATTTTGTACAGGGACAGTGTGATATTCCATTGTTCACTTTTTTTTAACCAGGCGAGGCAAGTTCTTCTTAAACTTTCCTTGAATATTCACAAATCCTTCCCCAATTTTCCTCTACCTTACTATACTAAGAGTTTCACTTGTACAACCTCTTTTGCATTAAAATGATTCATGATATACTGTAGGGGAAATCTTAACAGCCAATTTATTTCGAAAAATTAAAATCTTCCATGATCATGCTCTTGATTAACCTCTCGGTCATCTCATGATGGTGAGGCCACGCCCCATTTGGATCTATCCTTTGCAGTCCTCAGGCTTCTCCAATCAATATTCTATTCACACAGAAAATCGCCAAGTGCTGGTGCATTATGGCTCTTCCTAATTGAAATCTATGAGGGCAATATTCAGGAAAGAAGGGTCATGAGGAGGATCACTTATGCTCTCAGGGCTGAAGTGGGCTTCTCACCAGGGGATGCTGAGAGGGCATTTTCTGCAGGGCCAGATGACTCAGGTGATGAGCTTTCCAGGCTAAATTACAAGGGCACTCAAAACTTCGATAAGGACCTTTATTATGTGATTTGCAAACACTCCTTAATTAATCTCCACAAGCTGTCTGTTGGGACTGGGAAATAATTTTACTCCTCCAGTGAAAACGAAAAATATGGAGAAGAGTAAGTCAAGACTCTTCCTTCAAGAAGACTGAACCCCAGTTTCTTGATTTCTTACAGAAAGGCAATAACAACAGACTCAGGGTGGTGAGTTAGTTTCGGTGTAAAAGAAGAGGGCTAAGCATAGCCTGCCTTTTTAAAGCCTTCCATGAGTTGCGGACAGAGTTAAAAATCTGTCATTTCCTGACTATTCAGCTACAACACGATGCCTTCTAAAACTGGAGCATTGCCTTGACACCCTTAGGCTTCCCTCTATTTTCAAACATGTCATCATAGAAGGGCATTCCTAGTTTGAAACTACTGGGCTCAAGATTAAAAATCGGATTAAAGCCACAGTAGTAGTATTTCTTTAAAATTCTGATCTTGCTGTAAGGTGCCAAAATGTAATATGATAACCTACAGGGTCACTGGCATTTGATTATTCTGCTCAGTTGCAATACTACCCATGAATAAGGTAAGGCCAGTATATTAATTCTGTAACTTGAAAGGTGCATTGACTTTGCCAGCTCCAAGAAATAGGATATGTTGAACAAACTTTGAGGATCTTACTTTCAAGGGAAGAATAAAACACTGAGAACATTTTGTTATTGTGAAATGGCCCTGCAAAAACACAAGTAGAAACAAATGACCAAACACACTTTTATTATGGAGAAAGTCCTTCCTACGATCTCTGGAAAGATGGTCACAGTATCACCTTCTTGGCAAATAATCTCTTCCAAGACTGAAGTGGCTGGGGCCTATAACACTGATAACTAGTAACCATAAATGAAAATGAGAAGTCAGCAGGAGAGGAAAAGTACATATCCAAATCCTGCATGCATAAGTACTAAAACAATGGTGGGCTCTAAAGGATTAAAAGATGTTGTCAGGAATGTCCATGTAATCAGAAATCAGGACAGAAAATAATCCACACCCGCGTCAGAGAAAGACATTCAGGTGGACTAAAATAATGCTAGCTGTGTAGCAAGGCATTAGGTAGGAGCTGGGAAGCAGCAGAAAATGTCAATATATACAGCTCAAGAAAGACTGGAAGGCTGAGGGCTGAATGCATATTAAAAAAAGCACACCTTCTTCGATGCTACTTCCTGAGCACGTGGGATGTACATTCCAGAGTGTTTGCATAAAAGAGGCATCCACTTGTATGTTCCCATTTGATACGGAGAGATGCTGCAGCAGAAACAGAAATGAGACGTCCTTTAAATAACTGGCCTGGTCCTGGCAGAAGCAGCTCACCCAAAACCGCAAGGATTGAGTTAAAGAATCTCACTGTCATCAGGCTCTTTCTGCATAGCCTGTGGGAGACTGCTACACCCAATCCAGAAGCATGCTTCAAAGGGGGACACTTCCTTCAGGGAAGAGGAAGTTTTCTGCCACAGAGGAGGCAGACAAGTGTTGACTTCATCCCCTCAGCTGGATCCCCGATTCAACAGGAAGTCATAAAATGTCTGTTCTTGCTGGGAGAAGAGAATTCACAAATGGGAACAATTACTCCAGCATTTGTTCTAGGCAAAGTAAAATCTGCTGGCAAGATGGGTGCTGAGAAGCTTAAAAACTTATCTCTAGACACTTCTCTGATATTCAGACACCCGAGGGAGCCTAACACTCATCCCCAGGTGCAAAATCTCACCGGCATCTTTCAACCACTGTGACATCCCATTTGCCAAAAGCATTTTAAATTCTCCATTCCTCCAACATAAGCTTATTTTCCTAGATCCTGTTCTTTTTGGCTGGTTCACTGGACAAGAACTAAACCACGTGAGAAATTCAGAGTAATAGTAGCTCACGTTGGTTTTCTCAGAAAGTGCCCAGGGCATTTTGGCAGAGTTCGATGGGCCCAGTATCTTACTCTGAAAGGATAACGAACAGTTAAATTCCAGGCCCCATGAGAATGTGACAAGGGAGAGAATCCAACCACCTCTCCAGTACACCACGTAAAAGTTTCTTAACGTACCCATCCTATTGTGGCTCAGTTCGCCTTGGCCATTAGTTCCTAAAGGAAAATATTCTAGAAATGAAAAGATGCCTGGTAGGAAGTACTTACAAGGTATCTTTCAGAGGACACGCTGACGAGGATGAGGTCATCACCAATTCGAACTTTCTCTCCCTCGGATCTCTGTTTGGAAGCAGGATGTATGGTCCACCAACAGGCTTCTCCTACATAAATGCTCCTTGAGTTAGTCATTGCTTCATGGAAACCAGTGTCCCTAAGTCAGTCCCTCATTCTCCTTTCTCCTGAGAACAATCCCTCAAGCACACATGTGCACACACATACAAACTCCAGACCTCAATTTCTATTTAGCCCCATACCTGCTCGACTGTCTTATCATTTTCATTTTTTCCAGTGACAGGAAAACAGAGTTTGGGAGAGAGTATTGGAATCCAGAAACTACAGAAGCTTTTCAGTATTTTTAATACATACAGAAAAATGTTTCCATCATAGGTCCTTACAAATCTTTAAGAACTGACTTCATGAGTCTACTGACTACTTACACACTTTTATTTTTTGCCATACTCTCCCTGAAATTCTACTGAAACGTGAGTAATTCTACTTAAAACATCAGAGATTTTCAAAAGGCCTGAATCTACAAAGACTCAGACAACAGGTGAGAAGTTCATAGCAAAGAAGTGAAATGGACAATTTGGCAAAAGGAAAGCAGACAGATGCTTTCAGCATAGACAAGCTAACACCCAAGTCCTTAAGTAAGAAAAGGGAGAAGTTGATCTCAAGAAATAAGGTCATCCCTGCTTCGAATTTCTCAGGAAGTCTCTGGAATGGGAGATAAGTTACTTGTGAAGGTAGCAACAGAAGATGGGCTTGAAAGCAGGAGAATTGGCTAAAAGCTATAAAGGAATTTTTATCACCTGGCATCCTTCTCTATACCCAGCACAGCCAGATGACCCCTCCTTCTCTACCCTACAGAAGATTAAGAGTTAAATCCATGGAATGACCAACCATTAAAGTTATGGTTTTGTAATATCAAGCACTGTCAAACAAGAAAGTAAAAACTACTGCTAAAAATAGAGAATTGTTAACATTTTATGCCCTGATTAGTAAAGCCCCAGCTCCTTTCCCTGGGCCTCTATTCCTCATACACCAGCTGTGATCCTAAGTCTTCTCCTCACCTCAAATTCAAGGATTCCTCTTTAGGGAAGCCCAACCACCCAAGATAAAAAATACTATTGTCTGGGCATCTCCAGTGAAATGCGTAATCCTTGACAGATTACCCAAAAGTAAGGCTTAACAGATGGCAAGCCACAGCCACACATTCAGGGCTTCCGGTCAGCTTTTACTGCCTTGATCTAAACATGAAAGGACACCAAGGATCACCTGACATCTGAGCCAAGTCACTAACATGAATGAGAAGAACAAAACAAACACTGAGCAAAGGGACTTGGAGAAAACAAAGATTATGGAGAGCCAAAGAAAACTTTTAAAAATTCATTTAATTAATCATCTCAGATAAGAAAAAGTTTCATTCATGAAATGGCAATGAAAGTGTCCAGGAATGATCCCTTTGGAGAAAAACCCTTGTATCCTGAAAGAGAGAGAAAGAAACAAGAGACTTATAGGATAAAGTTGAAAACTTTTCCCAAAAATAATGAAGAGAGGGGCACCTGGGTGGCTCAGTCAGTTAAGCATCCGACTTTGGCTCAGGTCATGATCTCGTGGTTCACGAGTTTGAGCCCCGTGTTGGGCTCTGTGCTGACTGCTCAGAGCCTGGAGACTGCTTCAGATTCTGTGTCTCCCCCTCTCTACCCCTCCCCTGTGCATGCTCTGTCTCTGTCTCTCAATAATAAATGTTTGAACATTTTTTAAAAAAAGAATGAAGAGAAACATTAGAAATAGGAGTAAAGAGATAATCAGAAAACCAATCTAGCGGATTTTCAGAAAGCAGGAACAGAGAAAACAAAGTGAGGAATTAATGAAGAAATAGTATTAAACATTCCCCAAAGCTGGAAGGCAAGCATTCAGACTGAGAAAGCCCGCTGAGTCCCTACCACAGTGAAGAGAGACCCACAAAAGGGTCCTTTCCTGTGAGACTTGGAACAAAAAGGATCCATGCCCAAACACATCACTGTGGAATTTTAGACAGAAGGGCAAAAGAGAAGATTTAAGTAGCGCTCAGAAAATATAAACAGGTCATACACAAAGGATTGGGAATCTGAATGTAGGTATCTCAGTAGCCAGGCCTTAAGCTAGAAGAAAATGAAGAAAGCCTTCAAGATGCAGAGGAAAAATTTATTTCCAATGTAGAATACTATGAATTACTTGTGAAGCATGATTTAAACTTCTTAGATGATGATTTACCTCCCATGGATCTTTTCTGTAAAAGCTACTGGATAATGGGCTCCACCAAAGTGACGTGGTAAACCAATGAGGGAGAAAAACATGAGATCCAGGAAACATGGAATCTAGGAGAGAGGCCAAGGACATCTCCTAGATGACGGTGGATGTTTCTATAAGAGGACACTGATAGAACAGCCAATATGATTGAATCCCATCAGGGGAAAGTTTCAGTTCTATAAAACAGTTTGAAATGAATGAGCGATTGGGTCACAGAAAATAAAGCAAACGATTCTCTCAAAAAGCCTAAAGTCATTCTACCAATGTCAGCAGAATGAACATATAGGACTTTTCCGATTACATGCTCTAAGACTGACAGCTGGTTTATATATAGTGGCCAACTTACAATCAGTGAGTGTGGCATTTCACTCATTTTGTAATTATCAGCAAAGGTTGACAATACCTTAGAGGAAATTATATTTTAAGAATAACACTTTAGCTGAAAACAAAGCAATCTCAAATCAAATGCAAGTATAATCTCATTTTAAGAGAAAAAGCATCATGGAGCCCACTCTTGTGCTTTGTACAAAAATGAGAAGTGGAGAGGCAGGGCTTCTCCTCAGGAATTCTCAGAAATCCCTGAGCACAATGCAGAGATGGCAGGCACACATCGTTAAAACTTCATTTTTTTTTTCCCTAGATCATCTGTAAAATCAGACAATCTGGATCATTCCCTTATGAACTGACACAATTTTGGAACAACATGTAATTTTGCCCTTTGGCTACCCAACAATGGAACTTCCTGTCATGGTATGAAAGATTGTATTCAAATTAGACTCTTCCTGCAGTGTGACCTAAGATGTTTTCTCTTCTCTGGCCTTTGTTCCTATCCTTTTTCCAGGCCTGGGGTTTCTGCTTTAGAGCAGGTTCTACCCAACCTTCTTCCAGCAAATTCTCATTCAGTTTGAGCTAACCTGAAGTAACTTCTGCCATTTGCAACCAAGAATCCTGATTGATACATAGCCCAACCTGTAAGTGGAGCAGATATTCCATATACATTGTCCTTGAAGGATGGTCATATTACCTATGAATATCTCCAGCCACACCGAGCACCCTACATCCCAGGGCCAGCTGCTATGGTGCTGGATAATTGCAGATATGGCAAAGTAGTTTTCTTCATTGGGGTGAAATGTGTTTCCTTTCAACTTCTATCCCATCGCTCCACTGGTCTATGGAATAACCCACAGCAAGTCAGACCCTTCTGTGACACCGTAACTATTAAGTATGTATAGTTATGCTGGTCCTCTCTTCTTCATTTCTAGTTTCCAGGGAGAATCTGCATCATGGTCACCACCTTTCTTAGCATCCACCTCCTGACTGTCAGCATTTTTGACTGACCTCAAAACAAAACAAAACACAAGCCAATGTTTCCCAAAGTATGTGACTGTGGCGAAAGCATTATGTTGTCCTTCATTCTTAGTTACTGTGTCTCCATCACACGTTGTTTCTTTCTTTTTCCCCTAAATTTTATCAGACCTATTTCTTGACCCCACTGGTTGCTTGGTTTGGAATTCCCAATGAAGAACTTATTATTCAATATCCTTCTCAAAAGCCCTTAGCCCAAGACCCAAGTGAACAGGAGATCTGGGAACGTTGACTTACCTGTGGCATGTTCCCGTAGACCTACATCAAAGGCAAGTTTATCTGTCTGGGATCTTGATGTGGTCAAACATGTTAGATACTGTGAAACAAGAGCAGATGCTAGTGAAGTCATACTCTTCTATCAGGTCTTGGCATCTCACCACTAGTTGGCTTCCAGTTGTCAATTTCAATACTGAGCTACTGTATAAAGGGCTCGTTTACTGTATTCAATGGTATAACACATTTGAGATCTACTTTTACTAGTGTATTTAAAATCTCAAAGATGTTCTTCTCTGGTGACCCAGTGATTTAACTTCTAGGACTATATGCTACAGATATAAGTTTGAAATTAATATTTCAAACAGATTTAATATGCTTTAGTTCAAAGATACTGAGAAACTTTTAAATTGGAGACAAATGGAACGTCTACAACCAAGAATAATGCAAAGGTTAATAAACTTTGGTCCTTCATTTTATGAAATATGTTACCATTAAGAGTATTCATCCAGAGTGTGTAATAGCATGGAACATATGCAAAACAGCACAATTAACAGGTACACAAACCTTAAATGTCTGGCAACTAGGCTAAAAGGAATTACACCAAAATGATATCTGAAGTTCTCTTTGGACAGTGAGATGGACCATGATGATTCCCCTACTTGTATTTATTTTGGTTTTCCAACTTTCTATGAGCTTCAGGACTTCTCAATGTGTACGGGATCCCCTCCCCCCAACCCCCCCGCCACTGATTATAAAAATGCATGCGCATGTAAAACTTAACATTGATATTTAAAATAATAATGGAAAAAAGCCATGGCCTGTTCCTTGCCCCCTTTACTGGCAGGCACAGTGGCTGATCTTAGAATCAAATTGGTTGGCAGATATGCACTTGAAATGTGGTTTCTGAGTTCTACTTCTACTTCTCTGCAACAGATAAATGGAGAATCACTGCATTGTCCAAAATCCTATGTCACAGGCTTCATTCTCAGAGCTACTCCTAAAAAGAACTAGCTAGTAGAGAGTTTATGTTAACTGTGAATCCAAATTTTTCTGGGCCTGGGGGACAGTAAATATAATAATAAATCACATAATCCTTCACATCTCTACCATGCTTTTAGCCCAAGTTGTCAAAGCCATGAGAGGCGTGCTGTTTGAGGTTTTGTTTAGTCTGTTCAGGTAGGAAAAGAGAGGTATTAAGGTTTTATTTACCCTATGGATAAGCACCAGGTTCTGAAAGATACATGATCCCATCTCAGTTCTAGACATCATCAGGATACAAAGTTTCCCCACTCTCTAAATGTCCCCATCTCCTGCTCCTATAACCTTCCATTTGGTCACTTTTGTTCTCTGTCCTCTGCCATGAAAGACTACAACAGAAGAATGTTCAGGCTGAAAAGGTCAACTTCTTACCAGTCCTCAGGAAGAAAAAAAAAAAGCCACCATAAATAAATTATTTAAGAGCCAGCTGCAGCTCCTGCTGCCAATCTGACAGTTCAAGCTTTGAGATGAACTGTGAGCATACTGCAGGTGTAAATGTGTGAAAATGAAGTCTTGAATTAATGTAACATTTTCCACTTGGGCCAGAGAAAGAAGACGAGCCTCCCTTACACTGATACAAGTGACGATGAGCAATACAGGGATGGAAGCAAACAGGATTAGAGCTGGCACGTGTTACATTCGACTGAGATCACCATAGTCTCCTTAAGGTGCCCTGCAAAAGTTCTACAGTATCCAGATTTTTCTAATTTTATTTACTTAAAACTTGAACACTTTTTCTCATGCTACACTGAGTTAGCACCATTTTGGTTAGTTCCGGTTCCAGACCCCTAATTAGTTACAGCTCAATGAGCTTTCTGTGACGGCTTTGCTCCTTATCTTCCTACAGCCTCTGGATTAACATAATACCTTCCAATTATTCCAGGACTGAAAGCAATGGATACCATCCCATTTCCGTTAGCTAGCAGAAGAGTAGAAATTTCATAAAAATCTCATTTGATTTTTCTTCTCTGTTGGTTATCCTTTTATGCTTAACGAATTATTTCATGGTTTATTTCCTCATCAGTTGAACAAATATTTATTGAGCATCTAGTATGAGGCACTGTCCTTGACAGGGTTAGGTTTAGTTAAATTAAAAAAAAGAAAAGACAAGGTCCTTTTTCTTCCCAGAGTGGGGAGGAGAGTGGTTAGACATTAGGCAGATCCCTAATTGCAAAATGAGTAAGTTATATGAAGAAAATGCAAAGCAATAATGTTTACATTCCAAATTACTTGTGTGTTAACATAATCTAGATGCTTGTTGGTTTCCTATACTTCCTCCCCTCTTCATCTCTTTCCTCCTCCTCGAATGGTGAAAGCGGACATCCAGATGTGCTTACCATTCCGCTGAAGGAGTGTCGCAGGAGAATCGCGTGGCCATATAGCAGGGTCCTGTGGCCACCCCCTTGTGCTGCCTGTGGGGAAGGACAAGGAAAAATGTCAGCACGGGCCGCTTGTGGCCCCCCCTAGAGCAAAGCAGGACACGAATTCTCAAAGACAGACTACAAAGGAAAGACCCATTGCGAAGCTCCCCAAGAATTCATTCTAGAAGCGAGTGGCCAGCCTATGGGCGAGGGGGAGACTGGTGACCACAGCCATGCAACATCCTTGGGAGAGGGCTTAGAAAAGTCCCCTGCCCAGGATGAGCAGAAACCCGAGCTGTTCTACCAGAGAAGCGTGTAAATGAGATAGGTACTGCTTACCTTCCTTTGAAACTTCTCAGAAGCATTCGAGAGTGAGAGAGAGAAACAAATGTAACTATAGCCTAGCGACAGAAAGGCAGCTTGGGGGACAGGCATATGGTCACATTCTGTGCCCTGTGGTCTTTTCCCTTCAAGGCATGTGGCCTTCTGCACCATCACTTAAAGGGGTCCTATTTACCCAGATCTCACCATTGCAGACAGCTCTGAAATGCAGGACTTTGAAAGGGCAACCAGCAGTGCAGAAATGGACCCATCAGCTGCAGGACCATCTCGGTACCTTCTCTGCCACCCCAGGTAGCTCCACTTTGGCTGTTCACTCAGTGGCAACCCACCCAGTGGGAGAGGCACAAGCAAAGAGACAACTCAACATAAAGCTGCTGTGTCTGCTTCTTTTTCCCTTCATCTGTCTGATTCACCCACCATGGTCTGAACCCAACAGTACATGATAGGAGACAAAACTATTATTTATTGTCGTTATTCCTGAGTTGGTAACATGACAACATTGAAATCCACAAAGAAGTCCTAGAATTTGTTGGTATCCGCTTTTTCGACCTTTTGCCTAAATCCCTTCCCCATCCTATTACCCTGCTCTGAGACACAGTCAAATAATTTTGATCACACATACCCCTTAGGAAAAGATGTTTCAGCATAGGACCCCATCCCTAAATATGCACAAAAAACATCCAAGGCCTGAGATGAAAGTTAATCCTAACGAGAAATTCTAACATTTTCCTTCTATATGCCAAGAGCACTTCTTAGGCACCGAATATTATTTAGACCTGCACACCAGCAACCACAGGGGCTAGTGTGCGGTGTGGTCCTCTCCTGTGCCTACCCTCCCTCAGAGCAATGAGCAAAGAAGGCAAAAGCCGGTGGTATGGAGAGAAGGCACAGGTCTGAATAATAAGGTCTGGAGTAATTTTATTTCAACTCAATTTAGATTAAAAGAGTCGCTCTGTTGAAGAGATAACTTTTCATGTCATACCAGGAGCCTAAAGAAAAGAAAAATGATAGACGGGGTATCATGTTTTTTAAAAAGCTGATAAGTATATAAAAAGGTGGCTGCACTTTCCTCACAGCTGCAGAGATATTTAAGGGCTCCCCAGACCTTAATACGGTGGAGCAACGAAATGCTCTTTGTACTATTTCCGAATTGCTCAAAATCATTCGAACTAACTTTAGTTGCTGTATTTCCAAATGCGTCAACAGCTACGTTAAAAGGAGTCACACCCAATCATTTCCACAGCCTGTCCGTCTGCTATTTTCCCTATTTTCCCTCCTGAACCAGTCCGATGTCTCAAACCGAACTCCTGACGAAATGACATGTCCTGGTGTTAACTGTGGGTCACACCTTTGTCTTTGTTCCCATCGACTCAGTGAAGCATCTTAAAAGGAGCCCAGCGTCGCTGACCACAAAAAGTGGCACCCAAGAGCGTGTGTTCCCCCTCTTCTCTGGCACTGCTGCAAACATCTCCTGGCCCTCACAGCCTTTACTATGGCACCAACAGAAAAGCAGAGAGATGAAGCACAAGTGTCCCACTGGGACTGAATGCGGCAGCACCATGAAGAACACAGGAGGCTTCGCATCCCTCTGCCTCCCTCTGCCACGGCAGTGCCTCGTTACACTGGTGGGCACCATTGATGGGTTACAGCAGAAGCTGCTGGACACTATTCCTCTGTGCTCGCTCTACCAGGCCTGGGGTGGAACCTGGGAACTGGCGCTTCTAACAAGCTCCAGGGGACAGGACCCTCATGTTGCTGGTCCGGGGATGACATTTTGAGGGCCACTGCTTAAGGAATGATCAAGCTTCAGTGCTTGCCGGAGTAGAAGCAGAGGCTTTGCCAATCATCATCCCGGTGAGAGCTCCTATGGGTACACACCATGGGTAGGTGCTTTCCAGAACATCGTGGCTTGTCATCAGGATTTTTCCAGGGAGGAATGATTGCCCCCACTGACAATGTGAGGAGTTTGACCATATATCCTACGGCTGGATGTGGCTGGTGGTGGTAGTGGTGGGAAGTGACCTCACGGTCAATTCCAGAACATGAGCCTATTTTGCTCTAGTTTTTATAATATATTCATTTGCCTACCGTATATAAAACCAGTGTAAAAAGCAACCAGGAAAGCAGGAGAGAAAGATACTTCCTTAGCTCTTAAAGGAAGGTGAATTGATACAGCAGGGATTTAAGGAGCCCTGAGCATACAGCAGGCACAGAACTATGCAAGGTGTTATACATGAACTATCTCATTTTAGACTTGCAATTAGTGGTGTGGAGTAACTGTAGTCATTATCTCCCTTTTTCAGCAATGCAAACTGAGGCTTTAAAAGGTGAAGTAACGTGCTCCAAGTCATACAGGTTCCAAATACAGAGTTGGGATTTCACCACACGCCATGTTGTCTCCATCTTGGTAGTCTGGTCTAAAAAGACCCGTGTAAAAAAAAAAGCAAAAAACAAAACCATGTTGCAAATAGGAAACAAGCTGCCTGTTTAAAGAGGTGAAGACAAGGCGCATTGGAATAGACTCGAAGGGTAAGAAGGGTGTTGAGGGATAGCATTATTGAAAAGGTAGACCCTAACAGGTCAGAGTGTTGACAACCAATGAGGCTAAGAACGAGGACACACACGAGCAGAGGCCTGTTGGTGGAAAGTATGAAGTGCACACGGGGACCAACAGATGATTCACTGATTCGTTTTGGGGTCAGGTGAAATGAAAGGGAACACCTGGAAAAAAATGAGGGCACAGGTACAGGGAAGTCAGATTATGGGCAGCCATGACTGTTCTACTGCTAATGGGACGCTGGTGTAGTTTTTCGTTTTTGTTTTGTTTTGTTTTGTTTTTTAACTGGTGTAGGTTTTTAAAAGCAGAGGGTCACTGTCAAAAGTGTACCTTAGGAAGGCAACCCTGATTGCACAGTGGTGGAAGAGCTGGAGGCGTCAAACTCTGGGACAGAAAAGATCATTCATTCAGTTCCTATGACAACAGTAGAGTGTGGACCAAACATCTTGGCGTCACCCTTTACTCGCTTCTCCCTCGCATACTCCACAGTCAAGCCACCTCTGGTGCCATCTCTGAAATACATTCAGTTCTATACCCTGCTGCCAACACCAAGGACGCAGTATCCACCTCCTGCCAGGCTGCCTGGTACACACCAGGACGGTAATAATGGTGCCCTAACTATGTTTCCTGCTGCAGCCACACCCCCACCCCCACCCCCTTTTATAGTCTGAGCCAACATGGCAGCCGGAGCCATCCTTTTAAAACTCTGTTACATCGTGTTACTTTCTCGCCCAACTTTCCCACAGGCACTCCCTCCCATCCACTGTGGCTCCGTTTCACACCTACAAGTGCAATGTCCTCACCATGGTCTCCAAGACCCTGCATCAGGACTTGGCAAATCTTCCCCATAAAAGACCAGACAGGGGGCACCTGGGTGGCTCAGTCGGTTAAGCGTCCATCTTCAGCTCAGGTCACAATCTTGCCGTGTGTGGGTTCCAATCCCTCATGGGGTTCTCTGCACTAAGTTCAGAGCCCACTTTGGATCTTCTGTCCCACCCCCACCCCCCGCTCCTCTGCCTGCCAACCCCCTGTGTCAAAAATAAACATTTTTTTTAAAAGAAAAAAAAGACAAGACAGTAAATATTTTAGGCTTTCCAGGACACATGTGGTCTCTGTCATATAGTCCTTTTTAATTTCAACCAACTTTTTCAAAACCGAAACCATTCTTACCTAGAGGGCTACCCATAAACAAGCCACAGCCTGGATATGGCTGCTGGCCTTGGTTGCTGATCCCTGCCATCCTTGATCTGGATCCTTTCTACCTCTCTGACATCACGAGAGTGCTCTCCATCACTCCCTCTGCTCTAACCACACAGGCCCCTGCTCTGTTCTTCAGACAAGTATGCTGCTCCCTCCTACCACAGGGCCTTGGCACATGTGTTCCCCTCTGCCTGGAATGCTCTCCCTCTAATATTCCTGTGTCTCATTCCCAGGCTTCATTCAGTTCTGCGCTCACATTTCTCATTTGGAGAAGCCTTCTCTGATCACCCTTCCTAAAGGAAAAATCACCCTTACTCTGTCATAGTTTGCTGTCTCATTTCTTGAGGCATGTATTATTAGCTGATATGAATTCATGTTATTTCTGATATGTATCTATCCTCCTCTACTCCCCAGGATATAAGCTTCATGAATCTGTTGTATTCTCTGCCACAAAAGCACTTTTATCAGTGCTGGGCAAACAGTAGGCACTCGTTCATATTTCCTGAAGAAATAAATAATAATTACATCAAGTGGTCCTTTTGTCTCCCTTTTATGGATAGGAAAAGATAAACTTTCCCATAATTGGCTTGTAAGAGGTGAGTGGGGATTTGAACTTGGATCGAACTACAAACTCTACTAACTCTTTCCACAGTCTGACTCTACTGTTGGACTAACATTCCAGGAAGGATGTATTACGGTACACAGAAGACTGCATGAACCTGCTCACAGGGGATTCAGACCGCAAGACTCTGAGGCAGCATTGGGATGGCAGTCCTGTCCCTCCATGAGTGGCCTTAGCTGTCCCCAACAGCAGGAGGAGATTATGTGGTACCACCTCACAGCACGGGGGTGGGGCAGGGTAAACCTGGGAAAGGGCCCTGATGCCACATCCAGAGGAAAAATATTCCACTGGATCATTAATTCAATTGTCTTGCTTGTATTTTATTTCTTTTAAGTTTGTTTATTTATTCTGAGACAGACACAGTGCAAGTCGAGGGGTAGGGGGAAGGGGCTGAGAGAGAGAATCCCGACCAGGCTCCACACTACCAGCGCAGAGCCCGATACGGGGCTCGAACCCATGAAGCTGTGAGATCATGACTGTGCCCAAACTAAGAGTTGAATGCTCAAGCAACTGAACCCCCCAGGTGCCCCTTCTTGCTTGTAATTTTAAATGTATTTTTTTTTAATTTTTTTTTAACATTTATTTATTTTTGAAACAGAGAGAGAGCATGAACAGGGGAGGGTCAGAGAAAGAGGGAGACACAGAATCTGAAACAGGCTCCAGGCTCTGAGCCGTCAGCACAGAGCCAGATGCGGGGCTCAAACCCACAGACCCCGAGATCATGACCTGAGCCGAAGTCGGCCGCTTAACCGACTGAGCCACCCAGGCGCCCCTCTTGCTTGTAATTTTAAACTTAACTACTGACATTACTGACATTTCTTTTGGTGGATACCAGAAAACACCGCCTCCCAGTAAGATAAACCTGTTATGGCCACAGAGGGGGAACAGTGATTCTCTCTAGCCACACGTAAGTATTTCAAGATATTTTAAGCGATCTTCTTTTCCAATCTGGAACCCCAAGTTCCTCTTTGGGGACCCCAGGCTCTGGGAAGGCTCCTTGGTGAATGTCACAGAACACATGAAGGCTTCAGTTGCCACCTTCCTGGGAAGTTTGTAGGGCATGAGATCATCTGTTGGATGTGCCTGTGCACGCTTTCATTTGCCTTTTCTTCTCTATCACACTCTGTTCTACTTTTAGGCTATCAAAGAAAGAAAGAAGCCTTTCTAGAAGGTCACAGAGAAATAGTTCCTGGACAGGCTGGAGGCCCTCCACAGTGCCCAGGACGATTACATTTCCTCAGATACAACTGACAACTAATAATGATGCCATATAAGTAAAAACAAACCAACCGAACACCCCATTAACCTAACAGTACCCCTAACAGTACAAACGAAAGCAGGTAACTCAGTACTTTCAGTAAGAAAACGATTAAAGATTCTATTCATAACTGATCAAAAAAAAAAGTAATAAATTTTTCAGGAATTTACTTAGAGGCATTAAACCTTTAGAATGAAACCACAAACCTTTATTCTATAAAATGTAATTTGATTTGGTGAAATATTAAGGTGTACAATGAGAATACCAATATTGGTAAATGCCTGTTCTTCTAAACTTAACTTACGGATCTAATGCAGTTTTAATAATTCTAATGGAATATTTTGGAATTCAGCAGAGTTGCTAAAAATTCACCAGGAAATAGAAGCAGTAAGAAATTTTTATTCTCGGGCACCTGGGTGGCTCAGTCAGTTAAGCAGCCAACTTCAGCCCGGGTCATATTCTCATGGTCTGTGGGCTTGAGCCCTGAGTCAGGCTCTTTGCTGACAGCTCAGAGCCTGGAGCCTGTCTCAGATTCTGTGTCTCCCTCTCTCTCTGCCCCTCCCCCACTCACACTCTCTCAAAAATGAATATTAAAAAAAAAATTTTATTCTGAAAAGGAACTAAGTTTTAGCAAATGTTGTGAAGTAAAATTAATTCATTCTGGTATGGTTCAAAAAGAAGAATGTAGCACAATCTAGGCAGTCCATAAACAAGTACCAAGGATAGCATGTGATAAGACAGATTTTTTAGTACAATGGGCAGGGGAGGCATGATTATTAAACAAATTTCTCTGTGATATGTGAACAGCAAATCAGAAAAGCATTCAGTAAGATCCACAGGAAATATAAAAGATTCTGGATGGATAACAGAATTAAATATTTTATTTTAAAATTAAATTCTAGAACTAGCACATAATAGAATAGTCCACCATTCCTTAACAGAGCTAACACTTACGTATGTTTGAAGTAACAGATGCGCTCAAAGGCAACAAAAAACAGATTAAGATTGTACAAAGATCACTGGACTTCAGAACACTGCAAACACTGAATAGATTTCAGAATACTTTGTATCACTATGACAAATGGGTTAACATCTTGTTGAAATGTAAGAAAAAAACTAAGCCTCAAGTAAAGAAAAAGGCAAAGGAGATGAATAAATGATTCATATCAGGAATAAAGTTCAAATATATGGAAGGGACTTTATCTCTTCTAGTAAGGAAAGGAGTGACAATTAAAGAAAGCACTTTTTAGACATCATTTTATATCAACTAAATTTGTGAAAATGGGGAAAACACAATGCTGTCTGAGCTGCAGTTTGGCTGGTGTGATCCCGTACGAGGGGACACTGGAGCGCAACTCTTGCATGGCAATGTGGTAATACATAAAAGAGCCATAAAGAGGTCTGTAGCCTTTGCTGTAGTCATTCCACTTCTGGGAGTAATTCAAGACAAGCAAAGAAGTATGCACCCTGTTGTGATAAGAGCATTATAATGGAGGCAAACCAAACACCTGGAAAGAGCCTAAATATCCAAAACAAAAATTGTGTCTCGAAGTCATGGGCTTCTTTAGGAAGTTCTATCCATAGCCATTAAAGAAGACCATCACAGAGGCTCCCAGAAACAGAAAAATGTGTGCAACATGCCGCCCGTGAAAAAGGCAGAATGCAAAATGCCTTCGACTGTTATGCATCTGCAACAACGATAAAGAATCTAAAAAAAATGAACTAGCCATTTGGTTGGCTGCGGAACCATTTGAACTTTTCCAAATTTTTCACCCTACTAGCCCGACATTTTAATAAAAAACGCATTTGTGTTGGGGGCAAAAACTGTTGCATGTGTTTAAAGACGTGGAATGCTACAAAAGTGTTTTGTCTCCTCATGACAACTTAAGTTGCTCAAGGATGTCATTAGCTTGCCAGAACTTTCCCTGCCTGAAGGCTGATGGCAACACACAGCAGGGGGCCTTCTTTTTGGCACTAATCCAGAGACTAGCTCTTCCCTGTTGTCAAGTGGAAACACCAGGGAGGAAGTCTTTAGCCAAGACCCCTCTGACTCCCTCCTCATTCCTTCAGGCCCAGGTCCAAACTCCTGAGGAAAAAATCTCTCACCGCAGCAAGTCACTTCTGCTGGGATCCCAAACACACTCGTTCTTCTGACTGCTCTTTGAGGAACCTTCACCTTGGATTCCATCCTGATTCCTGGAGACTCGCTTCCTACACTCTTCCATGCTTCCAAGGCTGCCTGCCCCCCTGGATCAGATTCCAGGCCCACCTTCCCCTATTGTCATAGGCCAGCCCATTACCCACCCTCTGACCAAACTCTCAAGTCCTCACTTTTCTAAAAGGGGTGGGCAGAGAGGACTGGGCAATACTTCCAGAGCTCAAAGAATAAAGGAACTGATGGGCATTTTCCAAACAGGTCTGAGATTGTAAACTCCTGGTAACAGGGACAATTTTTGTTCTTTAACAATAGTTAAGTAGTTCATTAAAATTTAAAAAGTGTCACCTGGGGATGGGAGGCCACATGCACAGATTAGTTTGACTTATGCTTTAAAGTCAGAGTTGGAGGGGCACACCTGGGTGGCTCAGTTGGTTAAGTGTCTGACTTCAGCTCAGGTCATGATCACACAGTTCATGAGTTCAAGGCCTGTATTGGGCTCTGTGCTGACAACTCACAGCCTGGAGTCTGCTGCAGATTCTGTGTCTCCCTCTCTCTCTGCCCCTCCCCTGTTCATGCTCTGTCTCTGTCTCAAAAATAGATAAAAACATTAAAAATTTTTTTTTAAAAAAAGAAAAACCAACATTGGTACCTGTTTTTGCTGACCAAAAGAAATATAAAGGGGATTTTCTATTTCTCACACACATCTACATAAGTTATCACAAACTGTGAGATTATGACCTGAGCTGAAATGAAGAGTCAAGAGTCGGAGGCTTAACCGACCGAGCCACCCAGGCACCCAAAGGGATCATTCTTTTATTTTGACAACTTGATTTTCTATTTGTAATGGGATGGTGCATATGGACCCGAAACTCCTAGTCAGAGGAGGCTGAACCACTGGCTACAGAAGGCCACACCTCCAGGAAACAATCACCCTAAGGGGTTTCCCCCATTAGAAATCCTTCACGTGAGTCTGGGGCAACTCAACTAAGACAGCACAGGCCTTTAAGGTAAATGTACTTGAAAAGAAGCCATATTCTTGGCATTGCTCATGGGCCTCTCGGGATACCGTTAAAAACTGAAATAATGAAACAATTTTAATTAAGTATAGAAAAGAGGAGGAGGGTGTGGCATCTGACAGCCATACTTCCCCACGTTCAGTGATCATGGCAGTCTCCCCAGTTGCCTTTCCAAAAACACAGGCCCACATGTCAGAGGCTGTGAGGCACAACAGGACCCCCAGAGAAAAGTCTGACTCCAGTTGGCTGAAAGCCAACGGGAGTCACTGCTCCTTCTGCTAATACTCTTGCAGCAAGGTAAGCAGGGGGACGGGATTCCAGGGAGCTCCGCCTCCCACACCCTCACTGCTTCCCCCTCCCATCACCACGTGTGACAGGACTGAAGAGTGCAATGTCCCAAAAGCTTTGTATAAAACCAGGCTATTGTCCTTTCCTTCACTCTTCAAGTAGGGAGAACACAATCCATCCCCAGCCACGTACCACGAATGCCAAATTTACCATTCCCACAGTTTATAATTCACTCAATTCAGCCAAGCCCTCCTCTTAGAAGCACACAGAATTATTTTTCTTGGGTAAGAAGATTCTGGAAATCTCATTTTTGTTCAGGTCATTAATTTCCCAGCCACACTGGAAGTGTTTCAGGACATAAAGATGAAGGGCCACAGCCTGATTTGAGAACGTTCTGGGTCAGGAGCGCCCTCTCCAGCAATAACCTGTACAGCAGGGAGCTATTCTGTTTCAGCAAAAAGCCCCTCCGACACAGATCTGGCCCAAATCTTGCACATATTTTGGTAAGTGAAGTCTGAGAGATGGCTCACATGACCTAGGGGCTGTGGAGGGGCTTCCGTGGTGACCCGGAGTTCATGAGTTCCTACGAGAATTTTTAAACTTCTAAGAAAGAAGAGTCCCTGCATGGTGTACACGTAATCCCTGAACGCACGGCTGAAAAGACCTGAGAAATCTCCTGTTAAGTCTGTAAACATAAGTTTTTGATCCATGAGAACCTATGTAGATGTGTATAACCATTTCCCTCACTCCCTCCCAATCTGAGGAGTTTGGGAAACAAACCAAATTACTCTGTGAGGTTCCCACCAGGGCTAGGATTTTACAAACACTGATTGTGCAACAGAAAGATAACCATTCTCCACGAAGGAGAAAGAGCCTGTTGTTGGGATGCCTCCAATTCAGCACAGGGTCATTCTAGATACATCTGTGCTTTCCTTTGAACATAGATGTCCAGGGAAACCAGATAGCCAGAATGGCAGCTCTAACACGTGTTTATTTTTATGGTGTCTTTTAAGAGAGCAAATTGACAGGAGGTATCTGTCAGGGTATTATCGACATTTAGATTGATGGCAAGTATACTTTGGAAAGAGGTGAAGCAATCATTTTTTTCTCCGAATTAATGTTTCCCCCCTCTATCCCACAGCTGGCTAACACACTTCTAAGAATCTGACATTGCCAAGTTCATTCTTTACATAAAAGAACCCCAGCAGTTGGATTTGTTTCCAGTAACTGCTCTGGTTTTTTATTTCAACCACCTACACATCATTCATCAGGCCTCTGATGAAATGGCAGACCAGCGGCCACATAGGGTCAAGACTAAGCACTCTGTCCAATCATTGCCTTTCATCCTAGGTAACATATACTGAGTATTTTCTACCAAGAGTTTAACATCTGAAAGGTCAGATTACCTTGGCATGAAAAATTGAATATGTCTCTAATCTACTATTTCTCTAGGGAAAAAATAGGAGTAAGTTTTTTTTCACAAAGCCACTGTTGAGTCCTACTGTGTGCAAACATTTCTACCCATGAGGGCTATGAGACAGAAGATGAAATCAATTCTATTTTGCTCTTTGATCCTCCTCCCTTTCTCCTGCACTCCTCAACCTATTTCTTTTCCTCTCTCGGATGCCCTTTCACATATTCCTCATACTGGTCTCATATCTGATCTTGCTGAACAGAGATCAACTCCATCCTGCTCTCTATATCCATACAGCAAGGCCAGGGCCATATATCCAAGCAAAACAAACACACAGCCTGATCTGTTCTTGAAGTATATTAAGTGGCCTTGGATGGAGAAGCCAACTCCTAAGAGTTCTGTGTATGTGTGGACCTGTGTGAAGATAAGAAACTAGGTGCCCCTAACACTTGCTATCTGCCCACAGACCATATTCTGCTCTGAGAACCATAGCACAATTCTTCTGAACATCTTATAGACTGATTCCAGACAAGTAGTTCTCAGTCCCACCTATCAATCAGAACCACGGGTAGAGTATTAAAAATGAAACCAAAGCAAGCCAAACAAACCAAAACCCTACAGCATAAAAGGTTGGGCCATCCCCTAAGATTCTCATTCGGTAGGTCTGTGATGGCCTGGGCTCTCAGGGTGGCTCTGATGCATGGCCAGCTTGGAGAGTCACCCTTCTGGGGTTTCTCAGTCACACTGGAGACTTCTCCTGAGTCATCTGTATGGTATTTACAGTCAGCAAGTACTTCGCTTTTCTCTGAATTGTCTTTCTGGATGAGGGACTGATTTTCCTGTTAGCATTTCTCTAGAACCCCACCGAAGCAAAGAACAAATATGGTTGTTACCCCTTGTCCTTGATAGCTTTAATCAAACTACAAATTGCCTCTCTCTGCCTCTTAGCTCTGCTGCCATATATGTGGCAGATGGAAAGACAAAAATCTCTACTATAACATCTCTCTGGGGAGTCCCACTATCATCACCCCCAGATCCACCCATCTTCACCATGTTGCAGGTCAGCTAGATTCTTCCTAATATGCCTCACTCACATTCTGGACCTCCTTCCCCACCAGCCTGGACTCTACTGGGCCTGGAAAAAGATCAAGTTCATGGCAAAGAACAGAACAGGTTAGGGGGAAGTTCTTTTACTTTTCTGCTGTTACCGCTGGGTCACTCCTCTCCCTAGTCAGTCATCTCTGCTCTGTTTTTACTCTGGCTTCTGTGCTTCATTGGTCCCCTGCCCTTAAGAGTGCACAGCATCCCACATCCTTATTTACAACATGCCACTTTTCTGTGTCTGCAAGGTTAATGTCTCTTCGAGGTGTTCTGACTCATGTAACACTTGAGCAGTACTATTCACATGGCTGCTTTCAAAAGCCCGCTTTTCAGAGGTCTAAGTGTTCCTGCCCCCAAGTAGCTCTCTGTCAACGAGAACAAAAAGAAGTCTTCTCCGCTGATCTGTGAATGAAAGCTAGGAATTGGATGGCACAAGCACCACTGGATCTATTTTTCTCCCTATTGTGCAGAGAGTAAATTCATCACACTGACACTGGAAGGATAACCTACAAAGACTGACAAGTAAAACCCAACTTCCCTTGAGCTGCAAGAGAAACTCTATGGGCAAGGGAAAGAAGAGATATTAAAATTAGCAGCAGCCATTGGTCGGAGGAGGGGAGCAGCTCAGAAACATGGAATATGGTTCACAATTTGAAAAATATAACCAAAAAATAAAACTCCAACTTCAGTTGTGCTGACCTTTGCCTCCTTTGATGGCTGGAGAAAAATCCATCAATCAATCATTTCCCAGTGGGTTTGGTAGTTACCCTAATGTGCTGACTTGGTACTCAAAATAACATGACAAGCAACAAAAAATAAAGAAAATAAAGAAAAAAATAAAAAGATCTCATTTTCAATAGCATCAAAAACAATAAAATATTTAGGGTTATGTTTAACCAAGGAGGTGAAAGTTACTTACACTGAGAAGCATATGACATTGATAAAAGAAACCAAAAAAGACACAAACCAGATGTAAAGATGATACCCTGTATTCATGGGTTGGAATAATCCATGTTAAAATGTCTACACTACCCAAAGTCATCTATAGATTGAATGAAATCTCTACTGAGGTTCCAATGACATTTTTCACAAAAGTAGAAAAAACAACTTAAAATTTATATAGACCCACAAAAGACCCCAAATAGCTAAAGCAATACTGGGAGAGAAAAACAAAGCAGTAGGCAACACACTTCATGATTTCAAGCTTTATTATAAAGATAAAGCAATCACAACAGTATAGTACTGGCATAAAAACAAATACATAAACCAATGGAACAGAATGGAGAGCTCAAAAACAAACCTACGCATATACAGTCAACTAATATTTGTCAAGGGAGCCAAGAATACTTGATGGAGAAAACACAGTCTGTTCAATAAATGATGCTGGAAAAGTTGGATATTTAAATGTAAAAGAACAGAACTAGACCCCTATCTTAAACCACTCACAAAAATTAACTTGAGATGGATTAAAGACTTAAATGTAAGTCCTGAAACCATACAACTCCTAGAAGAAAACAGAGAAAAGCTCCTTGATATAGATCTTGTCAATGACTTTTTTTTTGATAGGACAGCTAAAACACACGCAACAAAATGAAAAAAATAGGCAGGACTACATCACATTAAAAAATTGCACAGCAAAATAACCAACAAAGTGAAAAGGCAACCTACAGAATGGGAGAAAATACTAACAACTCATGCATCTGATAAGGAGTTAATGTCCAAAATGAATAAGGAACTCAAACTCAGTAGCAGAAAACCCTAAATAATCCAACTAAAAATAAGCAAGGGACCCAGGTATCTTTCCAAAGAAGAGATGAAAATGGCCAAGAGATACATGGAAAGGTGTTCAACATCATTCGTCATCAAGGACATGAAATCAAAACCTCAATAAGATGTCATCTTACACCTGTTGGAATGTCTATCATCTCCCCGTACCCCCTGAGCACCCCCCAAAAAAGATCAAGTGTTGGTGAGGAGGCAGAGAAAATCAATACCCTTCATGTACTGTTGGTAGGAATGCAAATTAGTGCAATCACAGTGGAAAACAGTATGGAGGTTCCCCCCAAAATTTAAAATAGAACTACCATATGATCCATCAGTGCCATATCAGGGTATCTATCCAAAATAAATGAAATTACTATGTTGAAGAGTTACCTGCACTGCCATGTTCACTGCATTGTTATTTATAACAATCAAGACATAAAAACAACCTAAGTGTCCACTGACAGTTAAAAAAGTTGTGGTGTCTATATACAATGGAATACTATTCAGTCACAAAATGAAGGAAAATCCTGCCATTTGTGACAACACAGATGGACCCTGAGAGCATTATGCTAAATGAAATAAAACAGAGAAAGACAAAACTATATAATGGAATCTAACAAGAGGCAAACTCCTAGAAAAGAGATGAGATTTATGGCTACCAGAGTGAGGGTTGGGGAACGGGGAATTAGGTACAGGTGGTCAAAAGGGACCAACTTCAGTTAGAAGATAAGTCAGTATTGAGGATGTAATGTGTAATATCATGACTATAGGTAATCCTGCTATATGGCATATTTGAAAGTTGCTGTGAGAGTAAATCCTAAAAGTTTTCATCACAAGGAAACAACAATTTTTAATTTATATGAGACAGTAGATATTAACTAAATTTACCATGGTAATAATGTTACAATATATGTATGTCAAGTCATTATGTTGTATACCTTAAACTTATACAGTGTTGTATGCCCATTTTATCTCAATAAAGCTTAAAAGAAAAAGAATATTGCAGCTGATCTCTGCTTATTACTCTTACATCTTACAGACTGGGAGAGACTGTAGCTAATGTTCCTCAGAAATCAGAAGAAGCAAACAGGTTATCTAAGAAAGTCAAGTCCAAAGTGAGAGGCAGAGTCTGAGAGACAGATTGACTGACTTGATCCAAGGCAGCTATAAAAATTCCTGGTGACCTCTCCCTGCCTGTTAATCAATATGCATCTATAACTGTTTCTGCAGCTTGAAGAATCAAGGAAGTTCTTCCTTAATATCCTAGACAACAATGCCATGAAACCAGAAGACAGAAAAGGAATATAGTAGGTAATCCGTCAGTGTTTTTTAAATATAGAAAGCACAGTGCAGTCAATATAGGTACAGGCGATAGGAAATCTGTTACCTTAAAGGGGAAAAAAACCAGTTTAATAAGAGCCCACGTAAGGCAGGAAAAATTGAGAGGCTGCAATTACATAGGAGATACCATTGTGACCCTTATGGTCTTCAAAAACAGGAAGTACCACTAAGATGCTTGAAGTAATCTCTATTTTGGTATCACACTAATATCTCCTCCAGTAGCCACGGCAGAGGCTATGAAGTATGCCTCCCCAACACCAGAGTTTGGTCTCTGACTTATTCCCCATGAAATGGAACCACAGTTGTCCAAATTCATGTGTGTGACAAAAGAATTAAGATGGGTCTGGGCCGCCTTGTTGCCATGTGGGAGCAAGGATGTTCTCAAAAACATCAACTGTAATATTCAAAAGGCTAACGTGTACGCCCTCTGACCAAGCAGAAGGGATCTGGGCATCACAGAGAAAATGACGACTGTATTTTGGAATATGCAGGGTATTTGGAGAGAGACATGGAAAATAAGATGATACTAAAACAAGGACAGCCATGATACATTGTGAGGAAAGGTCACTGTAATGTACAGTTGAGTTTCCAACGGTCTTCAAGTCTTCTCAGTTCAAATTATGATAGTCCTATATTGATGTTATTTTTCAATGACTAGATTATAAAACAAGGACACAAATTAGAAAGACTGTTTAGTTGGTAGGAGAACTCTGGATAACGTGTTTGGCCCTTACCACTGATTTGTTAACATGGTGACCCCCGCTGTCCCTTACTGATGAACTACCATGGCGATTACCTTTAAAAAAAAATCCATTCTGAAAAACTGTAGGGGCTCCATCTGGGACAGAATGCTGTGCAAGGTCTCATGGACTATAAACTGGACTTTCAGGAGGCGGGTGACCCTAGCATCAGGGAGGTTGGGGACACTGGGGGTAGGGTGTCATCTGGGCCTGCCCCTGCTCTGGATGGGCAGGGGATGTGTGAGGAAAAGGTGGATTCAGCCCAAGACTCCTTTCCCAGATCAAGTGACTACATTTAGAGTAGATCTTATAAACACTTAAATCTCTTGGAGGGATAGACACATGCACGTTTGATAAAAACTGGATTATTTGGGACTGGATATACCTGTGTTTGTGCTAGAACCTGAAGATAAATTAAAAGTAGCTCTTATTGGATGAAACATAGGTAAATGTCAAGGATAGAAAGGTCTTGATTACTTTAGCACACTTCTCAGGACACTGCAACTGCGATATCACTCTTCAAAAGAAGAGACTGGAAAAATTTAATACGAGAAATGAAAATAAAGTCTGTTTTTCTTCTGTTGGAATTACATTTTAGTACATTACTACAGGGGAAAATAAATCAAGAAGGGCAGATACAAATAGATTCTTCTCATACAGAGGATAAGTTTGGAAAGACCAGTGCAAGTTGGGGAAATGCTGAGTGATGTCAGCAAAAAGAAAAATACCAAGTTTCATTAACAGAATTAAAATTAAGTTAATATATATTTCTAGAAGTGTACAAGTCCATGAGTGCTGAGGGACAGACAGACAAATGAGGGAAAGGGACCAGCAGGGCTGAGGAGTATTTTGCATTCCTGTGAGCACAAAAAATTAGGTGAAAGGAGTAATCAGTTGGAACTGGACCTCTCAGAACCAGGATTCAGCACAGTGAACTTACCATTCCTGGTTGCCATAGGAACAGCTCAATCTAAAAAAGTCTAATAAAAAATTACAAATGAATTAAGTAATGTTAGAGGTGAAGCAATCATGGCCTAGGTAGTACCACTTGGGAGAGATACAGCAAGGAGTTTATGAGGGATCTGAGCCATAGGTAAAGATTGGGGTTATAAAACTAGGAAATGAAGTTCATTATCAACAGGTCAACCTAAGACTGCCTTCTTAAGAGGGCATGGAAATACTGCCATCCTACTGTTTCTCCCACCAACTTCGACAAAAATCATGGATTTGTAGATATCTCTTTACCCTCCATACATCCAAGTGGCTGCCAGCAAGGAGTAATAAACAGGGAAACAGCAGTTGTTCATCCTCCTGGTGACCCAGGTCAATCGCCTGAGGTCAGAGAAGTGTGGCTCCTCTTACTGAGACTTGCCCCCAGGCCCTTTGCATCACCCTGGGGGCCAGGCCTGCCTGGATGGGGTGTGGGAGGAAAACAGGCAATCAACACCACCACAAAATTTGCAACTTGGAGGAGAGCAAGAGATTCTGAAATGCATCTTGCTAAGTATTCACCCTCCATTCTCACTATTATTGGAAATCTCTAGAAACACGCGAATGGATCCATTTCAAGGCTGAGAGAAAGAATAGGAGTATGAGATAGTATACCATGCCAGGTCATCATTTCCCAAATTTGTACGAATCCTAAAACTGGATAAGGGTTTGCAACAATGTCCCTTTCCCAAGCTGCTATGGGAAAACCCCATGAGGGCAGGTCATAAAGTTGCCAGGGTCATATCATGGGAAGACAGTTTTATAGACTACTGGGGCAAAATACCTGCTTCTCTCCCCTCTGTCACTGGGCAAGAATGGCAAGTAGAGAGTGCTACATTAACTTTGAGAGAGTCAGTGCCACCGTGTTCTCAGCTTGATTAAAGGTGCATCAGTAATTGCACTCCAGTACCTGTACCCATTGGTAAGATAAAATTTGAAGATTTCTGGACCCCAACAATAAATCACAAATTCCTAATACCAAGTCATAAACTTAAAAAAAAATAAACTATTTAAATATGTACACAGAAGTTTTTTTTAAAGTACTGCATTCAACTTAGTTTTCTAAAATCTCACCAAGAGCCATGAAAACAGGTATTTTCAGGAACAGTCCTGCCATGAGTTCCCATCATTGGTCCCAGACCACCCTGACAGCAGGACTCAGGGGAAGAAGGCAGAGGAAGCACCTTCTCATGCCAACTCCCAAAGGCAGTTCTTCAGCAAAAACCTGTTGGGTGCTGGCCACACGGACATGGGAACGGCCCTTAATTCATTCTTTAGAACAACGTCTCCATTCTCCTGCCTGCCACCCTCCACCTCATCAAAGTAGATAAGCAGCAGAAAAATGGGGGCAGAGAACCCAGCCTCCAGCCGCACATCATTAATGACAAAGGAGCAGGCCACTCCTATTAACCCGCCTCTTCCACCTTTCTCTCCATAACAAACACAAAGGATGCACATAACCAGTGTCTAGAAACTCAGAAAATCCCTCCCCCATCCCCTCGCAACAGAGGTGAGACCTGGAGTTATCTATCCACCAAGAAAGAGAACTATAACCAGCAAGGGCACCAACCCTCTGGGTTTCATCAGAAGAGAAGTTTTGTAAAGCCAAGAGCTTTCAAGCCAAAACAGGTGTCTGCTGTTTGAGTAAAACTACTTAGAACCTGGAGTTCATAAGAAGAGGGCTTATGGGTTAAAAAAGTTCAAAAGCTGCTATGATTTCAACATCAGGAGCAAAAGTGATAATAAACATAGTGGCCAGTTTTACATTTTGCCCAGTAAGGGCATTTTTTTTTTTTAAAGAAGAAAGCTATCACCTGCATGATCACTATAATTTCAACCAAATGAATGAATCGATGAGTCAACAAATAAATAAACCCACTTGATAACCATCATCACAAAGACATAATCACAGAAAATAAAAAGGTAGACTTTTCCATTCATAAAGTAACCTTAATGAGACAATCCTTACATTGTTTTCTTGCTGACTTGCAAATCATTATTCTTAGGCAGGCATGGGTCCCGGCACAGTGCCCTATGATGTTTAAGAGCCACTACTGAAGGGGCGGGTGCCTGGGGTGAATCAGTCAATAAAGTGTCTACTCTTGATTTTGGCTCAGGTTGTGATCTCCCGAATCGAGCCCTGGGTAGGGCTCAGCACTGACAGTGCAGAGCCTGCTTGGGATTATCTCTCTCCACCCTTCCCTCTCCCCATCCCTCTCAAAATAAATTAATAAACTTTTTTTTTTTTTTTTTTAAAGAGCCACTCATGTAGCTTCGAAGCCACATTTTGCAGACAGATGGACAGAGCACCAGCAGAGAGAGGCAGTACACAGGCCAAAACTCCCAGCCCGTGCTGGCTGGGCACTTTTCCCTCTCCCACCAGCCTGAGTATTGGCACAGGAAACACCAGCAAAACCAAAAGCATCCTGCCATTCCTGCCCTCTGCAGAGCAGGGGCCTTTTTATCCCAAGGGCCCCCTACATCTTGTAGTTCTTATTCTTGCTTTCCATCGATTCCACTTGATCAAAATGCCAGGTTCTTCCATTCTAAAACCACACCGTTGTAATGGGAGGGTGAGGGTGCTAGCAACAGGGTTTTTTACTCCACTGAGGACTGGAATGCCAGTTGAGATCTCTGGAACCAAGACAATTTTTCTTCACCAGAATATCTACATAGGTGCTTTCATTAAACTTTCATGAAAGGGAAATAAGCTGGAGGCTTTTCTAGTTCATTCAGTTCCCCCTACAAATATATAATTTAAACGCTGGTAGCTGTTAAAAAGTAAATTACACGATCAAAGGAAAAGTCTAATAAATAAACTGAGAGGTTTCTATTCTCCCAGGATTTCTTGAATTTCAAATGTGCTTCATTTTTAAGAGGTAAGCAAGGGTTTTAACCCAAAACATTTCCCCTAAATTCAAGTATCATTAAAAAAAATTTTTTTTTATGTTTATTCATTTTGAAAGACAGCACAAGCAGGGGTGGGGCAGAGAGAAAGGGGGACACAGAATCTGAAGCAGGCTCCAGGCTCTGAGATGTCAGCAAGAGCCCAACGCAGGGCTCGAACTCACGAACGGCGAGATAATGACCTGAGCCGAAGTCAGTCGCTCAACTGACTGAGCCACCCACGCGCCCCAATTCAAATGTCATTTAGAATTAAAACATGTTTCTAAAAATGCAGCTGAAATCCATTTTTACAACCCATCTCTACCCCTGCCCCCCAACTAAACAGTTATTTTTTAAAACCTTCAACAAAATCTTTCATCAATACCCCCCACGAGAATGCAACTATACACTTAACAGTATGGGCTAGAGAAAGCTTAGCTGCCCCAATCCCTCCTCACTCCTCTAAGAAACTTTAATAAAAATGTTTAATTTTTTATTGCAAATTAAAATGTAAGAAAACACAACACGGCATGAGAAATGACCTTTGGTTCAGCCATGGAGAAAAAGCTCAAGCTTTCTAAGATGACTGAGGTCATTACGACAAGACTAGACTAACAGAGCGCCAAATGTCAACAGCAAGAATGGCAAGAACTCCAGGGTTTGTGTGACATTAGCAAGGCTGAATGTTATCACATTTGCAAAACGCCACCAGGATTGCACAGCCGTATCGATTTTAAATATGAGGCACCCGACTCAGAGTGAAAACATTTCCCCCAAGAAAAGGCAATCCCACCAAAGCTGAAGCACTATATTCGGTAAAGAGGAGGAGGATTTGATCCTCTGGAACTTTAAAAATTCACTCTATGGGTTCTTTCACTTGAAAATGCTTCTATTCAGGATATGAGGAAACGTAAAAAGCTAGTTAACCTTAATGGTTGTTCCTAATTGTTGAAATTAACATTTCATTCTCCCTCTGGTTCATTTTGGGGATTGGATGAAAAAGGGAGAGACCATTCAACTAGCTTTTTCCATTTTTACGATGAATTCCAGCCCTACGGAAGAGCAGAACTGGAATCGCATCATGGCACCAGAAGAGAGTGGAAGCATCGAGAAGCTGGCATTGAGGTAAGGCTGCACACTTCTGTCACTTCACCAAGTTCAAGCCTATGGCCACAGGCCATCCAGACCACACGCAGAATAAAAAAGGAGACTTGGAAAACTTTTCAACGTCTTAAAGGAGGAAAATGACTCTGCAGGCGACCCATTCTCCTAATTGCAGAGCGGCAGTTTAACAAGCTGCTTGACAATTAATTTTTAAGTATGCAGCCACGTCTAATTCCACAAGATTGAAGTGTGTGGTGCACAGGGTGGTTTTTTTTTTTTTTTTGTTGGTTGGTTTTAATTGCGGAGGCACAAATAATGGAAATTGCTCTGAACACTCACACGTGAGAAGCTCAGTTCATTACAAATAAGCTGGCGTCGGTTGTCCATTCAAAGTACATGTATATTAAAGGAGTGAAGGGGCATCTGGGTGGCTCAGTCGGTTAAGCATCCGACTTCAGCTCAGGTCACGATCTCACGGTCCCTGAGTTCGAGCCCCGCGTCGGGCTCTGTGCTGACCGCTCAGAGCCTGGAGCCTGCTTCCGATTCTGTGTCTCCCTCTCTCTCTGCCCCTCCCCCGTTCATGCTCTGTCTCTGTCTCAAAAATAAATAAACATTAAAAAAAAAAAATTTAAAGGGGTGAATAACATACCCATTCCGATAGGTCACTGAGCTAGCAAAATCAAAAACAAAACAGTAAATGGATATTTTAGTGTATGAAATTCTTGCAAAAGCTTTCAAGCAATTTGAGGAGTCAACAGATGTTTACTGTAGGAAAAAGAAAAAAAAAAAACCAGTGAGAATAAAGGGAGTGGATTTCCCGCCTAGTGAGTATGTGGTTATTTGAGCTAGAAGTTAAGCAGTGGCATCAGATGTAGAAGTTTGTGTTCACTTCTTCCCCCTGGTACAGTGCTGATGTCTTCAAGAAACTAGCAAGCAGCATGCTACAGCCAAACTTTGTGGGCAGCACTTTTTCATAATTACATTTATATAAGAAAATCCAGGGGCACCTGGGCGGCTCAGTCAGTTAAGCATACGACTTCAGCTCAGGTGATGATCTCATGGTCTGTGGGTTCAAGCCCTGTGTTGGGCTCTGTGCCGACAGCTCAGAGCTTGGAGCCTGCTTCAGAGTCTGTGTTTCCGTCTCTCTCTGTGCCCCTCCCCTGCTCATGCTCCGTCTCCATCTCTCACAAATGAATGTTAAAAGAAAAAAAAGAAAAAATCCACCCAAACAAAAGGGTCAGTACCCACAACAGACAAATTTCAAACTTCTTTTTCTTTGAAATACTGCAAACAAGCATTTGGACTTTCTTTTAAAACCAAAGAGGTACTTTCTTGCCATCAACTAAGGTCTTGTAGATGGCATATTTTAACTGGATACCATGTTATCAAAAGGCCAGTTCAAAAATGAATTATGAGTTGTCTGCATACATTTTCATAACCATCAGCTTATCAGAGAAGCATTAAAATCCATTATATTAGCATAAAATCATAGCATAACATGTGAGAGAATTGTAAGAAGAGGAGAAAAGGAGCAAGAATGGTGATATACGTTTCATGACAATTTGGTCTGTGAAAAAACATATTCAAAACCTTAGTTTGAAGGCCTCTCATTATTATTTAATTTCTGAAAATAGCATCTGGTTCCTTGAAGAAAGACATTGTGTCAAAACTACAGACTACATCCCATATCCGTCTAAAAGAAAATTTATAGGAGATGCAAAAAAAAAAGATTAAAATTATAGAGTCATCACTTTATGCTTTAGGGGTGCTGTCTTAGGCGGAGTTTCGAACATCCTTTGTTCACATGAAGGTAGAAAGAGAATGAGCACATGGATTCAAATCTACCTAAAATTATGGGAGCCGGGTCTCAAAAGCAGTGGCTAACACAAACAGGCTAATATTTCCACAGCTCATCAGTGATGGGCTATATATAGTCACTAGGACACTCCAGATGAAGTGAGTGGCAACGCTTTTCCTTGGTGCAGGGCAACCTCCGTAGGCAGGGGACAGGTCTCTTGCATCCATGTGGTGTCAAGTAGTAAGAGCTGGTGAAACCAAAGCCCAAAGGAGGTAGGAGATTTACCATAGTCAGACTTCCAGTTGGTTAGCAGAGCCAGGATGATGCCTAAACTTCCTGCCTCCCAGGTTCCTCCCCTAAACAGGCTGCCTCTAGGGAGCAAATCTGAATGAACTCTAATGCTGGACAGATTTGAAAGAGTAGTTTTTTTTTTTTTTCAATATATGAAGTTTATTGTCAAATTGGTTTCCATACAACACCCAGTGCTCATCCCAACAGGTGCCCTCAATACCCATCACCCACCCTCCCCTCCCTCCCACCCCCCATCAACCCTCAGTTTGTTCTCAGTGTTTAAGAGTTGAAAGAGTAGTTTTGACATATAACCTCCCCCGGGCTTTTGCATGTAAGCGTTATTCTGCCCAGTAGAGGTAGTTATGTTTTTAAATACAAAAATATTATTTTTGTAGAAGGTATGGACAACCAGCTGTAAGGGAAAATAGAAAGGGAAGCATCCAAAATCAGAATGTTATTTTTTCTTCACTTCCAAAGAAAAAGCAGGGGCAAGCCAAGTAAAAATGTAATACTGTGGCATCCTGTTCTCACTAATGAGGCAGTAGACAGGGGTAACATTTCCAAGACGAAACAGGCACTGGCACTGGGGTGGGGGTGGGGCCAGAGTCCCGAGGGTGGGCATCGAGGAGGTCCCTGGGGACCCTGAAGTAGTGGCTTTTACCAAATCGTGCAAAGGCAGGTCATACTTGAATACCTCATGGGGCTGTTTTGGTGTATCCTCGCTACCCTGACTTTATGGTATATGAGGGCAGATCCTACGACTTACTGGATAATACACGCAGAAGTGACTGTAGTTTTTGTCCAAAGGAAAGCTTACGCATTATTGCAAAGGTGCAATTAATGCCTCCTGTTAGATTTGATTCGTGAAATGATTTCTCTCTTTTAAAAAATGTAGTCTTTAAAGAAAGGTCAATGGGGATGAGGTTTATTTAGAACTGGGTACATAGTTCCTCCGTCTTGTTCCCTCTCCATACATATACCAAAATACATTCTCATTCTGGCTCTTTTCTGACAAGTATGAAAGGAAGGCAACAATCTCAGACTGAGAGGCTAAATCTCGATGACAGGGTATCCCTTCCCTTCTATAACACAGAAATGGTGTGAACTCATGGTCCCAGGAATAAAGGGGTAAGGATCCTATTAGCCTTCTTCATTCTGGATGAGTTCAAGATTTCTAAATCTGGGCAAAGCTCGAGTTCAAACTTTACTCAAGGGGCTCCTAAGTCCTCTCATCAGCATCTTTTTTGATTTATTTGCTCATCACCTAACAATCCCCGGGTATCTTTCGCAGATTCTTAGAAAATGATGTTGTCACTTCTCTGTGACTTTATAAAATGGATGCATGTTCTGAACTTGCCCACAAGGTAAGTATCTCATGACATGTACTTTAATGACCTTTACATGAAGATAGCATAATGTAAGATTAAATCTCACTGCTGGTTATAAGGGCATATGGTACCAGGAGACAATCCCTAGATTCTGAGACAGCCGAGACTCATCCTCCTCGGACCCAACAACTGTGTCACACACCACACATGTACATTTCTCTAGCAGCTGTGTTGAGGGTAGTAGTCCCACTCTAAAGGCAGGGGCAAATGAAAGAAGCCTAAGGCTCCTTTCAGAGTTAGTGGGACTATCACATAAGTAATATGGGAAATTAAAGGACTACCTCTCAGTGACGCTGTGAGAAAAGCTCTTGCAGAAGCAATATTTTTCCAGGTCACATTTCCCAATCAAGGTTGAAAGAATGATTGTGTAAGGGTGCCTGGGTGGCTCAGTCTCTTAAGCAGCTGACTTCAGCTCAGGTCATGATCTCACGGTTTGTGAGTTTGAGCCCCACATGGGGATCTGTGCTGACAGCTCAGAACCTGGAGCCTGCTTCAGATTCTGTGTCTCCTCTCTCTGCCCCTTGCCTGCTCACATTCTGTCTCTCACTCAAAAATAAATAAACATTAAAAATTTCTTGGGAGCGCCTGGGTGGCTCAGTCGGTTAAGCGGCCGACTTCGGCTCAGGTCATGATCTCGCGGTCCGTGAGTTCGAGCCACGCGTCGGGCTCTGTGCTGACCGCTCAGAGCCTGGAGCCTGTTTCAGATTCTGTGTCTCCCTCTCTCTCTGACCCTCCCCCGTTCATGCTCTGTCTCTCTCTGCCTCAAAAATAAATAAACGTTAAAAAAAATTAAAAAAAAAATAAAAATAAAATTTTTTTTAAAAGGCTGATTGTATGTTAGCCTCCTAGACATTTTAGCAACTAAAGTCAAGCATGATCTTATGTGCTCATGATATTATGTGTGCGGTCTTATATAAAGTGTAACATTAATATGGCAATCGTAACATTAATGCATTTTACATGTCTTTTTTTTTTTTTTAAGTAGTAGAAGTCTAACAATGATTAAGTTTTAGAGAAAACTAGAGCCCTCATCAGAAGGAGGGCAGCTGGTAATTATATTAATCAAGGCCTTTCATTTTTAGAAGCATTATGCCCATTCGTGTCAAAACCCACTTGGAACTTCTATGCACCCGGTTATGTAGCACAGCCCTCTCCTTCCTGTGAGGCATCCAAATATGAAAGGAGGGAGTGGAACAGAGATGAAGAAAAACCAATATACACTTTCAGCCCTTGTAGAGATTTCTCTCATTTACTTTTCACCCAACACTATGAGGTAGGTTGCATTCTGAAGATTCAGAAAGTAAGGTGATTTGCCCTGGAGCTCACCTGGACTGAAAACACATCTACCTGATTCTAAAGACTGACTTGTTCTCACTGAAAATTTCTGAGGGATGGTGGGATTGAGGGCTCAGAGGGAGATGGTAACATCTCTTTTAGTGCCATGTCCTGCTGAAAGTGGCTGGGTATTTCATATACTGTAGGTCCAATCAATCAATCAAAAATGTTAAAGCATTTTAATATTTGTATGCAGGGATTCTATCTCAAACTCCAGTCATTTAATTGGCCACAGGGCCAACATGTGTCTCTTGGTAATTTTCTCCCGAATAAAATCAGATAGGATTTAATCACAGTCAAATTGACCCATAGATGAATTTAGCTAGGGTGGACTCTGGGGGCACCAAACATTCTCTGCTTCCAAATCCTCATCATTTATTCTCCTTTTCAACATAAAGCTGGGTCCCATATGCTACTTGCTATAGCTACAGACACTTCAATAACAAACTCTATTGTTAAACAAAGCTGGACACCTTTGTTTTCTTTATTAGCAAGGGGAATGGCTGCAGAATTATAAATCCTTGCAAAAAGACTTCTGTACGCTCATCATGTGAATAAACAAACAACCAAAGTCATTTTTAAACATGTTCAGTTGCTGCACACCAGTGAACAGACACACCACACAAGGACCAATTTATGGCTAGAAGGAAAAATTACACTCTTCAAAGCATCCCATTTGGTGGCAGTCATGATCATTAGTGAAAGTAATATCTATTTAAAAGCAGTAAATGCCTATTTCCAAACAGAATGGACTGGCATACAAAGGAAGCGTCATCCCACTCAAGCATCCCCAGGCTTCCCAGAGAATCATTATGGTCTGTCATGTTAACTCACTGCCTTTTTTTTTTCCCTCTCCTCTTTCTCTTTCTTTTCCCCCTGCTGAATATCATCATCTAAAATCAAATTAAGTACTAATAGTAAATGTGCACAGAAATCACTTCAGGAAAGCAAAACAATCAGACTCAAGAGGTTATATAAAAATACTCTTTCTCATGGTAAAGATCAAGAGCCCAGATGGAATTGTGACAACATTCCAAGAGGGTTACAGTAGCTGAGCTGAAGCTGTTATCCAGGTGACTAATTAAAAGAACCACCAACAAATAATGTCTTAATAATTTCAAGAGTACCATCTCCCATCTATCTGTACTCCAGCTCCCCTTTCAAGTCCCTTCCTTCCAGCTCTAAAATTGCTAGTCAAGGATGATGGTGAGGATAATAATAAATGTGTCAAGATGAGAAAAAACTATTATATTCTCTGTTTGGTCAAATAGCACAAAAAGGTGACATGACACACAGGAAATTTCAGAGTCTGACCCAATATGGGGATCAATGAATCTTTAGTAATAAATACTGTGTATCATTTATTTTGGACTCAAGTTTTCAAAGAGAATGAATCACCCAGTAAGATTTAATGTACTGGTTTTTGAATATGGTCAATTAAAGATGGCCTCTGAAATATATAATTATATTGAGTAAACTTCTCCTACAACATGGCTGGTCTTTAAGGTAGGTCTTATTTGTATGCTCCAAAAGTAGTCACTGTTACCAAGAGTCTTCACATTCTCTTCGGAAAATGAATTGCTATGTATGCTTCTTTAAGACAGACCAAGTTAAGAATGTAACTGCATGGCAATAAAGAGGAAGGATTACAACCAGAACTTCTGAATGTACTTTGTCATGCTAAATGAAAGAGTCCTTTCAAATACACGTTTTGACCAAATCAGGATAAAAGAATGCCCAAGAGATATAATTCTCCAGTTAACATAGCATCTAGCTTCCCAGTTTCTATCCTTGGGCCGTAAGTAGGCAGAGTCTAGCTGATCTTGGTTGAAACTCAAAATGGTACTATTCCAAATCAGCCAGCTCCTCCTCACCAAAGAGGTCTATAAATGATGAGTTGTTAGTTTTGGAAAAAGAATGAGGAATTAAAAATTGATTTGTTCCACTGAGCTGAAGGGCATATGTCTATGGAGGAAAGCATGGGTACTAAGGTCAATGAGAGGGGGAAGTGAACACAGACTTCAGTGAACATCCAAAGAACAAAAACTCACCTGTGTTAATGCTCTACAGTACAAAACAAAGCTATTCTCGGGTGGCTGACAAAAGCATCTTATTTTAAACCACAAGAGTGAAGAATCACAAACACTGGTGTTAAGGACCCTAAGAAACAAATTAAACATTCTAATTTTATAGGTGACAACACTATGGCTCCAAGAGATGACAAGACTTGTGTAAGATCACTTTAAATGCTGGAAGATGACCCACATGTAAATACTGATTCCGTTGAGTCTATGATCATCATCTCTTTTACCATAAATGACACATTCCTTATTATGTATGAGTTCATTTGAGTCAAGTGAGAATAAACTGTGCTAGGTACTACAAATTGTTCCTATATACATGCAGTTTACTCCCCAGTACAGGATGCAGAAAATTGGACTTGCAGTTACAGTACAGAATAAGAACTACTTACTCCCTGTTGCTCAAGCAAGGGCACCCATCCCAGACTTCTGGGGTCAATAAAGGCTTCTCAATAGATCTAATATTCAAACTGGTTCCTTGAAGGCAAAGTAGAGATTTTACAGGGGCAGAGAAACAGGAGGAGGAAGCTGTTCTAACAGGAGGGGGTAGCAGACACACAGGATCAGAGGCAAAAGAGTGCTGCTATGTTAGAGGAAGTGAAAGGAATTCAATATGGCTGGAACACTGAGTGCCTGGGGGGAAGTGGTGAGGGACAGGGCAGGAAAGGTGAGCAGGGTGAACAAATCCAGAAAGCCTTTTTGTCTAGTTAAGGAATTTAGACTTTTTCTCAAGATAATGGGAAGACAAAGAGTTTTAAAACAGGGAAGTAAAATGATTAGATCTGCATTTTGGAAAGAACATTAGGATAGCTCAATGAAATAAAATGGCAGCACGGGGGTGCATGTGTGGTTAAGTATAAAAGAAATCAAAGCAGTTAGTAAGCTGTTGGTGTAATCTGGAAGACAGGATAGTCATCTAGTGCAATATCTGAGGGGGATGGAAAGAGATATTTGTATTTGAGATATTCAGGCCACAGAATTAAAATACCCGATGATAAATAGATACAAATGGATGTGGGTCATTTGGGAAAGAATCAAAATTATTCTGAAGTCTGTGGTCAAAGACCTTCTGACACGGGAGCTATGGAGTACAGTCCCTCAGTTTTATAGTCAGGGACCATTCTTATAACAATAGAAAGTCAAGACAGCTCTATATTTTCTCATCATGAATGAAACTGTGGAGTCCCGGAAGGCAAAGACTGAATTCTACAGGATACTTCATTGGGGCAGTCATAAACCTCTGATGAGACTTTCCCAAGAAAAAAGAACTGCCCAACAAGCACCCTCCATCTCAACGCCCTTCTCACATCTTCTGGTGGATCATGGGTTAGGAAAGAGGAGTAGGTTCAATGTCCTATGGCCTGCATATGCAGCGTAAATGGTGATATCTTCCATTTTCTGGTGGACGTTGGTTAATCCAAAGGAAGCAGGATTAGGGGTGGTCAATAAAAGAAATCAAACACAGCAAGATTTATGTGGATCAGCTCAAGGTCCTAAGGTTTTCCAGTTCAAAACTGGAGGAATGAAATGAAGTATGTACTTTTGGGCTACGGTGTGTCCCAATCCCCATTTAGGATGTAAATCAGGTACTCACCCCTTCGCCGCCATTTTCACCTGTATTGGCAAGCATTTCCTGCAGAGCTCTCACAGAGAGGGACTGTTCCAGCACAAAATTGCAGACGCAGAGATCTGGAGGAACATACTGTGGGAATAAAACCAGAATGAGGATACCTACTCATATCAGTAGGGGACCAATCACACAATAACATCTCAAGGGCAAAAAGCCTATGAATCAAAGTGACAGGTGGGTGGGTGGGTGGGTGCGTGGGTGGGTGGGTGGATGGATGAATAGGAATATAAAAGGTAGCCTTCTCTTATTCAAGTTAAGATGGGTTTCAAGCTGAATTCTAAAGGATGAGGAGAAGAAAATGTCTAAGTCTCAAGGAAACAGTGACCAAGATGCCAGGATCAACTTCAGTGAGGCTGGTAGTACACATAGAAGAACACACATACAGCCTTGCTGAAGAAGGCAAAGTAAAGATATACTGATCTACACTGATGCCTGAGTAGGACCAAAGGAAGAGGGCCACTGAGATATCATTCACAATAATTTGTAAGAGGACAGTGGACACACCACAGTGTGGCTCTAGATAGTAGTGACACGATAGGTAATCTATTTACTTGTTAAGAAAACCTGGATACTGGGGGCCTGGGTGCCTCAGCTGGTTGAGTGTCTGACTCTTGGTTTCATCTTGGGTCATGGTCCCACAGTTTGTGGGTTTTAGCCCTGCATCAGGCTCTGCGCTGGCAGTGCAGAGCCTGCATGGGGTTCTCTCTCTCTCCACCCCTCCCCTGCTCTCTCTCTCTCAACATAAATAAAAGAAAAAGAAAAAAGAAAACCTGGATGCTGCACTATAAAAAGGGGCATTAGAGGGGATTAAGAGCTATATAAATATAATTCTGAATAAGCAATGTCCAGAACTAAAAGAACTGATGGCCCCTACAACAATCATTCTAATTTATTATGTGCTCCAGTGATATTAATATTTGTACTTGTTCTGGAACATTTCTCAACAATAGTTAAAGACAGCCTTTACTGCATACTGACTAGTAATAGCTAATGCTCACTGACTATTTTCTCTGTGCCAGGCCCTGTTTTAGGTGCTTTGAATATATTAGCCCATTTAATCCTTACAACCACCCTGTATGATAGGAATTATTCACATTCCAGTTTACAGCCAAGGAAACTAAGGAACAGAGAAGTTAGGTCACATGCCTAAGGTCATGGCTTCTATTTGGCAAAGTTGGATTCAAATCCAGGCAGTCTGTCCCCAAAGTCTATACACTTAACCCTACACGATTCTTGCCACTGATGGAAATATTAAAGACATTTTTCACCACTAGAATGTTTTCAATCAGCAAATATTTAAGTATTACATTTATATAAAACACAGCACAGGGTATTGAAAAGGATACAAAGACACCCAAAATCATTGCCCTGTAGGAGTTTACAATCCAGTTTCATGATATACCATCTTCCTTAGGAAAATAGCTTATAATCACTTTCCATGCCAAGCCTTTGTTTCCTACGGGATACTGGAGAACACTGACACTAGGAGAGGAGAACAGGAATGAGGAATGAGGGCCAGAAGTCACCAACAGCTTATGTCTAACACTCAGACAGGTAGAGCTGTTTCCATGGAGCTCCAATTTAAAAGATCAAGCCAGCCTGCTACTAAAACACAGATAACCTCTCTGACTTCAACATTTTCTTTTTTAAAATAATGAAATGGTAATCTCTAAGTTTCCTTTAATTGGAGACATTTTGTATACTCTTCAGCCCTCTTCCCAAACTCAATGTCCTCAAATAAAATGATGTTCTACTTGGGCCTATTATCTCCCTTCATTAAAGTTTCCAGACCCCCAGGCCAAGAATGTGTAACCCTATCCCATTTTGAGGACTTTTCCACTAAGTACGTTTCTCCTCAGGGTCCCCATATTCTGAAATCTTAAAAACCTAGTCTTCCTAGAATTATGGTATTACACAAAATTGCCCAATTCTTTTTATGAAAATTTTGATAGGAGAAACTACCAGGACACTACAGCTTTTTTTTTTTTTTTTTTTTGATATATATATTCCTTGCTTTGTTTTCAAAGTCTGTTCTTGCTGCAGGTAATTAACTCATCAGTATGGGACTTGAGCAAGCAAGCAACTGTTAATGCAGGGCAGAGTGTCATGTCCACAAAGGGTTTCTGGAGCACAGAGAGCATCATTTTGAGCAGCATACAATATGATAAAGCATTTCCCTAAAGGCTTTACACCATAAACATAGATCGCTCAGCTCAGTTTCCCCAAATATGGTGCCATCGCAGAGAATTTTACAGAGATTTTTTTTTTTCCCCACCACTTTGTCTACCCGGATCTCAGGTCACCAGAATAGGAAGCAAAAGGACCAGAGTTTGAGTGTTTCTTCCTCTTCACTAAAGCATGTGGTTTGGAGATTTTCTATTTAGGAAGGTCTGCAGTTACGGTTGGTACTTTAAAGGGCACTTTTCGGCTAATTCAACATTCACGCTCACTTTTACAACCACCCTATCTAGCCCACTCTCCTTTGACAAAAACTTTCACAGTCCTCAGAGCTAGAGATCCCGCCCTGACAGGAGGCCAGGGGATTCGAAGTCCCCCTTCTTTCTCTCCTTAGTCTGGTCCACAGGAGCACTCCCCCAGCACTGCCATCATCTACTCTGATGGAGGACCACCAATAATACGGAGACTAGACATGCCCCAATTATGATTTTCTTTTCCTTCCAGATACTAAAAGCCCTAAGGTGGTCATGACTTAACTGCTGGTACAGATGGGCACACTGAAATGCGAGAGAGAGAGAGGGCACAGGGAGAAAGCACCTCAAATGAGAGCACTGTACCTGCACTGGCTTACACAGTTTCCTTACAGTTCAGTGTCTCTACCACTCAAGTGTGGCCCCTTCCTGGAGCCTACGCTTGGGGTTAAGTTCACACTGGTCTAAGAGCACACAGAGCAACACGTGGGCAGTGGCAAGGGAGAAGACAGGGCAACAGGAGTATCCGGAGGAAAACAAAATGCAAGTAGTAACTTGTAACATAAACGGAGTCCAGAGCACAGAACCATCTGACCTGCTACCTCAGCTGCCATCCTTAATTAAACTCCACACAGGCCTCAGGTCCCACCTCCACGTTCTTTAAGAATGAGCAAAGGCCACTCGTCCATCAAAGCTAATTTGTTTGCAGCGAGCGAGTCCCCTAGGAGGTCAGCTCATTGTCTCTGTGCTCTGGAGCCTGTGCCTCAGTCACTCTGCCTGGCAGGCATGCGGCATGTGTTTACAGATTCTCAGCACGGAGAGAAGGGCTCTGTTGACATCTGTTCTGAAATAGCTCTTCATCTCTCTTCCCAGCCCTGTCCTTTGCCTGGAGACGCACTCCATTCTCAAATGTCCTACAGAAAACCTTGAGATTCCAGGGCGCGAAGAAAGCCAGGAACTAGGTATTAATTTAGCTCTGCTATGGAAAGTCAAAGAAGGGAAGGCCTACGGACTTCCCATTTTCCATAAATCTATGTAACATCTTCCTCACTTCACTCAACATGTTTTTTTCTGGGGCTCACTAAAACCAAGATGGTGGCAATCTGATAAGCTCATTGTTAAATTCACATAGCATTTTTCTACCTAGCACCTCACAACATGCACTCAGCAAGGTGCTAGCTTGTTCTAGCCAAGCTCTGGGGGATATGAAGAAGGGAGTCAGTTACAAGGAGGGCTGTCACCCCTCTACTACACTGTTAACCACACTCTGTTCCAGTTACAGGATTCTTTACGCAGTACAGTCTATTTCACTAGATTGTGGGAATCTTGAAAAATCTGTGTCTTTTTCTATTTTTGGTATCTCCAGTACAAAAAGAGCAAGTACTCAACTTCAGTCTTCTTGAATTGAGTGTGTCCTAGAAGACTACCTGAGAGTATGTGGCTCATGGTGGCTGTGGGTTCATACAAACTGTACTGAGCACTCACCTGCCTGGATGGACCCTTTCGCCAACTGTTTCATTATCTTGGCTCTTGTTCAACTTCTCTGTTTATCCAGTTCTCACACGGTCATGCCTTAATGATACCCCCTAGAAGTGTTATCAATAGCTCTGAATTAAAATATAAGTCCTATTAGTTAATAGTGAATACTCTAGCCTAGGAATGCCTGAGGTCCTGTAACTGTTCAACTGCTTATTGGTTTAATGAGGATAAGCAGGTACCTTAGTTTCTCTGTGCCTCAGTTTCCTTATCTGTAAAATAGACATATTATAGTAACCACTGCTCAGAATGACACTTTTTGTTTAAAGAACTTAAAATAGGGTCTGCTACATAGAAATAATAAATGTCAGGGGTGCCTGGGTGGCTCAGTCAGTGAAGTGTCCAACTCCTGATCTCAGCTCAGGTCATGATCTCACAGTTTGTGGGTTCAAGCCCTGTGTCAGGCTCTGCACTGACACCATGAAGCCTGTCTGGGATTCTCTTCCCCTCTCTTGGCCCAGCCCCTTCTGTCTTTCTTGCACTTGCTCAAAATAAACTTAAATAACGTCAGATATTCTCCATCACAGAGCAGTGAAATCAAAACATCAATAACTCACTTAAATGTTCATTTATAGATCTAGTGTAGTTGAAGTTCTTATTTTGTTTAAGGATAAGGCAAATTCCCCACCCTTCAAGGTTGTGTGGTCAAGGGGGGTATCAGGGAAGCCAATGGACAATTTCCAAAGTAGGTTTCGATAGGCCCAGGGTGAGTAAGAAAACAAGTGAAGAAGCATACAGAATTTAACGTGACTGGGGTGGAAAGATGAGAAGGAGTTGGGGAAGGGGGAGGAGGGGAAGGAGAGGGAAGGAAACAAAGGGAGGTGAGAAGTAAGGCTGAGGAAGAAGTAAGCATTAGACCAAGAGGATCCTGAGTTCTCTTGTCAAGGAGTTTGGACTTTATCTTCAGAGCAATAGAACACCATTAAAGGAAGTTATGCTGAAGGTCATCTAACCAAACTTTCAGCTTTGAAAGACCATTGTGGGTCTAGTCTGAAGAAGGCTAGACCAAGGCAGAGAAACTAATTACGAGGTTGTTGCCATAAACTGGTTATGAGGTGAGGATAGCACAAAGTTACAGTAATCACACTGGAGATGGAAATAAGAGAATGAATTTGAAAAATCTTGAGAAGGTAGGAGAGATAAGACCTGATGATCAATTGGATATAGGAGATGAAAAAGGCGAAGACGACAGGTGTTTCTAGGATGAGAAAGAGTGTAAAAAGGGTAGGAATCAGCAAGAATAAGCCACACCAAGTATCCTAAGAACCACAGAGACCGTAGTTACACTTGGCAAATTGTCCACTGGACTCTCCCTTTTGGGCCAACAGAATGATGACGGGAGAGTGGCTGTGTATGGGTATGCCCACAGATGTCAGCAGAGTAAGGCTCATCTGGAAAAAGAGTGGGAATATGCGAAAATAACATATATTCTCCATAGGAGAATTCCTTGAGACCCAGCCACCAGTCAGCTCAATTAACCTCACTTTCCTTTCCCATGTCCATTTAAGCCGTCAGCCGGTATTAGGAGAGCATAACAACATTCAGTACTGCACTAGCTGCTGTGGGGAACAAAAGACAAAAGGCAGAGTTTCTGTCCTTTAAGGAGTTTTTAACCTATTTGAAGAGACATCTACTGTACACGAAACTTTATAAAACAATGAGAAAGAGAATATTCAATGCTCAACTGAGGGGTATGAGTGATACTTCCTGCAACACACACAGCCTTCTTAGCAATGTTGTGATTAGGAAAGCCCAGCCCAGACTGGAGGTTGGCCTCAAGAAAGTTTTTGTGCACAAGAAGTTCCTGGCACATAAAAAGAAACACAAATTTTTGTTTAACAATGCACAAGATGCGAGAGTTATTTTTTCCATTTTCTTGTGTGTATTCCTCTCTTCTGTTTATAGAACATTATGTTTTTTTAAATTTTTAAAAATCTTTTTATTTTTTTTTGAGAGAGAGAGAGAAAGACAGAGTGCGAGCAGGGTAAGAACAGAGAGAGAGGGAGACACAGAAACTGAAGCAGGCTCTAGGCTCTGAGCTGTCAGCACAAAGCCCAACAAGGGGCTCGAACTGTGATATCATGACCTGAGCTGAAGTCGGATGCTTAACTGACTGAGCCACCCAGGCGCCCTCCTCCCTTCTGTTTACAATTCCATTAATGAAAGCAGCATTTTTAAGTTAGGAGCTTCATAGAACCTCTGTCTTTACTTTGCTTTTTTCACCCACCTCCTTAAAGGAAAAGGTCAAGCACTTGCAAGTATCATGAGTCAGTACAGGGAGGGCACAGAGAAAAGAGAAAGAATAACTTCTGTTTACTAGTTTTTCTACATATACCTCCCACTCCAGTCCCAGGACTGAGAAGTTAGATGCATGAGCTTGAAGCTGTATTATACTTATGTGCTGATGAGTTTATACGGACTCAGCCCCACTGCAATGGATAGGCCATTACTAATTCCAGTTATCTGGGGGAGAAGTAGTGGCTGTAAAAACAGAGAGCAAAACTAAGTAGTCAGAGCTGAAGTAGCTGAGCGAAGTGCATCTCACATTCTTTGATCCACATTATGAAGAAATCAGCATAGCCAGTGGGAAGTTCTTGGGCAGATGGTACAGAAGCATCCAATCAACGATAGGTCTGAAGGTAGGAAGTAAGGGACCCAGGCAGTTCATTCTTTCCTCTGGGATTCCATGTAAATGGGGACCAAAGAGTGAGTATATTAATTGTCTAAGAATCTGAAACTTTAAGCTAGAATGTTGGAATGTATTTGACCTTCCATTTTAATTTTTCTTCTGTTATTCCTTAGTGTTTAACAATTTTTTTGAAGCTCTGGCCTGTTTTGGCTTGATTACATAAATTGAGCAAAGAATTTTGGTCTACAAGTGAGCCAAAATATTAAAGCAAGGTGCCTCAGTATGGTCAATGGGACAGTAATAGGGGCAATAAAACAGGAGAACCACAAGACTGATACAAAGCTGGGGGCAAAGCAGAGGGTCCTTGATAAGCCAGCTCTCACCAATAGGACATTTCTATTCAGAAGACTTGAAACTTCTGAATTTTATTAATGAGGATGGTATCTCAATTATTACCTTCATGCTCTACTCATGCTGCTTGAGGTAGCCTAGTCCAAGAATAAATACGGCTTGTGGTTATTCTCATGACTGTAGATTTAAAAGTGTGAATACAAAGGAAGTCTATTTCTTTAGGTGCACTATGTCTGCTAGAAATAGGCAGAGGTAGAGCCAGTCCCCAGTGGCCTGGTTTCTATCGTGTTTGTTCCATTTCACCACACCACCTCAAAAAAAGACTAATAACCATCACCCTATGATGGCTTGATATAGTCCTAATTCAAAGACCATCAATGAGAAGGCATCCCTAGCCTCCTGGCATAGAAAATTGATCTCTCCTCTAGAAGGTGTTCCAGTTGGGTTCAGAGTGGCATTGGATAAGACCAATTCTCCATGGGATAGCATCAAGATAGTCAGAGATGGCATGCGTAGCTTGAATTTCAGGAGTTGTAAGCACTACACAGACATGATCTCATCCACCTACAGCAGACATGAGCTCATTTGTGGACTTCCTCTCTACTATTGATAACACATAATTATTTGTATTGTGTTTATGCTTCGAAGACAGAACTAGCCACCAACCACATCTTGTCCCAACCAGGTTTAAGTATTTACGCAGGTAAGTGCTTTTTAAACCTATCTTTGCCACCTCTGCTAAGTTTTTGATAGATTATAATGAAAGAAGTTATACAGTGAATGTTTAAATCTGAAGATGTTGCCTAGTATCTGGATTTCTATGAAAATGGAAGATGGTTTTTACAATTATTTTAGAGGCAACTCAACTGCAATACAAAGGAATTAGGTAAAACTTACACGGGTAAGTGGAGAAACAAAAATAGAACCCGTATATATATTTTAACTATATCTACTTACTCATCTATATAATTTTACCAGATTTTGTGAATTCTTTATATATATATATATATATATATATATATATATATATATATATGGATATATATATATGGATATATATGGAGATATATATATATATATATATATATATATATATATATATATTCTCTCACTTAACTCTCACCTCAACCCTTAGGGAAAAGATTATAGCCAATTTACAGATAAGAAAACAGACTCAGAAAGACTAAAACACTTCCTCACAATCACACCCTGGAAATGGCTTTTCAATCACGAATTTCAAACTCAACTCTTTCTGACCGATCCTTTGTCCCTTCCCCTGTAAAGAGAAGATGCCATCCCTATGCCAAGCTTGCAGAATTTTCCTATGCTGCCTCCTCTCAACTCTTATACTTTAATAAGAAGTTAAGGGCTTCATATTAGATTCTTGACTCTCTCAGAAAGAATTCTCTATTTTAGAACGGCCACTGGGAATACAAAGGCTATGACTGCAGTTAGGGAGACAATCAGGGCTCAAGAGCTTTGTAAAACTGAGATTTCTGGCAGGAAAGAGCATACATAGTTCCACAATCTAAGACTGACCATGTAAGTGCTGTCTTCCAAAAGGCAATTCAATTCTGGCCATGAGGGGGCCGGTTTCCACCAAGGATATGTATGTGAAGATTTTAAAAACATGTACATATGCAGATTGTAGATATTTTGAGGGAACAGACTTTGCCTGTCTGTGTTAAGAACTGTTCTCATGAAACAAGGTTAAAAATGTGTACAAACTTAATTTTTTCTTTTCTTTTGTTTTAATGTTTATTTATTTTTTATTTTTTTCAATATATGAAGTTTATTGTCAAATTGGTTTCCACACAACACCCAGTGCTCATCCCAAAAGGTGCCCTCCTCAATACCCATCACCCTTCCCCCACTCCCTCCCACCCCCCATCAACCCTCAGTTTGTTCTCAGTTTTTAAGAGTCTCTTATGCTTTGGCTCTCTTCCACTCTAACCTCTTTTTTTTTCCCCTTCCCCTCCCCCACCCCCATGGGTTTCTGTTAAGTTTCTCAGGATCCACATAAGAGTGAAACCATATGGTATCTGTCTTTCTCTGTATGGCTTATTTCACTTAGCATCACACTCTCCAGTTCCATCCATGTTGCTACAAAAGGCCATATTTCATTCTTTCTCATTGCCACGTAGTTCTCCATTGTGTATATAAACCACAATTTTTTTATCCATTCATAAGTTGATGGACATTTAGGCTCTTTCCATAATTTGGCTATTGTTGAGAGTGCTGTTATAAACATTGGGATGCAAGTGCCCCTATGCATCAGTACTCCTGTATCCCTTGGGTAAATTCCTAGCAGTGCTATTGCTAGGTCATAGGGTAGGTCTATGTTGGTGGAAATGCAAATTGGTGCAGCCACTCTGGAAAACAGTGTGGAGGTTCCTCAAAAAAAAATTAATGTTTATTTTTGAGAAAGAGAGGGAGAGAGACAAAGTGTGAGTTGGGGAGGGGCAGAGAGAGAGGGAAACACAGAATCTGAAGCAGGCTCCAGGCTCTAAGCTGTCAGCACAGAGCCCGATGTGGGGCTTGAACTCACAAACCATGAGATCATGACCTGAGCTAAAGTCGGAAGCTTAACTGACTGAGCTACCTAGGCACCCCAAAACTTAATTTCTTCTATTTTAATACTTTGCTATGATAAAAGAATAGAAGGTCTTTCTGAATATAGACACAAACTATTTAAATCAGATAAGTTCCAAATTTTGCTTATATTTTTGCCAACAAAAGCCATTACATGTAAGTGGTAAGGTACACACATTGTTTTAAAAGTTTTAAGTAATCTCTACACCCACCATGGGGCTCGAAATCACAACCCCGAGATCAAGAATCACACCCTCTTGTGACTGAGCTAGCCAGGTGTCCCTGAAAAAATTGAATAATACAACTGGAAATAATTCTTTTTAGGAAGAGGAGGAAGAGATCATTATCTTTGAAAAGAAGTCAAGAAGCTCCCTTCTGACTGATGCCTGAGGAGTCAACTATAAGAATGTGACACTCTCAGAATCCACCTGTTTATAGATGCATCTTTTTTTTAATGTTTATTTATTTTGAGAGAGGTTCGGGAGGAGCAGAGAGAGGGAAACAGAAAATCCCAAGCAGGCTCTGCACTGTCAGAGCAGAGCTCCACATGGGGCTCCAACTCCCCAAGTTTAAGATCATGACCTGAGCCAAAATCAAGAGTTGGACACTAAATCGACTGAGCCACCCAGGTGCCCCTAGGTGCATCTTCATTGCAGAGATGAGGGAGTTGCCCTGGAAGAACTGAAAGCCATGGAAAATCACTGCTGCAACAGAAGGAGACTTACTAAGCAGAAACACCCACAGCCATGGGCGAGCAATGGCAGCGTCTGATGCTGTGCTGGCCTAAGGTTTACTCCAAGACAAGAGCATGAAAAGGCATGGAGTAAGTTGATAATGTGCAAGGAAAAGGGAGAAGTTTATCAAGTTATAAAAAGGTGTTGATACTTAAAAAAAAAAACAAAAACAAAAACCTTCTACTGGCGATCTAAATATTTACTTAATAAGACCACTTGTTGAGGTGCCTGGGTGGCTCGGTCGGTCAAGCGCTCGACTTCGGCTCAGGTCATGGTCTCACAGTTCGTGGGTTCGAGCCCCATGTCGGGCTCTGTGCTGACAGCTCAGAGCCTGGAGCCTGCTTCAGATTGTGTCTCCCTCTCTCTCCGCCCCTTCTTCACTCACACTCTGTCTCTCTCTGTCTCTCTCTCTCTCAAAAATAAACATTAAAAAAAAAAGAACACGTATTGAAATGACTTCTATGCCAAGGAGATGCCACTGCCACCTAGAAGCAGGACATCTAAATTGCAGGACAAATATCCTTTGACAAAAATCTCGCTGAGAATGTTAATCCCAACTGTGGAAGAACTAAAAACACCCACAACCACTGTTTCTATGCCCCATCTGTGAAGCATCCAGATATTGGCTGTTTAACTGACACTGACCGGCAGACACAACACAGTCTAGCCTCTCTTAGGGAGAATGTTTAGTGAAAGCAACAGCTGCAACATCAACTATCCTTTTGATAATACTCAGAGATTTCTCTTAAGAGCTAACACAAATAAGCCTGTTCTGGAAGAATTTATGCAGAAATATGGTGGGCCCAAGAATCTCCTGGTTAAGAGTGCTAACATTTCAGATTCCTGGGACCCTTCTCCAGATGGGTACTTTAAAAGAATATTCCAGGTGACTTTGAGGCAGGAGGTCTCTGACCCCAGTTTGAGAGACACTTGAGAGCAACAGGGCCAAAGAAGTAAATTCGGGTCCCTAGAAAGTAGCTGATTCTCATTCTAAATGCTTCCATAAAGAATTTAGTTCATCAAAATATCAAATTTTCTTTCAAATGCATAACCCGGTAATTTGAAATCCACATGACTGCTGTTTTTATAATCTTGCCTGATATGGCCCCAACCAAAAGTAACATCTAGGTGTCCAGGACACCTATCTTCTGCCAAGAATCAGTTGTTTCTGGCACAGTTAGGAAGAATGTTACCAAGGGCTTGGCAAAAATTAGTGCTGTGAAGCTGGTGTTCTTTAAAATAAGGAAGAAGGGGCAGCCAAAGAACCAGAGACAAAACGCTGGGCAGCTGGCTTACAAAAACTGCCTGCTGGGAAAGAGCATAGCTGACAGGCTGGATGGCTGGTTTGGTTCTTGACTGAGCCAAGTTTTTCCCCCGGGCCGGCATGGTCAGCATGTTAGGAAAGGTGCCAAAAGCTGGAGACTTGGAATACTTGCATCTGGGGGGAACAAACAAGCTGTGGAGAGGAACCGCAAAACATACCTACTGTTTATGGACAGAGATAACCAAAAAAACAACTCTTTATACGGTCCTTAAAAAAGACGGCCATAAATAAAACTCTTCCTTAATGAGTGGGACAGGTAATACAACAAGTTCTGTGGATAAATAAAGAGACTCTAAAATCTCTAGTTTTCAACGGGAGCCTACCAAGAGAAACACACTGTTATTCTCAAGAGCTTGTGTATCAGAAAGATAGTAGAGATCAGGAAAGAGGACAGGTAGCCTGTCAGCAAGGAGATGAACTCTGTGCACGTCCCATGTTCCATGAAGAAGTTAGGGGCACACACATCAGCTAGAAGAGGAGCACAGGGTACAGGATGATGGAGTTAGAATGAGATATGATGGGCAGAAACACCAAAGGATAAGGTAAAAAGCCGAAGGGGCAGGCTGGTAGGAAAGCCTAGTCTCAAGCTTGATTTACTTTAGTGTTGGTGGAAGGAACATGGACCAGCACCATATCAACCATGCATTCCTCTGTATTTCACTTGCTCCTTCCTCCCTTTTGCACGATGACATGGTTGCTAAAGAGTTTAGAAATCATGATGAGGCTGCTCTTTATTACCAAAGCAGCGGTATTCAACAGCTGCAGAACAGAATTTTTGTCTCTTGGCCTTTTCATTGCATAAGAGGAAGGGGACAGTTGAAAAAAGCATTATGAGGAACCCACGGGAGTAGAGAAAATGCCAAGCTGGACCTGAAGGCTGAGAGAGAGAACAGAGACACTGGGTGCTCAAAGTCCTGTTCCCTAAGGTGCATCAGCTCCATGAGGCTCATAGACTCAGGATCTCAAGTGGGCACAGAGCTCATGGATGAGGGGCAAGGACAACAGCTTGGCTTTCAAATGGCTTGCCTTTTTTTTCCTAATGCCGCCTTCCCACTCTCAAATTGAATCCAAATTCCAATGTGGAAATGCAGCTTTTAGTTTTACCCACTACATGAAGTTTTTGCTTTGGTAGAAATAAGCGTATCACTATAAACTAAGTTCTGAATTAAAAAAAAAATTTGGCAGCGGTATATGGACAGATGTTCATAACATTTGTAGTTATAAAAAGCGTTTGTGATGATAAGTAACAGTCGTAAATATTCTTTGCCAATATGGAAAAAGTACTTTTATCCCCTTATAGAGACCAAGACCCCAACCATTCTAACTGCCTCATAGCATCTGAGCTAAAGTACCACTACTAAATGCTCACATTGACAAAGATTAGCACTACATGCAAGGATTAGTACCACATACCCTCACTTGCAAGGGGACATGTAGTACTCAGATATTTTATTTATTTATTAAAAACTCTTTTTAATGTTTATTTATTTTTGAGACAGACAGCATGAGCAGGGCAGGGGCAGAGAAAGTGAAAGACACAGAATCCAAAGCAGGCTCTAGGCTCCAAGCTGTCAGTACAGAGCCGGATGTGGGGCTCAAACTCACAAACCATGAGATCATGAACTGAGCTGAAGTCAGATGCTTAACCGACTGAGCCACCCAGGTGCCCCATCACAGGTATTTTAAAACATGTACATACAGCAGGGAGTCAGCACTGTTAGTGGCTGCGTAAGTTAAAAACATTCACAGGGCACTGAGTGGCTCAGTCAGTTGAGCATCCAGCTCTCATTCTCGGCTCAAGTCATGATCTTATGGTTCATGAGATCGAGCCTCCCTTCAGGCTCTGTGCTGACACAGAGCCTGCTTGGAATTCTCTCTCTCTCTGTCCCTCCCCTGCTCTCTATCAAAATAAATAAACAAAAAACACATTCACTTAATAATAAGCACTGCTTTAAAAAAAAACAACAAAAAAATAAAAATTTTGGAACTGTACCAAAATAAAAAGCTCTTGCACAGCAAAGGAAACAAACAATAAAATTAAAAGGCCACCTACTGATTGGGAGAAGATATTTTCAAACAGTATATCCAAATAAGGGGCTAATACACGAAATATATAAGAAGAGTATACAACACTAAAAAATATAAGCTGATTAAAAAATGGGCAGAAAACGTGAATAGAAAATTTTCCAAAGACGACATACAAATGGCAAGATACATGAAAAGATGCTCAACATTACTAATCATCAGGGAAATACAAACCAAAACTACAATGAGCGATCACCTTACACCTCTCAGAATAGCTAGAATCAAAAAGATAAAAAGGAAATGTTGGCAAGGATTTGGAGAACAAGGAACCCTTGTGCACTCTTGGTTGCAATGTAAACTGGTGCAGCTACTGTGGAAAATCGTATGAGGGCTCCTCAAAAAAATTTAAAACAGAACTAGTATATGATCCAGCAATTCCACTACCGGGTATTTACCCAAAGAAAACAAACAAACAAACAAACAAACAAAAACTAATCCAAAATGATACGTGTACCCCTATGGTTATTGTAGAATTATTTACAACAGTCAAGATATAGAAGCAGCCTAAGTGTCCAATGACAGATGATGGATAAAGAATATGTGACACAGACACACACACACACACACACACACACACACACACACGACTATTACTCAGCCATAAAAAGGAATGAGATCATGCCATTTGCGACAATATGGATGGACCTAGAGGGTATCATGGTATTATGTCTTATTGTGAAATAAGACAAAGAAAGACAAAAACCATATGATTTCACTTATGTGTCAAATCTAAAAACAAACAAGACAGACTGTAAATACAGAGAATGGATAGTTGCCAAAGGGGTGGGGGGGGCAGTGTTGAGAGATGGACAAAATGGCAGATGCAGCCTTCCAGTTATGGAATAAGTCACAGGGATAAAAAAAAATAAAACTAAGCACTACTTCACTAGAGAGGTAGTAGAGAGGCCTATTACCTCCTTGGGTTAGGTCTTCTTTAATAATGTCCTTCCTACCAGGAAGCATGAGTTGGGCAATCACAAAATGCTACTGATCTGTGAAGATCTATTGGATCTCATTCTCTCCAAAGGTTCCCTCACTTAAGTCACTAATCCCTTTCACTCAGGGCATGAACCAGTTCTGATCAACACAAAGAAACCATTAAGAGACTTGGTCTCTTTCTGCCTGAGCCCAACCCATCACTCAGCACCTAGTAAAGCTGGCCAGGAAATACCATGTCCACAACTGCCTCTGCTCAACCATTCAAGGTCACGTGACTGTGCCATCACTTGAGTTCCCTTCCTCTCAGCTCTGCCCAGTAACTAACCCAGGTTACTAAGATTCATCATCAATGATGAGGATGGGGAATAGGTGTTCCAGGGAAGATTATGGCCTTTCCTTTCCCCTTCCCTACTGGATAATCAGGAGTTACCTCCATTACATAATGGTTGAGTTAACTTGGCTCCACTAGAGACAATGAACACATTGATACAAACTGACGGAGCAATGACACACCTCAGAAAGCAAAGTCTTGGCTCACGGTGACCTAAGCAAGGCTTGTCAAGACCCTATAAAGACAAATGCTTCAAATTATCCAGTTGCTCTCCAGGGGCATTTGTCCTTATGTTCTCAATGAGTAAGATGGAGATGAAAGTCATGTTTGGCGTCCTATTAAACTTGTACACTTTGGGAAAGAAGTAAGTTCATTCATTACTATAGCAATTGGGAACTTTCCATAGCAGGCTGTAGGGAAGTTTGAATGTGATGCCAATAAAACCAAGGGCATGGATTTGCTTCATTTTGTGATGACATCTACACACTAAGCTGGCTAGCTACTTTACCATCACTTAGTTAAACGTTGATGACTGCGACTGGCACTATTTCTGAAAGTGTAGTCTGAGGACCACTTGCCTAAGAATCATACAGAAGTTAAGAAAAATAAAAGCAGAATTTCTGGCCCTACCCAAGACAAGGATGGGGATGGAAGACTATGCTCATTCAAGTTTGAGAAGCATTGCCCTTCTGGGTGAGGTCTGTGCCAAACCCCCTGGATGCTGGCCAGGGTTATCATCTTTGAAGATAAAACATTCTTGACATAACTCACTTGGGAAGCCAGGTAGTGAGCAAAACCACAGTGCTTAGTTTTCAACTTACACAGTGATCAGAGGAGGCTGCGAAAACCTTCTCATTCACATCAAAAAGTTCTCATCTTTCTTGGCTTATTTGTCACCAAAATTCATCTTTACCTGTTTACTAGAGGTTTTCTTGAATGATAGATAACACTAAGGCTTCTTCGTTGACTCAGTTTCAGAGCTTTCATTAATTTCTGAAAACCCTCCCCATGTTTAGGTAAAAGGAGTGAAATGGTTTGGACCCAGATTGCATCCAAATTTCAGTCTCCAGTGACCGCTCCTGGGATGAAAGAGGTGGGCTAGAGATTATTCCCCGCTCTGTGCTCTGAGGCAGGAGTAAACCTGATCCACCACAAAGAGAGGACAATCTCTTCTGTTGTGAAGTAGAAATATCTTAGGATATAGACTGAAGTGCTCAAGTAGGGCTTGGGGCAAAAATCCTTGATGAAAGTGCTTCAATAAGAAATGGATCATTAGGTCAAAGAGTTTTTGTCAACCACTCCATAGCTAAAACAAACAAACAAAAAACCCAACTGTTTGAGAGAGGCTTACAAACAGCTTTATTACACCAGCTGTTTGCATCTTCTAAAGGTTTTGGATAAAGCTCAGTTGAGTTTAAGCAAAAAGGAAAGAAAATTATTTGAAAACATCCTAACAGAGAAAGCAGCTAAATCCTGGAATGGCTGAATTAGAGACACTTTGTACTCCTTCCCTGAAAAAAACGTGGAAGAACAAAAATACGCTCACTCTCCAGTGTGTTTTAATTATTTAAAGTCACCTATTTGTTGCATGTCAGGAAATGAATAACCAACAAAATGTTGTTTGCAAAGTATTCATACAATTTTTTCCATTCCTCTCATTTGTTTACAGTCACTGTTAAAAATTTAGAATGAAACTTGAAAGAATAAACTTGTTGCACAAATTGTTGAAAAGGAGAAGTTGTCAACTTAAATGCCTGGAAATCTTAACTTCTAAAACAAATTTAAACATTTCCTTTACAAACATCTCCTCATAGGATGGTCAAAAATCAGACCTGAGAGGTTATCTCGTTTAACATCTTACAGCACGCTGGAGAGAGAACAAAACCACTTCTCTCAAATCACCATCCAGTGTTCTTTAGAAATGGTTCAATCTGTGAACTATAAAGATGTCCAAAACTTCAAAAGATTACACAAAAGGTCATAATCATGACTTAAGTTTTATCCTCAAGTTTTAAAACACCCATGGGAAACAAAAATGATACATAGACATGGCTTGGGTTCTTAAGATTCAAGTTCTAACACAAATGCAATACATCATGTTTCTTCCATATAAAAGCAATGAATGAAAAAGAGATACTATAATCACAGGGGTGAAAAAAGCAAGTCTTTGTGATATAATTAGTAAGTTCAGGAGTTGATGCAGGAAGAAAAATACTGCTAATCGAGATCAAAATAGCAGCTATTAGGTCTGAAGAGCAAAGTACTAAGTACTGCAGAGGTGCCTGGGTATGACTAATACCTACTCTTAATTCACCTGGGGCCATTTGCCTACTGTGAACAAGTAAATGACAAATGAACAGTAGAGCTATGGTGCCACTTTACACACTGAATAAATTTTTTTGTGAAGATTCCCACCACTAAGGTACAGACTGTCTTTAAGTAAAGAGAGGGGACTTGTTTTTCCACAAGCAGTTATCACAACAGTATTAATAACTCAAGTGGGAAGGTGAACAATATAGATGAGGAAAGATCTTGGGGCTAAAAGATTGGACTTTTTTTTTTCCTTTCTAATGAGGTCCTCAGAGCAGCAAATGACAAATGCATTAATAAACCTGACCTGTGTTACATTGGACTTTTATGCTATTTCTTTGGATATCTGTTTCCCTTCTCATCTCTTGACAGTTAGAAATAGCAGAGCACGAGGCTCCACGTGGATACAGAAATAAGAATAAAACTTCCTCAAAGAAAATAGTTTAGCTGCTAATTGAGAAGAACTGGAGCCATGTTTTTCAGAATCTGATCATAGTTAGGCCTATACCCTAACCCTTCAACTGGGTGAATTCATGGATGGCCCAACGTGAAATGAAATTTGTTTTCCTCCCTGCACAAAACAATAATAGTGCCTGGCCCAATGTCAGCAATAACCTGATGTAGAGTAGCCATCCAATGCAGAAAGCCTGCCCTGCTCCCCACCAAGACCCCACCCGAGGGCCAGCTCACCACATAGGCATGACTGTACAGAATACTCCTACCGATTCTGTTCACCTGCACATGTTAAGACAGCAAGGCTTGGCCATGAAAACAGATCCTCTGACAGTTAAGAGAAGGTCTCATCTAACAGAATGAGTATCCAGCCTCCATTTCCTGCATGCCACTGAATGGCCACCATCCTCCAGAAAACTGTAGGCTAAGCCCACAAAGGCTGTCACCTTTGTTTTCTTGGACAACTGCCACAGTGTAAATTCTCTTCTGTGTTAGTTTTCTTCTTCTGTATGATCATTTCCTTAATGCTCTCACCCTTCCAATCGCCTCACTCAGCCCTTTCTCTCTTCTAGAAAGTGTACTCCACAATCAACATGTTCCATCATTCATCCTCTGCCTTTTCTCTGAATACTGCCTGGAGACATGAAACCCAGCTACTCCCAAAAGACACCACTTCCCTTGGAGACTTCCCGATTACAGGATGCTCATTCTCTCATACCTCAGGTGACCGAAGATTAAGAGGTAGGCTCTGTGTCCTTTCCCACCAGGACTGTCTCTAGATCATTACTCTTCTTAAAAAACTTAAGAGGAAGAGAACTTACTCTTCTTTAAGCTTCCTACTCCTGGTAACATCATTCTCCACTCCCTCCCTCACTGGTGTTTGTGTATTTCCTGGACCTGCCCTTCACTGAAATCCCTGGCCCCTTTTCATTCCTACTACTGGTAATTTGAACATTGACATTTTTATTTGTTGAATTGTGTCCTCTCAAAATATACGAAGACCTAACCCCCAGCACCTGTGAATATGACTGTATTTGGAAATAGGGTCTTGGAAGGTGTAATCAAAATAAGATGAGGTCAGTAGGGTGAGACCCAATCCAGTATGACTGATGTCTTTATAAGGAAGAGGAAAATACCATGTGAAGACAGATACACAGAGAAAAGGACCATGTGAAGATGAAGGTAGAAATTTGGGTTATGCGGTTATCAACCACAGAATTCATGGGGCTACCAGAAACTGGAATGGGCAAAGAGGGATGCTCCCACAGAGGCTCTGGAGGGCTTATGGCTCTGCCAAAACCTGACTTCAGATTTGAGCCTCCAGAGCTAAAGGGAATAAATTCTGTTATTTCACACCACCTATTGTGTGGTAATTTGCTACAGCAGCCATAGAAAACTAATGCATTATATGAATAATCTATCATCTATTATGGCCTCTCAGTTATTTTGCTTCCTTCTTACCAATGATCTTCTATACTCTAATTCAGCCACTGTCTCTCATGGTCAGACACAGGAATCATGTTTTCAACCAAACCACTCTGCTCTGAAACCTCTAACATAGCATTTATCTTCCAGTGTGCTTTCTTATTCACTCAGCTGCTCTCATTACGGTCTTTATTTCTTATTTCTTTTCACTACCATTCAGCTTAAATTCCAAGATTTCATTGGCTAGCCTCCCAGACTCTCTTATACCTTTGTCATTTATCACACTTACCTGCAACACTTTGGCCCTGGCTGAATTAACTCTCCTCTTTTTTCATGCCTGTGCTGGGACTGCTAAGGACTGCGGAAGAGGACATATAATGATTATCGATAGCAACAAAAATTCATGGTCACCAACTTCAACTGGCCCCCCAATGCTGGGCCCACACACTGCTCAGCAATCCTACGCTCATCTCCAGGCAGCTCACTTTCCAAATGCATAAAATCTACAAATCTACTCTCATCCCTGCCTTCTTCCTTCCTATTTAATGGCACAGAAGTTCTTCCTTTACTTCAAAGTGAGTTCCTCCTCTGTCCTTAACACCAGCCTTTTCCACTATATGAGCATTTTTCACAGCAGACCAACCCCTCCCTCCTCTGTATCCCCTCCTCCTTCTCCACTGAAGTTCATACACGCTTATGTCTTTCCCATTACAAAACTCCCTCCATCCTCCAACCCTCTCCAGCTATCACTATCTCTCTTTTAGAGATAATCTGCATGAGCTGCCTTTGTTTTCTAATTTCCATCTTACTCTTCATTTCCTCTAAATTGGCTTCTGCCTTCATCACTACATTGAAAGAACTCTCACAGAGACTGTTGCTGGCCTCCAGGTCACATTTCATGGACACATTCCATCCTTATATTACTTGACCTCCAGGTGGCGTTCTACCCTATTGACTATGCCCCTTTCTTGACACTGTGCAAGTGTTTTCTGTGGCACAGACATCACATATGCGTGTTTTTCCACTGAGCTCACAGGATGCTCCTTCTCATTCTATGTGATGTTACTCTTTCTCTACTCACTTTTAAATATTGACATTTTCTGGACCTTCCCACTTCTTAATCCACCTAATTTCCACTCACTGTTATAGCTTGGTTTACTAGCCGTATGCCAGTATCTCTCTTTTCTTTTAATGCTTATTTTTGAGAGAGAGAGAGAGAGAGAGAGAGAGAGAGCAAGGAAGTGGCATAGAGAGAGGGAGACACAGAATCTGAAGCAGACTCCAGGGTCTGAGCTTTCAGCACAGATCCTGATATGGGGCTCAAACCCACAAACTGCAAGATCATGACCCGAGCCGAAATTGGACATTTAACTGACTGAGCCACCCAGGCACCCCACCCCTTAAGCCAGTATCTCTTAAATAATATCTCCATCCCAACCTCCCTTCTGAAGTCCTGATCCATGTGTCCAGATGCCTATCAGTTTTTTGTGTCTCTTACTGGCCCTTTGAATTCAACATGTCCAAACCTTAGTTCATAAGCTCCACCACCACCCTCTGTCCTAACTTATTCCTTTTCACATAAATTCCTTTCACTAAATAACATGCCATCTACAAGCAGCTAAAGCCAGTAACTCTGGAGTGACACTTGACTATTCCCACCTTGATTCTTTAGTCATCCTATGCATTCTGTTAGCCTGAATTCAATTTTATCAGCCCTTATAAGTTCATGTTTTCATCTAACAAGAGACCCCTTCACATTCATCTCCTGTCCTTGCTACTTCAAAATCCCCTTGCCTCCTCTTTTCTTTTGCATATACCAAAGCTACACTCAATTTAATCCCCTAACTAATAGTGCCATCTCTTCTCCATCTTTTGCAACCTCAGTCTCTTTCTCTAGAGCCACCTGCTTCTTTGACTAGAAACATGCTTGTGTTTCTCAGTGTGGAAACACCCCTCGATCCTAGATTCTGCTTTAACACTATTTTCTCTTCTTCTTTTTAACATTCAACTACTCAAAGAGTAGTGAACACTAAATGATGAGGTTCTGGTTCAGGTAAGAGTGGAGAAGCTTACAGCAGAATAACCCTCCTAACAATAGCTATTATAAATTCTGAACAAAAATTTTTAAAAAAATTGCTTAAAGGCACTGGAGAGCAACCTAAAGCTGGAAGGAATAGGACTCTTGAAAGATGGAAAGCCCATTAAGTGATATCTACATTTCATTAAATTTTCCCCTGCGAGTACTCCCCTGTTCATAGGTTTCATGGGGGACAGATCTCAGGAAAAAAAGCTGCTATGGAGCCAGAGGCCCGAGTTTGGGCTCTCAGAATATAAAGAAATTGACAAGAAGAATGCTGGAAAGAACAGAACTGCTATAGATGAAAACCCAAAATCAGCATACAGATTTTTGGCCAACTCAACTGTACAGGGCAGCATTTCAAGTATCCAAGGAAAGGCAACAGCTGGAATGCTAAAAATGGGTGAAGGTTTCAGCAGCTACCCAGTTTTAAAGTTCAGAATTTGGTGTTCAAGTCTTGCTACTTACAAGGGGTTAGGAAACACTCCAGGATTTTCATGAAAACCCAGAAGGGCTACATCTCAAGACCAAAGGCTATATGCTAGAACTAAAAGCAAAACCAAAATAGACTAAGCCTCTACAATATCAAGGAACTCCACCAGTAATTTAACTGTCTGCTAGAATAAAATGCAATACTCTTCAGGGGAAGAATACAAATGGTAACAACTACAAAATAGCATCTACAATCTTTAGAATAAAATTACTAGACATCAAAATAAATAGGAAAATGTGACTCCTAATCAAGAGAAAGCTCAGTTAGTAGGAATAGACCCACAGAGAACCCAGATATCGGCATTAGTAGTCTAGTATTTAAAATAACTATTAGAAATACATTAATTTATAGGGAAAAACCAGAAACAATGGAAGAAGAGAATTTTAGGTTACTATGTTAAAACTTAGAAATGAATGAAGAGAAATTTTATAATTAAAATATACATTATCTGAAAAAAAATTCACTGGAGGGAGTCAATGGGACATTTTTATTAAATAAGAGTATCAGTTAAAATAAAGACAAGCCAGTAGGAAATATTCAAAGTGAAGCACAGGGAGGAAAATAGTTGGACACCAGCCATTTTAGTGACCTATGGAACAACATGAAACAGTTTAATTTGTAAGTAATTGGAATATTCCAGAAAGAGTAAATGTGGCAGAAAAAAACATTTTAACAAGGAATGCCCCCCAAATTTCCAAATATTATTAAAAACAAATACAACCACCACCAAAAGATCTATCAAGGTTAGCAAAACCCAGGCAGGACAAATGCAAAGAAAACCACCCTCATCCATAACCATTCAAACTGAAAAACAAAGATGCTCTGAATTTTTGTAAAGATTAATCCCAGCTTCTTTTCTGAACTTCGGTTTTATATAGTCAGATGCCTATTTCTTCTTGGATGTCTTACAGTGCTTTTGAATTCAACATGCTTATAATCAAAGATAAAATTATTAAAACCTGCCAGAAAAAAAAAAACTTACTATAAATGGAGGAATCCTAAGAAGAATAGCTAACTTTTCATTTAAAAATCAAAGGAGATTGGAAGACAGTAAAACACCATCTTTACTAGTGATAAAAGAAAAAAAAAATCAAACCAGGATTTCACAGAGAAAAATATCCTTCAGAAATAGGGACAAAATAAAGACATTGTCAGTGAAAAAAAGCTGAAGAGAGTTTGTCATCAGCAGACCTGTACTACAAGAAATGATAAAGGACATTCCTCAGGCTTCAGGAAAATGCTACCAGAAGGGAATTTGGATCTAGAAGACTGAAAAAAAAAAAAAGCACTGAAAATGGTGAATATAGGAGTATATAAAATACTATTTTTTCCTTTCCTTAATTTCCTTAAGAGACAACTGACTCTTTGAAACAAAAATAAAGTAGTGCATATTATGTAACTTGTAAAAATAAAACGCATGACAATAATAGCACAAAGGATAAAAGTTAAGTGGAATAATATTCATCAAAATAGACTCCAAGAAGCTGAGGACTTGTATTGTAATCCTTAAAGTAATGACTAAAAAATAATACATAGAAGTAGAGCTAAAAAGCCGAGAGGAGACAAAATAGGATAACAAAAATATTTGATTTATCCTAAATAAGGCATAAAAAGATGAAAAGAATAAAAAACACAAAAGACAAAAGGAAACAAATAGTAAGATGGTAGACCAAATCCCAACACTATCAATTATTCCAATAAATGTAAGTGAACTGAACACTCCAATAAAACAGCAGAGATTGCAGAAAGGGGGAGGAGCAGCATATTAACTATATGCTATTTATAAGGGACATGCCTCAAATATAAAGATATAAAGACATAAAAGAACTGAAAACAAAAAGATAGATCATACAAACAGTAAGTATAAGAAAGTTTATGACTATGTTAATATCAAAGTATACAATTAGATAAAGGATAAACAGGAACATTTGATAATGACAAATGATTATTTCACCAAGAAAATAAAAATCATACACACACACACACACACACACACACACACACCTAAGAGAGCTTTAAAATATATGAAACAAAACTGACAGAACTAAAGGGAGACATAGACAAATTCTCATAGCTTTTAACACCTCTATCTCAGTAATTGGTAGAACTTATAAATACAACTCAGTAAGGATACAGAAGATTTGAACACCATGGTCAACCATCTTAACATTCATAAAACACTATCCAGCACACTTGTAGAAAGTACAACACATAGAATATTAAGATAGACCATATGCTAGGCCATAAAACAGTCCTAATAAATTTCCAAGAATTGAAATCTACAGAACATGTTTTTTGATCATATCAGAATTAAATTAGAAGTTAATAACAATAAAAATATACATCTCACTGATTCACCTTATTTTTTTTAAAAACTAACCACTCATTACTTAATCCTTTTCATCTCACTTACTCACTCTGACTCTCATTAATATTTCACTTTAATGGTCATAAATGTCCTGCTGATCCTCAAATCCAGGCCTTTGAAATAGTTATTCTCATGCTATACACAAAAGTAAACTCAAATGGATTAAAAACCTAAATGTGAGACCTGAAACCATAAAAATCCTAGAAGAGAACACAGGCAGTAACTTTTCTGACATCAGCTGTGGCAACATTTTTCTAGATAAGCCTCCTGTGGCAAGGGAAACCAAAGCAAAAATAAACTATTGGAACTACATCAAAATAAAAAGCTTCTGCACAGCAGAGCAAACAATGAAATTAAAAGATAACCTACTGAATGGGAGAAGTTGTTTGCAAATGACATATTCAGTAAAGGGTTACTATCCAAAAATAAAGAACTTCAACAACTCAATACCAAAACACCAAATGCAGTAAAAATGGGCAGAAGACATGAACAGACATTTCTCTGAAGGCATACAGATGGCCAACAGACATATGAAAAAATGTTCAACATAACTCATCAGCAGGGAAATGCAAATCAAAACCATGATATAGAACTCACACCTGTCAGAATGGCTAAAATCAAAAACACAAGAAGAAACAACAAGTGTTAGGAGGATGTGGAGAAAAAGGAACACTTATGCACTGTTGGCAGGAATGTAAATTGGTACAGTTACTGTGGAGAACAGTATGGAGACTCCTCAAAAAATTAAAAATAGAATCACCATATGATCCAGCAATTCCACTACTGGGTGTTTACCCAAAGAAAATGATAACACTCATTCGAAAAGCTATGTGCACCCCTATGTTTACTGCAGCCTTATTTACAATAGCCAGTTATGGAAGCAGTCCAAGTGTTCATCAATAGATGAATGGATAAAGACACTGTGGTATTTATATACAAAGGTTTATTATCCACACACACAAAAAATGAAATCTTGGCCATTTGCAACAATGTGGATAGAGCTAAAGAGTATAATGCTAAATTAAATAAGTCAGAGAAAGACAAATAACATATGATTTCACTCACATGTGGAGTTTAAGAAGTTAAAAAAACAAACCAAAAGCAGACTCTTAACTATAGACAACAAATCGATAGTTACGGGGGGTGGAGGATAAAGGAGATTAAGAGTACACTTATGATGGGCACCGAGTAATTTATAGACTTGTCGAAATCACTATATTGTACACCTAGAACAAATACAATACTGTATGTTCACTATACTGGAATTAAAATAAAAATAAAAGAAATATTTAAGTAATTCAATATGTGGGTAACTTAATTCAGTCAAACAATACTTCTTGGGGACCTAATTTATGTCTGAATCTATACTTGGGATAATAAAAGCTATTGCCTAAAAAGCACTTGGGGGTATGTCAGGCACTGTTATAAGTACCTTACAATTGGGAACCCATGTAACTGAATCCTCATAACAATCCTATGAGATGATTACCGTTTTCAAGCAGAGGAAACTGAGGCAGGTTAAGGTAAACTCATTGAACCATAGTCAGACAGCTGTTAAGCGGTGGAGCCTGAATTACCAGCCCAGGCATGGCCCAAGGTCATATTTCTTAACCACTGCCTTAACCACAATCTTCAGTGCTAAGAGCCTGGTGGAGGGGAGGTAAACTATTGCAATTCAATGCTGTAGATGTTCGATCCCACATTCACAGTGTTTCTATGCCTTATATCCCAATACAGAGGCACTCAGTCATCTGCTTTATTCCTCCAACAACTTAATTTCAAGAAAATATCTGATTATGCCATTTATACTAAAAAAAAATTACCTCTAGAAATCTAATATTGCTTCATGTGCTCTCTCAGAACATTTGCATTTTAATAGTTCCTATTTGATTTAAACAAAATACGTATTTCTAACTTTGGAATGTCAGGCATTCAGAGGACAGATGCATGAAGGTTGTGGGAGGGGGTATGGAGATCTGCCCAGGTAGTCTTAAAATCTAACCACATGGAGAAATATGGCTTCTTTATCCTTAAGTTGGATCTGTGATATTCTTTATTGCTGAGTACTACAGAAGTAGTGATTCAAGTTTAGAATGAATCATCTTCAGGAATTTACATAACTTTGTCTAAATTCTTGTATCTTTCCTCTCCATAAATGAAATCAATATTTGCACCATAGAGATATAAAAATTAAATGAGAGCATGTAAGCACCCATTGTAGTACATGGCATATAGCACATGATGCCTGATAAATGTCAAACAAAAAGATCACATCTTTCACCTATAAGTCTCTATTACATAACAAAGTTTTTCAAGCATGTTTTGTAATAGTTTGGCTTTTCATAAGATCTTAAGTCCATAGAGAATACTACCCTCTAAAATATCAATCAGAAGTTCAAAGAAAAGTGTACAACCTCAGGGTGAGCCTCACTCTCTGCAAATTTGCACAGGCTTAGTTGTTTAGAAGTAAACAGTAAATCTATTCTGAGCTAAAGATAATAAAAATAGTAGAAAATAAACTATTTTTAGCCTAGAATTCTCTCTTCATTTATGCCATCTACATAATGATGTTTGCACAATCACAGATGTTTAATCCTGGGTCTTTAGAGCCTATCCAACTTTGCAGAAACCAGAGCAGACTATTCTTCCTTTTCAAAAGAGGGGGTGGGAAACAATAGGCTTAAAATTTCCCCTGGAAATTTTCAGTTTGAAAATTGGATTTGAAATTGGATTTTTCATTTTGAATAAACCATGGTAAGAGAGGCCATTGTTACCCAACAGAGAGGCACAACTTCATTCTGAGACACGGAGTGTCTGAAGACTTTGGCTAGGTCACTGACTTTGAAAGGGCACTAGGGTGGGGCACCTGGGTGGCTCAGTTGGTTAAGCATGGGACTATTGATTTAGGCTCAGGTCATGATCTAATGGTTGTGAGCTTGAGCCCCACTGGTGTGAAGCCTGCTTAAGATTCTCTCTCCCCCTCTTCCCCTCCCATGCTCGCTCTCTAAAAAAGTGAAAAAAAAAAAAAATTAAAAGGCACGAGGGTAAGTTTCCCCCCCTCAGCAATTTGTGTTTCATCCTCATTAAAATCAGTGAAACAAAGCTTGGTGTGTTCAAATCGATCTTAACCAAAAAGTGCTCACATTCTTCTTATTTTTTGATGACCTATATATTTAAGGAAGGTCAGAGTGAGGATTTGGAAAGGTGTTGGGGTTCCAGACACATCCGACAAGGCCACAGTCATGAAGTAACTGCCATCAATGAGGAATACTATGGGATAAAGCTTATTAAATTGTTTTTTCCTTTTGCATGAGAATTTGACCTTCACTTAACTGTCTAGTTTTGTTCTTGGACAACCTGGTAAAACTGATACGTGAATTACGCCACTAGGGAACATTGCTTACAGTGAAAATGATCCCTGACTGGCAGCCTGAGTCTGTACTGAGAAGACACCATTACCCGATGTAGGAAGCTATATCTTTGCAATTCCCCAAGTGTAAAGACTTATAGCTGGGAGGTGGTGTCCTTTGTGGGGCTCCCAAAAGCCATGCCTGTGGAGTTGTTACAAGAAACACTGGCTCCTGTGGTCCATGAGGCTTGTGAGCCATGGTAACTCTCATATCTGCCTGAAGTGGACCTCATCTCTTTGCACTTGGCCTCATCTTGGGTGGGGGATTCAGCAGCAAGGATTCCCACAGGTGTGCCTGACACTTCCCAGAAGGCAAGCAGTGGTTCCTGCCCTAATGCACATACTGGTACCAAGCAGTGTGTGAGTTTTATGAGTTTGGATGTTAAGTTAAACCAAGTAAGATCCCCTTTCCCCAGCTAATGCTGTAGATACAAAATAGATAATATGGATGAGAGGAAAAGTAGTAAATTCCTGGGAATACGTTTTCCACTTAAAAATAGCACTCAATAAGCATTTGCTGTTACTGATCAAATAAAGAAGCAACATTTCCTTTCCATGTTTCCTGGTTTCTGGTTATAATTCTGAAACCTTTCTTGTAAAACAGGGAGGACACCTTTTAATTCCTGGAGCTGTGCATCTTTGAAAGGGAAGTGGATTAACAGTGCTTCCATCTGTTGACATTTGCAGTTTCAAGAGACCTTCAAAGAAGAGTGGGCCACGGCAAACAGAAAGTTACAAGCGCTCTCCCAAGTGTTCAACAGTCTCCATGTCTACAGCAAGTGTTGGTGTACTTTTGCTTCCCATTCTTCTACTCTCTCACCCCTTGTTTCAATGTGACCTCCTTTTCATAGGGCTTGTACATTAAGAATACCTTTTGAGAACCTTATCTCATCTCCTCTTTCTTAGAGGTGTATCTTCTCCTTAGAATTTATCTCAATTTTATCTCTCTGTGGCTCACCTAGCTTGAAATACCCTTGACTGGGAATGCCAAGGTCACTGGTGGCTCTGTAGCTGGTGATAAGAGTGCTGTTTGAGGTGTGTGCCTCCTGCTCAGTGCCAGGCTTGGGAATACACCTTCTCATTTCACTGCACCACCTATGTTAGCTTCTGAGAACCTAAGAATAGCAAAGGTGGTTGTGAAAGTGGATAGTAGAGAATCAGAGGAAATATTTAGTGAAAAGGGAGGGGACAGGTCAGAAGCAGTGTGCACAGCTGTAGCTGACTGTGGGAAAGACTGAAGCCACAGAAAATGGCGGCCAGCAGGCACCTCCCAGGAATGGGGACATGAAGTTCTAAAGACTTTATCCTTTCCATGAACTCGACCCTGTTTTTTTGAGAAGCACTCACGATGCAGTTTCCTCATACTGTATATACAAGAGACACATATTCATGCTATGATAGTGGGCATGTCAACTGTGACAACTGGTATACCCTTTGGGGAAAGTAGTTTAATACTGCTCATCCTCCTAACACCATTAATTTTTCTCCTGGATATTTACTCTAAAAAGCAAAAAAGAACTAACAAAACCACATACTTTTTTTTTTTTTTTTAAACCACGGAGACCACATAGCTTTATGGAACTGGCTAAAATGTTAAAGGAAAAAAAAGCAGAATGCTTACACGTCAACTCTGAGTACAACTCTGAAAACATACAGGTGGCATGTGAACAGAGGCTGAATGAAAAACAAATGAAAATAGTTGTGACAAGATGAGTAAATTATGATTTGTTACATCTCTTTTTCAGTCTTATTACCTTGTTTTAAATTTAAAATGAAAAATTAAAATAAGGACACTTAGTCAAGTGGGTGTTAGGAAGGACATTTTCTCATCCTCAAATGCATTTATGCGTGGAATCGGTTATTTTTATTCCTGGGCAATACAAAATATTCTCGGGTTAGGATATATAGTTTTTCATCTGGTTTAGACAAGGTTCAATCATAATAGTCAATGAGGAGTCAATAGTTATAGAGAGTGTGCTATGCACTTCTTAGGTATTAACTCATGTAATCCTAAGAAAAACCTCTTTAGGTAGTTACTATTAAATTCTCATTAAGCAGGTGCAGAAACTAAGCACAGAAAGGTCAAGTACCTTGGCCAAGATCCCGGCTTAGCTGGTATGTGGTGAGAGACAGGACTCCAACTCTGACAGTCTGGCTCCAGAACCTGTGCCCCAAACCACTGCCCCATGACCCACTCAGTGGATGACTAGAAAATGAGACCACTGGTTTTCAGTTTAGGCCAATGCTCTTTCCACTGCACCAGGATGTACCTCATCTGGCAGATGAGGAAACGGAAAGCAAGGTTGAGTGACTTGCCCATAGTCACATGACTAGCTAGTGGTTGAGGATTAACTTCTTGACTTCTAATCTAGTCATCTTCCTATTATCCCAGATGGCTGGGAATGAAAAGAAAAATATCTAGCTAAGGACAAAAGCAAATGAGAAAAGACCTCAGGGAAATCAAGTCTAAGGCCTTTAAAAAAGATAAAAACATCTTCCTTTTCTCTCTGCCACTTATTTTAATGGGACTCTGTCCTTTTGGCACTGGTCACACATGTCACTGATCGATGTTTGAACTCAGGGATTGGTGACCTCCCTGGGAGGGCAAAACAGTGATGGAGAGCACAGGGGCTTCTGGGACATGCTGCCTTCACAGTGCACATCTGGTGTTCAGCCACACCATGCATGTCTGTGTTGTAGATGTTCATGTGGAGAAACAGCATGCTAATCCGGTGGGCCTACTGGAAAATATAGTAACCATTTTCTGTTTTAAAAAAATGGCTCTGTGAGGAGGGTAAGATGGTTAGCTGTATGTCAGCTTGGCTAGACCATAGTACTCTGTTATTTAACCAAACACCAATCCAGGTATTGATGTGAAGGTATTTGATAGATGTGATTAACATCTATAATCAGTTGACTTCAAGTTAAGGTGATGACCCTTGATCATGTGGGTGGGCCTCACGCCATCTTTTAAAGGCTTTAAAAATAAAAACCGACGTTTCCTGGAGAAGAGATATTCTGCAAGACAGCATCAACTTCTCCCTGAGTTTCAACCCTACTGACTTGATGTATAGATTTTAGACTTACCAGACCCAATAATTACGTGAGGCAATATCTTAAATCCATCATCTCTCCATCCACCCACCCATCGAGAGAAAGGGAGAGATCCCACTGGTTCTGTTTCTCTGGAGAACCCTGACTGATCTAAAGGTCTGGCCAGGACCGCCAAGTATGGCGATCTTGCTGAGCACATGGATATACTTGACAGATCACGAAAAGTAGAGACAGTCTGAAACTGGAGGAAGAAAAGGTTTGGCTGAAGAGACATGACATTACATGCCACCACGCAGGCAGGGACTAGAGCAAACACTCCTGTCTGCCCCCAGGTCACAGTGGGCAGGCAGGGGTAACGATCGCAGGAGCTCAGCGCAGTCTGAACTGAGAGCAGTGGGCTTCCCGTGAAGCTCAGGCCCAAGCACCTGGGAGTCCTGGTAGCCATAAATGACAGCTGAGAGTACAAAACCCGCACTGAGGACCTTTAGGAATTAACAATACAAAAAGGTGTTCTGGGAATATGAAAAGAACCTCTTCTGTGACAGTGACCTCAAAGCATCACTGGTGTGCTGAGGAACACAGACAGACAAGGCACCACTAATTCTTTGCTGCTCTGCATTCCTACTGTTCCTGGGCTGGGAAGAGTCATATTTTACTTCCGATCTGCTTCCCATCTGAAAAACAAATGCGTCCTTTCTTTCTACCTTCTTCCTCATCACTCTCAACCTCCTCTCCCTGCAGCTCCTTCCCCTAAATGACTGCCTGGGAGGTCAAGGGAGAAGGTGCAGGGCAGGCAATCAATCGTACCTTGGCTTCTGAAGTGGGTTCCAGGAAGCACAGGCGGTTTCCCAGGCCCTCGGCTGCCAGGCAGAACTTCCTCTGCTCCTTGTGAATGCTTGCGATGCACTGGAGAACCACTTCATCCTCCTGACGGCAGAACAGAGACACACGTGCAAGTGAATGAGGGGCTGCCTTCCCATGTGGAACCAGGTCCCCAAGTCACCCTGCTATATCGTCATCATGTACACCGAGAGGCACATACTTTTGAGCATGATACAGAAAAGGAGAACATATGGCAGTACTGAACACCTCCCCTGAGTACTCTGAACTCTGGGGTGGGGTCAGTGGGTGCAGGTACATGTACGTGGAACGCGTGTACCCCACACATCTAGAGCATGAGCCTCGCTTCTGAGGTGCAGGAAATGCACACAATCCGGCTGAGCAGCCAATTCCAACACGTGAGCGGACATGAAAGTAAATCTAAGCCATCTCCAAATACATAATAAGAACAGAAAATTGAGATGAGACTGAGGGGGAACAGAGACAACAGCAGAGATCAGACGGAGGTGGGGTTCGTGCAGGGCAAGTCCGTTGTGTATGAGGCTTGGAGGAAGCAAGAGACATGTTGTTGGGGGAGGGGGGCCCATGTAGTGGGTAACACATTTGCCAGAGATGACAGAAGGAAGCTATGGAGGGTGACAGGAAATGGGTTTCAGACATATGGGAAAGGAAGCTCAAGAGAAGCCTTGAAGCTTGAGATTGGAGGGAGGAGCTGAAGGTCAAGTAGAGGAGCCACTCTGAATTCCTTAAGGAGGGGACCTCCCTCCTATGCATCACTCTCAGAAGCAACCCTGCTGAAATTTCAGAGGCCTTGTTTGGATGGCATCCCTCTTGTTGATGGTCTAGAAATGAGGTCAACCTCTATTTACAGTAACATGCTCACCTCTCGCACAGTCCTGACCGAGGCTGAGAGGAAATCATTTTCCTTACAGTTTCTCCAATCTGTTAGTCTATGTCCCCCCTCTCTCCCACCACTCAATGTTGGATTGCAAACATCAAAAATATTTGCAGGTGTGGTTATGTTAAAGGAGTAACCAGAGGAAAGCCACTTGAAGCTTCCTCCTTAGCAACTGCTCTCCAGTTGCCCGGTCTCACCCCCGTGTCCCCCGATTTTAGTGTTTGTCCCAGAGTACTGGACAGTCAGATTAAACAGAAACAGCTTTTCTGAAAAGGGGTCTGCGATGTGCATAGTCATGTGGAAAAATAAAATCCTTCTACCTGATGGGAAGATAAAGAGATCGAATAGTAAGAGATCCCACAAAAGAGGACTGCTGGTGCCCAGAGATTGGTCAGAAGCTATAGGAAACTATAAGAAGCCACAAATCACAGACATATGAAAAGAATATGGAGGGGAAAAAAAGTTTCACACTTCTACTGGCACTGGAATGTCACTGTTCGTCATTAAATTGAGTCACTAATAAAAAGCCTCCGCTTAGAGTGCAGTCAGAATTCATGGTCTTCACTTGAATTGAAGCAGAACAGAACTCCAGCATGGCACTACTCTCAGAATGTGGATTCGGTGAAATCTCTGAAGAGAAACAAGTTTTCCCCCAGCTGGAGTCTCCCACAGATCCTCGGGGGGAGGAGGTGATCACATCCTCCCCAATGGCACAGGCAACAAGGGAGTACTCTTAATTGTCAAAATCACTGAGGGACACTATGCGCATTCCAAAATGGGTCATGAAACTTACGTGGTCTGTACTTCAAGAAGCAGTCCTCAAAACACCTGATTTTTCTGTCCCAAATGTCGAGAGGACCCCCTACTGAGAAATATTTAAATATCTCCCACCTACATACCATTTGCCAAGCAAACAATAGTCATTTAGAAATCACAGGTGTGTGTTAAGGACTAGACTTTTCATGAGCTGGTAAAAGCCGACAGAATTTTCTCTTCGACCTGAGTTGAAAGTACGTCTCTGCATGACCTTATTTCCCATGCCCTTTCCACTCCAACGTGCCCAAACCACCTTAGCTTGACTTGGCATTAGTTGCCTCTCTGTCTTCTGAAACTTCCCTGTTCTATAACTCACATCCTCATAAGCTAGGCTGCCAGTCAGCTAATGCAATAAAAAAACCTTGCCCTGGCTTAACAGCTGTCTGCTGAGGAGCACTTGGCACAAACATTTTCCTAGGTCCGCACTCTGCATGCCACACAGATGGGTTTGGGGCTCTAAGCCAAGTTTACTGTTGTCCCAAAGCTTTCCCTTTTTCCCACATGCTGTCTGGAACCGGACGCTCCGTGCTGACCTGGCTTGTACCTGCCTTCATTCCAGGTGGCACCTACCATTCTCCACAAACCTCCATCAGACCAACATCCTGAGCCTTCGAGTACCCGACACTGTCATCTTTGCACCCAAGTTTCATTCAGAACCACAAGTTAATTCAACCCATCACATCACATCTTCTATGCCCTAAACACAGAACACAGCCCCTCCAGTTACCAGCCCTCCCTAGTTGACTGCTTCCTGTACCGATGTACATTCTCTTCTCCCATTACCTCTCTCCCTTTGTCCCTTTGCTTTAAATCAAATCTGGGTATTTACAGAAGGTACCGTTTCCAAGGAACTCCCTGTCACTCACTGGAGGCTGCGAATTCTTCCATCTTCTTGTAACTCCCCTCCCATTCCTCAATGCCAAATTCAGATAATCGCTCTCCTACTCAGGTCCAAAACTCTTCAATTTCGAGGTATGTGACAGCCAATCTCCACATCCTCTCAAGTCATCTATCAATATCCTACTTAATTCTCCCACCTTTATCTGATTCTTAACGACCATCACAAAGTCTGATCATTTTTGTATGAATTCAATACACATTTTTGACTACCATCCAATGACAAAGCATTCTGCCAGGATACTGCAGAGCATACCTAGTTTTACAAGACAAGATCGGTTAATACTGGAGTAGTGGAGCTGAGGTCTGAAAGGCCAGCTCCTGGCCTTTCTCCCTGCCACCTGAGCCATCATATCGACTAATTTCAAAGTTCACGTGGATAATCTCTTCCAAGTGAACACCTTGACGTAATTACTTGCACAGTTTCAGTAACACGCTATGCGTAACACTCCTTGTCAAAACCTACAACAGTTCCTATTCTAAAATCCAGAACTAGACTATCTTACTCCGAACCAGACTACCTGGCTCTATGAACCCAAGCCTCTCTTTCTTGCTTTCTCGTTCTCTTATGTTCATTGTTCTTGCTTTCCCTCACCAATACTTCCAATTCCCAATTCCTAGAGAGCCCTGCCTTCTCTTCCTCTTTACCAGGAAGAGAAAGGATTTTTTGAATAAGAAAGTAACACAACTCTGGGGTTTTGTTCTACTATCAACTTATGGGATTCTTTTTCCAGTAATACATTTTTGGCTTGTTTGAACTCTGGTTTCACTGGAACAAGATCATAACATCTCCCCTCTTTGTCGAACTCACAACAGATTCAACTCAGTCACGATCAAATCACCTCCCCCCCCCACCCCCCGCCGCCATCTATAAGACAAAGAGATAAAATAAAGAGGAAAGAAGGGTTAGGTCAGAGGGCATAATAATCAGTAATGAAAAGACTTTTTAGACCTGGCCTCTCAACTTAAGGATGAGGGGTGCACCTGTCTTAAGTCCCCAAGAAATACCAAAGATCACATAAGCATCTCTGGCTTTCCACTCACTATGTCAAAAGGTCTCTGCTCACTTCCCTCGCAGGTAAGTTCTTTTCTCTGTCTCCACCCTCATCTCTCCTCCATTCCTACTGCCTTCCCATCTCTCAAGTAAGTCTTGTCCAGCATCCCTGAAGTTCTCCTCCTTGAAACTCTTCTGTTCATTTAATCAACTGTGTTCTCCTGTCTTTCTGATGGAACCTTCCTATGTCCACTTTCTCCTGGTATTCCTTCACATAGGGATCACCTAAGGACTGGTCCTCATCATCTTTGCTTAGCAATCCCATCCATTCTTCAGGCTTCCAGTTTTATTCTGATTAGTAGTTGGACCATCTGTATCTCCAACCTGGTGGCACTCTAAGGTTCCAAACCTCCACTTATCCCTGACTTTATCCAAATACTCATGCTCAACACTGCAAACCGACATGTCCCAATGAACCAAAAGGTACATTTCCAGCCTACGCATCCTTTTATGTTGTCCATGTTTGTTAGTGACACATACAACCTCTTGGCAACCCAGGCCCAAATATCACCACGTCCTGTCTGAGTCTTCCCTCCTGCCTGTCCTACAGCAAATGGACCAGAGAAAGGACAGACTGGAGGTCTAGAGATGAAGACAACTCAGAGCATTCTTCCTCTGATCTATTTCTAGAGGCATAGCTCTGACCTTACCATTTGTCTGTTGAAAATCTATAATGGCTCTCTCTCTCCACTGTCCACGTAGCAAATACAAACTCCTTGAGCCAGCATATGAGGACCTTCACTTTCTGACCTTTTTCCCCCAACTTCTTCCCTGTAGAGTTCCTTCACCTGTCTACCCTCATATTCTTACACAATCACTAACTCTAAAGCTGCCCTGATTTGCCATTTTTCCACGTTCATATATTGCCTATTCTCCCAAGTTTAGCTTAAATGCCACATTCTTTTATGAAGTCTAAGTAATCTCTCCTCCATCCAAATTTCCATAGCAATATCACCATACTCTTGCCTTATGTTTGTTTACATGCACAGTTATCCCCTACTCTATATTTTGAAATGGCTAACATTTACTGATATCGGACTGTATGACTGACACTGTGCTTTATGAGTAATAAAGCTTACTTCACCCCAACACTATGGTGTAGGTACTGTTTTCACCGGCATGCCACAAATGAGGAGCCCTACACAGGGTAGTCAAGTAACTTGCCTATGGTCTCATGGTGGTGAGGGGTAGAGTCTGGTACCCAATCCAGGCAGGATGCATCCATGCTTTCTCTCCCATCTCTCTCACAGCTGGCTCTGAACCCCTTGAAGGCAAGGTCCATGTCTGGTTCATATTTATATCTATCAGGATACTTGCTAGCATAGTACCTTATGCACAATATACATCCAGTTATGATTTATTCAATGTATGTGTTTTTTACCTTGTAATCTAAATTATAAAAGCACAAAAAACTGTTTCCCCATATAGGCTGGGAACATAATGTGTTTGGTAAAAACATGTTGACTGATCAAGATATGGAATCAGATTTAAAAAAGATTTCTCTACTCTCACCCATGTAACAATAGTTATTCCAGAAAAGGTCACTTTTCTATTGATAAAAATATCAACTATTCATTCCATACCAGACACACTGCTTAGATTTCCCCCTAGATTATTAACAACAACACGACCATTTTAAGAATGAGGAAACCAAAGATCAGAGGAATCTGGCAATTTTAAGAAGTGAATATTTAAGGAGCAGTCATTAGGTGCCACCATGTCACAGCATCTCAGTTAAGTCCTTACAACCATCCTGTAAAGAAGATACTAATATTCCATTTGTAGATAAAGATATTAAAGCACAGAGGATAATTAATTTGCCTAATACACACAGCATGTAAATAATAGATTTTGACCTTGAACCTTAGGATTATCTGAATCAGGAGGCTGTCCTATTTACCATAATGCCCAACAGTCTCCCAAGAGACTGACCTTAGTAACAGGTCTGAATTCACCTATCCCTGACTCTAAGGCCCGTGGTGATCCTGTTGATAAAAATAGGTAACTCCCAGCCACCAGCCCTCTCACATGGCCATACAATGTTGACAAGTAACCACATCACAGAGCACGATGCCATAGAGAATAGCCAGAGACCTAAAATTCAAATAAAACAAAATTTTCCTGTGCTCCATGACTTAACAGTGGAAGGAATGTACGTCATCCCCAAACTTGTAACGTAGGGGGAAGAATGATTAAAATCCTAGGTATATCATATGTCAGCATCCTTCCAAGTTATGCAGTTCATAAGCGCCAGCTATTCCTGTCATAGATTCAGTCTGTGGTGGTGTTGAGTGATTGTCCCTGAACAAGGATATACAGCCTTTGGCTCTCTTTGCTTAAATTTCATGTTATCACAGGTCATTTCTGACAAAGTAAGTTTCTTTCTATACTCCTCTAGCTAAAGAACCTTGAATTTGAAAATGAATGGAGCTTGCCTATTCTGTCTCTACTGCTTCTTTCTTATACCCTTGGCTCCTGGTCCAAGGGTCATGACAACCTTGTTTGGAGTCTGTGTTGATGGCTGGGGGCACCTTGGCTCTCCCTCTTCTCCCTGGGTCATTTGCAGAGAACTCTTTGGGACAAAACAAAATGGCTGACAGCTCTATTTACGGTAGATCATTAGGCAGCTGATGACAGCCCTATAGTTAGATGGGCACATCACTGATACCAAGAAGCTCGTGAGCAAAGAGCGCATGGGACGGAGCGCAGTCCAGCAGATTTCATGGTCCACATTTAAGTGCAGATATTACTGCAGAGGAAAATCCATAACCATTTATTCATTGCTTTAAAGAGGAGGATGTGTCCTAGCCACTCATCTTGAACATCAGACACTATGTTAGGAAACAAACCACCTACTAAATATATGCAGACATGGGTGAGAGAGCTCATTCTCAGGCTTTACCCCTACAGCATCTCTTCAGTGAAAAGTAAGTAGACTTTTGGAATGATGAGACCATCCCTAAATTATTTCACAAGGATTAATGGCACTGGTGGTCTACTGTATGTCCTAAACATCAATCACTCTATTTACTTCCTTAGATTCTAACCTCCTTGAAGGCAGGAATGTCTCATCTCCCTATGAATCCTCAGTGCCCTTCATAGTGCCTGGCACAGAGTAGAAAAGTACAATTATTTGTGAATTTAGTGGACAAATCACATAGTTTGAAAACAACAGCATTAACAAAATTGCTGATGCATAAAAAATTCACATAAAAATCCTTCTGCATTTCTTTACTTGTATAGTCTAGAATGCCAACAAGGAAATAGTGGGAAGCATATAGAAGGAACTATGATATCCTGCTTCCACAATGGCCCCATGAGACATACAAATATTTTTAATCCCATTTTAAAAATTATGCATCTAAAGGTTATAGACTGAGGGAGGAGGCTAACTAGTCCAATGTCCAACTCACAGAAGCTGACATTATATCGTGTCCCTAGAGACAACCCTTCTAGGGTTTTTCTGTTGCTGTGGTCTGTTTTTGTTGTAGTATGATTACACTTTTGAAAATCCCCATTGTTTTCCCAATCTCTCAAAAATTAGGGATGGTTCCCATCTCTCATTCCTTACTACTCACTGATTGCTGCAAAATGCAGTAAAATGGAAATCTTGGGATCCAAAGAGAGAAAGTTGATATCGTTTATCATTCCTTCCTTCTTTGAATACTTTATTCATTTGGTTCATAGGGTAGACTCTCTTTTGGTTTTCCCCTCTATTCACTAGCAGGTCTTCCTCAGTCTCCCGGGCTAGCATCCTGCCCTCCCCTCTCCGCCACTACCAGCAGGGCTCACAGGGTGTTCCTTGGAGTTTCCCTCTTTACCTGCACTCTCTTCCTTTGTGATCCCATTTGATTACATGGCTTTTAAAACCATCAGTACATGAATGACTCCCAAGTTCATATCACCAACAGCTTAGATTTCTCCTCTGAACTCTAGCTTGTATTTCCAGTTGCTCTAGTATCTCCAAAATCCAACTCCTAATCATCTCCCCTGAGAATGTCCTTCCCAAAGTCTTGTCTGTCTCGGGACATGGCAACTTCTTCTTTAGGGTCTCAGGCAAGAAAATAAATCAGTAGGTAAAGTCAACAAAAATATCTGCACTTTCTAGATGATAGCTGTTCTTAACTACTACAAAGGGGTATTTCTACCATGAGGTGCTGTCCTCAGCATTTTGAAAATTGAAAAAAAAATAAAACAGGATAATTACTACTTTTATTAATTTAGAGCATTTGAAGTATAAAAATAAAGTCCTTTTTAACATACTATATGTAAAAAATAAAATAAAAATAACGGAGTCCAGAGTGCCCAGGTAGTTCAGTAGGTTGAGTGTCCGACTCTTGGTCCCAGCTCAAGTCGTGATCTCATGGTTCATAAGTTCAAACCCCACATTGGGCTCCCTACCGTCAGCACAGAGCCTGCTTCAGATCATCTGTCCCCTCTTTCTGCCCCTCCCCCTTCTCAAAAAAATATATAAAAAATCTTGGGAGTCCTATTGATTCCTTTTTTTTTCTTCTTTCACCTCACATCCACATCAGCAACTAATCCTACCCATTCTACCTTCAGGATGGATCCAACTGGACCACCAGGCTCAGGCCATCATTTCTTGTCATGATTATTGCAGTCACCACTCCTGTTTCCCATCTCTTCTCTACACCTCTTCTCTGCCCCCAGATAGAGGTTTCTAAAACCTGAGATATGTCACTCCATTTCTCAAAACCCTCCGGCGATTTACTGTCTTATTCAGGAAAAAGGCAGAATTCTTACTGTGGCCTAGGAGGGGCTAACACCTTCCAACAACCTCTCTATCACCCTTTGCTCACTTTCAGCCGCACTAGCCTCCTTGGAAGAGCCCCAACTCTTGAAGCATGACCTTCCCTCACACGCTTTGTGCTTGCTCTTTCCTTTGCCCAGAATGCTCTTCTCCCAGAGGTTTGCAGACCTCCCACCCTCACTTCCTTCAGGTGTCTGTTCAGTGTCTTCTCATCAGAGCGGCCTTCCCTAATTACCCAATATATAATTACAACCTCAATCCCACTCTGCGCTTCCCATCTTGCTTCATCTGCCTTCTTGGCCAGCAAGCACTACCTACCTAAGAATATATATTTCTTAGTTGTCTCCTCCTTCGTTAGAATGTAATGAACCGTATCTCTTAGACACAGTTTTTCTCCTCAATGCATCTCCAGTGCCTGGAAAAGTGCCCAGTACATGGTAGGCGCTCCAATGGTCACTAAATGACAGCCTAGTCATATTGTTTCATATTAGACACAAGAACTTACAACTTCATTGCACCCTTCTGTTGCTTTATAGGAAGTGATCTAACAGTCCTCAGACTCAGCTGGAATTGTTTGCTTATGTTGGGGACTGACAAGCCAAAGAGTCACCTGCAGCCTCCAGGGCCCCTTCTGCTCCAGCAACTGGAAGGCGTATTCTGCTTGCTCTTCATAACTTTTCTCATTGCTGAGAAGGCAGAGTTTGGAGCTTGACTGTAAAATCTATTCAGTGTCACCCATGGGTTGGTCTCTCTGGAACTTACACGAAAAGGGCAAAGGCGGAAGCCTTTCTCTACATTGATTAGTGGGACAAGCAGGCACCAGGGTTTACACAGGGATTTAATTCCCTCTCAGACAGATCATGCTGCTATTAGACATGGAAGAATGCAATGACCTGTGACATGTTTGTCTAGAAATAATGGCCAATTATTAACACTTACCTATTCTCATAGGACAGAAAAATAATGATCTAGTTGGTACCAAGGAAATTTCACAGGGAGGTTTTCTGTAAAATTTTATGTGCAATGTTGGTATTTTGAATACTTCTCTCCCACCCAGTGAGAACACACTGGGTGGGTGACCATACCCAGGTGCATGCCCTTACCTATTTGGTTTCTTTTCTTCTTTAGGCACATCAGCCAGGGTAAAATATGAATGGGAACAAGCTAGAATACTAAAGCAAACATGGTGTTCAGCGTCTAACCTAAGAGGTGTAGCAAGGGTTGGTAATACAGTTACTGTAGGAAAGTATAGGTCTCTGGAACCAACACTGATCTGAACCTAATATTAAAAAGGGGATCTAACCAGGACACTTCAACTTCCCATGTTTACATTATAGACACTGATGAGTTTGCTCTGTGTCTCCATCCTCATGCAGTCTGAGCACTGTAACCTGAGAACCATGCAAAGGGCATCCAATTCTGATTCTACCATGGCACTACTGAGACCTGGACAAACCATGCAATATAAGCCACATTTTTATGTTTTTAGATCTATTCTTTAATTTCCTTTTTTTATATCATTGATTCTTGGATCTTCAGCTTCTGAACTGAGGTATAACACCTTCCCTGGGTCTTGCAACTCACCCATGACAGCCCACCCACTTGTAGCCCACCACTTGTTAGATCTTCTAATAGCATCTAGGATGAGGGGTGAGGGCCACAGTACTGTCTGCTTTTGGTTTAGGGAAATAAACTAAACAGGGAGATTGTTTCTACTAGCATAATGCTTTCTTATGCTACTTTCTGGAATTTTCCCCTTTAAGAGTTTTAGCAAAAGTAAATGACACTAAAATAGCCAACGTGAAAGACACAAACACTCTTGTGTGCATAATCAATCCAATTTACTGGAGACGTTGTAAAATCCAAAAGCAACGACAAAGCATCTAGCAATTTCCATCCAAAATCTAATAGCTAGGGAACACTGTGCCTTTTTCAGAAAGGATGCTTGATAAAGTTAGTAGATTGTAATGAAATTTATGGGCTGACATTTAGATAGATAAGTCTTTGAAAATAGGTCACTTAAAAGCAAAAGAAGTGTTTTCATAATTTAATGGTGCTAAAGCCCTATGAACTATCCAGGACTACTTTCAGTAAGACATGAAGAGAGGGAGGGAAGAAGGAAGGAAAGAAGGAAGGAAGGGAAAGAGACATAGAGAGAGAGAGAAAATGAACCCATCAATTTCTCCCAGCTCCATTCAGGATTAAGTCATAAATTCACTCAATTTATGTGTGTGCCTATTAGTGTGTCAGCCTCTGTTTCATGGACTGGGGTACAGTGATGAACAAGACAGGCCACATCTACCTTTCTGGAGTTCCCATTCTAAGTGGATGACTATCCTGTAATATACATTGACTCAAATGGGGTTTCAGTGGCAGTGGTTTGCAGACATGATATAATCCAGGACCAGAAGAACCTGAGTGAGACAGAGACAAGAACTCAGGGATGTTTGAGCTATTTCTCTTTCCTCCCTGATATTTTTTCTGTCCCATGATTAGTGTATGTTTCTATCAGAAACTATCAGAAACTACTTCTCTGCACTGTAACTCTTGGATTTCTAATCTAAATCCCCTTAACAGAAATTTTCTGTTTTGAAGCCAAGAATTACATCCTTCTCATCTCCATCTTGTTTGTGTTGTATCCTTAATACCTACCATATGGGGCAAACATGTCACAAATGCGTCAAGTTAAAATAATGAAGTTTAGGACAAATAGTGGATCAAAACATTGGGTCAAATCTGAGTAAAAAGCTGTAGACCAAGAGTACCCAACAGTCAGGAATCAAAACCAGACACTGTCAGAAAGATACCTACACTTACATGGTCAATTAATTTATGTCAAAAGAAGGCAAGAATACACAATGGGGAAAAGACAGTCTTTTCTATAAACAATGCTGGGAAAACTGGACAGCTACATGCAAAAGAATGAAACTGGACCATTTTCTGACGTCATATACAAAAATAAACTCAAAGTGGATTAAAGTGGATTAAAGACCTAAATGTGAGATCTGAAACTTAAAACTGGTAGCAGAAAACATAGGCAATAGTTTGACATCAGTCTTAGCAACATTTTTCTAGATAGGTCTCCTCAGGCAAGGGAAACAAAAGCTAAAATTCCTATTGGGACTACATCAAAATTAAAAGCTTTTGCACAGTAAAGGAAACCATCAACAAAACAAAAAGGCAGTCTATCGACTGGGAGAAGATATTTGCAAATGATACACCTGTTAAAACGTTAATATCCAAAATATATAAAGAACTTCTACAACTCAACATCAGAAATCAAATAATCCAATTAAAAATGAATAGATAACTGAATAGACAGTTTTCCAAAGACATACAGATGGCCAACAGACACATGAAAAGATGCTCAACATCACTTATCCGCAGGGAAGTGAAAATCGAAACCACAATGAGGTATTACCTCATACCTCTCAGAATGGCAAGAATCAACAAGTAAAGGTAAGTGTTGGTGAGGATGTGGAGAAAAAAGGAACCCCCATGCACTGTTGATGGGAATGTAAATTGGTAGAATCACTAGAAAACAATATGGAGGCTCCTCAAAAATTTAAAAACAGAAATACCCTATGATCCAGGAATTCCACTACTGGGTATTTACCCAAAGAAAACAAAAGCACTGATTCAAAAAAATATATGCACCCCTATATTTATTGCGGCATTATTTACAACAGCCAAGATATGGAAGAGGCCCAAATGTCCATCAATAGATGAATAAAGAAGATGTGGTGTATCTACACAATGGAATATTATGCAGCCATAAAAAATAATGAAATCTTGCCATTTACAAGAACAAGGGTGGACCTAGAAGGTATTGTCATAAGTGAAATAAGTCAGAGGAAGACAAATACCATATGATTTCACATGTATGTACAATCTAAAAAACACAAACGAACAAAGAAACCAGCAAAAACCAGACTTAAATACAGAGAACAAATTGGTGGTTGTCAGAGGGCAAGTGGATGGGAGGATGAGTGAAATAAAGGGGATTAAGAGGTACGAATCCCCAGAGCACCTAAGTCATGAAGATGAAAGGTACAGCATAGAGAATATAGCCAATAATATTATAATATGGCAAGCATGGAGTCATGAATAGAAGTGTTGAATCATGTTGTATACCTGAAACTAATATAACACTGCATGTTAATTATACTTCAATTAAAAACAAAAACAAAAACCAGACACTGTTTGGGATCCTAAGACACACTTCACGAAGAGACAGAGGACCTGTGAAAGCCAAGCAAAGCCTGTTTCTCGAAACAGGAATTCTCCTTGACACATCCCCTGGTGGCAGGGTTCAGCCTTTATTTCTCAGAGTCAAATTTGAGGTGAAATTTGGCTACTGTGTGCAACAATTTCCCACACTTCAGGATTTCAATTCAGCAATGCTCTTCCTATCACAAATCTGTGAAACTATAGCACTAGGGAAGGTGTATGGCTAGAAGACAACTTAAATATAAGGAAGCTCCACCAGGCACTGGTTTATATACTTTGTAGTTCATACAATCCTCAAAAATCTCCTCTACCTCTCAGTATACCCATTCTACAGGTGATGACACTTAAGCGCAGGCACACAGGTTAAGAAACTGCCCAGAGTCAGACAGTTATTTCTTTTGGGCATCCATTATTCATTTATTAAGTATTCATTGTTATGGTCTATTATATGTCATGCACTGCCAGGTCCTGGGAATACAAAAATGCATCAAAGCTAGTGAAGTGAGGATTTAAATCCAGTTCTGTATGTCTCCAAAACCCAAGTTTTCCCCCACTGTATCAAGGCTCCTTTGTGAAGAAAGCATTTCAGTACCTTCATGGTTGACACCACTCCTGCTTGCCGGTGCTGCTTTTTCAGTTTCTCACCTTATTGCGGCTGGAAAGGGGTAGATGTTACAGCTGGAAGGCTTTAATTGAAGGGTAGTTGCCTCTTTCTTAAATAAAGTACCATCTGTTTCTTGATCTTCTGTCAAGTGAAAATACAACTTCAAGCCCCAGGACCACTCTCTCTGTCCAGCAGGTACTAACTACCCCCACCTCCGTGCACTACCACACTGCTGCCCCTAAGCCCTGTCATAAAAATCCTAGAACCCCCTCATTCTATGAACAGGCCTATAAAATGCAATGCCCTACTGCAGCAAAATCCCTCGGAGTTCTTTGTCAAACCAAAATCCAGGGGTGCCTGGGTGGCTCAGTCGGTTGGGCGTCCGACTTCGGCTCAGGTCATGATCTCACGGTACATGAGTTCGAGCCCCGCGTTGGGCTCTGCGCTGACAGCTCAGAGCCTGGAGCCTGTTTCAGATTCTGTGTCTCCCTCTCTCTCTGACCTTCCCCTGTTCATGCTCTGTCTCTCTCTGTCTCAAAAATAAATAAACGTTAAAAAAAATTTTTTAAAAATCTAATGAAAACCCAATAAAATTAAAAGCATAGGAGATGGGATCAGTCAATCTATTTGAGCCTGATTGCTTGATTCCTATTGTTACAGAGACTAAAATTTATTCCATATCCCTTAGATGAAAAAAATTCCATATTGGCTTTTTTTCTAAATATAGTAATGGTTCTGAATCCCTACATACAATCATTTCAATCTCAGTCACAGCTAGGAAAGTTTTCCCCTTCTCGGGTCTGTATAATAATCTAAGGAGATTTATACAGTCCATAAAGTTTGGAGTAAAGCAGCTGGTCTTCAAGCCCATCAAGATGGCTATTAATATGCTCATTATCCAAGCATGTGTGGTCCATTTGATGGCAGGTATCTTCTACTTTTTACCCTTCTTAGCCACAGAGACTGTGGTCCCCAAGATCTTGGTGTTTCAGCTCCAGCATCTTGACGTTCATCATCCTACCATCTCCTGTGTACGAGTATATGAACAGGGTTGCAGATCTCTGCTACCTATGAAGCCCCCTATAATGCCCTTCCCTGCTGCCTCTGAAATAAAACTTCCCTAGGTTTGGTCTCTTAGCCTCATCCTGTCCAACCCTCAGGGCCCATCCCCAACTAGGACCACCCAGATTTTCACCTCCAAGAGACTTTGGGAAATAAGTGTTAGATCACTTCAGGGCAAAAGGAAGCCCCAGAAACCCAAGGCACAAAGTTCTGCTGGGCTTGGTGAGAAAGAAAGGAGGAAACAACTCATTTTTATGTTACCATTTTTTCCTGGGTATCTCTCATTTTGAGGAGTCTATAGGAAAAAAACCAAATCTAACTCTGCTGTAAAGCAGTGGGGCTCAACCATATATGACACAAGAATCATATGAAGTACTTATAAAATATACTGATTCCTGAGTCCTACTCTAGTCCAAATGATGGGAATCTCTAGGGAAGGGTGCTGGGTGCAGGTATGGAAGGTCTCTCTGGGTGATTGATGCACAGTGAAGATGGAGACTTGCCACAGACTCCAGGCAGAGGGGATAGCTGGGGGGCCAGAGGAGGCTGACACACACTCTGATACAGGTCTGGAATCACAAGAGAAAAGAATGGAGTTTTAGATATAACAGAGAGTAAGTAAGCGGGGAATGATCAATTGTTGTGGTTCTCTTTTTCTTTTAATCAAGGATCCAAAGACTAAGTCACTGCTGATCCAAGACCCTCCAATCAGCAAAGGCTACTATCTGTGGGTCCCTCACTAGGTGTGCTCCTCTAGAACATGGCACAATTCTTTTTTTTTTTTTTTCTCTAGGCCTTTATAATATTGCCTTGTGGGATTTGAATACAGGGACTAAGAAGACAATCTATCAGCTATAAATCAATCACCAAGAAAAACTATTATCTTACAGACTTCTCTAAAATTAGGGAATCTGAGTTTAAAACGCAAAACTAGCCAACTAGTAAGTTACTGAGTGTTCTCTATGTACCCAGCACTATCTATGTTAGAGTACTTGTGGGTCCTTCCTTTCCTTTCTCCAGCCCACTCCCAAACCTTTTCATGACAAGGCTGAATGACTTTCTGGTAACTTCAAAGAACAGCATGTAAAACTATTTTGAATGAGAAACACTTTTCATGTTCCATGAAGTGCTTCACAGCCAGGACAAAGAGGTCTCAAAATGTACAAGGGACCTTTTCATAGCTGTGGAGAGGCAGATCGTGGTGGGAAATCAAAGTCTTTCCATCTCTACAATAGTACATTTCCTTCTCAATGGGAGGAGTCAGAACCCCTAAACAATGCCCCAAAGTTCTTAGGTTTCAATCTGACTTTATCCTTGGCACAGATGTTCTAGCTGGAAACAGGGAAAGCAACTGTAGTCTTCTTTCCAAAATGTGGGGAATGTATATGGTTGGTATCCCACAATGTTAAATAACTCATGTGACTTACAAGTAAACGTATTCCAAATAAAAATTTGAAATCATGCTCATCTATAGGTAGTCACCCATGTGTTGAACACAAGCAAAATTTGAGTCACTATGTAACATTTATGGCTTCAGGGATTAAGAGCCTTACCTTTTACAACTTTAGGTTGTAACCTGAGTCAATTTAGAATTAAACATCAGTATCTGTTCCTTTTGTATAAAGCAGATCGATGATACAGAAAGGCCTGTATTTTATCCTACAGTTGCACCTAATTGTGGCTTTGATGATTTCTGAGTCAGCCTTCACTAAAACCATACAGAGCAGATCACACTAGCAATAACCAAAAGCAGTATCCATCTCTACCACCAAAATCCAAAGCAAGGGTTCATGACCTCACTCTTCCTGCCTTGCCATTATCAGGTTCTCCTGTGCAAAATACACCTCTGAACCAAGATAAGGGAAGGAAAAATGGTCTACATGGAATCACAGAAAGTTTGGGGGAAAAGCACTTTGGGAGTGACTGAATCCAAACCTCTTGGGAATTCATCCATGCAAACATCAAGACAGAAGTTCAAACCCCTCTCCTTATCAGGGCAGAAATTCACACGTAAAGCACCAAAAAATACCATAAAAGCCAACTAAATGACGTACTAGTATTTTCTACACTTCTCTTTCTCATTAAAAACCTCCTCTGTCATGTGCTTGCCTGCTCTGCTTATCAACAGTCTGTCCACTAATGAGGAAATCCTCTTGTATTCTGCAAGATCAATTCTTTAGGCCCTATCAGAGCTAAGTAGCCTGGGGAGTTCCGAGCAAAAAGGAAATTTATTATTCATCTGCAAATATGAGAAGGGCTGATATATGGAAGATGGCAACCATCTGTTATCCACTGAAGTCAGAATGAGACAGGCTAGCCCTAAAAATATAGCAGCAGAAATTGAAATGAACTATGAGAAAGAACTTAAGAAAACCAAGGGTTAACCACCACCATAAATTATCAAGATTGGATTATAGCTTCTTTACAAACAGAATACAGAACAATCTTCTCTGGGATGTTGAAAGCATATTGTGATTAGAATTCTGTAAGAACACGCTCTATGGAAATAGCCATTTAAAAAAAGATTATTTTTGGTCAATTTACCCAATGTGAGAGTCTTGATACTTGTGCACTAAAGAGCTTGAGCTCCATGAATGCATAAACTGTGTTTAATTCTCCTTCTACTGTTTAGCATGGCATTATGTGCAAATAAACAGGCAGTAAAGTATTTCTGCTGCTCTTTAACAAGGTAAATAGCTTTGCCTATTACTTTTCTCTAGAACCAATACCCAGGATTCTTGGGGTCTGTCCGTGTGACAATGTGACAAGGGTTCATCCATTTGATCAATGATGCATGATATTATCTCTGCTCCTGCAGCCAACTGCTTTCACTTTAGGTCACCAGCAACCTCCAATTTGTCATATCTAGGGAATATGTTCCGACCTTGTCTTTCTTGACCTCTTTCTGTGGTAATGGATATCACGAATCTCTCCATTTTTCTGGTAACAATCTTCTCTTTGGGCTTCTAAGGCATCACACTCCCAGCTGATGTCCAATCTTCTCACCTGTCATTCAGCCCCCCATAAGACTTGTGAGTTGGCAGTCCTCAGACTCTGTCCTCAGGCCTCTGCTCTGCTCAGAGTATTCACCAAGTGACTGTATCCAACTCATCGGTTTCAACCCATACCTCTTTCACTGGTGACTCCTCAGTCTTTCCTGAGACCAGTCCCCTATGTTAAAATGACGGCTGCTGGTCATCACCTCTGTTTGGATGTCCCTGACACACTGCAATCTATCTAAAACTCATCTTGCTATCTCTCCTTTCTCAGACTTATTCCTTCTGCATTCCCTGCATGGGGGGCAGGTGCCATTATTCACCCACACACCCGGGGCAGAAGCCTTGAAGCCATCCACAGTTCCTCTCCCTTCTATATCCACTCAGAATTTTCTTTTCTTCCCTCCTATTTCCACTGCTCTTGCCTCAGTTCATACCCCTAGGATTACTATAGTAGCTTACTTAGTACACTTGGACTTCTGTGCCACTCTTCTCCATTAACCCTCCGTGCTTTCAGAGTGACATCCCCAGAAGAGCTCTGAGCAGTTCACTCCGTTCCTTAAAGCTCTCCAGTGGTCTCTCCAGAACTTTCATATTCTGTGGAGTTCAAGGCCCACCCCCCCCCCCCCCCGCCATCTGCCCTCTTCTCTATAGTCTTGGTTCCTACCTTCCCTCACCAACCTTCACCCAAACACTAAACTTCAGCCCCCTGGAGCTACCTGCTCATGGACCATGTTTTACACTGACGTCTGAGCCTTTAGTTGGCCTAGAGTGCCTTTCTCTATCACACTCCTCATTTTCTAAGACATCACACATGTCATCTCCTCTGGAAAGCTCTCCCTTATCCCACTATGCTTCCATAGTACTCCTTGCATGCCTCTGGCACTACATTTACTAGCCTGTACCCCAATTGTAGTTTTGTCTGCCTCCCTCTGCTGGTTATAAGATTCCTGAAGATGGAGACTATGTCCGATCCATCTGTGTGCCTAGAGCAAAACCTTGCACCTAGGGGGTACCCAGGAAATGCCTTCTCAGTGGATGACTGAGCTTAGCTGGCCCAGGGTTTTAAGTTAAACTCGGTGTGTTATACAAGTATAGTCACCACTTCCTAGTCTTTATTTGTTATGCCAGGACAATGGATGGGAAAGCAGGTGGGAAAAAAAGGCCAACTTTACAAGTAAAGAAGTAACAGGCTGGCTTAAACAAAATCTTACCAGCAAGTGCCTCAATAACCTTCTCTGGATAATTTGATTTGAGAGTTCTCAGCAACCACGTAACTCCTGTTTCTTAGCCTTCAAGTCTTCTCTTGACTGGAAGCTCCTTGATGTTGGGAGCCCTGCTTTCCAGTACTCCAGTATCTTCTTAGTTCTTTGTCAGCTGAACTTTCAACCTCAGAAAGAACTGAGGGAATAGACCAAGGGGGATGTTCTCTGGCCTCCAGTCCAATTCTCACTAGGCCTGTTCAGATTTTGAGCATTTGCCAATTTTCAGGGTTAATTCCACTCTCCTCTCCAGCCACCGCCCCCCCCCCCCCGCCCCAAGTCTCAGCCTGACATGAACCCAGCAACTCCCATTTCAAAATGAGCCAGTCATTTAAGTGTGGATCCTCAGAAAGGACCCGGTGAAAAGGGAAGTCTGTGTCTGACTCACTGTTCTTCTCCAACTGAGTCAAAGGGTTAACCATTTGTTGTGTAGTCTGGGTTCACCATATGTTTGCCCCTCTGAGGCTAATACTTCCTTTAGAGACAACATTTCTTTTTTTCTGATTAAAAAGGTCCTGAACTGAAACCCATGTGTTCACTATTGCAGAACACAAAGACAATGCAACAGCACCTGCTCGTTTTCCAAGTACAATGGCATTTGTGGTATGACGGCTTAGTCAACATCTGCATAAGATATTTATTTTTAGGGAAGCTAAATTGCTACTCTTTATACTATACCACTTGGCCCTTTTTGCATAAAACCTACAGAGATGTCCTGTGTCCCACTTTAGACTTTTGTTTTATGGACAAGCAATAGCTATGGAGAACTTTCTCACCCAGGCAATTATGGAAGCAGATGTTGTCTCTTTCTACCACATGCCATGCCAGAATTTTCATGGGGAGATTGCTCTAGAGGAGCAATATATAAAAGTCCCCAAATAGCTAAAGGTAACCACTAGCAAAGCTGGAAAAATCTTATGGAATCAGCTGCATCTGGGCAAGGATCAGCGATAAATGGATAAAGAATGCCTAAAAGCTATCTAAATCATAGTTAAGATTTGTTTTTCTGTAAATCTTGCTTTAAGGGGACACTTAACCTTCTTAGGCCTCAATCTGAGTTGACAAATGGATGTTCTAATAAAGGTTTTAGTTTATATAGAGCTTAGAAATACAACTTGTTGCTTCAGTATATTCTCTTTTGAAGCTATAACCCACAATTCAAATCACAGCCCCTAAGAATGTTGGTTCAACAGCAGCCAACCTCACTGGAGTCTTCGAAGAGGGGGGAAGAAGATAGAGTTAGAGTGCTGTTGGCTTTGCTACAATGGAGATTTTTATCTTACAAGTTACACATTTGCAAAGATAAAACCTCTATTGGCACTAACCCATTGCTGGAGGTTTTTATGTAATTATGGTTAAAGCATTAAGATTTTTTTTTAAGTCTATCTTGTGCATTGATTGATTTCACTATTTCAATTTTCATATAAATCCATTCCAGAAGAGTGGTGAAGAGTACCAGTTTCTGAAATCAGATGGGCTGGGTTGGAATCCTGTCTCTGCATCTAGCTATGTAGTCTTTGACAAGCTTTATTAACTTCTTGCCTCAATTTTTTTTTCTGCTTGTGAAATGGGAACAGTAATAATTTTTTTATGCATTGTTTGAGGTTAAATGAGTTAGTAAATATAAAATCCCTGAAACCATAGTTGCACATAACATTCACTAGATAACTATAATATTAACAAAATACTATTATTTAAGAAGCCCTTTAAGAATAATCAGCATTCACTTGCTTATGTTTCCTTGTAACAATAGAATTGTTTGATCTCCACATATATTTCATTGATGTCTCCAAAGTTACAGCTATGATTTAGAAAGAGAACTTGAGCCGATTCAATGGGGGGAGGGGGGTGATGTTAGTTGCTTTTGTGACAAATGAGATGCTCCTTTAAACCTAAACAATATAAAACTCCAACAGATTACTAACCCAAACCCATTCTATCAGCCCTATTTTTGGAAGGTTTAAGTTAAATGAAAATGTCTTGTTTCTGTCCTTTAATAAATGGTCAACACGCTGGGTGATCATGAAGACTGACCCAAATGAAAAGACACAAACTGTTCCATTTACCTTCTGCCCGGACCCATACCCCACAAACAAGCCTGCCTATTTACTCCACCTAAAGGCTGGATCTTTCCCATTCTTTGAAACCAGTTCTAGTACTGGGAAATAGGCAAATAAATATGAGCTAGGACCCCAACTTCTGCCCATCTCTCAAGTTCTAGTTGGTTGCTGGAGCAGAGGTCCTTTCCTGTCCTTCCACCAGACATTGAGCGCCCTGGACAGCCTAAGTCTGTGGTGGCTATTTAACAGAAGAGGAACCAAAAACAAACTCCAAAGTCCCCAGTGAGTACTAATTAGATTCCTCACTGGCTGCACAGCTTTGGGTAAATCCTTCCTTTTATGGGCCTTATTTACAAAACGAAGTTAATAATGTCCAAGTCAGAGACTGCTATTGGAAGTAACACAATCGTGCATGTACATGCATTCTATGAACTGTGAAACAGTACAATCATAACAAATACTGATGATCCCAAATCTTGGCCTTTGCTTTTTAATCTCCCAGTTTTCCTGGCCCTATCATGCTTGCTGTGTCACCTCCAGTTCCTCTCCACACTTGACCTCTGGCTTCTATATCTTCTCAACGCTTCCATCCAAAAGCTGGCAGGCCCCTGCAGATACCGCAGATGCATTAATAATCCTGCAGTTAACATAACCTGCTTATCCACCTCAACAAATCTGACGTGCAGTGCATTTTTCTCTAGTGTTTTTTTTCTTTCTTTTTTTTTTTTTTTTTAACGTGGGCTCCTCTTTTCTGACAATCCTGACAACTTCCAACAGAGCTAAGCGGCCAGTGGGCACTCTCTTCTTTCAGTTTATGTATAAAAGCCTCTACCAGGCAAATGGGCTGGTATATGAGGGTGGGGAGGAAGCAAGAGGAGGAGAGGGTGCAAGACTAAATACAGGTAATGACTGATGGCCATTGCTATCTGCTGGGGCAAAAAAAAAATGAAGCCCTATTTACTGAGTGTCTAATATGTACCAGTTCTATGTCAGGCACTTTATAAATACTAAGTCATTCAATACTGACAATAAACTCATATGCATATTACAGATGAGAAACCAAGAAGGCTCAAAGCATACGGCATTTATCCAAAGTCACACAGTGGTGGAGACAAAATCAGAATTAGGTTCTGCTGGAATGGATGGAGGGGAAAAGTCACCCCTTTACTTTCAGCCACCTCCATGTGTCTCCAATAAGAGCCACAGGGCATCTTATTTCTGCTTGTTTTGGAGACCACTGCAAACATCAGAGGGGATGGGAATAGGTACTTGAGGCTGTAAGCTGGAGAGTCACTAAGTAGGCCTTCTATCTTGGGGCAGTAAGAAGGACTGGAGTAGGAGATGCTGAGTACTGCTGTTTCCTGTGGTTCAGAGCATGCGTTCTGGAATCCTTTTCCTTCCTGCCATCTACACGTGCATGTGAACTGGGCATGACCCAAATTTCTGCTTGGCAGGACAATCAGGGAGCCTGGACTGAGTGCTTCTGTAGAGATAAGGATCCTGCAGGCTCAGCAGTCTGAATAAAGACTACACATGTAGTCCGTAAGTGGATGCTGTATTCAAACAAAGACTAGGGAGGACGAGAGCTCTGTCCACTAGTAGACAATGCCACCCTGCTCCCCACGGTTCTGTCTCAGCACCCTGGGCTCTGTAAACTGATCCGCAGAAACATTTGACATGGGGCAGCCTGAGACGAGGGCAGGAGATGGAGTGTTTTTGCTGCCTGCACAGCCACAGCAAACGTGACTTGGGGCTTGGTGGCATCCAGTCCCTCCCCTCTCTGCCTCCGATCTAGCCTTAGGAATCAATTATGCGTTATAAACTCGCAATCAGGCTCTTGTTTTCCCAAATCAAGTACAGCCAATGGACTCAAGAACTAATTATTTCCCAGGACGTGCTCTTTGCGCAGAAGGGCATCTCAGAATCTCAGATTCGTGATCAGACACCTGAACTCACTAGCCTCTGCTTGGGTGGGGGCACGGCCAGTGATGCCCCCTGAATTCTTCCCTTCGAAGAGTGTTCCTGCTAAGATGTCCACAGAACCAGCTCAGGGCTGCAGCCTTATCTTCTCTCTGGGTATCCATGCTTCAGTCACAATAAGGGCAGTGGAATATGGATTGAGAGGAAGGAAATGACTAATTTGTGGATAATTTGCTCCCTAGGAGGGACCCGTAGAACTGCCCCAAGCAAAAATTCCAAATAGTTTTAAACATACTTCTGGATGTTCTCCCACCTCATTCAGAACCTGTTCCATTTCCTCAACTCCCTTTTGTCACTCTCCTCCCAGAATTTGCCTTGATGCTTCCCTCTGGCTGAATACCTTCCCTTTACTCCAGCAGGAACAGCCAGTCTTTGGAACGAAGATTTGAGCTCTGGAGTTACGGATCTACTCCTACACACACAGTCAAAACGTCCCTGCTTCCAGTGTTATCACAAAAAGCAATCTGATTAAACCTCAGGAAACTGTCGAGATTCTTCCAGGTTTCATTAGGGCATGGGAGTTATTTTTACAACACATGGCACTGCTACATTTGAAACAGGTTACCAAGAAAACAAATGTATTTCTGTCATGTGTTCAGTAACCTTCCCCCACTCACGGTATGTTATGCCACAGACAACCTCTCCAATGGCCTCCAGTGATTCACACCCCTGTATAATCCCTGCCTGCCCCCTGAACATGGCTAGACCTAGTGGCCTCATTCTGACAAAAAGAATACAGCAAAACCCAGTGTGATGTCACTTCCAAGATTAGGTCACGAAGAGACCGGAGCTTCCATGTTATGCATCCTCCCTTGCTCTTTCTGGTGGACACCAGCTGCCCCATATAGAGAGATCCATGTGGTCAGGAACCGCTATCTGTTGCCAACAGTTCACAAGGGCCAGTCACTGCTAACAGCCAGGTCAGTCACCTTGGAAGTGATCCTCCCTCAGTCCAACACTGAAATGACTACAGCCCCTGACACCTCGATTCAGCTTGAGAGAGACCCTGAACCAGCAAACTCCGCTAAGCTGCATCCAGATTCTTGACCCACAGAAATTGGGAGATCATAACCGATGTTTGAAACCACTAAGTTTGGGGTACTTTATTACACATCAACAGGTAACTCATTACTCTAAATGACAAGTTCTGAGCACTGAAATGCCTCAGGATATTCATGTCAGGCCCTAGAGTCACAAATACCTGACATCTGTACCACTATTACCTCCTCTCCCCTTTTTTAAAAGTTTATTTCAGAGAGAGAGAGAGAGAGAAAGAGAGAGAAAGAGAGAGAATCACAAGCAGGCTCTGCACTGGCAGCATGGAGCCCAATGCGGGACTCGAACTCAAAAACCGTGAGATCATCACCTGAGCCAAAATCAAGAGTTGGACGTGATGTGACTGTGCCACCCAGGTGCCCCCACCACTTCCCTTTCTGGACCCGTGGGAGGTATGAATCATCCATCCTTGTGTTTCTCTCCTCACACTCCAGGCAGCCACCTGCAATCAACTGGAATGGGCAACCAAGATAAAGCCCTTTGTCCTCAAGCTCTGGTCTGTCACAAAAGTGTCATCACCTCTGTCAACTAATGAGGCCCAGAATCAGCTTCTTCAAGACGTTGGCTCCCTTACTCTCTTCTTTGCTTTACTTTAAAAGTCTAACTACACTGGGGCAGTAAGAACACACACAAAAAATTGTGTTTTGATTTCTAGATAAACCTCACCTTTGCTCTCTCGGCAAAAGATCCCTCATTACTTTATCATTGTGGAAATACTTATCCATGCCCAGAATTTTATGTAAATTCCTTATTTCATCACTGTTCAGCCACTTTCAAATCTCACTTGCCATGTTCCTTCTTTGTTCCCTTCTTCAAAAATATTCATCTCTTCCTCTAGAAAGTCTACAATAGTCTCCCCTGGTCAGGATGTTTTATAACTCACCTAGAAACATGAATAAAAGATTGGCCTCCTTAAGTCTTTCAAGGTTCTTTTCGCTCAACCGGTGCATCTTTTCAATGGTGCACCGGGTTGCCTAGAGGGAAGGGTCTGCTGTTGAGTCTTATCTATTCTTAGTCCCAATTAAACACGACTTGGGTAAGGAAGAGGAGGAGGGGCAAAAGGCAATGCTAAAATTCAAACCTTTCCTTCTAAAAGAAATGTCAGGATAGAAAACTGGCTCCACTTTCTCCTGTGGTTAGCAGCTGGGAAGAATTCTGCTTCCCTGAGAGGCGGTGCCCAGAGCCAGAGAGTCCCTCCGTGGAAGATTCAGCCACCTCCAGGCAATGGGAACCAAGAGAAGATGGGAGGCAGGAACCTGAAACCAGCTTAGGAGGAGATACAACCTCTTCACAGGATTAGCTCTGTCCTATTTAATTCCTCTGTCAAAGATATCCAAGTTGAAACTATAATGCAGGACAATTTTCATCAATTAAGTTAGTAATTTCTTTAAAAAAACAAAACGAAATAAAACATATTTGCATAATTACCCTACCTTTGATACTTTTTAATTTGGGGATCTTGAGCAAATAACTTAATTCACTGAGCCTTTGCTTCCACATACTCAAAGTGAGATTTTATAGAGAGTATAACTCATGGTGAGTGCATACTAAACAGTACTTATTATGATTATTATCTACTGAAGTAGATAACAACAGAAAGTTGTGATCTGAGCTTTAGAGCCATGTTGAACAAAAGAACTTTCTGTGATGACGGCAGTGTTCTATAATCTGTGTTCAATACAGCAACCAGGAGACATGTGTGGCTACTGAGTACTTAAAATGTGGTTAGCCTGAGGAACTGACTTCTTAATTTTATTTTAGTTCATTTAAATTTAAATACCTACATACGGCCAGTAACTACCATATTGGACAATACACCTTTACTTTTGACTGTCTGCATTGACCAGAAAGCCCCACAAAATATAACCTTGACGTCTTAAGGAGTCCAAGAGCCCAACATTGCTCTGAAGAAAGCCCCTTGTAAATGGGCATGGGATGGAGAGGGAAGCCCTTGTAGGCAATGATAGTGCATCTGACCTACAATTAACAGGATATTCAGTTCCAGTTCTGAAGACTACTGATCATTTGTACCCTGTTATCATCACCTAGTCACCCTAGTGGCTACTGGTTGGATGAACTCAGGGGGTTCGCTGTGTAAAGCTAATAAGAATATGGGAATTTAAAATAGTATCAAGTTCCAAGCAATGAACAGATTACCTATACTGATGCTATGTGAAATATGTAAGTTGTTTGCAAGCTAATATTAACATCTATGTATCCTTCATCTCCTTATTTATTGAGCACTCACTACATGCTAGGCTAAACACCAGAGTACAAAGTTAAAAAACACCATTCTTGACCTCGTTCCTTTCATTCTAGTCAAAGCTAGAGACGAAAGTAAAGAACCATGGTACAGGGTGAGAAGTAAAATAAGGTGAATTAAAGAGTGTGATCAACTCCATTTGTTGGAGACGGAGCAGAAAAGCTTTCTCAGAGCACGAGGCAGCAAAGCAGAGTCACGAAGGCACCGCACAACTTGCCATCTCCAAAGTGAGTTAGACAGGGAAGGGCGCTCCTGGAAAAGAAGTCAATGTGGAACCAGACATCTTTGAAAAGCATCAACACGGGGAGCCTGGGTGGCGCAGTCGGTTAAGCATCCGACTTCAGCCAGGTCACGATCTCGCGGTCCGTGAGTTCGAGCCCCGCGTCGGGCTCTGGGCTGATGGCTCAGAGCCTGGAGCCTGTTTCCGATTCTGTGTCTCCCTCTCTCTGCCCCTCCCCTGTTCATGCTCTGTCTCTCTCTGTCCCAAAAATAAATAAACGTTGAAAAAAAAATTTTAAAAAATAATTAAAAAAAAAAAAAGAAAAGCATCAACACTTCATGGTTGGCACTTGGGAAGCAAATCTGGGAGGAATAGAGAAGAGTGGGGATTAGAACACAAAAGACCATCCCACAGAATTTAAATCTTATCTCCTAGAAAATGGGACACCACTAAAGGAACATTGAGATTGGGGATCCAATCTCTTTGATGCTGTGTGCGAGATCAGAGGGAGGGCAGGACAGGAGGCATGGGTATGTACCACAAGACCTATGCACCAGTACAGGGGGTGGAGGGGAGTCAACAGTGGTTAACAACATTAAGATACTAAAAGAAAGGCTGGAAGCTTCCACATTAGAGTTTTGGGGGGGGTTAATATGATTGAAATACTTTGATGAGCTTAATTGTGTTCCCCCCAAATTCATGTTTAAGTCTTGACCCCCAGTACCTCAGAATGTCACTACGAGAAAGAACCTTTAAAGGGGTTACTGAGGTTAAATATGGGGTCATTAGGTTGGCCCTCAATCTAATATGACTGGTCTCCTTATAAGAGGAGGAGATCAGGACACAGACAAGCACAGAGCAGAAGTCATGTGAAGGCACTGGATGAAGACAGTCATCTATAAGCCAAGGAGAGAGACCTCATTAGAAACCAACCCTGGTGACATTTTGATTCAAAGCCCCAGTCTGCAACCATGAGAAAGTAACGTACTTTCTTTGAGCTACCTGGGTCAGTAGTCCTTTGTTACAGCAGCCGTAGCAAACTAATACAAACATAGTATGTCTACCTTTACACTAATTTCCACCCATATAAAGTGACATTGGCCTTTATTATAAAGCTTCCATATCTGGGAGAGAAATGCTTGAGTTTTCTTAGGTCTTAAATTTAAACAGAATTTTTTTTTTTACTCCAATCTCTTTCACCCAGTCCTCATGAGAACACGAATTTGAACAAGTCAGGAAAATAGAAGTTAGTGAGGCCAATAGAAATTAAAGGCATTTTTCTCCAGGTTCCAGAAAAAGATTATTAGTTCACATTCTAGAAAGCTCTCACACAGAAAATAATTACGAGTGAGAATATTGAGAAACTAGCTCCACTAAAAACCCTACTCTGGACAACAACACTGAAGCCACTCCTCAGAGTTCGTGTACCGGGCTTAAGGGAAACACATCTACAACATCTCCTAATAAGGTGCCTCAGGGCCCTAGAACCTTCAGAATCTCAAGGCTCATCTTCATTATATAACTTAAAACACTTTATAATGTTATTTATGACAGCACAAAAAACACACCAAAATTATTCTTTGGCTGTGAAATGTATAAATCCAGTATCCCAGTACCAAATAAGGATGAAGTTGATTTTTAACTCATATCAAGACAATACTCATTGAATTCTTCCCTTGAATTTCTTAAGTCTCAAAAGGGCTTTCCTGTCTGTGTGCACGCGCACGTGTGTGTGTGTGTGTGTATTTATTCTTGCGGCAAAACGAGATAAGCAAAGACGGGAATTCACATTATCTGAGACCGAAAGACAGAGGCAGGGTCTCTGTACTTTAATGATGTTTACTAAACCCTAGGTCCACCCCGTGTCTGCTACCTTCCCTAGAGGGGACTTCAATCAGGAAAAATAAGATGTATTTCTCTCCTCAGATGGCTAATAAGCATTTCAATGTGAATAGGCCAAAGACTAACCTTTTCATTTCTTACTGTCTTTGTCAATACTGCAAATAACACCATTCACCCAGTTGTTCAAACCTCAAACCTAATACTAGTTTTTTTAATTGGGGCATAATTAACGGTGCTATATTAGTTTCAGGTGACAATATAGTGATTCCATAACTCTATACGTTACTCAGCACACTTCATAAGTATACTCTTAATCCTCTTTATGCAAGGTTTATTTTTTTTTTAATTTTAATGTTTATTTTTGAGAGAGAGAGAGGTTGAGAGAGAGAGAGAGAGAGAGAGAGCGAGCGTGAGTGGGGGAGGGGCAGAGAGGGAAACAGAATCTGAAGCAGGCTCCAGGCTCTGAGGTGACAGCACAGAGCCCAACGCAGGGCTCGAACCCACTAACTGTGAGATCCTGACCTGAGCCCAAGTCAGATGCTTAACTGACTGAGCCACCCAGGTATCCCTCCAAAGTTCATTCTTGATTCCACCTTCCCCTCACCCCTCTATCAGTCCCTCAGAAGCTCTTATCGCTGCCACCTCCAAATACACCCTGTCTTCCCATGTCATGGCACCCTCGCTGCCCACTCAGGCCCAAGCTCTCCCACCTCTGCTCTGACCATGTCAACAGCTTCTTCATTCACCTCCCTACTCCCTTCTGCTCTCCAGCCTGGTTGACATCTCAGCAGTCAAATGGAATCCTTTCAAGACATAAAAGATCATCCCTCTTCTCTGCTAACCACCCTTCAAGACTCTGGATTTATTCTGAGAAAAACTGGAAACCCCTTGTCTTGTTCTCCAAGGCCCAACGTGAGCCATCCACTGTTTTCATCTCTACCTCAACTGTCATTCACTGGGACACACACACACTGGCCTTATGTCCTTGAAAGTGACAAGCCTTTCCTCTTTTCAGGGCTTCTGAACTGACCCTTCTCTCTGCCCATAAGGCTCTTCTGCTAGCTCCTGCATGTGGCTGGCTCACCCACCGCTTGGGTATGAGGCTGGAACCGAAGTGCTGAGACTCCCTCCCCTTTACCCTCTCTCCCCCACCAACAGTATTTCAGAGCACCTGCCACAGTCCATGTATGCACGTGCCTTCTCGTTTGGCTCTTCCCCATTGCAAAGTGAGCTCCGTGAGGGCAGGGGGGTGTCTTCTTCATCCCTCCACCTCCTACCACACTCTGCACATGGCCAGCGCTCTGTAAGTAGTCCCCAAACAAACGTGACCTCAGAGTGGGGACCATGGCTGTTTCACACTGAACCCGGCATAATGAGGTATTCTCCTACTGCTCTGAAATTGCAATTAGCAAAATAAGAATCACTTTTAATTTTTCTGATTTTCACAAAGCAAATTAAAATGCAGATGGGCTAATTTGAGGGGCGGCTGCTAAGAAAACTTCCTGTTCTAACAAGCTTCCCGCTCACATGGCCAAATAATTAGTGTCACTTAGCTGTCTATACTGAGTCTGTGATTGCCTCCTGGACTCAGCTTTGAGCAGAGACCCCATTAGTAGCTCATGAAATAGAACACAACTCCCACCAGAATTTTATTATTGTGAATCCCCAGTTGGTTCTCTAGACTAAAAATTTAATTTCAAGCAGTGGTAACCACAAAGTCCTCAAATTCATTCCAGGCACACCGGGCACCTTGCAATCATCACTATAATATAACCCACAGGGTGTAACATAACTCAATTGCATATGATGGGGGCCTCCTCCAGGAACTGTCGTGCGTTGGATGGAACAGATCTTACAAGCTGTCCTATGTGGAACCCCAGGTGAACTGTCAACACAGATGCTGAAATCACCAAAGATGATAACAGGAGCTAAATGAAGGCAGGAAAAAAAAGGAATCCTAAGGAAAATATAATTAAGAGTATCCCACTACTGTGTGCAGATGGTTGAGGCATATGCAGTGAATTCCTGAATGAATGAGTAAGCTGGACATGTTTCTTTTGTGTCTGCTCCATCAATTCCAGAGTCTGGGGTCTCCAGGTCTTCTAAAAACAATAAAGGACTTGACAGACAATTACTCCTCTTAATGTCAAAACCTTCTTTCCCACTTTAGGTAAGTAACACTTTTGATGTGATATGGTCTCATTATCATCAGGAGCTGGTCTCTATCTAATTTCTCAGGGGAAAAAAATGGGTTAATATCTTTTTAAGTCAATTATAAACTTTTGCTTTGTTAAACAGCCCATACTGAACATAATTTAGCCCACTGTTAATAACAAAGGCTCACTGTAATCAAGTTAAATTATTATTTTGTGCCCCTAATGTGTCTGGTGGCCTATTTTAACAGCTCAAGAGCATCACCCTTTGAATTTTTCTGACTTACAGAGTTTGGTTCATTTTCTAGCTGTCAACTAGAAATATTTTGCTTTTGTTTACACAGCTTGTAATTCCCCTCCTTTCTCCCACCTTCTAATGTGCTGTGGTCTAGAAATCCTAACTACCAAAGCAATCAGAACAATTTTGACTTAAGGACAAATACACTTTGATTATGGCCCTTTTCAGTGAATAAATATGTGAATTTAGTGTTTTGGCTTTGTGACATCTATTTTGCCTGTTCAGAGGCTTTTGCTTATTATTAGATTACCAATTATTACATTTTAAATGTCCACAGATAGTGGATACGTGACCTGCAGATAAATTATTACTATGGTTGAAACTTCCGTCTAAAACCTATTTGCCTTAAGAAAAGGAAATAAGTAAAATATGACATTTCCAAGCCATGTGCAACCTGCTGATATAGTCAGGTGGTTATAACCTCTGGTGCTAATTGTCTTTCTTATCAGCATCACTATTATCAAATGTCACTTCTTTGTAAACTCACTGCCCTATTTAGTTCAGTCAGAAGCATCACAGAACACCATCTCACACTGAAATCCTTAAATCTAATTCTCCTTTGAAACTAAAAAAAAAAGAAGTTTTAGAAGCAATGAAAGCACTAATGTATAAAGCAGCGCGGTCAAAGGTGGAGGAAGTCTTTATGTTTTTTAGGTTTATTTATTTTTGACAGAAAGAGAGAGAGAATGACTGTGAGCAGGGGAGAGAGAGAGAGAGAGAGAGAGAGAGAGAGAGAGAGAGAGAGAAAAGATAAAGAATCCCAAGCAGGCTCTGCCCTGTCAGCACAGAGCCTGACATGGAGCTCACAACCCATGAACCAGGAGATCATGACCTTACCCAAAGCCAAGAGTCAGATGCTCAACCAACTGAGCCACCCAAGTGCCCCAAAAGCAAAAGTCTTTAAACAATGAACTTCTATAGCAAGGCATTTTTGAAAAATTAATTCTATGATTACAGAGTTTTGAGAAGATATGAGAGAGCTGGTTTGGTCAAGTGGCTGAGAGCATGGGCTCAGGAACCAACAAAATGTGTGGGTTTGAGTTTCCATTTGTATGAGCTTGTGTGACCATCGGAAAATTACTTCTCTCCCTTTGCCTCTATTTCCTCACCTAAAAAATATAGTAATGGCACCTACTCATCAGTTTTTTGTACAAATTAAATCATTTGCTATGTTCCTGGAAATTTTTAAGTGCTACAGAAGTACTAGTCAAAACACCTTTTATACAAAGATGATCCCTACCAATGGATTTTCGGTCCAAATGACATTTGTTAATGCCATTGCTGAAACAGATGGTCAGAAAGCCAGAATGAACACTGTGGCAAACAGAGAATAAAATGGTGTGCAATTTCTGCTAGGTATTCTTAACCCTAACTGTAGCACGATTGCAATAAATCAATTCGGTGAAGAGTACTATAAATTTAATCCATAGCACTCAGCTTTGTCCACAGCCTGCCCAGAATGATGGCAGACCCTCACCACTGAAGTGACCCTGAAGATGTGGCTGGCTGAGCACAAAGTGCTTGATAATGACAGAAACCATTCAGCGGTGCAACGCGTGTAACAAGGGGAAGAAACCACTGCTACACAAGGGCAAGTCACTTGAGAAATCCTTGTTACCACCACCAGAACAAGCCAGGGACAAGTCGGCCTGCCCCTGAATTCAGAGCTCTGGGCACTCGTTTGTTTGTTTGCAGCTCTCCTAACTTCCTTTCCTTTTTTGCCTTCTATGTACTTGGTAAAGTGCATTTATTAAAATGCTCTCACTAGGGGGCGCCTGGGTGGCTCTGTCAGTTAAGCAACCGACTTCAGCTCAGGTTATGATCTCATGGTTGATGGGTTCGAGCCCCATGTCAAGCTCTGTGGGCACAGCTCAGAGCCTGGAGCCTGCTTTGGATTCTGTGTCTCCCTCTCTCTCTCTGCCCCTCCCCCACTACTCATGCTCTGTCTCTCTCTTTCTCTCCCTCTCTCTCAAAAATAAACACTAACAAAAAAAATAAAACGCTCTCACTAGGTCTGTTCAGTACTTCTCAAGGTGAATATCATGGACCATCTACATCACATTCATCTGCATGTTGAAAAATTCAGATTTTAGGGCTCTGCCAAGTTGAAACAGAATCTAATAGGGATGGAACCTGGAATTTTAGAATATTTAAAAAGAAACCCAAAAGATACATGGAGAGGCTATGTTGGAGAATCACTCTGATACCTACATGTTTTAAAGTCCTCATGAATGATATTTAGGATCAGATAATTCTTTGTTATCAGGGCTGTCCTGTGTGTTGTAGGATGTTCACCAGCTTCTCCTGCTTCTACAGCAGATGCCAGTAGCACTACCAACATGCCCATTGCAACAGCCAAAACCATCTCCAGACATTGCCAACTGTCCCCTGGTGGGTAAAACCACCCCTGATTGAGAACCACTGAGCTAGTCCAACCTCAGACACAGACACACAGACACACACACAGGAATATCACTCGGCCATAAAAAACAGTGAGATCTTTCCATGTGCAACAATATGGATGGACCTAGAGGGTGTTATGCTAAATGAAATAAGTCAGACAACGAAAGACAAAACCATATAATTTCACTTACACGTGAAATCTAAAAAACAAATGAACAAACTAAAAAACAGACCCTTACATATGGAAAACTGGTAGTTGCCAGAGGTCAGCCACGTGGGGGGATTGGTGAAATCAAGTGGATTAAGAGGCCCAAACTTCCCGTTATAAAATAAGCCACAGAGATTCAAAGTATAGCATAGGGAACATTGCACGTAACAAATAGTGGCTCCACTTATCGTGGTGAGCATTGAGTAATGCACAGAATTACCAAATCACTGTACTGTATACCTGAACCTAACATTACCAATTATACTTCAATAATCTAAATAAATAAAACCACATAAGAACACAGGAAAAGATAAAGACTACTCTCATTCATTAGCATAAATTATAAAAGAATAACTGCAAACTGAATCCAGTAGAGAAAAAGATAAATGATGATAATAATAATCCAGCACATTCCAACAATTTTAAGTTGGGTATAACATCAGAAAGTATATTTATGTACTCAATCATATTAATGGAATAGAAAAACCATATGATGATCTTAATCGATGTAGAAAAAGCATTGGAATATCAACTCACAAAAAACAAACAAAACCTCTAGTAGACTAGGAAATGAAGGGAACTTGCTTAAGTCATATTCAATGATAAAACACTGAAAGGATTTCTTTAAGAAAATTAAAACTAGTCCTGTATAACCACTATCATTACTATTCAACATTGTGCAGTAAAATACAGCAAAAGACAAAAAGGTTTTCCAGACTGACTGCCCCAGTTTGCATTCCCATCAATAGTACAAGAGGGTTCTCCTTTCTGCACATCCTCACTAACACCTGCTGTGTCTGGTGGTGGTGATTTTAGCCATTCTGGCACGTGTAAGGTGATACTTCATTGTAGTTTTGATTTATATTTTCCTAATCTATGATGTTGAGCATCTTTTCATGTGTGTGTTAGCCATCTGGATGCCTTCTTCGGAAAAATGTCTCTTCATGTCTGTTGTCCATTTTTTAATTGGATTATTTGTTTTGGGGTGTTGAATCTGTAAGTTCTTTATATATTTTGGATACTAACCGTTTATGAGATATTTCATTTGCAAATATCTTCTCTATTCCATAGGCTGACTTAAGTTTCGTTGATAGTTTCCTTCACTGAGCAGAAGCTTTTTATTTTGATGAAGTCCCAATAGTTTATTTTTGTTTTTGTTTTCCCTTGCCTCAGGAGACATTGCCTGTAAGAGGTTAAGGACTGTGTTCTCCTCTAGGATTTTTACAGTTTCATATCTCATATCCAGGTCTTTAATCCATTTTGAATTTACTCTTGTGTATAAGAAAGTTGTCCAGCATTATCTACAATGGCCAAACTATGGAAACAGCCCAAGTGTCTACTGACTAATGAAAGGATAAAGAAGAGGTAAATATATCACACAATGGAGTATTACTCAGCCATAAAAAAAAAACAATGAAATCTTTCCATTTGCAATGACCTGGGCGGAGCTACAGAGTATTACTCAAGTGAAATAAGACAGAGAAAAATACCATTTTACTCATATGAAAGAATTTATGAAAGAAAACCAAGGAGCCAAGGGGAATAAAGAAAAAGAGGGAAACCAGGAAACAGACTCTCAACTATAGAGAACTGATGGTTACCAGATGGATGGAGAGATGGGTCAAATAGGTGATGGGGATTAATGAACGCACTTGTGATGAGCACCAGATGTTGTATGAAGTGCTGAATCCCTATACTGTACACCTGAAACTAATATGATACTGTGTATTAATTAGAATTTAAATAAAAACTTTACAAAATCCATTATTTGCAGTGTATATAACTTCTTGCATAGAAATCCCACATGAATCCAAAGACAACTATTGAGAATTTCACAAGGTAGCTAGTTCTAAGATCAACATCCAAGAAGGCAAAAAGCATTCCTACATCCCAGTTGTAAAGGGTTACAAAACCAAGAAGATTTAAATAAAACAAGAAGAGGGTTGCCTAGGGGGCTCCGTCGGTTAAGCATCTGACTTTGGCTCAAGTTATGACCTTTCAGTTTGTGAGTTCGAGCCCTGCGTAGGGCTCTGTGCTGACAGCTAGGAGCCTGGTACCTGCTTTGGATTCTGTGTCTCCCTCTCTCTCTGCCCCTCCCCTGCTTGTGTGCTCTAAAAATAAAAATTCAAAAAATCAAAAATAAATAAAACAAGAAGACATAATGGGGGGAGGGAATATAATACCGAAAGATTAAAGGAGCTGTATTTTAATTTTGAACGTTGAGCTTCACTTCTTGACCATAAATCAACACGTGACCCGATCACTTGCATTCCTACTTCAATTTCAGAACACCCACAGAAAAGACCTTCTAGTTTGTTTTATTTGTATCCTTTTGTTTGTCTAAGTCCTTGGAGAGTATAGTTTACTGTTTTATGGGCAAGGGTGTGTATTTATCTGACATAAAGGGTAATGTGCTATCGATTCCATTCTTTTAGTTATGTTTTTAGATCTATCAATTTCAGGAGAAAATCATAAGCCTTACAGACATTAAAAAAGCCCTGAATAAATGGACCATGATCAAAGATAAAAAAGAGAATGTTAAAAATGTCAATGTCCTCATATTGATCTATAAATGCACTACAGTGCAACAATAAGCAGCAAGTGTGTGTTTAACCTGATAAGCTAATTCAAAAAATTATATGTATGGAAGATAAAAGAGTAATAGCTAAGACACTTACAAGAAGAATAATAGTGAATAAGGGAGGAAGACTTGCCCTACCACACAAAAACACTCTTTTAAGAAGTTCTAGTAGGGGCACCTGGGTTACTCAGTTGAGAGTCGAGCTCTTGATTTTGGCTCAGGTCATGATCTCAGGGTCAGGGGATCAAGCCCTGTGTTGGGCTCTGTGCTGAGTGTGGAGCCTTCTTGGGATTCTTTCTCTCCCTCTGTCCCTCTCCCCAATTTGCACGCTCTCTAAAAAAAAACAAAACAAAACCTTCTACTAAGAGAATGTGGTTCTGGGGCTGAGATAAGCATCTAGACCAATGGAAAAGTACAGACCAATGGAATAAACCACTGGCAGATCCTGTGAGTTGGTTCATTCAGTACTTATTTCAACCCCATCCCTCTTGCTTTTGTCCGTAGTGGAGGCTACCCAAACACTCTAATCCCTAGCCTCCTTTTAGCTAAGGGTGGCGTATTTAACAGTTTTATATGGTATGATTTAGGCATAAATCATCAGGGAAATTTTCTCTTCCTGAAAAATTACAAGGGAATGAATTAAAAAGATCAGGTTTACAGTTCCCGCTCTTCTTCCTGACTTGAACATAGATACAATGCCTGGACATCAGCAGCCCTCTTGTAACCACAAGGAAAGTTAAGGATGGCAGAGTTGTCATATAAAAGCAGTTCAGGACCTTGACGATGCTTTTAAATGGCTTGCCAGCCTCAACTACTTTCCCCAGACTACTTACTAGATGAAATACATCCTGTTTAACAGGTAATATAGTCTATTCCTTATAATCAAACAGAATGTTAACTCACACATACACACAATCTTGATATTGACAGAGGTCCAAGTATCAATCATTACAATCAGTGATGCCACGCCAAATGGTTAGCCACCTGAACAGATTGGATTCCTCACTTCCGAACTCAACAACAGCAATTCCAGGGATTATTTTTTTAAGCTTAAAAAAAACCGAGTTAGTTGACACACATTACATTAGTCTCAGGTGTACAACACAGTGATTCAACAAGTTTATCTGTCATGCTATGCTCACCCCAAGTGTACCTACTGTTTGTCACCACATAATGCTATTAAAATGCTATTGGCTATATTCCTTATGCCGTGCCTTCTATTTCTGCGACTTACTCATTATGTAACTGGAAGCCCATAATGTAGCTACCACAATGTAAGTAACGATCACTTACGTAAGGAACAATTGAAAGATCACACATCTTGAAAGACAAATACATCAGATTGCATTAAAATTAAAAAAAATACAGCTTCATCAAAAGACAGATAAAGTAAGAAGACAAGCCAAAAATTGGGAGATCATTGGAACATATAACCAACAGCATAACAATCATAATGTACTCTGTAAGAACTCTTACAAACTATTTAGAAACTAAAGTAACCCAGTATAAAAATAGGAAAAATCCATGAGCAGCAATTCCAAAGAAGAAGGGAACACAGATGTCTGATATATATACGAAAAAGATGCCCAATCTCAATGCTAATAAAAATTAAGGACACAATGTGACACCATTTCATTCTATCAGATTTGAAAGAAAAAAAAAACTCTAAGAAAACCAGTATAGCAAGGACATAAAATAAGGAGGATTTAGACATTGATGGTGCAAATGTAAATTGGTATAAGCCCCACTCTGCAATACAATTTGGCAGTATATGATACCGATAAAGATGCACATGGTTTATCTGACCCATCAATCTCACCTCTAAATATAAACACTGTAGAAATTCTCACCCACATACAAGCATGTGTATAGTAGCACAGTTTTGAAATAGAGTGTGTGCATGCACACACACACACACACACACACACAATCCCAAACTCTCTGACAGAATAAAATCACTGTGATAAAAGTATGCATTGGAATACCACAGAACAGTTGATAACTAATAAGAACGATGATATATATATATCTCAGCATAAATGAAACGCTCAATAAAATTCCAGTAGAGTATGGAGTGTGATACCATTTATATGAAAATTTTAAAAAGGAAAAAAATAATTTTTTAATAAACACTAATGTGTTTAGAGAAATATATATGTAGCAAACCCTAAAGAGAAATGACAAATAGAGTTATTTGGTCAGAGGTTATCACCAAAGAGAAGGGAGAGGAATACAATTGGGAAGAGACACTCAGTTATTTATAATGTCTTGTTGCTTTAGCTGAATAGCAAAGACATGTGTTCCTTTTTATGTTTTGTACCTCACAGACAGGTACTATTTATTTTTATACGAATACAGTGTTTTGTAAAATTGCCAAGGTTCTACATCAAATCCTGCTTTCAAAAATCTTGCCATGAAATTGGTCACTGCTCTTCTGTTATCAGAGGAGATGGCTTTAGGGACATGGAAATATGATCAAGAATAAACGGATTCAACTGAATTCCAACACCTTCTGAAGTATACTCTGAGATCTCTATGTGCAGATGACACAGAGCTCCCCCAGCTAAAATAAGCTCTAAGCACCGCATCTACAATACATCGGAGGTGATTTGCAGAACCAACTTCTGAAGCTGTGCCTGGCAAACAATCAACAAACAAGTAGTGAATTTCACCATGGGGGAGCACAAGACAGTATTTTTACCGAAAAAATAATCCATATTCGACCAACTGCCTGATGAGCTTTCTCTCTGGCACAACTTAGAAAAGAGGACTTGATGGGGCGCCTGGGTGGCTCTGTCAGTGAAGTGTCTGACTTCGGCTCAGGTCATGATCTCTCGGTTTGTGAGTTTGAGCCCTGCATCAGGCTCTGTGTTGACAGCTCCGAGCCTGAGGCCTGCTTCGAATTCTGTGTCTCCCTCTCTCTGCCCTCCTCTGCTCACACTCTGTCTCTCTCTCTCAAAAATAAATTAGCATTTAAAAAACATTTTTTTAAAAGAGGACTTGATGACAACACAAACTATTTCTAAAGACATTGACCCAGTGTGGTATTGCCTAGAAAAATAGCCAACAAAATGTCAACTATCATCAGAAAAGGCACAAAGTATTATCTAGTAATTCTGGATAACAAGGGTGCTTGGATAACATATGGTACACTGTGTGCAGTTAAAATTGTTGCACTTGAAAACGAATTCATCTGGAAAAGATTCAAGAAGATTAAGTATAGTGATCAAGGGGATGTGGTTGTGTTCATAATGAAACACAAGAGTTTGCCCATCCGGAAACTAAGATTTCAAGAGGAATATGACTGAAATATACCAACTTCTCCAAAGGTGTAAATGAGACATTTTAAAGCATGAGAGAAGGAGGGGGAAATCAACATAGATGGACAGCCTGCAATGTACTCAGCTACTAAGTTTGGTGCTTCTTCACCCATGTTCATTTTATTTTTAAAATGTAAGAATTTTTTTATAGAGTAATCATGTGAAACTCATTACTCCAAAAGATGCTACAGAATACATAAAAGTAACTTCTTACCTCTTCTTGCCCTTACTCATCACTGCATTTATTTCTCTACACATCAATCTTCCCTGTTGTTTTTTAAACTCTTTGAGAGTACCTTTACTTCCTTTTCATCTTTTATGTCCAGCACATAGTATCTGAGACAAGCTTTGGCACTTAATACGTAAAGTGAAATAAGGGATGAAAATATCTTTAGGTAATTCCAAATATGCACTCATGGTTTATTAATGGAATGAAGGATTTGGGGAAGACATGCCTGACTTAGATACTTGTCTTTTTTTTTTTTTTTTTTTTTAAGTAGGCTTCACAACCCAACACAGAGCCCAATGCAGGGCTTGAACTCACAAGCCTGAGATCAAGACCTAAGCTGAGATCAAGAGTTAGATGCTTAATCAACTGAGCCACCCAGGTGAACCTGATACTTGGGTCTTAAAAAAAATTACACAAGGATGCTCTTCTGTAACAATGGATGTCCTATAGAAGAGAGTGAGATGGGCAGTGTGTGTGGGGTGAGGGAGGGGGTAGTGGTGGTGGTTGTGATGGGGAGGCTCCTGGGTCCAGTCCCAAGTGGCAGTTTTATGCTCTATACACACTAACAGAACACACACCTGCGTATACACAACATAAAACCCTGATCTATACAGCAGATAGCAAGGACTTAGAAGGTCTCCTATCTTCTTCCTCCCCAGTGTTTGCATGGGTCCAAGACTGATAAAGACAAAGGTCAATACAGGTTTGGGGCAATAGACAAACCAAGTGAAAGAGTTGATCAATAAACTGATGCAGCAAACATGATAGGCATTTTTTCCAGGGTTATAAGACAAGATTAATTTAGGCCAAAGAGTTGGAATTCTATGGATTTTTCTATCTTCACTTGATATAAGCTAGACATTGCAAAACTAGTTAGTTCCAAGTGGGATTATCAGAACTATAAAGAGCTTCACATCTAGTAGAATGTAAGTGGTCCACATGATGAAAAACTGAGGCGAGATGGTTGACTATCGTAAGACTAGTTCCACAGTCACCTGAAAACCCGACTTAAATGCAGCATTGTTACAAAGCTCAGGAGGGGTGATCTTAAGTGACAGGAAGCTTTAATAGCCCAGAGGGAAGAAAAACCTTGGAACAGCAAATTTTCCTCCAACAGATGATGCGGGGACAGGACGGGGGTTGGCAGGTTAAACGTAGGTGTATTGTTTTGAAAACTACATTTATGTAGTTCAATAATATCTTTTGTGCTCCGAAGATATCAAGCTGTTCCGTAACTAAAAGCAGACACTTGGCTTTCTTCCGCCTGTTCTAGTCCTCTTTTTACATCAGCACCTATGATTTTTATGATCCTCAAGGCGACTACTTGTGACACTCATCTTGGCTTTCTCTACAAACTCATTCAGCCATGAAGAGAACATGAACTTAGGCTCATCTGAAACTGCGTAATTAATATTTGTGAGGCACCTATGAGGTAAACCACAACCAGCTGTTACATTAGCATTTTACAAGGAGCCAGATCTGCAGGCAAGGACAAGCATTCTGAGCGAGGGTAACTTGTACTTAGCAGTACAAAGAAATCCTATGTCCAGTAAGTCAAGTTGTTTGTTATCTAAAATATGCTGACTGAACACTGATAATGCAAAAACCTTCCCTGGCCCCACACATTTCCCAGTCCCACCACAAAAGGGGCAATGCTTTTTGTTTTAAGCTTTAAATTAGATCAGTGATACATGAACACATACTTAAGTCTTTTTGGCATTTCAGAAAACGCTGTCATTTTCCATTCCTATCGCTCTCTTCCCAAAAGTAAAAAATGGGTTTGCTTCCTCTCAGACATACCTATACACACATATACATATGCTCCCATCTATGTGTGACTATACGTAAATGAAACTTACATATACATATATATGTGATATATATGATATGATATGTCATACATGTGATATATATATCTGTCACATATATGATATCTATGATATGTATATATGTGTCCTATATGTATCATATATGATATGTATACATACAGAAACTATGTGGTAGCTCATAAAAGACATATTTGTCAACTCCCACCATCCCCCCACACACACTCAGCACATCTTGGAGATTCTACTGTGCTGGGCTGCAACAGATATAGCTCATTCCCTTTCACTGCTTCATAGTTAACCTCTGAAGGTATTAAAGTACCCCTAAGTACCTCTGTTATTTGGTAATAGCCTTTTTTTTTTCTTAAGAGAGCATGCACATGAGCAGGGGAGAGGTGGGTAGGGGGGGGGAGAGAGAGAGAATGAATGAATGAATGAATGAATGAATGAATCTCAAGCAGGCTCCACATTCAGCACTGAGTTTGACATGGGACTTGATCTCACAACACCAAGATCATGACCTGAGCTGAAATCAAGAGCTAGACGCCCAACCAACTGAGCCATCTAGGTGCTCTGGTAATGGACACTCTTATGCTTACCTCCTGCCAAGTACACTGCAGTAGAAACGCATGGTTGGATAGATACTTGCACCTCACCTTCTCAAGGGCTGCAGCAATTCAGTCCTACCAGCCATGCATGAGAGGCCCAGTGAACCCCTGTTCCCACCTACTTGTGGCATCGCCAACAGTTTTATTTAAGGCAGCTCACTTTGACCTACTCTTTTCTGGACCTCTCAGTTGAATCATTTTTCTGGGCAGGAATAGGGAAGGTGGGTCTAAGAAAATGAAGACGTAAGAAAGTAATTTATACTGTCTTCTTAGGCTGCCAGCAGTTGATGAGCTTTCTAGCAGGCACAGCTCTCAACACATCTATGCCTCCCCCTTCCTTGTTTTTCCTGACACTGGTGGGAAACCTCACTCATTCATTTGCCCATGTGCCCCTCTCTTAGACCAACCCTAGGTGTATCCAGCCTGAAGGCCTTATGTGCTTCATACAACTTCTGGCCGAGGGTGTTGTAGAGAGCCACAGAAATGTCTTTGTCTCATGCGACTATTTCTATTTCCTGAAGGAAACCCTAATAATGAGCCATCTTTTCAAAAGCAATCTTATTTATGTCATACAATATTTAACAGAGCTTTCTGTCCTTCCAAAGCCAACTGTCATAGCTACTCAGTCAATACATAGCTTTCTAAATTATTCATTGGATTTTTGTGATTTTTCTACACATCCTCAAAAAGTTCTCAATAAATCAATTTAAGGAAAATGTACAAAGGAGGAAGTCCCTTAAAATAGTGTTTTGAGACGGGATGTAGTGTTGGGAAAGCGTTCATAGTTCTGAGGAGTGTTTCTTCTCTTCAAACAGCTTCATTAAAGCACAATGAAACCATTAGTGACATCAATGGCACATTTTAACCAGTAAATTAGACAGCAACATTAAAAGCTCAAAACTGATCATCAGGGTTGGTTCCCAGAAGCTAAGAGGAAGAAAGGCTAATCCCGTAGCACTACATCCTGCAATTTATTATCTCTGATTTTTAAACCTTTCTCAGAAGAGGCTCGATTTATTATTGCAAGGAAGGTAGTTTACAAGAAAATATTTAAATCTTTTTGAGCTATATGACAACTCTTAGTGCTTACAATACTTCACTAAGATGGTGTACTCACTGGGCTGAAAAAAAAGCTTTGTTTTTTTCTGTCTTCCTTGCAAACTTCCACATTAATCCATAGTAACTGAGCATAAATAAAATTGTAACTTCTTTGGGGTCCCTGATGGTATAACTCTTAGAAACACTTAGTCACTTTGAAAGATTAGCTTCCCAGGCCTCTTATATTACCTGTTTCAACAATTATTCTATGGGAATGTAGAAAACAAGAAGGATCAGAGTGGGGGAAAAGGAAAAACAAACTCCTGCAGTGTCCCATCCCCAAACGTAAAGTATTGTTTATTTCTCAAGATGGTGGAGCCACTGACCGTTCTGATGACTGAAAGACAAGGTTCTTATAGAGATGAGGCTCTTGAAATTCTCAAGCTTCAACAATAAAAGAATTTCAACAGCTTAAAGGAATATAAGTCACCAGATATTCAAATTGCAGTCAGGTATGGGGCCCTATAAGCTCAGTTATTTATAAGACTTTAGCCCAGGACTAGGTGGCTTCACCTATAAATTCTAACAAATATTCAAAGAAAAATTAATGCCAATCCTTACCAAACTCTTCCAAAAAATAGAGGGTAGACATTTCCAAACTTATTTTATAAGGCTAGCATTACCCTAATGCCAAAACCAGACAAGGACACTACAGAAAAAATACAAGCCAATATTCCTGATGAATACAGATGTAAAAATTCTCAAAATATTAGCAAACTGAATTCAACAATACATTAAGAGGATCGTGTGAGGGGCGCCTGGGTGGCTCAGTTGGGTAAGCGTCCAACTTCAGCTCAGGTCATGATCTCACGGTTCGGGAGTTGGGGCCCCGCGTCCGGCTCTGTGCTGACAGCCTCAGCCTGGAGCCTGCTTTCGATTCTGTGTCTCCTTCTCTCTCTACCTCTGTCCCTCTCATGCTGCCTCTCTCTCACTCTCTCAAAAAATAAATAAATATTTTTTAAAATTAAAAAAAGAAAAAGAGGATCGTGTGAGTGGGATTTATTCCAGGAATGGAAGGATGGTTTAATATCTGCAAATTATCAAGGTGATAGCATTAAAAAAAATGAAGGATAAAAAGTATAATCATCTCGGCAGATGCAGAAAAAGCATTTGCCAAGGTTCAACATCCATTTATGTTTTTTTAAAAAAAAAACTCAAGAACGTAGGTATAGAGGAAAGGTACCTCAACATCATAAAGGTTATATATATATATATATATATATATATATATATATATATATATATATATATATATGACAAACCCATATCTAACATCATATGTAACAGTCAAAAGCTGAAAGCTTTTCCTTTAAGATCAGGAATAAGGAAAGGATGCCCACTCTTGCCACTTTTATTCAACACAGTACTGGAAGTCCTAGCAAGAGGAATTAGGCAAGAAAAAGAAGTAAAAGGCATCCAGATCAGAAGTGAAGCTGTTATATTTGCAGATGACATGATATTATATATAGAAAACCCTCAAGACTTCACCAAAACACTACCAGAAGTAATAAACAGATTTAATAAAGTTGCAGGATACAAAATTAATATACAATATCAGTTAAATTTCTATATGCTGATAATGAACTATCAGAAAGAAATTAAGAAAACAATTCCATAAAAAAATACACGTGAATAAATTTCACCAAGAACACAGAAGATCTGTACACTGAAAACCCTAAGACACTGATCAAAGAACTGAAGACAACACAAATAAATTCAAAGATACAGTATTCAATCGATTGGAAGAATATTGTTAAAATGTCCATACTAGCAAAACAGTATACAGATTCAATGCAATCCCTATCAAAACCTCAATGGCATTTTTCACAGAAATAGAAAAAATAATCCTAGAATTTATACAGAACCACAAAACACCTTGAATAGCTAAAACAATCCTGAGAAAGAATAAAACTGGAGGCACAGTGTCTCCTGACTTCAAACTATATTACAAAGCTATAGTAATCAGAGAAGTAGGGTATTGGCATAAAAACAGACCAATGAAAAAGAATAGAGAATCCAGAAATAAAATCACACATACATGATCAATTAAATTTATGACTAAAAAGCCAAGACTATACTATGGGGGAAAGGAGAGTCTCTTCAATAAATGGTCCTGAGAAAACTGAACAGTCACAGTTAAATGGATCAAACTAGATCTCTTATACCACACACAAAAACTAACTTAAAATGGATTAAAATCTTTCATGTAAGACATGAAATCAAACTCCTGGAAAACATAAATGGTAAGCTTCCTGACATCCATCTTGGTGATTATTTTTTGGACCTAACATCAAAAGCAAAGACACTAGAATTTACAAAATACCCAAGAGGAACTGTACCAAACTAAAACACTCTGCACAGCAAAGAAACCATTAACAAAATGAAAAGACAACCCAATGAATGGGAGAAAATATTTGCAAATCCTATCTTTTAAGGGGTTCAATAACCGAAATATATAAAGAACTCAGACAACTCAATAGGAAAAACCCCCAAATAATCCAATTAATAACATGGGTAGAGACATTTTTCCAAAGAAGACATACAGAAAGTCAACAGGTTCATGGAAAGGTGCTCGACATCAGTAATCCTCAGGGTAATGTAAATCAAAACCATAATGAGATCGCATTTTAACAGGTGTGAGGTGCTATTATCAACAAGACAAAAGATCACATGTGTTGGCAACGATGTCAAGAAAACAGAACCCTGGTGCACCGTTTGTGGGAATGTAAATTGGTGGAGCCACTATGGAAAACAGTAGGGAGGATCCTCAACAACTTAAAACTAGAACTACCATACGATCCAGTTATTCTACTTCTGGATATTTACCCAAAGGAAACAAATACACTAATTTGAAATGTTACCTGTACCCCCATGCTTACTGCAGTATTATTTTTAATAGCCAAGACAAGGAAGCAACCTAAGCATCATGGATAAATAAAGAATAGGTGACATATATACCATGGAATACAATTTAGCCCTAACAAAGAAGGAAATCTTTCCAGTTGCAACAACATGGATGGACCTTAGCATTATGCTAAGTGAAATCAGAGGGGGAAAAACAAATACTGGATGATCTCACTCCTATGTGGCATCTTAAACAAAATTACTCATAAATACAAAAGCACTGATAGATGTTGCAAAAGTATGGGCAAAATGAGTCAAGGTGGTCAAAAGGTACCAACTTCCAGTTATCAAATAAGTCATAGGAGATAATATACAACATGGTGGTTATAGCTGATACTATATTGTATAAATCAAAGTTGTGAGGAGGGTAGTTCTTAACAGTTATCACACAAGAAAAACATTGTAACTGTGTGGCAATTAAACTGACGTATTCTGGTGATCACTTCATAATATATACATACGGTGACTCGTGGTGCACTTGAAAGTAATATATGTTGATTATATCTCAGTTAAAAAAAACTTAAAAACCTAACATGGTATGCTACAGAATCATATTAACAACTCGACTTTTTTATTAAAATACTTCCTCTAATCTACAACTCATTATTATTCATGTTTAAAAATCAAGTCATGAAAAAAAAATGACTTAATTTGGTCTGATTGGGTGAATGCTAAAAAACAATAAGAAATCAAATAGTCTTAGAACTGGAATGTATCTGAGAAGTTCTTCTGTTCATCTTCCTCTCAAGGAAAGGAGAAAAATCCCTGAATAAACTTAAAGGCTTTGCTTCCACGTGGGCATTGTATTTTGCCTTAACATGGATGTATGAAGACTAGATATATAGATTTGAGATGTTTTGTTTTTGGTGTTTATTCAGCAATAAAGAAGGTTTTTGTTCATTCAAGGTATTTGGGTACGGATTAAAAGCTTCAAAATATACATCTCCATTTCTACACACAAAAAGACAATTTTCATAAAGGGAAAGTAGGATCTTTCTTGGAGCAGAGCTGGTTAAACCTGATATAATGTCCAACATTATTAATTACCAAGTGCTCACGTGTTAAGTGTCATTTCATATGCAACCAGCTTATTTACTCTAATGCAGCACGAGAGATGGAAAGAGATGTATGGGAAGAAGGAAACGTACCACAGTTCCGACTGTCTGATGAACAACAGGCTCACCTAGAAATTTCACGTTATTCAAGAATATCAAGATGGTCTTCTACTACTGCAAGACAAAGACATCAATCTGTCCCTCAAGCAACAAACTCTACAAAGATAATGGACGATATGTGGCAGCATATTACAGCTGATGGCTGAGGTTGACAAGGGAGAGGTGGTGAGGAAGAGACCTCTTTGACTGGAAAGGGAGGGAATTTCAGAAAGGTTTCACCAAGACAGCATTTCCTACGTGAGCATTTCTGGTCTCCTCAAGACCTGCCCTGTGCTACTTCCTTGGGATCAGAGCTCCTAACCAGAATGACTATCAGGAAAAGGGGACAGATATGCAGCCATGATACTTCTTTAATGCAAATCCAGAACCTAAATGTCAGGCTGCAGTTTCATGTTTTAGAGTAGTGAATCCGGACCTGTTTCCCTTCTACCTCTGTCTTTCATTGTGATGCCGCTGATTGCTGGCTGGTCCCATCTGGAGATGTATAGCTGACGGCTAAGCATTCATTTCAGAGAGCCATGAATAAACTTTCAGTGACCCACTACCATGCAATATTCAGTTTCAGAAAATAAAATATAAGGGTTTTTTTTACGTCCTTACCCCAAAATGTATTTTTCAAGGAAAAAAGAATACTAGTCATAAAGACAATACTCAAACACACAAAATTGTAGCTATGAGCAGGAGTTCTCTGTTGCTAACTACTCATCATCACAGTTGAATGTTTTAAAATCCTCAATCAGAAATATTTTATGATATTGCTCTGTAAAATAAGATTAGGGCTAAATTCAAGAGAGTATAATATTAAATTTTGATACTACTGCACTTGTATAATGGACACCTACTGACTCACATAACCATACACTTAAAACACTCAAGTTTAGGGGCACCTGGGTGGCTCACTCAGTTAAGCGTCTGACATCAGCTCAGGTCATGATCTCATGGTCTGTGAGTTCAAGCCCTGCATCAGGCTCTGTGCTGACAGCTCAGAGCCTGGAGCCTGCTCTCTCTCCCTCTCTCTCTGCCCTTCTCCTGCTCATGCTCTGTCTCTGTCTCAAAAAGAATAAAAACATTAAAAAAAACACTCAAGTTCAGTAATTTGCTGGATATTCTCCTCTGGACCCTTATATCCATCAGAGGCACTATCTAGCCAGCAACTATGGAACCCAGCAAGTAATTGTTGAACATGATTGAATTTTAAAAAATGATAGCTCTACAATAAACATTGAGGTACATGTGCCCCTCAATAGCCAAATTATGGAAAGGGAGCAAATGTCCATCTACTGATGAATGAATAAAGAAGGTGTGGTATAGATACACATGATGGAATATTACTTGGCAATAAAAAAGAATGACATCTTGCCATTTGCAACAACATGTATGGAACTAGAGGGTATTATGCTAAGCAAAATAAGCCAGTCAAAGACAAAAATCCTAGGATTTCACTCATGCGTGGAATTTAAGACACAAAACAGATGAACATAGGAGGACAGAAGGAAAAATAAGATAAAATCAAGAGAAGGAGGCAAACCATAAGAGACTCTTAAATACAGAGAATAAACTGAGGGTTGCTGGAGGGTAGGTAGGGCACTTGTTGGCATGAGCACTGGGTGTAACATGTAAGAAATCAATCACTAAATTCTACTCCTGAAACCAATACCACACTATATGTTAACTAACTTGAATTTAAATAAATGCATTTTTAAAAAATGAGACTTGAGGATCCCAGGACTGGGTTTCCAATCCTGGTTCTGCCACCAGTCAGCTGCTAATTTACTCAACTCCTACGAGTCTCAGTTTTATCCTTGTTAATTGTGGATGATAAGGAGACAGTACAGGGTCATTGGGATGGTTGAATACAATTAGATACATATAAAAGCCTTTAATAAACATGCAACCTTTGTGTCATTTTTGTACCTACTAAGCTGCCTTTAGTACAAAAAGTGCACTGTTAACAGTAAGAGGCAGGCAAGGTGCCACTTCCAGGGGCAACTTTTGTTTTTTCTTAAGTTTTATTTATTTATGAGAGTAAGAGCTCATAAACAAATGGAGGAGGGAAGACAGAAGGAGGAGAGAGAATCCCAAGCAGGCTCCACCCTGAACCCATGAACCGTGAGATCATGACCTGAGCTGAAAGCAAGAATCAGATGCTTAACCAACTGAGGCAACCAGGCACCTCCAGGGGTGTGGAACAGTGCCTGTAGCCTACTATCATTCAAACTCAGGAACAAGAAGCCCATCCTTACTTCCAACATCCAACATCACCTCAAATCTTGAAGCAAGGCTAAAGCATATAAAGGTCCACAGTGGATGCCTACAATTGCCACATTTTCATAAGATAAAAGAAAAAATTTCAACTAAGTAATTTCAAAGATTGGAAATCATAGTATTCCAAAATGTTAATTCAGTTCCTGTTACTTTATTATTCTCTTTTGCCTTAACTGTCAAGAAGCTCAGAACAAAGTTTTATGTCTAATTTTAAAAAGAATGCTTAGTCTCAGCTTTTTGCTTTAACTTTTGTCCTGACTCACACTTCTTCCCCCTTCCAGAAGAATGCTACTGAATTTGTAGCTTTTATTATACATTCAGAGAGATGGGGAGGCAGGTTATAAACAATGAGGGAACACAGCAACACATTTTCTTTAAAGACGAAAAAAAAAGAAAAGACCAAATTGTGCGTCTCAACCTAGCACAACTTGAGACCAAACAGTGAGAGTCAGAAAACCCTTTGCAGACTGTCACCAGCACAGAGTTATTTTGTTGAATGTTTCCTTCTGAACTGCTTCCTACTGTGATCCCCCTCTGGACTTCTTTGCAAGCAGCAGAATTTCTCTGGTCTCTGTAGTTTCAAATTTCACCAGAAATTCAAGGAGCTGACTCAGGACTAAAGTGGCCCCATCTACAAACCAAGGAGGAGGAGGTATTTTGGAAATAAAATGATGTTATGAGGAGTCACAGTTTCCTAAGGCCTTTCCAGAAAATAGAGACCACAATTCCTCCTACTAGATTTTACATTCCTCAAAGCCACAGGATAAGCAACAACATTCATCTTGAGAGCCTCATTAACAGAAACATCTCAAGCAATTCTCTTACCTCCCTTACGGGGACTATTAAGTGACTTACAGAGACTGGGTATTCAATAGAGTTGTTGAATAAATAATACACTGTCGAGACCAACAGCAGCAAGTAAGATTCATCCATGGTTCACTGTTAAGGCGTCTTTCCAATGACCGTATGATCACATGAAAAGACAGGGAACTTTTAAGATGCAGAAATTCTACCCACAACCCTAACCAACCACGTTAAGCTAGACAACAGGGAGCAGGGCTGGTTTCTGTAACTGACGTGTGTAGGTTAAGTAATTCCCTATTTACATTTTGATTGAGCCCCCACAGTATGTATGATATAGATAACGAGATAAGAGGGGACCAGTGCAAAAACATCTTTATGACAGCAGATTGTCATCCTTGTGACAATTGCTGTAACAGTGATGTGGGAGCCACAACCCAGCTTGGCATACCAGGCAGGGCTTCACAGGAAAGGGGTTTTCCTATAGGCATTCAAGTCAAGGACAAGTTCCTTATATGAAGTTCAATCAGGCAGAGGGAAAGAGCAGGCATGAAGTTGGTCACATGAATGTGTCTGGTCTATACTGGCTGGTGGCTCAGGCAGGCAAGGGGAAGGGGTAAGGCAGCAGATAAAGCTAGTAACTTGGACTGCAAAGGACTAACTGCCAAACAGCTGAACTTTGTTTTGGTAAAGTAAAAATCCAGAGTAGTTCAAGAAGAGGAGTTCCATCATCCAGTTTTCGGAGCGTTAAGTCCGTAGGCTGAGTAATAGGAGCCCAAGTTAATAATTACTGAGCATGCTCTGTGTACCACGCATGGTACTAATGTATTAACGGCTCGATGTGCGTTGTCCTTACAATAGGCCAGTCAAGTAAGCACTATTTTACGGGCATGGACAAAGGGTTTAGTGAGATTAAAGGACTCGTCTGAGATGTCATGGCTAGTAGTGGCAAGCTGGGACTCCAAACAGGGTCTGATTGTGATGTGTGCGCTCTTAGAACGAGAAGGGGAGACCATAGCCATGGCCCTACACCAGCCCAGAGACAAGGAAGGTCTGAACCAGGGCAAGGAAAGCGGAACTTGCATAGCCAGTCATACTGAGAAAGCTGGGAACTGCAGTTTCAGTAAATTGATCCTGAATTCATTAGAGAGTATTGCAGAATCAAAGATTCGCTTACTCTAAAAACTTGAAAGAATGCAACTATAAGCCTTACCTTGGAAACCTAAGTCTACAATCAAACATCATTTTGTATGGAAAAACCAGAAATACCTATTTTAAGAAGCCTCATGAACAAAAGGGTCTTCAAAGCTTGGTATTACGCACTAAAAAACACTTTTGTGTATCCCAAACCTAGTGTGCATGAAACCACAATACGATTCTGCTTCCCACCCACTAGGATGGCTATAATAATACAACAGCAACAACAGAAGGAAAATAACAAGTGTTAGCAAGAACGTGAAGAAATTAGAACCCTTGTAGATTACTAGTGAGAATGCACAGCCACTATGGAAAACCTTTTGGTCATTCCTCAAAATGTTAAACATAGGATTATTATATGACCCAGCAATTCCCCTTTCAGGTATATACTCAAAAGAAATGAAAGCAAAAATTCAAATAAATATTTGTCGGTCAATGTTCACTTTAGCATGATTCACAACAGCCAAAAGGTAGAAACAACCCAGGTATCTCTCAATAGATGAATGGACATAATGTGGTACATGCATACAATGGAGTATTATTCAGTTATAAAAAAGAATACATGCTCCAACACAGATGAGCCTTGGAAGAATTATGCTAAGTAAAATCAGCCATACACAAAAGGACAAAGATTGTATGGTTCCACTTGTATGAAATATGTGGAAGAGGTGAATTCATAGATACAGGAAATAGGTTATCAGGGGATGGGGATGGGGGGAGAGTTTTTGCTTAATGGTTACAGAAAGTCTATTTGGGGTAACGAAAAAGCTTTGAAAATATAAAGTGAGAATGGTCATACAACATTGTCAAAGTACTTAATGCCACAGACTTTTACACTTAGAAACAATTAAAATGATAGGGGGGCCTGGGTGGCTCAGTTGGTCGAGCGTCGGACTTCAGCTCAAGTCATGATCTCACAGCTCGTGAGTTCGAGCCCCATGTCCGGCTCTGTGCTGACAGCTCGGAGCCTGAAGCCTGCTTCAGATTCTGTGCCTCCCTCTCTCTCTGCCCCAACCCACTCACATTCTATCTGTCTCTCTCAAAAATAAACATTAAAAAATTTTTGAATAGTTAAAATGATAAATTCTATGATACACACGCGCATACACACCCACACACCCACCCACAATAAACAATTTCCCCTCAAAGATGGGGGGAAGCTAATGTTCAGAGTTTCTTTTACTATTGCCAGAGGGAATAAATGCAACCTTTCTTACCTAGAAGATCTATATCCAACTTAATTCCTGTCCTAGGTAAGGATGACAACATAGACAAATGAATGGAGAACAAGAGGCTTTTCAAGTGTGCTATTCAAAATAATTCAGTGGCTTCCTACCACGTACAGACTAGTATTTGAACTATTTTACAGAGAATACAAGGTTTTTTCCTGATCTGGTTCCTACTTACCTGTCCAAGCCCAAGCTCATCTCTCACATTGTTGTTGCTCTCTAGAACTTTATTCTTCAGCCCCAGAACGTTCCAAGTTCTCCCATTCCTGTTTTCCCATGCTGTTCCATGTGCTTCGAAAAGACTCACTCCCCCAACTCACCTTTCATCTATCCAAAGCCTAATCAGTCTCCCTTCAAATTTCATTTCCATGAAGCTTTCCCCAGACTCCTGAGGCTCTTCCACCCGTGGTCCACTAAGTCTTTATTTATCCTTCTGCAATAGAAATTTTAATAGTCTAATTGCTTATCTGCATGTCTATATTCTACCATTATTCTGTTGACAACAAATATGCCATTTTATTGCTCTCTGCAGACACTAGTATTCCATAAGTGGTGTAAAAAATGGGAAAGACAGTGAGTCCAGCACTTAGCTAGGGAGTAGAGACTCTGATCCCCCAAATTCTAAGGAGCAGTCAGTCACTCATCGGTGCTTCTCTAATATCCTTCAATGGACACCAAATTTCAGTATGAATACCATATATTATGTAAAAAATAAAACAATCAAAATCAGAAAGCCTGGAAAGGACCACCCATACCCGTGAGACTGTCCAAAGTCCACACCATTTGGAACCTGAGGAAGTTTTCTGAGAAGGCAACTGAAAATCAATTTATTGAAAATGTGCTCCAAGTGAAACAGAATTGCCCCATCATAAAGATGCACTGAAGATGCATTGCAGTGAAGGGAAACAAAATCTAAAGGCGAAGAATAAAAGTGTTGGTCATCACCCACGACTACTAACCTCAAGTGGTGGGTACTTGGATTCTTTTTGTCACTAAATATACCTGTTTTCAAGCAGACCTTCCACATTTTATGCGACTATGTAACTCCTTTAAAATCTACCAAATTTTTGGTTCTGCTTCTGAATACATCTGATAACTGGGTTATTCTAATGCTCTACCTAACTGCTGTAATGGATATCAATATGGGATCTTCCTGTCACCAGAAAGATAGGTTTCTTAAAAAAAGGTTAGCCAACTGATACTCATTGATGAGTTTGATCAGCATGATTAGGGCTTCATGAGTTTAATTAAAAGTGAGCATTTAGTCCTTCGGGACTGATGATTCCAACATTAGGAATGCTACTGTCCAGGCTTACTTCTTTATGGCTGGAATGGTGGTTATATGAAGACCTCTTCACAGCTACCTCTTTCTTTCTCCCCTCCAAGACTGTCTGGTTGCTGCACTCCACAGATTTCCCCTTTTGCCATTCAGCTAATTCCAGATCTATTCAATTTTTATTATCTACAACTTCCATTTATATCATTATTTCTTTTGGAAAACTCATTCTGTATCTGTAACAGCCAGCTTTAAAGTAAACTTCTGACCACTTGTAAGTTGGAGTCTACTTAGTACCCCTGGCCTGATTAGACAGGACTCACTACTGAAGATATATTTACTGAGTTTCTACCTCCCTTGTGCTACTCTTGTCTTGCTATCAAGACTCTATTATTACCAGCATGCTGGATCCACTGTAGAACAGAGAATTAGGGATGAATATCAAAATGCTGTCCTTCTGCCTTTCTGGAATGTCTTTTTATCAACAAGCTAAGGGGAAACCTACACCATTGCTTCATTATGACAGCCCAGGCCCCTGCCCAGCACTTGGAAATGACTGGAGTTTTGGGTCTTCTCTCATCAAGGTACCACTTGACACTGCAGCAGGAACCTTGCTGGTCTTCAGAGGCATTCCAAAAAGAAAAAAGCTGGACTCTGCTGTGATTGAGTCCCCAATGGCCTAGCTAAGAATTTTACCTAAAGGTCATGTCACATTTCAACACAACCTCAGAGGCTTTTTAACATGCTCATTTCAGAAGGACGTGGCTTGGCCAGTCCTAAGGCTCACACATGCCCTTCAGCAAGTCCAATTTCTAAGTCTTCACTCAGATGCTCCCCACCTCTCACATCCAAAGGCCAGACCCTTTGGGGGAAAAAAAAGATGGTGAGGCCAGGAGAGCTCCAGCCCTGCATTTCAACTCTGGCTCTCTGACTTAATCCCATGTGTGAACCTGGGACTGTTATTCATTCCTCTGAGCCTCTGTGTTCCCAGTTCTCATAGCATTCATACAAATCTTTTATATTTGAAAAGTTTGCCAAAAAAAAATAGTACTACTAAAAAACAATCCTTACTAATGTAAGGGCTAGGAACTCCTACTTTACTAATTACTAAGATTGAGTCACAAGTTTGGCTCTCCCAAATCTGCTGTCCATATATCTGCTCTCCCTATTGGCTGGACTGGATTCTCCTTGCATCCATTCCATTTAATTGATCCATGTTAGCTCCCTGGGGAGCTCTGGGAGATTGAAAAAAAAAAAAAACAAACAACAAGTAGAGTGCAACTCAGTGGGGTCCCAGAGAGACTGAAGGCTGAGGCCAAGCCCATAGAAGCAATTATGGAAAAAACAACAACAACAAAAAAACCTCCTTGGCTTAAAAGTTTTTAAATTGCCATTTTTGCAAGAATAGGTTCTGTTTATTCTGTAAATACAAAATAAAAAAGATAACACTATTCTCTCAGGATGGATGTGAAAAATGATGGTAATTCAAAGCCTTGCTTGCCTCCAAGTCCTTTTACGTGGTCACCGCATTGTGTTTATTGTACCAAGGAAAAGACTTTTCACAGCCTTCTGGTTTCAAAATGAGATGTCCTTCTCATGTTGCTCTGTTTTTAATTTATTGAATTGTAAGCATAATCTTCTGGGCACCAGCAATTCTGTCAAGTGGATGGGCTCAGCCTGATCACTGAAGACCTTAGAAATAAGGAAGAGAAAGCTGACACCTATTTATAATTTCCCCCCCTCCAGCCCTAGCTCTCCTGTAATTAAGGTGTTGGATTTATGGAAGCTCCTTTTTTTACAGGTCAGCTTTATTGAGATACAATTCACATGCCATACCAGTCAGCCTTTCCAAGTGGACAACTCAGCGGTTTCCCATATGTTCACAGAAATTGTGCAACTCTCACTACCATCCACTGTTAGAAGAGTTTCATCACCTCAAAAAGAAACGCCATGCCTATTAGCAGTCACTTCTCCCCAGCCCCAGTGGTTAGCAACCACTAACCTATCTGCTGTCACTGGGCATTCGCCTACTGTGGCCATTTCGTGTAAGTGGAATCATACAGGATTTGTCCTTTTGTGACCGGCCTCGAAGCGCCTTTTCAATCTCCTCTGGTGCCCTGTTCCCTCTCCCCTTCCCTTGTCTGGTACATGCCTTAGGGTTCTCCCCTACGTCCTCTGCTCCATCCACTCTCCACTCTGTGTCTGGGGAACTTCATCCCCTCAGTCCAAAGGCTTGGATTCCTCAGCTGAAGGCTCAGAGCTTCATCTCAAACCTAGATCTCTGTACTGGGCTTTTGGTCCCTACATCCACAGCTTCCTTGGCATCTGTCAACTTCTCACAGACAATTCAGAGGTGTCAAAAAGCAACTCATAGTCTTCTGTCATCCCTCAAAGCTACTCCTCCAGAGTTCTTCTCTCACACTTACTTGGCTTGCACAACCAGAAACTCAGACCTCATCCTCAAAGCTCCCCTCCTTGGCCTTTGCCTCCATATCCAGTGACCAAGCCCTGGTAAGTATTTCCCAAACCACCCAGATTACTTCTACCTCAACACCCTTCTCCTAGTCAGGCCTTGAGTTTTTTTTGTTTTTGTTTTTGTTTTAATTTATTTTTTATTTGAGGGAGGCAGAGAATGTGGGTGGGGGTGGTGGGCAGAAGGAGAGAGAATCCCAAGCAGTCTCCACATTGGCAGCGCAGACCCCAATGAGGGACTCGAACCCACAAAACCACGAGATCATGACCTGAGCCAAAACCAAGAGTTGGACCCTTAACTGACTGAACCACCCAGGCACCCCCTTGTCTTCATTTTTACATTTATTTATTTTTGAGAAACAGAGTGAGACAAAGTGTGAGCGGGGGAGGCGCAGAGAGAGGACACACAGAATCTAAAGCAGGCTCCAGGCTCTGAGCAAGCGGTCAGCACAGAGCCTGATGCGGGGCTCGAACCCACAGACTGTGAGATCATGACCTGAGCCGAAATTGGACGCTCAACCGACTGAGCCACCCAGGCGCCCCATGTCTTGATTTTTAAACTGGAGTGTGAACTAACTCCAAGCTGGTCCCTTAGCCTTTAGTCTTACCTCCTTCCAACCTATCATTAGACCCACAGTGACTGACCCAGAGCAGCCCTGCTCAGAGAGACTGCCATGTGTAGGCCCTTCTGCGTGCCTGACACAGCATGGCCCTACCTAGCCTCTGCCTCACCCCCATCTCACCAGAAGCCATGGTCACTGGAACATCAGCTCTCACTATGTTTCTCCTCCAGCTCACTTGGATCTTGCTAACTGCCAGATCTATGTTCTGCACAGAGGAAACAGCACCTGAGTGCCTCCTCTCGACCTCCCCATTTGTGTTGTTTTCCCTGGCTAAACCATTAGTCTTCTAGTCTCCTTTTCAAGGCAATTCTCCGTAACAAAGCACTACTCCCAAGAGGTTAGGGACTCCTCCTTTGTTCCCATGACATACTACTGCAATCATAGCTTATTTCATAGAATTTGAATCTTCTGTTTACTTTCTTCTGTCTCCCACTCAACTGTAAGCTATGACAACAGGGGCTATAACTGTTGTTCACCATGATAGGGAGATAGGTCATTTATTATATTATTCAGCTGATACCCTCAATCTCCAGCACACTAACTTCCTGGCACAATACAGGTACTTAAAAATGCCCCGAGCATGACAGCTTACCATTTTGCAACATACAGGCCATAGGCAGCGTAGGATTCCATTTTACCAATGGTAGGAATCAATCCAGAATATATTTGCTTTTTAAATTTCTTCTATCTGGGAATATTTCATCATGGGGCCTCACCAAAACCAAACAGATTCCTTTCTTACAAGGTACCAAAAAAAAAACCAAAAACCAAAAACCAAAAAAAAAAAAAAAAAAAAAAAAAAAAAACCTACGTAAACAGCTCAAACATCAGTTTAATTTTTTTGATTTTTCTTTCTTTCTAAAAAGAAGGATAAAAACATGCTGTCCATTCAGAGTCCTGATTCCAGCACTCCACCTGCCCTGATCATTTTTGTTGAAATGGACTTCTTTGTGTTTTCACTTATAAATAAAATGAAGATGATAAACCACACCTTATTATGTTCCAAGAATAAGAAGAGATGTGAAGGTACCATGACTCTGAAAAGAATGACCTACAAGAAATCAACAGATCTGCCTTGTTCTTCTATGTCAATATAAAAATATTAGCCCAACCTCAACACCAATTAAGTAATGTTACACACACAGGAATGGATTAAGCCCTGTGGAGACATATACACAGGGCCCTGAGCTTGAGACACCCAGGTCACCTGCTGAACACCCACCTCCCTGACACTCTGATTCTTCTATCGGTTGCCCAGATGCAGGTAAGGGAAACCCATTACATTTTCTTATTTCAGCCCTAATGGATGAGCAACACATCCGTTTCTCCTTTTCCATCCTCCATGCTACTCAAATTCTTGAGAACAGGGATGGATTCTCCAAAGGAGAAAGCACGATTAGGGTACTACATTAAGGATCACTGTGGAAAGTCACCTATTGTCTGATAAATTCATAATTATAGGTTGCTTCTCCGTTCTCTTAGAGGCACCATAACAGTCTTTTAATTTTAATTTTTCTGGTGGAGTGAAGGACTTTCAATCATTTAGGAGGCCAGCTGTGTTGTACTTCAGCTGCAAAATATGAAAGTTCTCAAGTGTGCTTGGCATATATTCTGAGTTGAAGTATAACACTGCTTATGCAGGCAAAATGTCCTTGTGCTGCAGATGCCTAGTAGTGACATGGGGACTTTATACATATGTAGTCCATCGACACCAGCTTCTTCACCAGTGAGCACATGCTGTATCACTTTTTCTTTGTTTCAGGTCTCGTTGATTGAATGGGCACCAATTCAACTTAGAACCATGCCCCCACGTAATCTTAAAATTAAGAGGAGCCTTGGCAATAATCAGTTCTAATGCCTAAGTTTTAGAGAGCAAGTAAATCAAGCCACAAGGTTGTCTTTTACATGGTCATACTGTCAGGTAAAGCTACTCTTTCCATTAAGTTTGATAGAGCCCTTCTCCATCAAGACATTTCATTTCCTTACAGATTTTCCAACAAGTCTAAAGGACAGCCCACAGATTTTTAAAAAGTGGGGTGGGGAGTACAGGAGCTTCATGTTTATAATTATAGTCAGTGGATTCCAACATCCAGGCGTTTGCTTCATGATGGAGAGCCCACCTCCAATGGCCGATACCAACTTTCCTACTTCAAATGGATTCCCCACCTAGTCTAGCAAACTGGACAGCCAGCAGAAACAAGACTTAAACCTCTAAGATGCTTGTTCCAAAATGAAGAATTTCAAGTTGGCTGTGCCCTGTTACCAAAAGAGATAGAACAGAAGGTTTCGGCAACCTCAATTTCTCCACGGTGGCTTTTTCAGATTTGACTTCTTTCCTTTAGCTGCAGATTTCCAGCCCCTGCTCATGTCTCCTCAGGAACCTTCCCCCACTAATTATCCCCTTGCTCTTCCCTCTCTCCTTGATCCTTCCCTCCTGCCCACCGTAAGCCCGAGTTTCCCTCGCTATGAAACACATGCAGCAGGGTGACTATGTCCCACCCCCATGTGCTCCCACCAAAGGCTACTAGTCCTTCTGTCTCCCTGCATTTTCAAGCTGCTGTAAATAAACAGCCATCTATTCTGACAGCTGCCTCTTCTTTATTTCCATTCACTCACACACTTCCATTCACTCATTGCATTCTGGCTTCTGCCCTCGCTATGCCAGCAGATTCCCCAGATTCCCCAAAAGCAACTCAGTTTCCAGACCTTATTTTTTGTACCATCTGGATACTTGGTGAATGTGTCCCCTTGTCTGATCCCTACTCCCATTCTCTGAAGTTAAGGCCCTCATGTCTTTTGACAATGACCTTATGCCTGACTTTCCTGGGCAGAACTTCTGTCTTTGTGTTTCTTGGAAAGTTATACTGCTTTTAGAGCTAGGTTTTTTTTTAAGGTTTATTTTTGAGAAAGAGACAGAGTATAAGTGGGGGAGGGGGAGACAGAGAGGGAGACACAGAATCCAAAGCAAGCTCCAGGCTCTGAGCTATCAGCACAGAGCCCAACAGGAGGCTTGAACCCATGAACGGTGAGATCACGTCCTGAGCTGAAGTCAGACACTTAACCAAGTGAGCCACCCAGGCACTCCTAGAGCTAGTTGTTTTAAAACACAAATCTGGGGTACCCGGGTGGTTTAGTCGGTTGAGCATCTGACTTTGGATTTCAGCTCAGGTTGTGATCTCACGGTTCATGAATGAGCCCCCCACTGGGCTCTGTGCTGACAACATGGAACCTGCTTGGGATGCTCTCTCTCCCTCTCTCTCCACACCCCTCCCCACTCTCATGCTCTCTCTCCCTCAAAATAAAATAAACTTAAACAAACACAAATTTGACATCACTTCTGTTCAAAAACCTTCCATGAAGAACTTCTCTAGACTAGCTTATCTTATAGGCCATATCCTATAGGGTCAAGTCCGGTTTCTCCAACTATCTTTCCAGGATCATCTTTCTGTGCTTGTTTTCACCTCTGGCCATACTCAACTCTGCTAGAACCCTCTTTTCCCAGCTCTTTCATGTCTTTCTGTCTTCCTTCACACTTTTCTCAATACCTGGAATATGTGGTTCCCATTTTCTCCACCTGTTATATTTTTACTTTTCTTTTCAAGTCTAGTCCAAATGCCTTCCCCACTCCCTGGCTTGAGGTGGTCATTCCCGCTCTGGTATCTTCTGTGCCTCCAAAGCATGTGCACACTCCTCTATTACAGCACTTAACATACTGCACTGTGATGATTATTTTTAATAGAAGACTATCTCATCTATCAAATAGCATGGCTCCTCCACTAGGAATTAACAGTTCTCTACTCTGGTTTCAAAGTTCATGTGCATTTGGAAATCACACTTGCTATAGCATCTAATGTTCATCCTTGGAGAAGATGGCTAAAATACGATGAACGATGAACTCTCGCCCAAGACATAAATTTTCTGCAAATCCTCTACATCAGTGAGAAGATATTTTGGACAATACAAATGTGCTTTAACCAAGTTTCCTGGGAAAAGCAAGCTACACCTTACTTTTCTTAAAGGGTTTACTAAGACCGCTCCCAAAAGCAAAAATGCCAGAATTCAAGAGGTAAAAGAATGCCTCATTTTTTCTTCAAAAGAGTCATTTTATATACAAAAAAAAAAAATCATTGCTATTGAAAAATCCTAATTATCAAGATGTTACGCTTGTCTTTCAGATTCAGAGATGGGCAGATGATTCCTATCCTCAAAAGAGCACAGCAATTAAACGATGGAAAAACCAGGGGTGCCTGAGTAGCTTAGTTGGTTGAGTGTCTGACTCTTAAATTTCAGCTCAGGTCATAACTGCCTCATCATTGGATTGAGCCCCACGTTGGGTTCCGTGCTGAGCATGGAACTTACCTGGGATTCTTGCTCTCCCCCTCTGCCCCTCTCCCCTGCTCAGCTCTCTAAATTAAAAAAAATAATAAAATTAAAAAAATAAAAGATGGAGAAACCAGCCTATGCAATCTTCTATTTTTTAAAGTTTATTTATTTTGAGAGAGACAGAGCAAGTGGGGGAGGGGCAGACAGAGAGGGACACAGAGAACCCCAAGCAGGCTCCACACTGTCAGACTGGAGCCCGATGTGGGGCTCGAATTCACAAAACCATGACATCATGAGCTGAGCAGAAACCAAGAATCAGACACTTAACCCACTGAGCCACCCAGGCGCCCCAAGGAATCTTCCTTCCTTGAACAGAATCCTATACTCCTGATCAAGACAACCCCAGCTGCCTTCCTCCAGGAAGACTGGCTTTCCTCCTCCTTTTCCTGACACAAATGCATACACGCTTGGTTTTCTCCATTTAACAAGCAAATCTGTTTGCAAACAGGAAGCTGCCAAAGTGGGAGGGTGTGAAACAGGCAAGCCGGAGGACAGTTCTGAAAATGCATCTGTGGAGCAGGAGCTGGATTTAGCCACACTGCTCAGCTTCAGAGATACTACCAAACCCAGGCATCCACTGTAGCACAAGAAAAGCCTTGAGTCCCATCCTCTTGAGCCCTGGTGACAGACTCTAGGCCCTGAAGGCTTTCCTCTCCTTTCCCCGGAGGGCAAGGAGACTTCTGCCAACAAACGTGGATAGTTGGTTGGGGTGGCTACAAAGTGATCCTACTGGTGATAACCAAGTAATTTGATGAAAACCCACATACCACCACCTGCTGCCTCTTCCAAAGCCCTAAAGAGAGCTGGGGGTTCTGCTGTCAGCTCAGTACCCTTGGAGGAATGGCATCAAAGACCAGATCCAGCTTGGGAACATACCTCTGGCATTTGGAAGAGGTCACCAGCAAGTCAGTGCCCAGAACCACCCGTGGCCTTCCCAGCCTTGGCCAAAGGGGCTGTTAAATGGAAAAGGTGCATTCCTTCACCAGAAACCATGTCCTCCACCAGCCCATAACTGTGTCTGAAAGGAAATGGATCCATTTCATGTCAACAATCACATTCATAATCTATTTGCCTAAGTGACTATTCTAGTAACTCCGAAACTATCCACTAAGGAGCCCAGTGAGTGGCAACAGCAGGTGTAGCTGACACACAGGAAACATAAATTTGATATTCCATTCACAGTAATATGAGATTTCTTGGCAGGCAACTGTGACAAATTCTTTCCTGGGGGTTAATTTGGCCCTCAAATATCTTCGTGGAGCTGATTACTACAGAAAACTTGCAAAAGACAGGACAGGCCATACATTTGCCAAGCCTCTGATAGTTTTCTCCCTATTTCTCAATGCTTATTGCCAAGGTGATGGAAAAATCCTCACTGTACAAAGAGAAGAGACCTGCACAAAACCATGGTTTTCGAGTGAAGACTCAGCCTCTCAGAAAGCATGGAACCACTGCTACCCCCCAAGGTCTTTTGTGTGTGAGCAGTAAGGGAGATCCACTCTTAAGGCAAAGTTGATGTGATTCAGATTTGGGCGGCTCTGTCCAATTAGCAAATAACTAGAAAATGATCATTTTGATGACAGAGCGTGCCCAGAGAACAGGTGGTGCTGCATCATCCCCCTGCATGTATCCTGTATAACCAATCTTTTATCTCATTCCTTCTCATGGCTGCATGTGGTCACACGAACTTCTCTCCACTATGTACATCTGAATGCAATGTACACAGCTGTTTGCTTGGATACTTGCAGCTACAAACACCTGCTTTCCTAATTCTTTTTAAGTAACCTCCACAGGCAACGTGGGGCTCGAACCTACAACCCCGAGATCAAGAGTTGAGTGCTCTACCTACTGAGCCAGCCAGGCACCCCTTCCTTTCGTAACTCTTAAAGGCAGGCAACATATTTGCCTGCAACCCTTAATACTGCAAAGAGGCCAAGGTGATGGCTGAGCTTTGTGTAGACACCATGACGATCTATTATTTAAGTTTCGTCTGCTTATCTTGTAGCTTTTCTCAGGGGCTCCGCTAGACAACTTCAGCTCTAGGGAAGCACATTTTCTAACAGCCAGAGCAAGAAAAACCCTGGCATAGGGGGCTGAGAAGTGATGCACCCACAGGAAGCCAGCTTGTAAGCCAGGGACAGAGAGTGGCAATGGTATCCCACTGCTCCCTCCACCCACGGCCATGCTGTGCAGAGCCCACGCCATTCCTAGCACTCTCAAGTTGAAAGAATTCACAGTGGAGCATTTCTCTGAGAGGTCTACACTGAATCCCAACTCTCCCTGACAATTAGACGAAAATAAGGCAGCCAAGTACACAGACTACTCGTTGCTTTCTGAGTCCTGGGCTTTCTTCACCTGGTAAGTTTTTCCTCTCAGACCCATTACAGACAGCTGATTTTGTGTTTGAATAACGAAGATGAACTTCAGTGACCAAAAGTTTGTCTAAACTGGTAACAAATCACTTTCAACATTTTGACACATAGTGAATAATTAATTTCTACCATGGAGGGTACCTGCCTGTTCATTTCAGTTCATCTCCAAGGATTCCAAATTAGGGAGCGTTGAGTCCCTCCAGTCAAATGTTCTGAAGAAGCAAAGCATCGTGGTTCAGTTGTTTAAAAATACATGAGGAGCCGTAATGCCACCGAGTCTGATGAGCTAGCAGGTCAGGCCCAAATATCTGCGTAATCGGTGTTGTGACATGCATTCCCCACGTGACTGCATTATACGAGACAGTCCCTCTTGTATCATTTATCACTGTACACAGAGCCCCAGATTGTGTTTATGCGGTGAGATGTACAATTTTTCCAGGTTCAAAGTCAAACAACGGAAAAGAAAAAAGGAAAGACCATCTGTTTTAACTTGATTTCTGTATTTGGGGGGTTTATACCTTCTTTGGACTGTCTCAACTAGCAGGGACATGATTTGAATCCCAGGATCACTGGGCCCTGGCTCTTTAAGCAGTCTCTCAGGTTATACTTCTCCATTCCAAGCTTTTTCAACCTCCAAGATAAATTCTTGATTTCCTCCCAGAGGTGGGTCTTCATTCATCTGTTTTTTTTAGTTGTAACTATAATTCCAGGAGTGAGAAACTCCTAACTTGGAAATAAAGATGGAATTAAAGGACCAGATTTTCCCTTCTGCCTGCAACAGAAAAGTAGGACAAAATACTGTATATGAAACAATGGTTTTCAAGACATAGGGCATCAGTTAATGAAGGGAGAGAGAGCCATACAGCTGGCCCAGCTTCCTGCCCACAGCATGGGGAGGGGAGTCCAGGGGAGTCTGAGTAAAGGAGACAGAGCTGAGAATCTGGAGAGACCACAGTGGCAGTGTTCAAAGGACAGAGTGCCAGAGAGGACAGAGATCCAAAAAGGGGACACTGCACGGTTTTCTGAACAGGAAGGCCTGTCCCATATTTCTAAGTAGAATACAGTTACCTGGTCCATTGGCCAAGTCAACTGGGTAACTGGAAATTCTCTGCCTGTCTCAGTGTTTACAGACAGAAAGGCCACTGGTTAGTAATCAAAGTAATCAGAAAGTGAACCACAGTTGCATTATGAAAAAGTGATGTTTACCTTTTTTTTTTTTTTTTTAACCATGCAAGGAGTGGATTTTGGTCACATTTGTAAGGAGCATTGTTCCAGGCATAGATAACTGAGTAGATGACTAAAAATCCTAAAAATCCATTTTTCATTCTACAGAAGCAGCAACTGAGGTCTATACCTGAAATATTAAAGTTTATGTTCTGCCCAGTAGGCTCACCAGATAAAATATAGGATGGGAGGCAGCATCTGGAATGTACTTAAAAGTTGTTTATTTGAAATCCAAGCTTAACTGGGTTTCTTTTTTTTCTTTCTTTTTTTTTTTTAATCTGGCAATTCTAGTTCAAAGCAATGCTACATAGAATAACACTACCAGGTTTGACTCTCTTGAGTGAAAGAAAGGGGAAAAAGAAGGGGCGCCTGGGTGGTTCAGTTGGTTAAGTGTTTGACTCTTGGTTTTGGCTCAGGTCACGATCTTGTGGTTCATCAGTTTGAGCCCTTCATCGGGGCTCCGTGCTAGCAGTATGGAGCCCGCTTGGGATTTTCTCCCTCTCCCTCTCTCTCTCTGCCCCTTCCTCACTTGTGCGCATGTGCTTGCTCTCTCTCTCTCTCTCTTGAAATTAATAAACATTAAAAAAAATGAAAGGGAAGAAAAAGAATACACACTCTGCTGGAACAACTCAGATGGTAACCATGTAACAATGCATGACTCATCTGACATCCAATGGCCACATGAGGAGTAAATGCCTTTCTCCAGATTCTAAGCTCGTTTTCTACAGACTCCACCAATTGTATCTTACTCTCTTCCACTTCCCTGGATCAAGGTTTCTAAAGCTATCCAACTTCATCTAATGACACAAAATCAAAGTTAACCACCACAGGATTGGTACCAGGTGAAATGGCAGGTCACCTCTTCAGTGCCTTCCCATCTCCCTCAGAGTATCAGCCAAAGTCCCCATCGTGGCCTCCAAGGCCCACTACCATACCTGCTGTTCCTCTGTCACACCAAACACAACCCAGTGCAGGACCTCATACTTCCTGTTCTTTCCATCTCAAATTCTCTCTGCAGGTATCTCTAAGGCACCCTCTCTCTCTCTCCTATCAGTTCTTTGTCCTGGGAGGCTTCCTCTTGGCCTCATGCACAGCCTCTCCTCAATAGTTTGTTCCATTCCTCTTCTGACATACAGATTTCCTGGCTTATTTATTATCATTCTCTCTCCTGTCCTAGAATATATAATAGGGCACGGACTTTACTTTGTTCATTGATGTAGCCTCAGAACCTAGACTCAAACCTGACATATATTTGGAAAGTAGTGAACATATGTTGAGGGCATCAGTGGACTGGCCCAAGGTTATTCACCATTGCACCCGGAGTGCCTCCACCTGACAGCAAACTTTCAGCTATGTCCAAATTGATTCGTCAGAACACAGAGCTGGAGACTATTGCCTGAAGCAGACAAGGTGGCTACACTGACTGCATTATTTGAGGATTTGCAGGGCAGGGCTGCCTGACCCCCAACAGAGAGCCTCTGTCCACCGTTTCATGGTAATTTTTTATTCCTTGACTCTTAAAAGCTTTTCTTTGAAAAAATCTCCAGTGTCCACGTTCTTGGGAGGCAATTAAATCTCATTTTCTCAACACTTTCAGTGTCAGGCTGATATGAACAGATCACAGAGATTTTATGGAAGCCGAATGAGGGCAGAGGTGAGGAAAAACAGTTGGAGGATTCCTGAGAGGGAGCTGGAACGTCCGAAGGTCCCAGTGTCTGGCCAAAGGGAGGTAGTCTGTCACCAGTTGATCCACTCTTTGAAGCTCTTTCCTCCTCTATCACCTATCCAAGCAGAGAAGGTAGTGATAAGGAAGCATTTCTTTGGGGGCACCTGGGCCGAAAGTCAGTTGGGCATGTGACTTCAGTTCAGGTCACCAACTTGCTGTTCCTGAGTTCAAGCCCTACATCAGGCTCGCTGCTGTCATCACAAAGCCTGCTTGGGATCCTCTCTCTCCCTCTCTTTGCTCGTCCCCCACTTGTACTCTCTCAAAAATAAACACTTAAAAAAAAAAAAAAAAGAAAGACAGCATTTCTTTGGCATCCAATGAGATTATTTCCATATATCCATGACAAAGCACAGAATGTGCTCTGATGAATCACTGATGCTCTTTCCATCCCAACCCCCTGCTACCATTGTATCCCCTTTCCAGCCACAGTAGTGAGCAGGTAACTCAGGGTAAACTGCCAGAGTAACGTATCCTTCTAGGTACACTGCTTAGTTCACGGGTGAACACATGACTTAAACGAGGCCAGCAAGGGTGCTTTTCAGACTATGAATACTTGAGAAGAGAGACACACATTCTTTTCTCCAAGATGGACAGTGGTAGGGATGCTATGGGCCTGGAGCCATTTGTAGGCCTCCCTGCCCCCAAAGAGAGAATCTGCCTAAATGTGTAACAGAGGACAGTAGAGTCAACCAAGGGAAGCAAAGTCCTGATGATATCATCTAAATCTTCAGATCAACTCGGACTGAAGCCAACCCTGTCAACTGGACTATTCGGTTACATGAGCAAATAAATTTCCCTTTTTATAAGCTTATTTGAGTTGGGTTTCTAGCATTTGAAACTGAATGAACACCATTAACACACCTCATTACTACCCACAGGCCTTACATATTTGTCAGTGTCAGAGAAGCATTGGTCTGTCAAATGAGCTGACCGCTATGCTGTCTACAAGAGAATGTACGTGACATATAATATACACAGGTTAAAAGAATATATCTGCATACCAAAGAGATCTCATGGCTCTCCAGATTTGCTCAGCCCTATTTCTTTCTACAATGAAAACCAAGATAAACCTCCCAGAGTCCCAGAATCTTATTTTTGGCCCATAATCATAGCCAAATAACTCAGTGAAAAGGCCTAAGGAACATCCCTAGAGAGTGGACACAAGACAGTTTATAAGGTCACATCTCACCCAGTTAAACCATGCCACATACTTAGTGTATCAGGAGACTGGTTTAGAGCCACTGTCCCCGATGCCAGGACCGTGGCCTTAAGGAATGAAAACCAGCCATGGCTGCTTGCTCAGACTGCTAAGCTACCTCCCAGCCTAAAAATACTCACCCAAGATGACCAAATTTTTTGTCAAACATGTACAAGAAAAACCACCGTTGATTCAGAGAACACTATGTATTTAAGTATGTCCATAAACATCATCTCACTGGGGCTTTCTGAACAAGCTAGAAGTAATATTGCTCTTACCTTCCAAATGAAACAACTGAGGCATGTGGAAACATTGCCACTTGCTCAAAGATCACACAGCTAGTGGCAGACCCAGGACATAAACTCAGGTAATTTAACTTAAGGATTCATACTCCTCTCATTCTGCTTCCAAGTTTTCCCAAGAGATAGCTCCTAGGGTACCAGACATCAAAAAACAAAAAAAAAAAAAAACCACAAAAACCAGGGGTGCCTGTGTGGCTCAGTCAGTTACAATTCTTGGTTTTGCATCAGGTCGTGATCTCACATTTTCGTGGGTTTGAGCCCCACATCAGGCTCCACACTGACCGTGCAAAACCTGCTTGGGATTCTCTGTCTCCCTCTCTCTCTGCTCCTCCCCTACTCAAACTGTCTCTGTCTCTCTCAAAATAAGCTTAAAAAACCACCCCCCCCCAAAAAAAACACACACACACACAAAAAGATTTTCAACATAAATATTAGAAGTGCTGATGAAAAGTATACACTCTAAGAAAGAACAAAAATTAACCTACAGTTTTCAAAAATCAGTTTCAGTCCTGTTCATACATTATGAATTTATTATGAATTTTTAATTATTTTCCATTTGTGTTAAGACTTTGTTATGGTAGCTAACACCTTCCATAAGTAAGTTTCCATTTTGTTGGTATGTTAATTGTGCGAATTAACTATTTCAGTAACAGTAATTGTGCCAGGAACAACCAGATGGCTAAAGAGAATGGTCTAGCCCAAGGAACCTGAGCTTTGAGATCAGATACACTTATAGATAGTTTCAGATAACAGCCACCCCTATCTATGTGACCTTGGCCAAGTTCCTTAGTAGCTCTGAGGCCCATTATTTTAATTAAGAATGGGTAAATATTTACCATTTAGAATTACTATGAAAATTAAATGAGCACACAAACATGTAAATGTTCAGTGAATGAGTTCTTTCCCTTTTTTTAAATGTCTGTTTATTTTTGAGAGAAAGAGAGAGCCAGAGACAGAGAGAGAGCATGAGCAGGGGAGGGGCAGAGAGAGAGGGAGACACAGAATCCAAGGCAGGCTCCAGGCTCTGAGCTCTCAGCACAGAGCCCCACGCAGGGCTCAAATCCACAAACAGCAAGATCACAACCTGAGCCAAAGACGGAGGCTTAACTGACTCAGCCACCCAGGTACCCCAAATGAGTTCTTTCCCTTTAAAGATAACCAATATGTTTCATCATTTATAGTCAACAGTCTATGTGACAAACAACAGCGCAAGCAATATTTTGATTTTACATCCTGTCATCATATCTACTAATAAAAGGCACCGCTCCAGATGCAAGCTAACAGTTATTTCACTACCACATCACCCCTGAAAGGGAAAGGCAAACACTTGTGAAAAAACAGGAACATGTGGTCTGCTATTACAAGGGAGGAATATCCATACAAAATAACTGCTTGTCTCTTGAGTTGACAAGATATTCCATATGTGTTTTGGCAATTGCATTTACTTTTTTTACAGCTCCTCTAAAATGTTGGCTGGCTAAGAGTCTCTCTTCTGGTTTTAATTTGGAAACCATCCAGAATTTATTTAGAGAACTTGGCCAAATGGAATGATAGGTAAAGGTATTTTGAGGAAATCAGAGAAACAATGGACTTGATTATAGGTAGTTTCTACTTAACCATTTATTTTCAGCGTTGGTAGGTTATGGATACACAGCAATACTTGAATTAGTAGCTACAAAGCTGATGGGATCCAAAATTATAACTATTTACTTTGCTAAGAAAAAGGATTCATTTTATATTTTATCATAGTACACTAATTTAAAACAATGTAGCATACATGTTTACCGAGAGTTCTGTTGTCACAGAATTCTTATTCTACGGTGAAATTTACAATTGACCTAGAAGAATCTTCAGAGATTTCATCAAGCCTACAAACACTCAAAGACTCACATCTTCATTTCTTGCATACATGTATACATATTCATAGACTAAGGATGTTTATATTTAATATATATCAGGCATATACATTACTAGATAGAAGGTACTGTTGACACTTATAAAGTATTTCAATTCATCTCTGATTGCTTAAAACATCTGACATCCACCAACAGTAAAAAAAAACAAAACAAAACAAAACAAAAAAACAAAAGTCAGCATTTCTCAGTGCAGTCTTGAATTAGCTTCATGGTTTTAAACATATATCCTATTTAGAGTTCAAATTTGCTTATTTTCAGAAACCCGAATATTTTGTTAAAGATACTGGCTCCAAGTTTAAAAAAAGAAAACGCACTATCACAAACTGGTTTAATTGGCTACCTATGCACAGTTATCAAGAATATACCAACATCAATAGTTAAAACATGCTAAAAAGCTCTTTCATCAGTTACTGGGTTTCAAACCTCTTTATAGAGTCCTGGTTCAGAAACGAAGTCTTTAAGATTCCTCATGTCCAAATCAGCCATCCTGGCCACTCACTCATTTCTAGACTGCTGCACAATAAACACACAATCTAAAATAAAACACCAAAGTGAAATGCCATTCAATAATCCTGGGTCTTGTCATTCATGGTGGACTTGTTCACTTATGGCAAGCTCACGGCCGAGGCCAGCACTGCCCACCCATATCTATCTGTGGTAAGCTCACCAACTGCCCTCATCTCTGCAGCTGACACCATGGTCAACCTAATTAGTCTCGGCCCTATCAGGCATATGATTTCATACCAACCAACAGCACCAAGTCCTACCAAGACAGAACACAAACTTGATATCTCAGCAGTGAGTCTTCTGAGTCCTTGAGTAGTTGTCCCTAGGCCCCCCCCCCCCCCGCCTAAAGGCAGTTCTAACTGACTGCTCTTAGTCTGTGCAGGATTTATACCGAATGGATCATCCTCACAGCTGGTGGCCTAAGTCTAGCAAAGCTGTTTAACATGTCAAGTTCAGCCGAGTATTAACAAAAACAACAGTCTGTCTAGATTTCCAAAATGAATTAGGCACGAAAGTAGAGGTCTGGGTGAAGCTGATGAATAAAAGATATTGACCCAAGGCAGACTGTACAGAAAAGAAACAGAAAAGAAGTTACAAGTATGCACGGCAAGTATGACCAACACGATACAACTGGTCACACTTGTCTCAGGTTTGATGCGACTGGTTTATGAAGGCCTCCTACATACCTTCAAGCTTTGGGGAATGAAAATCAAATTAGGAACTAAATTCCATTTTCATTTACTCATCGTACCACTTCATTGGTGCTATTTACTGCCGTTACTCATCTATAAAATGCAAACTGTTATGGTCTCCTTGTTCTCTTATGGTAACACTTGTGAATCCATCAACCACAGAGTCAAGTATGAATTTAGTAGGGTCTTATAAGCTCTTTCCTGATATTCTATAGGTAAGTATCTCCAACCAAGAAAACATGCTTGAAATACAACATTTAAACTAATTTCTATTCCCTGTCCCTGAAGCCAACCTCTCCCTAAATACCTTTAACCATTTCTGCAGATCATTTTTGTAGATGTTTTGTTTCTCCATCTACTACTTTATAATAATCATGGGGAAGAACTTCGTCTTTCTCTATGAGGATAAACTTGGGCCTTGCATCTTTTTAAAAAGGCACTGTTGAAATTAATGTTCACTTAGAAAATTTGGAAAACACAAAGGATAAAAAAATAAAATTAAATCACTACAGTCCCCAACCCAGAGATAATCACTGTTAACATTTTGGTAGACATTCTTTAAGTGATTGAGACATAGCTTTGAGAAAGAGGAAGAGAGAAATCATAATTAATTACAAGATGCTATCAAATATGATTTATCATAATAAATTATCAGAGTGGAACACATAAGATGTATCTTTTTGTCAAAAAGATTTAACAATGGAAAATAATTTGTCTTAAAGAAACAGGTCAATCTTATTTTCCACGCAACATCACACAGAACATAACTCTTTTGTAACCCATTTTCTCAATTAAATGTTATGAACATTTTTCCATATAAAAAACTATGCTACAGGTCAGAAATTCTGGAGTTTCCAGGATTTCTACAGCATCATTTAAATGGCCATATAATGTTCAGCTCGGGGGGGGGGGGGGGAGTAGAAAGAGCTAAATACAATCTTTTGAAGGCCTGTTGTAGGATTTTTACCAGATGGCTTAAATGTATACAATATGTTTAGTGCACTTGTGAAATCAGACACCTGAGACAAGAAAGTTATATTCATCCTAACCAAGGACATTATTGCAAAGATAAAATTAATTTTTTGAATGATCCTTAGGAGTTAAAACTGCTCTATGAATGTAATATAGGAAGCACTTTCCTAGGTGTCCATCAATAGATGAATGGATCAAATTGATATATATATACACAATGAAATATTATGCAACCATAAAAAAGAATGAAATCTTGCCATTTGCAATAACATGATGGGTCTTTGAGGGCATTAGGTTAGATAAAGTCATAAAAACAAATACTGTATGAGCTCTCTTATATAAAGTATCTAAAAAAATAGAGAACAGATTGGTGTTTGCCAGAGATGGGGGTGGGGGCAGTGGAGAATGGTTGTCCCAACAAGGCAGAACTATTTTTAAAACCTCATAATAGCTGAGCAACCAACTTGTTAAATGAGATTCTCTAGGGACATACCTTTCACATGGTGCAGATAAGAAAAGCATTAGTTCATATTTGGCCTGAGGTTGTTAATACCTTTAACATGTCCTGATAACCAGAAAATATCTCTTGGAGAGCCAACCATTATTTCAGGGTAACCAGAGGACAGTGAGTTTTGAAGGCATGCTGCTGGCCTTGCAAATCATTTATGTAGAATGTACCTTCCCACGGTGCCTTTGCTTTAGGTGATTATGATTGACTGAAATGAGTAGCTCAGAGATCAGAAGGAAGAAAAGGATACTAAAAATCCAAGAACACCCTTTAAACGGTAACTTAGCAATACCACTCCCCATTGGAGGCCAATTCAGGAGCCTTACTATGGAAGCCTTTTTTTAAGGTTAAGAAAATCAAGCACCCTTACTCCAGCATCTTACAAAATTGCCCCTTTCCCTTACCTTGTTCTGCACAGATCCCCAGGAAAGCCAACAGTCTCCATGAAAGACGGTCTGATTAGTGACAGAACTCAGCCCTCCATAGCTATCACAGACCTCCAGAAAGGGAAATGTCTCAGAGCCCCACCTGCTTTCCCCCAATGGATCAACACAACATTGTGAGGGCCAATCAATTACCTTCATCACTGGGAGTGAGCTTTAGAGGAAAAGAAGTTACAAAAGGGCAACCCATAGGGTGTGTGGGAGGAAGTTTTACCTCTTTGCCTTGGTGGGAGGTAGGGCTCCTCATTCAATTTATTGCTCAAATCAATACACTTTCAAGAGTGAAAAGGTAAACTATCAACAACTACCTATGGTTACCTTAGTGTTAAGACCTGCCTTAATGTGTTTGAGTCTCACAAATTTAACTCTGTATGGAAGAATTCAGACACAAAAGAATACATACCCAATTCTAGTTGAATGAAGTTCAGAAACACGCAAAACTTCTCCATGGTGTTAACAAGGCAGGTTAGAGTTTTACTTAGGGGATGGCATAAGAAGGCGAGGGGAAAGAAAGGGTAACACGAGGGATTCTGGTAATTCTGATCATTAATTTCTCAAACTGGGTGGGGTATAGACTTTGGTAATTCATTGAGCTGTTACGGTATGTGCACTTTTCTGTTCTACTTCATTTAGAAATTTAAAAGCCTTCGGATTTGATTGTACATGTAATGTGTACATATGTGTATATACACCTATCTCTATAGCTACAGTTGTAACCAGCAATCGCCATAGATACAGCTTTCTTTCAGGTTTACTTTAGGATCTGCTATGTCACTTTTCTCCTTGCCTGTGGGGTTGGGAAGGGACAGGTCAAGCAGCTGTGGCCCAGAATCAATTCAGGGTATCCTTTTGAACACACAGAGAGCGAGCTTGGTTCCAGATCAACTCATTTATTACATTTTAACAACGCAGATCTTAATAGCACTGTAAATGTCTGTAAATTAACTAATGAGCAAATACAAACAGTGTCACATAAGTCTTACCACAGTCTTTACCTCCTGTTTGGTGCTTGAGCTGGTATAGTAGGGACTGCTCTTAGTCTTCTAATCCGGGCCGAACTAGGTCAACCTGGCACACTACTAGGAGATGATCAAATTTACAATGTAATCGTTACAGCCCATGCTTTTGTAATGATTTTCTTCATAGTTATGCCTATTATAATTGGAGGATTCGGTAACTGATTGGTCCCATTAATGATTGGAGCTCCTGACATAGCATTCCCCCGAATGAATAATATAAGCTTCTGGCTCCTTCCTCCCTCTTTCTTACTTCTACTCGCTTCATCTATAGTGGAGGCTGGGGCAGGGACTGGATGAACAGTGTATCCACCCCTAGCTGGCAATCTGGCTCATGCAGGAGCATCCGTAGACCTGACTATCTTCTCACTTCACCTAGCAGGCGTTTCTTCAATTTTAGGTGCTATTAATTTTATTACAACTATCATTAATATAAAACCCCCTGCCATATCTCAATACCAAACACCTTTGTTTGTGTGATCAGTTCTAATCACTGCAGTCCTGTTACTTCTATCACTCCCAGTTTTAGCAGCAGGAATCACCATGTTATTAACAGATCGAAATTTAAATACCACATTCTTCGATCCTGCTGGAGGAGGAGATCCTATCTTATACCAACATCTATTCTGATTTTTTGGCCACCCAGAGGTCTACATTTTAATTCTACCCGGTTTTGGAATAATCTCGCACATTGTTACCTATTATTCAGGCAAAAAAGAACCATTTGGTTACATGGGAATAGTTTGAGCCATAATATCAATTGGCTTCCTGGGCTTTATCGTATGAGCCCATCACATGTTTACTGTTGGAATGGACGTAGACACACGAGCATACTTTACATCAGCTACCATAATTATCGCCATCCCTACTGGGGTAAAAGTATTTAGTTGACTAGCCACTCTCCATGGAGGTAATATTAAATGATCTCCCGCCATACTATGGGCTTTAGGTTTTATTTTCCTGTTCACCGTAGGAGGCCTAACAGGAATTGTACTGGCTAACTCTTCACTAGATATTGTTCTCCATGATACATATTACGTAGTAGCCCATTTCCACTATGTCTTATCAATAGGAGCAGTATTCGCTATCATAGGAGGCTTCGTCCATTGATTCCCCTTATTCTCAGGATACACTCTTGATAATACTTGGGCAAAAATTCACTTCACGATTATATTTGTAGGAGTCAACATAACATTCTTCCCTCAACACTTCCTAGGCCTATCTGGAATGCCACGACGTTATTCTGATTACCCAGATGCATATACAACTTGAAACACAATTTCCTCAATAGGCTCTTTCATTTCATTAACAGCAGTCATACTTATAGTTTTCATGGTATGAGAAGCCTTTGCATCCAAGCGAGAAGTGGCCATAGTAGAATTAACCACAACTAATCTTGAGTGATTACATGGATGTCCCCCTCCGTATCACACATTTGAAGAGCCAACTTATGTATTACTAAAATAAGAAAGGAAGGAATCGAACCCTCTTTAACTGGTTTCAAGCCAATGCCATAACCATTATGTCTTTCTCAATTAAGAAGTATTAGTAAAATAATTACATAACTTTGTCAAAGTTAAATTATAGACTTGAATCTATATACTTCCATGGCATACCCTTTCCAGCTAGGCTTTCAAGACGCCACATCCCCTATTATAGAAGAACTTCTACACTTCCATGACCATACATTGATAATTGTATTCCTAATTAGCTCATTAGTCCTTTATATTATTTCATTAATATTAACAACCAAGCTTACGCATACAAGCACAATGGATGCTCAAGAAGTAGAAACCGTCTGAACTATCCTGCCTGCTATCATCCTGATTCTCATCGCCCTGCCCTCCCTACGAATCCTTTATATAATAGACGAAATTAATAACCCCTCCCTCACAGTAAAAACTATAGGGCATCAATGATATTGAAGTTACGAGTATACCGACTATGAAGACTTGAATTTTGACTCTTACATAGTCCCTACCCAAGAACTAAAACCAGGAGAACTGCGGCTACTAGAAGTCGACAACCGAGTAGTTTTACCAATAGAAATAACCATTCGCATACTAATTTCATCAGAAGACGTACTACACTCATGAGCTGTACCATCTCTAGGTCTAAAAACTGACGCTATTCCAGGTCGACTAAACCAAACGACCCTAATGAGTACACGACCTGGATTATATTACGGTCAGTGCTCAGAAATCTGTGGCTCAAACCACAGCTTCATACCCATTGTCCTCGAACTAGTCCCGCTGATATATTTTGAAAAATGATCTGCATCTATACTATAAATTCATTGAGAAGCTAAACAAGCATTAACCTTTTAAGTTAAAGACTGGGAGTTTAGACCTCCCCTTAATGGTATGCCACAACTAGATACATCAACCTGATTTATTACTATTATATCAATAATTATAACACTATTTATCGTATTCCAACTAAAAATCTCAAAACACCTGTATCCGTCAAATCCAGAACCTAAATCCATAATCACACTAGAACAACCTAATCCCTGAGAAAAAAAATGAACGAAAATCTATTCGCCTCTTTCATTACCCCAACAATAATAGGACTGCCTATTGTTATATTAATCATTATATTCCCAAGTATTCTATTTCCATCGCCCAACCGACTGATTAATAACCGCCTAATCTCACTGCAACAATGACTAGTACAACTAACATCAAAGCAAATATTGGCCATTCATAACTACAAAGGACAGACCTGAGCTCTAATACTGATGTCCCTTATCCTATTTATTGGATCAACAAACCTACTAGGCCTATTACCCCACTCATTTACTCCAACCACCCAATTATCAATAAACCTAGGAATAGCTATCCCACTATGAGCCGGTACTGTAATTACCGGGTTTCGCCATAAAACTAAAGCATCCCTAGCTCACTTCTTACCACAAGGAACACCCATTCCCCTAATTCCTATGCTTGTAGTTATCGAAACTATTAGTCTCTTTATTCAACCTATAGCCTTAGCCGTACGACTTACAGCTAACATTACTGCAGGTCACTTACTAATACACCTAATTGGAGGGGCCACTCTAGCCTTAACAAACATTACTGTCCCTGCTGCTTTAATTACTTTCATTATTCTTATTCTACTAACAATCCTTGAATTTGCTGTAGCCCTAATCCAAGCCTATGTCTTCACCCTATTTGGCTCTATTTCTCAGGCAAAGAAAGACCTAGAAAGAGGAGGTCCCTGGTCAAAGGTGACACCAGGATTTGGCACCAGGTATAATGATGGGTTCTAAGCCTATGCTCTTTACCATGAAGCCTCGTGATTCTGGATTTACATATAATGCTACAGTTCGGGAAACTAAACCTTCAACCTAGAAAACCAAGAGAGGTCAGCACAACCTAGGAGGTCTATTCTTAGTATGCTGTGGGCAGGTGACAGTCCCCACAGACACCAGGTACCTTGGCCACCAGAGACGCCTATACCCACCTGTGTGAGCAAGGCCCCTCTGGGCCAGGCTTCACAGTCCTTGGAGATAGGCATATGGGTCAAGTCTGCACCATCTCTGACCCCCTCCAGGGGGTGGTCCCTGGGGCTCTCACTCCAGAGCGGGTGGTCCAGGCCCACTGTGCTCTGTGGTCTCAGTGCTTCTCAGGGCTCCTAATGCTGTCACCCACTCACTCCCACGGAAGTCGACCAAAGCCCCGGCTGCCTGCATGAGAACCGCATGGAGATAATCCCTCTCCCCGAAATCGATGCACAGAGAAATCTCTTGTTTAACACAAAGTGAAACTACTAAAAATCAATCTACCACCTGAAGCCCTTCTGCCAAGATAGCACTATCGAGTCTTTAGTGACCTACTTGTTAACCCCTTTGACCCCTAGCCCCAATTTTCTGACTGTGCTATTGCCAAACACCATTCACAGAGTTGACAACTTAAGTTCTCAACAGTAAAGCTATCAGAGTTACAAGTTCCTCTCACTGCTGCTACACTAAGGTACAGTACCCTTGGCAGCCATCAAGTCTGTGGATGAATGACAGTTTCTAATTACATAAACCTGTCACCTTTGCTTTGACCCCTCCTAAATGATCTATACATGTCTGAAAAAACAAGTATTTTCAAAAAAGGTACTTCAACAGTTTCTAAACACTGTCTCGCATTTTCATTAAGGCTACTTTTTTCCTCTAAACCTACTTTGTTGAAAGTTTTTATCATGAACGGATGTTGCATTTTTGTCAAACGCTTTTTCTGCATGTATTGAGATGTTCGTATGGTTCTTATCCTTTCTCTTACGGATATGATGTATCACATCGATTGATTTGCCAATACTGAACCACTCTTGCATCCCTGGAATAAATCCACGTGATTGCGGTGAATGATTGTTTTCAATGTATTATTGGATTCAGTTTGCTAATATTTTGTTGAGGATTTTCACATCTATGCTCATCAGAGATATTAGCCTATAGTTCTCTTTTTCTTGTAGTGTCTTTATCTGGTTTTGGTATCAGGGTAATGCCTGCCTCATGGAATGAATCTGCAAGTTTTCCTTCCTCTTCAGTTTTTTTTTTAATAGTTGGAGAGTAATAGGTATTAACTCTTCTTTAAATGTTTGGTAGAATTCAGCTGTCAAGCCATCTGGTACTGAACTTGTGTTTGTTGGGAGTTTGATCACCGATTCAATTTTATTGCTACTCAAAGCTACTTTAATCTTTTAAAGGATCATTCTTTTTAAAGTCCCAAGTTGAGGATTTTATCTTGATGGGACACTAGAGAATGAATCGAGATAATTATACAGATATTATATTTGATATATCAGGCTCTTGACAGATCACAGAATCAAACTTATTATGTTCCCTTCCCTTGATATATAAGCTCCAATTTTTCTGCAGATACTATTCCTTCCCCTATTACAATAGTATTCATACACTGTATCAGGCTTAGTTTCTTCACCAAGGAAAGAAAGAGACTGGTTTGTGTTTTTGGCCATGCAAGCATTACTCTTCTGGGTTTCCAAGTCTATAAAAGGGACTGAAGGAGGAAGGTGCCTAAGTGTTCTTTCCTGTGGGATGAGTTATCTATTGGTGAAAGGCAAAAATCTCCCTAGGACTCTAGACTCAGATCATCTGTGATCTCACTGACAACAGTGAGCCCAAACACTGGGGCGAGATCCCTCATACGTGTTCATGTATAGAACTGATGGGTGGAGAGAGAACTGAGGAGTGGGGGTTGGGGACTAGAGATATCCAAAGGCAGAGAAAGCAGCTGCTTCTGAGAGAGATCACAAATGGCAGTCCCAGACCCCATGTGATGCACCGAAGTTTCTGTCTGTCTCAGAGTTTTAAAAACCTGAGTTTGTTGTCAACAAATAGGAAATCAGAAGATTTCATGTCATATTCTGCATTTACAGTGTCTCTTGAATCTCTCTGGTCTCAAGTGCCTTCTCAGCAACAACCATCTGGAGCAGAGTGGCAAGTGTTCCCTGTAGGTGGGTCACCAGTCTTCCATTTTCCTATGGTCCCCACTGCACACCTAGGGTTTCTTACACTGGCCTGTCTCACTCCTGTGTCATCCAGCTGACCATGTGACCTCTGCCCTGGAGGGAGAGGAGCTCAGGGGTTGAGTTGCAGAGCTTGTGATAAAGTCCCACCGCTTTACCAACAAGCAAGTGCAATGGCTCTCAGGGAGGCAGAAGCCAGAGGAAGACCTTGGAGGTGAAAACCGTGACTGTGCCCACTGAGAGATAGAACATGCCACAAAAGGTGCCAGCCACAAAACACAGAAGGGGTTAGAAGGTGCGCCACTCCCCACGCACCTGGCTACTTTCTGACTTTTAACCTGAATGAGTGCAGTCCCCAAAAGGCCCGTGCAGGGCGTTTCAAGTGCATGCACTGCTCTGGACCAGAGTAAGTCCAGCTTTCAGAATTACTCAAGCGGGTCAAGAGCAGACTAGAAGAACACTTCAGATCACATCTGCATCCCTCCAGAGTCCATGGAAAAGTCTTCAGTGCTCCGTGTCTGAGTCCCTGAATGACAACACAGGTGGACAGAGTCTCGCTTTCCCTCATTCAGGCCAGACATCCACAGGGGACAGGCCCCAGTGGGACAGATATGAACTCCTTTGCAAGGCAAGCTGTCCCCAAGATAAATCACTCGGCTAACCAGAGGAGATGCAACAGGCGGGATCCTCCAAGTGAACCACGTCCGTGTTGGGCACCACACAGAGCGGCCAGATAGGATTTCTAGGATCTCTGACAAACGTGGGGCTCCAGCTACAGAGGAAAGACTTAGCAGAACTCCTGCCTGTGTCACTGGCAGCCCATCAGTCACTGAGCCCGGCCTGGATTCTATCACCAGCTCAAATTTTATGCTCCGCCAGTCTTTCTGGGTTTGCCTGTCAGTCAGCAGAGAGCCCAGCCTGACACTCAGAAATGCTCACTGTCGAACTACCTCTGTGCTTTGCATTATGCAGCAGCTGTTGGAGATAAAAGGGCCTTGGATGGGTTCCATTTCGAAGTTTGGTTTTTAAAGAAACTATCACAAACACAGCAGTGCTCCAGGAGCAACATCTGAGAAAGAAGCAAACAAAAATATCGTCTCTGCATTAGAAGTACCTTCCCATTATCCATCCACTGCTGGAGGTAACGGCTTGAGCTAGATCCTCATGTTTGTGACCAACATGAAAAGTCACACCTTGATATGTGCACAGCTATGAGGGTGAACAGTAGTTTCTCACCATCAGAACTTAAAGCCCCCTGCTTTATGCATTTGAGCAAAACTTGTTTTTCCTCCAAAAATTATCTCGATGACACAATCCTTGGAGAACACCTGTTTTCTAGCCCAGGGGTGCTGAAACTCTGGGGAGCTTGGAAAATCCCAATGCCAAAGCTGCACCCCCCACACCATAGCAGTTAAAACAGGACTTCTGAGACCCAGACAACAGTATTTTCTACCATTTCTCATGACTAGCGGGCTACTAGCAGTCTGCCTCTCCCTCCCTTTCAAATTCCAAATTTATTTCCATTAATCTCTCAAAATTGGCTTTCAAAATCAATTTCTCTCCCTCATGTTATTGCCCTACCTGGTTGCTACATTATTTGGAAATTAGCTTGACTTGCAAAAAAACAGAATCAGCCCATCCTTGGTTGGTGGAAGCCCCAGAGATTCAAAGATGAGCTTTTCTATACAGCATCGTTTCAGGATCAAATTAGTTTGCAGCTTCAGCTAAGGATCTCATGCAATGAAGACAAGAATTCGTCCGCTGAAATCACAGTTCGCTTCACAGGGTAACACCCCAAAGAGACACTAAGAAGAAAATGAGCTCAGCAGCCAAAGTGAGGATGGAAAAAAACCAAGGTTTCTCCCAACCCCCACCCTGCACCCCAGGCTTAAAAAAAAACAATCTGTAATGTGGGCCCCCTAAACTGCCTGGGAAGTTGGAAAATAAAATATCAATTGTGTCTCTCTCTGACCACTGGACCCAGATTACTACATGCTCTGACGTGCCCATGTCTCTTTTGAGCTCTCTAGAAAATATCTTAAACAATGTTGAACAACAGTAAAAACTCTGTGTGTGTTGTAATGCCTTTATTGTCCACTGTCTCAGCCCATTGTAGGGTCACCACCGTGCTCACATAAAGGGATGTTTTGCTCTGGGTAGGGGATACTGCCTTGCAGTGTTCAACGTGTGGCCTTCCACATTCCCAATGTGGCAAAGGAGGCTAATAACACTTCAACTGATTTTCCAAAGTCACAGGAAAATGGAGAGGTGACCTGCACCACAGGAAGTAAGACAAAGGCACAAATTTTGGAATTAGTAAGAGTCTGGCTCTGCCAGTTACTAGGAGCTGATCTGTGTGTCTCAGTTTCCTCATCTGAAAAGGGGATTGCAACATCTATCGCTAGGGTTGCTATGTGTAGTAGGAGATACTACACTGAACAACTAACACTGTGTCTAGCACACGTCTAGCACATTTAGCAATGTCTCTTGCTCTGTAGTGGTGTCTTTCCCTGGGATAGATGAGGAAACTATCAAGGAAAAGCCATATGGTGTGCTCTAAGGATCCAAGATAGTGAGCTTGCCTGGTTTGGAATTCAAGCTTATCATCCTGTACCAGTGGCCAACAGAGGCTCGGAGAACAGCCAGACTGGAAATGTGCCACACCTAAAATATGTTATGGAGAATTCCTAATCCTGAGTCCTACCAATCACCTCATGTTAAAGGTCTCATATCATACCTCAACCATAATTGGTTTGAATGGGCTCATTATTAAATTCTCAAAATATGTAACTGCTTCCCTCCCTATGAACAACAAATTTTTCTTCTTTTCTCCTTCTGTTTTTATTATATGGTTCCTTCTTCCCAGAACCAGCTTAAAGAATGGTGCATTTTCACATGTCTTATGCAGGTTCTCATCATGGTTCCTGTCATCTTTAGAACAATGCTGCCACAGGAAGAAAACCATCGCACTGACAGGAAGGTTAGTGGGTATGGAGAAAGTTCACTTGATATTTATGCTAAACTTCTGAAAACAAGCACTGGCTATGATACAATATTCCCGTTTTCTTTCGTTCCAGGAGAGTTTCAGTCCCTTGAGTCAGGTCAGCTATTAGGTTCTACCTGTTAATACCCACCTAGCAGAATCGTTTCCTGAAAACACGTAAGCAACTGCAAAACCACACAGTCCAAGACAAATGCTGCCAGGATCCCCCCTCTTGATGGAGATGGCTCCCTGTGATAGAGGTCAGGTGTTACCAGCCACCCACCCAGGGTCCTTAAAAGAGCCTGTTTTCAGTTTCTGACTGTAGGCAACATTTTCCCCACCACCACCGCTACATGTTGTGCAATTCACTGCTCTTACACAGTCCTGAAACATACTTGGGCAACAACTGCATCTATATATATGGTTTTATTTTTTCCTTCTATTTTCAACATAGGACACAATTATAAATTCTCTTTGCTTCATTTTCATCCAGTTGGGTTTCTGACTATAGCAGATGCTGTCGGCAGCCAGCTCCTATCCCCTCAACATCATCCCAGTGGAGGCTGAGATTTTGCCTAAGAAACTCGCCTCGCCACAGGAGCCTGCTAAGGCCTCATGTGGAAAAGACTAGGAGTATCAGGGAGTTAATGATCCAGGGAGAAGCCTTCCAACAAGACAGAAGGGAAATTAGTGAATAAATATCCAATTCCTCACCTCTCAGAATACCTGAGTCCTGTGCTATGCAGTATCTGAGGCCCTAAGCAGGACAGAGTCCCAGCTGCCCACAGGGCAGCTGTTCATTGTCCCTGGGTTGTCTTCCTGGCCATGTCTGCTAGTTCCCCACCCCCTGCCAACACTCCCTGCGATCACCTTCCCAAGGAACAACTTGTACTCCAACCTCGCCAAGACATGCTCGTGGGTCAATCTAACCTAAGACAATGACACGTGCAATGAGACCAAAAAGGTTCCCCAATGCAATGAGATGAAGGGTCTTCATTCCTTTATTCAACAGAGAGGGTTTTAGTTTTGTTCTGTTTTTTGAGCCTGGCTCTGTCCTAGGTTCTAGAGCTGCAACTGTTAACAAGGCAGACACCATCTTTTTCTCATCAAATTTATAGTCTAACAGAGGAGATGGTCCTCTAACAAGTTAGAATCTAATTGATGGATGCTATCAAGACCACGTGCAGAACACAACCAGAGTGTATAAGGAGACCTATCTACGTCTGTGAGAAGAGTTCCCTTTGGGAAGCAGCTTTCAGCCAAAGGCTAAAGGGTGGGTAGGAGTGAACAAGGTAAAGAGTGCGCGAAATACTGTCCCAGGCAGAGGAAACTGCATTTATAAAAGCCTTGAGGCTTAAAGAAACAGTGCTGCACAGAGATAACAAATGGGACCAGAGTACTGTCAACAAGCTTGGCTCCCTCTTCCAATCCCTTATGAGTCATCCATAATTGTTCCAAGGATCCTAAGAAACTGAAAGGACTACGTAATTTCACCTGGGAGTTAAAAGAAAAACTTGACACACTATTACTTAACTCCTTTAATGGCTAATCAATTCTACCTGTTTGGGCCAGCCCTCAAAAATTTAGTTACATTTAGGGACACCTAAGTGGCTCAGTCGGTTAAGCATCTCTTTGTTTTCAGCTCAGGTCATGATCTTGCTGTTTGTGAGTTCAAGCCCCACATTGGGCTCTGGGATGGCAGCGTGGAGCCTACTTGGGATTCTCTCCCACCCCCCCCCCCACGTGTCCCCTGCTCATGCAGTCCCTGTCTCTCTCAAAATAAGTAAAAGCAACCAATTCTTTTTAAAGTTTAAATTGCATCTAGAACCAGGAAGTTTTACTCCTGCATGGCTCACTTGGTTGAGTGCCCAACTCTTGATTTTGGCTCACATCATTATCCCAGAGTCATGGGATCAAGCCTCACATTGGGCTCCATACTGAACATGGAGCCTGTTTAAGTTTCTCTTTCCCCACCCGCCCCTTGCCCCCTCCCCTGCTCACATCCTCTCTCCCCCTCTGCCCCTCTCCCCCAATCTTGAGAACATGCTGTTTTGCTCTCTAAAATAAAGTTTAAAAACAGGAAATGTTGACATTATTCGAAAGTAAAATTAGTTGGCTAATGAAAAGTACCCTCAGCGGAGGCATACCAGGTCAGAACAGTTGGACTTCTAGTGCTTTGTTAGAAGAGTTCTTTGTTTGAGAACTATTCTTAAATCTTTGATACTGTGGTGGGAAAGAGACATGGGTGGTTAAGGAGGGATGAGAGACAAGGGGAATGATTAACTTATTTTCCTTCTGGTCCCAAAGATCACCACGCACCCATAATGAGAAATTCACTAGAAGGATTCATGGGACTCAGCATATACTTGTACTCTAGTCCAGGATTTATTACAGCCACACAGTAAAAACACACAGTTGGATCATAAAAGGAAAAGACAGAGGCAGAGAAATCAATGCCAAGCTTCCTTGTATCTCTCCCTCTTCTGAGGGGATACACATGAGTGTGATTCTTTCTCGGGCAACTAACAGTGCAATAATATGTGTAACTTCTTCCCAGGGATCCCAATAGAGACTCAGTACCCACGGTGTTTACTGGGGTATGGTCACACAGCACCCTCTGCCTAGCCATGTACTATTCTAGATTCCCAGAAGTAGACAAGCGTTCTGTATAATCACCTTGTTTGTGCAAACAGTCTAGACACCTCAGACCACTCTTACCCCTTAGAGAATGTTAAATGCCAAATTCAAATGCCAGCCCCAGGCCAGGCTTGCAAGTAGGTCCTTCTAAAGAAGGCCAGAGGTCTGCTGTGGTCATTCTTTTCTGAACACCTACCACCCTGGGGGGAATGAGAAGTTGTGAAGATGAATGGACTAAATTTTCTTTTATTTTCACTATCATAAGATCCACAAATAAAGATAAGCAACTTAGTAGAAAGTTTTATATAAATTCTCTTCTACAGAAACTTGGTCCCTTGAATGGTTTGGAGAAGTCAGTGTTATGTAGTTGAGATAGGGGTACCTGGGTGGCTCAATCAGTTAAGCATCTGACTTTGGCTCAGGTCATGATCTCACGGTTCGTGAGTTCGAGCCTCGCATCAGACTCTGTGCTGACAGCTCAGAGCCTGGAGCCTGCTTTGGATTCTGTGTCTCCCTCTCTCTGTGCCCCTCCCCTGCTCACATTCATTCTATTTCTCTCAAAAATAAACATTAAAAAACAAGTAGCTCAGATTAAGGCACCCCCAATTATGCAGACATTGAAGCCAGTCGTGGCCCAGCCAGAAGAACAAGCTCACCAAAAAACTTATTTTGTAAGTTTCAAACAGTACAAATAAGCTATCCTTAGTGACTGTTTTCCTTTGAAAAGCACATTAGATCACCTCTTCGGGCTCTCACAGTGAGACTTTGCTTGGAATAAAAGTACAGATTTCCAGCAATAAAGCCAACTCATCTAGTGACATAAAATCCATTTACCACAAACATAAACTGTGTTTTCAGCGATAACTTACATATCTGAAATGAGAGAAATTGCAAGCTGATCAGCAAACCCTAAATAAATGGCCCTCTTCATTGTAACTCTTTTATAGCCAAAGTGACATTTCTTAATGCCAAGACAGTATATTTATAGGATCCTATTTTCTCATATAATTCACTGTCACATTACATTTTCATAAATATTTCTGAAAGGTAAAACAGCTGCATCTGATAATAACCCATTAATACTAAACTGTATCCTTGAAAGAGCAATGTATAAACATTAAATAAAATTTTACAAAGAGAATCATTCACAATTTCACACAAAATACCTGTTTTGTCTGCATAGTACCTTTAGGCCTCTATGTATATTTTATGAAAATTATAATCCTAGTGTAGATCTATTTTCAGATGTTTAAACATATGTAGGATAGTTTTCATACATGTCTGTTAAAAACTATTCATTTTAAACAATTATATGCATTGGTTAAAATCAAGTAGTCAAGGAGCACCTGGGTGGCTCAGTCGGTTAAGCCTCCAACTTCAGCTTAGGTCAGGATCTCACAGCTCGTGGGTTCGAGCCCCACATCGGGCTCTGAGGACAGCTTGAAGCCTAAAGCCTACTTCAGATTCTGTGTCTCCCTCTCTTTCTGTCCCTCCCCTGCTCACGCTCTTTTTCTCTCTCAAAAAAACAAACATTAAAAATAAACTAAAAGGAAAGGAGGGATTTATAATAAAATGTTACAGCCCCTACCTTATCATATCGCAGCTGTTTTTATTCCCCAGTAGCAGCCATTTTTATTTAAGTGTTCTTGTTTTAAATTTTTCTGATTATCTGCATTTCAGTAAACACATTATTTCTCATTTTAGATATTATCTACTAAGTATTTTAGATTTTTTTCTGTGTCATAAGACACCTGGTCTCTCCATTCATTGTCCACCTGCTACAGGTAATACTTTACTTGCTATCCTCAGAATGAACAGTTCTGGTACCTTTATCCTCCCCTTCCACTTCTCCCCAGCTTCTGATTCTGAACTGCTGTTGTTTATATGTATGCTTCTACGTGTAAGATTGAGACCTTTCACATGAGGTTCTGTAGCCACGACTGTCTTCCATGCTTTGTCTATAATTCTAAAAGCTGAAATCAATAGTTATCTATATAGTGATGACTCCATAAATACTGTTCACTCTTAGAGCTAAATGATACAGCACGATTATATTTCCTTTCTGTAAGGCTTTTTATATTTCTAGTTGTCTTTCGTTTTCTCTCTTGTGATTGTATCACATTCTTATATCGTCTAAGGAATCTAAAGTAGTAATGTATCTGTGGAAACTCATTCCTCTAACTATCCCTACTTGGATACCTTCTTCCTAAAGCACTATTTTCTCCTGCTCCACTAATGACTAATTGCTACCAGTCAGTACAACCTAGCTGTCATCCTGGGACTCTTCATTACATTCTTAGGTTGAAATTATTATTTCCAAGATTCTACCTTTTTTTTTCTTCCTCTCAGAACTTATCTGAAAATATCTGCATTGTACATTTACACTTGCGTGATAGTTTTGCTAACAGAGAAATCTAAATGGAAAATACTTTTCACTTGAAATTTTATTCTATTAAAGTATTACATCCCTTGTTGCTATGATTCTTGTTCCTTTGTGGGTGGCCTGCTTTTATGTTTTGTTTTCTTCCTTAAGAGGCTCATAGAAACTTCTCTTCCAGGTTTTCAAAATTCTCAGAAACAGTGTATTTTCTCTGTAAATCATGTCTTATTCATTTGTGCTGGACATTCAGTGAATCCTTTTCTTCTGGCTCCCCAATTTTAGCAAATTTTCTGAAAATATTTTGATAGTTTTCTCCCCTCTCGTCTCTGCTCTTCCTGATTCTGCTGGATTTATCCTCCAGCATTTATCTTTATATCTCCTATTTTCCATCAATGTATCTCTTTATTTTATAAGAAATCACCTTAACATTATCTTTAACACTTTCAGTATTTTTTTTAGATCAAGTCACGTTAAATGTTGTTTGTTCCTTTTGTTAGATCGTCTTGTTTTATGGATGCATTATCTATTGCCACTTTCCTGAGAATCACTGGGGAAAAAAAAACAAATACCTGCTCTCTCATTCTTTATTTCTGTTTTCTTTTTTTTTTTAATTTTTTTTTTCAACGTTTATTTATTTTTGGGACAGAGAGAGACAGAGCATGAATGCGGGAGGGGCAGAGAGAGATGGAGACACAGAATCGGAAACAGGCTCCAGGCTCTGAGCCATCAGCCCAGAGCCTGACGCGGGGCTCGAACTCACGGACTGCGAGATCGTGACTTGGCTGAAGTCGACGCCTAACCGACTGCGCCACCCAGGCACCCCTATTTCTGTTTTCTATGAGGCCATTTTACCTGTCTATTCATCTTTTTTTCCCCCTCAGATTTTCTTCAAATATCTGGTTATCCTTGCTTACTCATGTAAGAATTAAGCAGTAAGAAGCTTACAGTCACTTCAAATCTTCAGGATGTCTACTACCAACAAACAGAAAATAACAAGTATTGGCAAAAATATGGAGAGATTGAGATGCTCGTGCGCTATCGGTGGGAATGTAAAATGGCACAGCTCCCATGGGAAACAGTATGTGGGGGCGCCTGGGGTGGCTTAGTCAGTTAAGCTTCTGACTCTTGATTTCAGCTTAAGTCATGATCTCAGTTTGTGGGATTGAGTCCCATGCTGGGCTTTGTGCTGACAGCATAGAGTCTGCTTGGGATTCTCTCTCCACGCCCCCCTGCCCCTCCCAGGCTCACTTACTTTCTCTCTCTCAAAATAAACATTAAACAAATTTTTAAATTTAAAAAAAGGTCAAAAGAAAAACAGTATGTGATTCCTCAAAAATTAAACTTATCTTATGATCCAACTATTCCATTTCTGGATATATACCCGAAGAATTGAAAGCAGGGTCTGGAAGAGTTATCTGTACATTCATATTCATAGCATTCACCATGGCCAAAAGGTAGAAGCAATATAAATGTCCATCTATGGATGAATGGATACACAAAACGTGGAATATATACACACAGAATATTATTCAATCTTTAACAAGGAAAATTCTGACACATGCTACAACATGAATGAATCCTGATGCATTACACAAGTGAAATAAGCCAGTTACAAAGACATTCTGTAGGATTCCACTTATATAAGGTAGGGAGTCAAATCCACAGAAACAAAGTAGAACACTGGTTGCTAGAGGCTGAGAGGAGGAAGAAATGAGGATTGTTGTTTAATGGGTATAGCGTTTTAGTTCTACATGATGCAAACTTTCAGGATATGGTTGCACAACTCTGGCAATATACTTAATACTGATCTGTATCTTTTAAAATGGTTAAGATGATTTAAACAAACAACAAAACAAAAACCTGACAGCGAGCTGGAGCAGAAGCACTGGGATCCAGCCCATTATCTTTTAAGTAATTAGCATCTCAGCCCAGGCTAGTAGGATTCCAACTGGACTTGAGTGTACTGGTTCATGACACTTTTATCAGTTTGAGATATGACAAGAGTCAATATTAATATTGTGCATTCACAGAAACCTTTCTCCCCAAGAGGATGGGTTTCCTGCCACCCTACCAGTCGTTCTGTATTTGGAAATGGTTGTAATCACGAGAAAACAGAGGCAGCAAGGAATGAAGGGTCAAAGAGTTGCAGAAACTGATCAGGATTCTTTATTCCTATCTTCTTCTAGGAAGGTATCAAGCAAGCAAGGGGGGTGGTGTAGCAAGGAACAGAATTTCAAGCTATGTGAATAAAATGAAATGCCACCGACTTAGAAAAATTAACATAGAAGGTACAAAGATTCTTCTAAGGATTTCTGTTTTAAATCCATGAATTCTCTGTTGCTGGAGAAATAGGTTTTTTGTTTTACAAAAGCAGACGTTTTTAGAGACAGAAGAGGGCACTGGTGTCACCACATTTCTTGCAAATTGTTGACGTAAAGGCAAGTCATTCCTACCCCCAATCAGTATTACCATAGAAGCTAAGTATTTCTGCTTTGCCATTCAGATTTTAAACTCACACTGAGGTTTGGGTTGGGATATGGGAAGACAGGGAGGCACTTTTTACTTTCAAGGTCTCCTCTCTGAATACGTAAAAGTAGCAGTAGAGGCAGCTACACAACAAGAGGACTTGAATCACACAGCTCATCATTCAGCTACAAATAATCAGCCAAGCTTAAGTATCCTGGCATTTATAGGGATAAAAAAAAGAATATTTCCATTGCCACTGTTGTTAGCAAAGAGAACAGATTTCTTCATCTTCTACAAGGAAAAAAAAATTACCATTGAGCACCTGGCTCTAACTCAATTCTGCCAAGAGGCCCAGAAGTAATCAATAAACACTTATTAACTAATCACGTAGTCTCTCACTTTTGTGAGTAAAATGGCAAGTGTTGTACAAATCCAGAAAATAAACAACCCTTAGCACAGAGGAAAAGGAAGGGAAATAAGGAAATAGCTCAACAACTAGTTTTACATCAGATTTCCCAGAGAACAATGTAGCTTTCTTCTTTCTATGCCTGTGGGTACCATCTAAGTGGGGAGGGGGGAAAAAGGCTAATGTATATAGTCATAGTTTACTATTCCTTCCACAGTTCCCCTTTACCTTTAAATGCTTACTAGAAATCAATCCCAATCAACCTTTAGAAAATCATTAGTCAAAACAAATGCAAAGTAGTTAATTTGTGTCCACAATCACAGGATTCAGAGAATTATTCACATAATTCAGGCAAAACTCATCCTGATGCCCATGGCCTGCATTATTTGGTACACTAATGGGCCTTTCCCTCACTCTACCCTTTTCAAGTGCCTAGAGAGGCAGATGACTGAGACTGGTGGGCTCTCTGAAGGTTTAAAAAAAAAAAAAAAAGTACCAACAGCCAAGCCATCATTCTTCAGTCCAGGTCTAAAAACTGTATCCCACGCATGCACAATGGAAGACTGTCAAGCAAGACCATGATTTAAGACATAGGAGACACAACTTACTTCTGCATCAACAGGGGCACAGTGAAAAAGTTGCTTTGGTTTTTCTGATTTGGGGCCACACAACTAGAGGCTTAGGTAGATGTGCACAGTTTGGAAGGCAAGACTTAGACACAGTAGATTCCATGAAAATGCTTCCTGTTAACCCATGGTATCAGGTGTGAAATCTAGAGGGCAATCTTTGGAAAACACCAACAGGGACCATCAGTCCTCTTAGTCAAATAATACTAGTTAGGATATGTGACATATCCCAAAACTGTGACAGCTCTCAAAACTGCATCCATTTGGCGGCAGGGGAGGGGGGCTCATCTTCCTATGTTCCCTCTCCAGCGACAGCAGGTAGCCAGTTCCCTTAATATGAACCTGGCGGCCACTCTACACTCATCTCTTCTCTTCTGTGCATGTCCTAGAGTTTCAGACGTGCTCATATATTCTCCTTTTCCATCCTACCTGATCTTGACCCCGCGGCTGCATCCCCATCCCCTGGGATTCCTGCAAGATCTTCCAACCACTGCTGGTCCTCCTGCCTCCATCGGGTACTTCTTGCATCTCCTTTCCCCACTATTGTCCTGACATCTTTTCATTATGTGATCACATCACCTCCTTACTGAAAATCTTTTGGACGTGGCAAGTGCTTCTAGGTTCTAGGTTCAAAAATCCACTCATGTTTGGGGCGCCTGGGTGGCTCAGTTGAGCAACCAACTTCACCACAAGTCATGATCTCACGGTTTGGGACTTTGAGCCCCACATCGGGCTCTGTGCTGACAGCTCAGAGCCAGTAGCCTGCTTCTGATTCTGTGTCTCCCTCTCTCTCTGCCCCTCACCCACTCATGCTGTCTCTATCTCAGAAATAAACATTTAAAAAAATTTTTTTAAATCTGCTCGTTATAACTAATTTTTTTAAGTCAAGGTAATACCGATGCAAGTTTAAATGTTTACGTATTACCAAAGGATATACAATAAGGAGTCAGTTTTTCACTCTTTCTAGATCCTGAGTTCCTACTATTAAAAGTTTATGCATCACAAAATTTTTCTATGTATGTGCACACATAATACACACATATAATTTTACTGTTTTTACTTATGTTGAAGATTATATCCTATAAACACATATAGACCTATATTCATTTGCATGGTATTCCACTGAGCATATCAACTATGATTTACTTAATTAGCACCTTTCTGTGGAGATTTATGTTGAATTTTTGTCTTTTACTCTCAAAATTGCCATGAATGCAAAATCAAGTCGAAATACTTGGGAGACAAGTTCTTTAGGAACTGGCTGCTGCCTACATATTTTGTTTCATTTGCTCCACTTCCCCATATGTAGTCTTCCTTCTGGCCACACCAAGCTACTTGCAGTTTCCAAAAACACGGTCCTGCTAGGTTACATCTTCCGGTCATGTCCTCTCTGCCCTTCTTCGTCTGGCCAACTCCAACTCCTCTTTTAAAGGTACTCAAATTTTATTCTGATTCTGATGCTCCTCCTTCCCCCTTCTGAACTCATTTGATTCCTGTGCTACGTTGTGTTCCATGCATTCTGGAAATCATCGTGATACCTGTCCCAGCACTCAAGACATGAGACAGATGAAGGAAGACCTGTAACAAAGCAAAATAATAGAGACTTGGAAAGAAAATGGAATGAGGCCTCTAAGAGCCTGAAGGAAAGTCATGGAGTAGGACCCTCCATGGCAGTGCCACGCTCGCCACCAACGAACAGAGCTCCTGTGAGACAGAGAGTACGGAGGTGGGCAAGCAGGAGTGTGCTCATGGGAGACAAACGTCAACACACAGCAGCCTGGATTAAGTGATCCATGAGTTCTACAGGTACCACAGGAGGCCAACTGACAAACAGAAGCTGAGGTCTGGGGCTCTCAATGATATTGAGGAGTGACAGAACTGCCCTGAGCCTTGAAGGAGAAATTACACTGAGAGGAACCATCAGGGTAGAAAAAGTGCTATGAGCAAACATCTGGAGGTCAATCAAGCTAGGGTAGCTGAGGTCTGCAGAGGAGAGCAGGGAGGTGGAAAGAGGGCTGGACCAAGGTTTTGGCGACTGGTGGTCTAAGCCTGGCTCCTTCATAAATTAATTCAATCAATATTTATTGAATCTCTGGCTGTTCTGGGCACTGGTGACAAAGTAGTAAGCAGAGTAAAAATTTCTGACCTCCTGGAGCTTCTATTCCCAGGGTTCTAGTGACAACTGCCAGTCTAACACAGAGCAAATCACATCACTCCTATACATCTGCCTCCTAGATCTGTACCACATGGGCCTTGGACATTTTTCTGATCACTTGTCTCTCTAGTATTGTAAGATTAATAGGAAGAGGTTGGACATGTCGGTGCATTGTGAGCTTAGTGAACTAAGGAGGTGGACTCCATCTGGACAGTAAGGGACCTCTGCTGAGCTGTGCACAGCAAACACTTTCAAGGTTCACAAAGTTTCAGAAGATTGGTCTGATAAACTGAAGGCTGAAGAAAGAACACTGGAAGCTGGAAACAATTTAGGAGATATGTGATCCTTACAAGGTGAGGAAGGCTCATACATAAATCCTAAGGGTCAAAATCATGGGGAATAGCACAGATTTGATAAACCATGAATAAGCCACTTCTTCCTAAAACACTGGCTCTATTAAGCATCTGGCTATAAAGTCTTCATTGGCATGATGCTAAGATGAGCAGAACTGATCAACAGACAGCTTTCAGGCTCAAGACAATTTTGGATCTCTGTAAGACTGAGCTTAAGTGTACATGTGCCGCTTCGCAGGCTCCAAAGAAATACCTGTTTTCCAGAGGAATACCATACAACCTGTACCAACTGTCAGACACTGCACAGGGTATGGCTCGACAATGCATGTAAACGTGGGTGGCCCAGTGCACAAGATGAATGAAGCCCAAGGAACAGGAGCGGTCTCCCCAGCATTCTGATACTCCATACAATGTGGCATATGCTATCTTGAGCCCTCTCCCTAGAAAATTCTATAGTGCTTATCACCCTAGTAGTTAATCGCTCAGCCTTCTCTAGTGCAGCCTTCCCGCGCCTAAACGAATTTTAGAAGTCAAAGATAAATGCTCCCTGCCAGAAAATGCCTTAAAATAGAATGCTGTGAGGATTTCCCTGGAACGAGTGATAGGCACTTACTTAAGTACCTCCATCTCAAGTTCTACCTCTTGCCTCCGAAAGCATACACTCTGGTCAGTCCCCCCTGCCAAACCTGGGGGTGCTAGGTTACCATTATAGAAGGTCTTCAGGGAGAGAAGTCACCAGTGTGCAAATCGGAAAACTCCAGGACTCCAGCTCAGTACCAATCTTCTTGACTTAGAAGTTCCATTGGGTGAGTAACACACTGAAGAGCAATGAAGTCTAGAACAGCAGGACAGTTCAAGTCAAGTGGACTTCGTTAACAGAATAATGACAAAACTTGGGGCATCCGGGTGGCACATTCGATTAAGCCTCCAACTCTGGATTTCGGCTCAGGTCATGATCTCATGGTTCCTTTGAGCCCCACATCCGGCTCTGTGCTGACAGTGTGGAGCCTGATTAGGATTCTCCCTCTCTCCCTGCACCTCCCCCGCTCAAGCTCCTGCATGCTCTCTCTCAAAATAAATAAACTTAAAAAAAATTTTTTAATTAAAATAAGGACAAGGTTTTTAATAAACAGACCTCACTTTTTAGTGTCTTTTCTGTCCAATACCCCCAGAATGGCCCTTCAATTCCATTCCTTTTAGACTCTAATAAGGAACAGACTAGTCATCAATAGTCACGTGTCACTTCCATTTTTGGAATAATGCAATCTTTCAAATTCTTGACAACCATAGCGTTTTACAAGGCCAAAGGCAAGCATTTCTCCAGTTTTATCTGATTACCAAGCAGTAACTAGAAGTGCTTGTTCTTTTTCCTGACCACAAGACTGTCAGGATTTGCTGTCTTTTACCATCTCTCTCTTATGGGTGTGGAGAGATGGACCTCCACAGGGGTAGTTTACCCACAGTCAGAAGAGAAGGAAACCTTTGCCATAACCAGGACAAAACTTGCACTTGGATTAAACGTTATAGTAAAACATTTTCTTTCACTTTCTGTTCTAATGCTTCTGACAAGTCCAACAACTAAGTTACAAAACATCTTTCTAGTTTATTCCATAAAGCAACACTAGGTATTCCCTCCTCATCTGCTTCTCATTTACACAATGGGTTTCATCAGAGGTCACTGCAAACCAGCTGTATCACCAACCACTTATCCTCTGTCACAGATGAAGAGAAAGCTTTAAAATACCTACAACCCAAGGTGCCCGGGACTAGAAAGCCTTTAAAAAGTCTGCTATGGATGGCTTCTGACCACTTGACATTTCTCACAGGAAATAACACTTACAAGTATAAAGCAGAGGGGGCACAGAGCTGTCTGTTTTGATGTTCTGGTTCCTCCAAGAGTTCCCAGGATCTGAGGAGCAAAGTACTGAAAGGTAGCAGCGGGGAGAAGCTGAGGTAGACCACTCCCCTAGATCTAAACCCTTCCAAGTAATTCCTACAGTCCTCTATGAATGCACATGATAATAACCATAATTTATTAAATGCTTATTCTGTGACAAACAGTATGCAAACCTATATGCTATATTTTATGTATATGAATTCTTCAAATTCTCACGGCAACCCTTTAAGTATTATTGTCCATCACATTTTATAGATGAAGAACCTGAGGTGTCAGGTAATGTATATGACATGCTCAAGGTCATTCATGTAGCAATGGGGCAGCGATGGGTTTGAACCTAGAGGAATCCAGCTCTAGAGCATACATTTAATAGCTCTACTATAAAGCCTCTCACAATGACCATCATCAAACTCCACCTTGCCTCAGTCCCAATTTCTCACTGCCCAGGATCACCTGCAGCAGACACAGTATGTTCATCAACCAAAGACTACATGTCCCAGCCTTCCCTGCAGTTAGGTTGGGTCATGTGACTGTGTGGGGGTCATTAGATAGGCGTGGAAATGACGTGAGCACGTCTAGGCTGGACACTTAAGTATCTCGTGCAGTCCTTCCAGCTTCCTCTTCCCTGTCCAGGGAACCTTAGAAGGTGTAAGTTCCAGATAGCTTAGTTTTAAGATAGAAGCAGCCCAGGTGTCCTAGTCATTGCTTACAGAAGAGCTGCTCAGAAGTGCTACTCAACTCACACCAGGTGGTGATGTGAGGAAGAAATAAACTTTTATAGGGTTAAGTCAGTAAGATTTCAAGATTGGCTTTTAACTATGGCTGAGCCTAGCCAGTTCTGAGCACATACCATGTAATTTACTTCAGGTTTTAATTATTAGGGCCCCTTATTGTCTACATCTGCCTAAATGAACCTGCATGCTCCATACTGCTTTCCTTGGCTCCCTACACTACCAAATCAGTTTCTTGATCTAAAAGGGTAATGTGGTTTCTGCCAGATTTCTTTCAAAACACTACCTCATGTAAGGATAAATAGATCAATGAAACACAATAGAGCGTCCAAAAATAGACCCACACATACGTGGTCAATTGATTTTCAACAAAGGCACCAAGACATTCAATAGGGAAAGGAAAGTCTTTTCAACCAATGCTGCTAGAACTGCTTACATGTAAGAAAAAAAGAACTTCAACTCCTCACTCTATATACAAAAATAAATCTGAGGTGAATCATAGACATAAATGTAAAATAACCACAGAACTTCTAGGAGAAAACAGGACATTGGAGTAGAAGAGAATTTTTTAGATAAGGAGAGCAAATGCTGCGGTATACCATCTGGGTTCCCTACATCAAACCAAGACCCTCATTCTCCCAGCAGCAGGTGCTGACAGTTGTGGCTCACAGCTGAGTCTTTCCTCAGATGTTTCCCTCAGAGAAACAATGGATTGGGGATACAATGACCCGCCCTCTCTGCCTCAGTTTGGAACAACTATGAAGGGTTATCCCATGAGAAATGCAACATATGCTCACAAAAACATTTAGTCACAAGTGTGTGTAGTAGACAAATTCTTGACAGCCCCACAATGGAAACCCAAACGTCCACCAGACAATGAACACACTGTGAGATAATCATACAAAGACTACTACTCAGCAACTAAAAGCAACCAACCAATGGCAACTAAAAGCAACGGCAACCAATGCCGTGGATGCTGATCTTAAAACCATCAAGTTGAGCCAAAGGAGCCAGACATGTAAAAATGCATATGGCAAGATTCTATTTTTATGAAATACCAGATCTGGTAAAACTCTGATACTAGAGATGGGAAAGTTGTGGTCTCTGCGGCAGGGAGGGGGAAGTTGCCCAAAAAGTGGCAAAAATGAGTTTTCTGGGTAGAGAGAAATGTTTCATATCCTCATTAGAATGGTTACATAGGTATAGGCAGTGATCAAAACTCATCAAACCATACGCCAAAGCTCTATGCTTTTCACTTCACGAAGATATCTCAATGAAAAATAATGTTTGTCTTGCATCTGAGCTTGTTCCCTCACCCCCACATGTGTGCAGGGCTCTCGAGATGGTCAATCCACTGCAGGGGATTCAAAGAGTGGTTATTAACACAACTCCTGTCTTCAAGTCTCAAGCCCTGAGACCTCCCTCCTTGGCTTCCCCTGGAACTCTGCCCCTCTCCTTTCATTCTTTCCTGCACTTTACCTAGCTGAATTTCCCTCCTCTTAGGAGCTTTAAGGTTCTTCGAGAGCTTCCTTCCTCGTGTACTCTCCATCTCACTATTTTACAACTAAGGAATCAACCTCTCTTCCAGCCCCAGACCAGGGAAGACTTCACAGTGATAACAGCAGTAACAATAGCCCTTTCTTCAGTGCTGACCACAGGCCAAGCGCTGTTCTAAATACTTTGCTTTCAGTCTTTGTTTGGGATGCTATAACAGAATACCATCAACTGGGTGGCTACTAAACAACAGAAATCTATTTCTCACAGTTCCGAGGCTGGGAAATCTAAGATCAAGGGGCTGGCAGACCTGGTGGCTGGTGAGAGCCCATTTCTTGGTCCACAGACGACCTCGTTCTTGCTGTTAACCTCACACGTGGAAAGAAGGAAGAAGCGCTCTGGGATCTCTTTTATAAGAGCACCAATCCCATTCACGATGACCCCACCCTCATCATCTAATCAGGTCCCAAAGGCTCCACCTCCCCACGCCATCTACACTGGGAGTTAGGTGGGGACACAGGAATTCTGGGCGAACACATATCCAGTCTACAGCATATACATTATGTCACTTAAACATAACAATCCCTTAAAAGTAGGTATTATTACCCACATTTTACAGATGAGAAAACAGACAGAAATTCTGTAAATTATCCACATTCATAGAGCCAACAAGTGAAAAACCGAGGAGTCAAACCCAACTCCGATTCCAAAGGCTGGATCCTCTCCGTAGACACTATTGGCTTCTGACACGTATTTGATAAAATGTTTCTTACTTGAATTAAAAAAAAAGAGCTGTGCTTTTAAAAATGTGATCATTATAGGGGCGCCTGGGTGGCGCAGTCGGTTAAGCGTCCAACTTCAGCCAGGTCACGATCTCGCGGTCCATGAGTTCGAGCCCCGCGTCGGGCTCTGGGCTGATGGCTCAGAGCCTGGAGCCTGTTTCCGATTCTGTGTCTCCCTCTCTCTCTGCCCCTCCCCCGTTCATGCTCTGTCTCTCTCTGTCCCAAAAATAAATAAAAAACGTTGAAAAAAAAATTTAAAGACTGTGATCATTATAATGAATATGCAAGATATTTTTTAAAAATAACAGCAGCATTTGTTTTTTGGGTTGTTTTTTGTTGTTGTTTTGCTTTGGTTTGGTTTAGAAACAAGTGGCACCCAAGTTGCAAGCTTTGATTTAGGCTGGGTAAAGCCCACCTCAGGTCATGGCCATAGAGCAACAGAGAGCAGCTGCTGAATATTCTCAAGGGCTCCGGAACACTTCCAAAATGCTCTGAACACATGCTATCACAATTACATTTCTCTTCACTGGCTGTTTAGTGTAATATACTTCACTTGCTCTCAATTATAACACTACCATTTCATTTGGTACAGTTTTGCTGTGGATTTTTTTTTAAACCCCAGTGAGATTCAATTCAGGCCAGCAGATACAAATTCAAAGAGTCCCAAAGGGGCATGTTTGAGCTGGTGCGTGAGAAATCTTTCTTGATGCCATTATGTGCGGATATTTTCCACTTCTCTTTATTAGGGGCTGCTTGAAGCAAAGAAGACAGACAGCACTGACCATGACTCATAAAGGATGGGATGCAGCTGTGTGTGTGATAATATAGTATATATACTATATATAATCATAGAGAAGGGCAGGTGCTATGGAAGCCACTGGCTAAATGAGGGATGAGCTTAGAACTAGTTACATGTCAGTCAGCTGGGCACCTAGCATAGTTGAGAGTCAATTATTCAGATACTGGGGGCCCAGGATCTGAAATTAACTGGTTTCTCTCTCCTTTTTTTTTTTTTTTTTTTTTTGTTGTTACTTATCTTCTTCCCTCTAGTTATGTTTTCAACATTTCGCTACTGATCAGCTTCTCCACTGGAGAGTTAACAGAGAAAATACAAGATAAATTAAACCAGCCAATTTTGTTTTCAGACAGAATCTGATTCAAGGCATTGTACAAGAGGAAGGTGGTTTACAGCATCAAGTAAAATAAGATTTCTGTAATTTTCTATACATTTCAATTACTCTTGATAGTTTCTGGTCTCTGTCTTTTCCTACTTTGGCATATTTAAAAAATGGTTTTAACTTCTATTTTATCTGTCTTGTACTTTTACAAAATATCATAAATACTGGCAGCTGTTAGGGAAAAGGCATGCGTCGAGTTAATCCCTCCGTACTGGGGAGTCAGAAACAGATACTAAGTAGGACCAAATCCCTTGCTGCTTGCTCAATCCCCCTGAGATGCGTATTGTATTTTAAAGGTTGCAATGTCAGAACTTTCAGCTATTTTTAAAAGAAACGTTGTTTTCAGCCTCTCAAACCATTTAAGCTGCTTATCAATTAAGCTGTTAGAGCACTTCAGGATGTACTCTGCTCTGAGAGTGAAGGCCACTGCTGCGAAGGTAGCGCCCCACAGCTCACAGGGGTGGGCGCCCCGTCCGGAAAAACACCGTTCCCTGTCTCAGTCTCTGTGCCAATCCCAAGGCCAACTACGCCTTCACGGAGCCACGAGGCTGCGCGCTGCCTTTTCCTCACCACGTTCACTACTGACGGCCCTCGGTTTAATCATTCTGGACCTATTCAAGGGCATGCGATTTAATTGTGGTCTGCCACAGAACTGAGCACTGTGACGCCTTTTACTTGGATCCTGTGTCATTTAAAACACATAAGAATATAAAAAGCAAGTCAGCTCCTGGAAACTTATTCTGGAAAAAACAAAACAAAACAAAACACAGAGCAACTATTGCATCAGAATCTGACAAATGCCTAGAAACACATATTGAGATTCCACTCAGTATGGTACATCACAACTGCTGTTATTTTTCCACAATAAAAAAAATTAAAAAATAAAAAAGGGAGATCATTTACTGTACCAGGCTCTTTGCATGCTTTATTTCAGTTGGACTTCACAGCAGCCTTATGAAATAGGTAGTAAGTCCATTGTACAGACCCAGAAATAAGGTTCAAAGAGGTTAAAGCACTTGTTGAAAGTCTGTCCTCTGGTAGGTGAACTAGGAATGAATACAGCACATGGTCTGGATCTTCTCCGGCATTTATACAGAGATAGCAGAAAAAGAAACAAGTAGGGATCTAAGAACACTACGTGGAGATGTATTCCTAAGACAGAAGGGGAGGAACAGGACTCTCTCAGTCAGCCACTGCAGATGCTGATTGGTGAATTCAAAAGAGACCAGGAAGGGGAAGACCAACATGATCGGCATAAACCCACGATCCCTGGGAAACTAACTGCAAGCGAATGGGTCACTCAGTAAATTCGCTGATAAGAGCAATGGCAGAAAGATACTATGACCTTCATGAGAAGTATGAGGTCAGGTCTGCTATTGACAACAATGTCCCCCAAAATTCATGTGGAAGCCCTCACTCCCCAGTGTGATGGTATTAGGAGGCTTTGGAGGCATAAGGAAGTTTAGATGCAGTCATGAGGCTAGGGCTCTTTTGATGAGATCTGTGCCCCTATGAGAAGAGACACCAAAAGCTTGTGCTCTCTCTCTCCCTCTCTCTCTCTCTCCCTCTTTCTCCCTTGTCCCCCCATCCCCTGCCCATCATGTGAGGACGTGGCCATAAGACGGCTGTCTGCAAGCCAGGAAGAAGGCTCTCTGGAAACCAACCATGCTGGCACCCTGATCTCGAACTTCCAGCCTCCAGAGCTTTGTGAAAAAAGGTCCATTTTTAAATCCACACAGTTTATGGCATTTTGTTATGGCAGCCTGAGCAGACCAAGCCAGTGTCTGTCCTGCAAAGGATGCATAATCCAGATGGGGTGCCCATGTAAACACAGGGACGGTGACTAAGGCGTGGGCATCTAATGTGTTAAGTTAAAATTCTTATGATTTTGGAAAAGGCACAATTTAACACAGACCGGAGTAGTCGGGAAGGCCAATTAGGAGTTGAAACTTGAGCGGAGGTTTAAATCATGAGAAGAGACAAAAAGGAGAGAGCCTCATGGGTGGGAGGTTAGCACAGGCCTAGCGATGAGGAAAAGAAGAGAGTGAAAGGGTGCGTGTGAGGTACTGCCTGGGCCCGTCAGTGTCTGGGGAAAAGCAGCAGACACGACATGAAAGGCAGGTTCTTCGTGATGAGGGGAGGACCTTCACCCTGTTTAAACTGTGACAGGGCAGAGCGGACAAAGCCCCGCTCGCGAGGCAGTGACACCTTCAGACTGGGAATGGCAATGGTATCTCTTCGCGGCATTGCTGTGAAGATGGAAGGGAATAACAAATCATGCGAAGCAGCGAACACAGTGCCTGGCACAGAACGAACATCAACAAGTGTCGACTGCCATTGGCAGAGAAGGTTCGAGAAGGCCAGTGCCTAGTTGGCTACGGTGAGTAAGCCTCAACCGAAGCCCTCCAGGCCTCAGTTTCTTGGCAGAAATGCCCAGCAAACAATCTGGCCAATGCTCAGGAGGGCTGCAGAGAGCCAACCAGCATGCTGGCTCAGCTCACTGACCCTCCGCAAGCTCCCCACCTCACCTCACTGCAGGCGGCACATTCATTGCCAGAATCTAGAACCTGGACGGAGCTAGTCATAGCCCTTGAGGTTTCAGGAGTTGCTGCATTTCCAGCTTTGTGCTGCCCGAGTTGGAGGATCAATCACTGGTTCCCGGGAGGGGGTGGGGGGGATGAGTACTCCTGCTCTCCACCCCCCCTCCCCCCCAGTGTCTTCTCTGCTGAGAGGCAACCGACTCCAAGCAGCAGAAGGAGCTCTGGACTTGAAACTGAAGGCCCGCAAGGCCACTTTCCAGCTGAGCAACCTCCGTGCCTCCGCCCTTTTAACTCCCTGCCTGTTCCCCCATTCATAACACAGGACAATATACTCCCCCAAAGAGCTGCTGCAGGATCCCACGTGGGACAATGTGTGTGATTGTTTTTGATAAACAAGTTGCAAAATAATATTAAATAAAAGAAAACTATCTCTCCTAGATTCATTTATTCGCGGATCCAATATTTCCTGAGCACCCTCCATGCGCCAGCAACTGTTCTTGGAGCTAGGGATCAAACAGGAGACAAAGCAAAACAAAATCCCTGCCTCACGGTGCTTGTATGCTAGGGCCCATAATTCCCTAGGATGTAGATGGTAGACAGTACGGCAAAGCACCCTCTCTAAAAGCTACTACTCTTGTTAGGAGTTATCTTCATTTCCAGCGTCTGACGTACACCTTCCCTGCCTGTCTACAGTTGCCTTGAACCTAGACGTGGCCTTGGCTCCAGATCCCCCTCTGGTTCCTCTGGATGCTTTGTTTGACTTGCTTTACTTGACTATCTCCATCCTGGCTCACAGTCTCGCTTGCCAACAGCCTGGCACGACAATTTCCATAAAATGCCCCACTGGAAAATGGAAGACCAGGCACATGTAACGACTCCAATAAGTTTATTTTGCATCTGGACCATACTAGTGATTACCTATGTGAAAGATGAGAACCACAGCCAAGAACTGAGAGCACTCTTTATGGCCAGCTGGGTCCTGTCGGCAAGCAGCACAGTTTGCCAGCTGCTTTTCTCAGCACATCTGGTATTACGGTTCTGGACTTTGGAGTTCTGAGCCAAGGAGGGTACCATGGGAATGATCACTATTGGTTTTCTGACATCATGATTACAGGCCTCAAAATAGCTCATCAGTAACAGGGTGAGAGGTGGAGGTGGAGAGACCAGTTGGAAACCATGTCAGAGGGTGCAGGTGAAGGGTTCTACCTACTCAAATCTGCTCAGATGGAAACAACAGCCATTTTTGGAAAGTGTCTCCATGCATGGTTTTTAGAGCAGCAGGTAGAAGGAAAAGCCTTCAGCTCCTAAGACACACTTCCAAGTCAAACCAATTTGGTTGCCATGGTACCAAGGCTCCTACAAGGGGGGAAAAAAGATGCATTTTCAAACACTGTTGGAAATATTCAAATAAATGGCAGTGTGATGACTGAAAGTGCCATGAGGCCCCTTCAACCCAAGTGAAAAACATACTCGGATGAGCCCTTTCTCTGTGCTAGGCACATTCCATCAGGTATGGGATGGATGCTGGGATGAACAAGATACTGTCTTAGAGCCCAATGGGCTCATAGTCAAGTTTGGCAGAGAAACACTTCACAAAGAGAGCTAATATATAAAGCAGAATGTGACAGCTACTAAAGGAAAGGTACAAATGTCTGTTCATTTCTTTACCTATTTACCCAAAAAATATTTGAGTCTAAGCTCTCTTAAGGAGTTTTGAGTATCCGGTGATAAGAAAAATAAACAGGATGCCTTCCTTTATAGACTAGGGTAGGAAGACACATGAGCAATAGATGAGAGATTACAGATAAATGATGATGGAGATGAGAGATCGATAGATCAATTGATAGATTGATCAATAGATAGATCGATAGACAGGCTGATAGATAAGGGATTACAAAGTGATGCTTGCCATGAAGGTAACAAATAGGATTCTGTGCTAAAAGTCCTCCTGGAGCACCAAGGTAGGAAAGGTATTACAGCCGGAGGGAGAAGGGTAGGCTTCATGGATGAAGGCAGCATGTAAGCTCAGCCATGGATGATGAACATATTTTAACAAACCGGGAGAGAATGAAGGGCATCCAGGACAAGAAAGTGAACACAGACACAGAGGTGGAAGCATACCAGTGGTACTTAATGGACCGGAGAGTGGCTGGGTTTGGAGCATGGGAAGGAGTACACTGGAAGGAGGAAACGAACAAGGTCTATGCTGGGACAGCAGAATACAGTGGTTAGGACTCAGTTCTGGAGCCAGACTGCCTGGTTTGGCCACTTCCTTTGGCAAATGACTTCACTTTTCAATGATTCGGTTTCCTTTTATGCAAACTTGGGATTATAGAGTTATTTTAAGGATTAAACAATTTTACACAATTCCAATGTGCAAAGTAGTATCGGAACAGAGCAATACATATTACGACTCAGCAGAAAATGGTTGCTAACAGTGGGGAGGGACCTTCTAACAGTGCCAGTGGGAAGCAAGAGCTCACTCAGCCCCACCCCCGTGCTAACCTTGGGAAATGTTCCTGATGATGGCTAAAAGGCCCCTTATTCAGAGGTGGATCGAGGAAGGTAAAGCTTTCAGGACCCTGCATTCCTTCAGATTTAAATCTTCTCTATTCGACCTTGCTGCAAGTTTGGGCCTTAAGGCCTGTGTCTCAGGTCTCCAGGGACTAGACCCACCACTACCAGATAGAGGCTTCCTGCCACTGCTCTCCATGCCAAAGGAGCTGAGCCACTGCTGAAGGCAGAATGCTGTGGAGACGGTGTTCCGCGCGGTAGAACAGGAAACACACTGCGTTTCTCTGGGGAGCGATGTCTCTCACTGGGGTAGTGCAGCCATTTTATAATGAACAAGATCTCTGAACTGAACACCACTAACATGGGACCAGGAAGTTTATCTATCCATCTCACCACTTCCTGTGGTCACAGCTAGACACCCTCACGAATGCCTCAAACACCAAGCAGGCAGCAGATGTAGGCTGCACAGAAAACATGGGGACCATGGCAAGTGGAGGCTGGCTCCCCTCTTAGCTACAGGGCTTGCAGACGTTCAAGGGAGAGATGCAAAGTGGTCAGCCAGGCCTCAGGATAAAGAGCTGGCAGGGAAAGAGAGAGAGAGGAAGAACATTGGAAAAGGGAGACCACACTCTCACTCTCAAGCTGCAAAACCAGGACATGACCCGGAATCTAGACCGACTTATATATTTGGATGAGCTGAGGTAATTCAAACTCAGTAGGAATTTGTTCCTTACGCTGAGTTCCTCATGTCTTTTTGTGATTTATCTTTGTGAAATGGTAGCGAGGCTGGATCTCCAAAGGGGATGATTAGGCAGCCTGAGCAAAGTTAAAGGGTTTTTGTGATTTATTGGCAGAAAACAAAATATGAATGTAACTGGAGTTCAGTTTAAAGATTAAATAACTTCATACAAGTCATGCGTGTAAAGTAGTATCTGCCACAGAGCAATGTATCTTTCCCCTTCCCACCTATACTCCTAACGATCCTTGAATACATGTATTATGGAAAATATGTCCTATCAACAAAGTGAAGGAAAGCTTCCAATGTGGAAGATCATTCCCCGCAGAGAAGCCACACAACTTTATACAAGTCAGCCTTGATTTTCCCATCTCCAAAATGGTGAGCCTGACTGGGAAATCCCCGGGGTTGCTTACAACATACAGAGTCTAGGAACTTAAGGGAATGTGTTTTCCTCAGATCTACCGACATCACTACTGGGTACATGGTTTCAGGGATACGGAAGCAGTCAGAACTTGATAATATTGTACTTATACATAAGAAAAGGGCTTAGTTTTGTTTTGTTTTTAAATCATGGCGTATGCAGGCATTGTTTAACTTGTTAAGAGCAAATCCCCTTTACTGACAACCTTAGTACCAAACCAGGAATTGTGCTCATCAAAGATGGTCCTCATGCAGCCAAAGCTTTGTTTTCTCTTTCTTCTTACCACAGGGTTATTCTGCATACATGTTCTCATGACTGGAAGAGCTGTATTTGTTGTAGCATGTCATATTGCTCAGATCGTTTTAGTATTTCAATCAGAGTTCCCCACCCTTTAAATTAATTCAACTTAAGCAATATCAGCAAAATGGTGGTATAGACATTTAAAACACCTCTCCCATCCCTGAAACATTAATTTGAACAAAAATATCTTCACAAGATCTAAGGATTCCAGGTGAGCACTTGGATAAAGCACAGAAATAAGAAAAAAACACATTGAGGAGGGTAGGAAAGATAGATTCACATTACACCCTCCCCCATGCCTGGGCAGCCCAGCACTGAGAGAAGAAGCCCTCTCTGTAGAAGAAAATGAAGTGGGTGCCTGATTTCACTGCAGACACCAGCACTGGCCCACCCTACCTCCAGGTTAACTCTCGAGACCCTAAGTGGCTCCCAGTATGTTCCTTTGAATCCAGGCCCCACACTTCCCAGCACTGGCCCGATTTCACAGGCAGCTCTTATGGCTTCAGGTTCCCAATCAGCTCCTACAAACCTAGGCTCCAAGAGGGCATCCGTGAATACAGGCTCCCAGATGGGCCAAATGCTGGTCTTACCACTGTGGCCCGAGGCTCCTGCCAGATTAGCCCCCACAGAACTGAACTCCAACTAGATTCCATGGACCTAGTCTCCCTGTCTGCTTTAGCACCAGACTAGCCCTGCAGACTGGGTCCTGGGAAACCGGCTCCTGGTCTGTCCTAGTATCAGACCAGCCTCTAGACACCCAGGATTCGGGTCTTCCCATGCAGACCTGGGCCCATCACTAGAAACCCAAATGCCAAGTACACTCCAGTGATCACAGTCTCCAAGCCTGACCCCATGTACCTAAGCATCAGGTCTACCTACCTGCTGGCTGAGACACCAGACCTGCCCACCCAAGGACTCCAACAAACTCTTACAAAAAGTTAAAGAGGAAGAATAGTCCCAAACTCATTTTACAAAGCTAACATTACACTGATAGTAAAGCCAGATAAGAACAAGAAAACTATAGGCCAATATCCTGGATGAATATAGATACACAAATTTTCAACAAAATACTATCAAATCAAATTTAATAATACATTAAAAGAATCAAACACCATGATCAAGTGGTATTTATCCCTGGGGTGCAAGGAAGATTGAACATACATAAATCAATAATGTGATATACCACATTAATGAAATAAGAGATAAAAATAATATGATTATCTCGATAGATGAAGAAAAAGCATTTGATAAAATTCAACATCCTTTCATGATTAAAATTCCCAACAAATTGGGTATAAGAAGAATGTACTTCAACATAATAAAGGCTGTATACCACAAATCCATAGCTAACATCAAACTCAACACTGAAAAGTTTGAAGCTTTCCTGCTAAGATCAGGAACAAGACAAGAGTGCCCATTCTCACCATTTCTATTCAACATACTACTAGAAGTCCTATCCAGAGCAATTAGACAAGAAAAAGAAATGTAATCCATTCAAACTGGAAAGGAAGAAGTAAAATTGTCACTGCAGATATGATCTTATATAAAGAAAATCCTAAAGACCCTACCAAAAAACTGTTAGAACTAATCAATTAATTCAGTAGAGCTGTAGGATACAAAATCAATATGCAAAACTCAGTGGTATTAGTATACACTAACAATGAAATACCTGAAAAATAAAGAAAGAAAACAACCCCATTTACATTAGCATCAAAAATAATGAAGTTCTTAGAAATAAATTTAACCAAGGAGATGAAAGATCTATACACTGAAAATTACAAGACAATGATGAAAGAAATTCATGAAGACAAATAAATGGAAACATATCCGTGTGCATGGGTAGAAGAATATTGGTAAAATACCCATATCCAAAATCCATGTATAGATTCAATGTAATCCCTACCAAAATTTTAATGACATTTTTCACAGAAATAGAAAATCCCAAAATTCGTATAGAACCACAAAAGATCTGAATAGCCAAAACAATACTGAGAAATAAGAACAAATATGGAGGCATCACAATTCCTGATTTCAAGTTATATTACAAAGTTATAGTAATCAAAACAGTATGGTACTGGCATAAAAACAGACATAAAGACCAATGAAACATAATCAAGATCCCAGGTTAAAAATCTTGCATACACAATCAACTAACATTTGGCAAGGGATATACAACACTCAGTGAGGGAAAGGACAGTCTTTTCAATAAACAGGTGCCAGGAAAACTGGATATACATATGCAAAAGAATGAGATTGGGGCCCTACCTTACACCACTAATAATAATTAACCTGAAATGGATTAAAGACTTAAATGTAAAATCCCAAACTATAAAACTACTAGAAGAAAACACAGGGAAAGGTTTCCTTGTTATTTGTCTTGGCAATGATATTTGGATATGACACCAAAAACATAAGCAATAAAAGCAAAAATCAACAAGTGGGACTATATCAAACTAAAAAGCTTCTGGACCACAAAAGAAACAATCAACAAAATGGAAAGGAAACGAATGGACTGGAGAAAATATTTGCAAAGCATCTACTTGATAAGGAGTTAATATACAAAATGTATAAGAAATGCATTCAATTCAATAGCAAAGTAATATTAATAATAATAATAATCTGTTTAAAAATGGGCAGAAGATCTGAATAGACATTTTTCCAAAGACAAACAAATGACCAACAGGAACATGAAAAGGTGCTCAACATCATTAATCATCAGGGAAATTCAAATCAAAACCACAATGAGATATTACCTCACACCTGTCAGAATGGCTATTACCAAAAAGACAAGAAACAAATGTTGGCAAGGATGTGGAGAAAAAGGAACCCTGTTGCACTGTTGGTGGCAATGCAAACTGATGCAGCCTCTGTGGAGGTTCCTCAAAAAGTTAAAGATAGAACTACCCTACAATTCAGTAATTGTACTATGGGGTATTGAACCCCCAAATACAAAAACACTAATTCAAAGAAATACACGCACCCTTATGTTTATGGAAGTATTAGTTACAATAGCCAAACGATGGAAGCAGCCCAAGTGTCCATCAATAGATGAACGGATAAAGAAGAGTGGCGCATATATATATATACATACATATATATATATACATATATATACATATATATATACATATATATACATATATATATATACACATATATACATATATATACATATATATATACACATATATATAATGGAATATTCCAAATATATTTATATATATATTTTTTTCCTATATATATATATTGTATATATACAATGTATATATACATTCCAATATATATATATATAATGGAATATTCCAAATAATGGAATATTATTTGGCCATAAAAAAGAATGAAACCTTGCCATTTGCAGTAACATGGATGGAGTTGGAGGATATAATGTTAAGCAAAATAAGTCAGTCAGATAAAGACAAATAACATAGGCTCTCACTCATATGTGGAATTTAAGAAACGAAACAAATGAACATAGGGGGAAAAAAAGAGAGGCAAAGCAAGAAACAGATGCTTTTTAAAAAATGTTTATTTATTTTGAGAGAAAGAAAACGTATGTGTGTGAGTAGGGGAGGGGAATAAAGAGAATTCCAGGCAGGCTCTGTGCCGTCGGTGCACAGTCTGATGTGGGGCTTGATATCACAAACCGTGAAATCATGACCGCAGCCAAAGTCAGAAGTTTAACCGACTGAGTCACCCAGGTGTCCTGTAAGAAGCAGATCTTCACTACAGAGAACAAACTGATGGTTACCAGAGGGGAGAAAGGTGAGGAGATGGGTTAGATAGATGATGGGGATTAAGGAGGGCACTTGTTGTGATGGGCACAAGGTGATATATAGAACTGCTAAGACACTATATTGTATATCTGAAACTAATATAACACTCTATGTTAACTATACTGGAATTCTTAAAAAAGAGAGACAAGATAGCAAGTGTAGGCGAGGATGTGGAAAACAGGGAACTTTTATGAATCGTTGGCGGGAATGTAAATTGACTGAGTCACTATGGAAAACAGTATGGTGGTTCCTCAGAAAATTAAAACCAGAACTACCATATGATCCAGAAATCCCACTTCTGAGTACATATCCAAAGAAGATGAAATCACTGCCTCAAAGAGATATCTGCACCCCCATGTTTATTGCAGCATTATTCACTCTAGCCAAGATATGGTAACCACCTCAGCGTCAGTCAATGGATAAATGGATAAAACATAATGTGGTGTATATATATATGAGATTCACTTATATGTGGAATCTAAAAAAGCCAAACTTATACAAAGATAGTAGAATAGTGGTTACCAGGGGCTAGGAGGTGGGGATAATGGGGAGATGTTGGTCAAAGGTTATACCTTTCAGCTATAAGATGAATAAGTTCTGGGGATCTAATGTATAGCCTATAACTGTGGTGAACAATACTGTACTACATACTTGAAAGCGGTTAACAGAGTAGCTCGTGTTATCAACGCACCCACAAAGAAATGGCTGTTATGTGAGGAAATGGAGGTGTTAATTAACCTTATTATGGTAATCATTTTGCAATATACACATGTATCAAAATCATCATGTTGTACACCTTAAACTTTAAAAAACATTTTTTTAATTTTTGAGCTCAAAATAAAGAACTTTTTTCTTTTTTTTAATGTTTATTTATTTTGAGAGACAGGGGGAGGGGCAGAGAGAGAGAGATTCCTAAGCAGGCTCCACGCTGTTCAGCACAGAGCCCGACGCAGGGCTCAGTCCCACCAACCATGAGAACTGAAATCAAAAGTTCGGTGTTTAACATTCTGGGCCACCCAGTCACCCCAATAATTTTTAAAATAAACTAAAATCAACTGTACAAAAAGGTCTGAAGGTGAACAGAGTCAGAAAAAGATTATCCAGGGGTAAAGGACAGAGGCCGGGAAGTACAGAGGTAAAAAGGGAGAGAATGGGAAAAGGGAGAATTCAAAGGAGATAAATATAAAGTTTCCACAGTTCTTTCGTGGCTATTTATTTTCTGTATACTTTCTGAACTTTCTTCAGAAATGCATTGTGACAGAATTTAACATATGGTAGTAAATAAACTACATGTTTTCTGATTTGATGAGGATCACCACTAGGAGGTATGATAGCCTCTGGCTGCTGAAACTAATTTACTTACAAAAATAACAATCATGTGTGTTATTTATTTTTCACAGATCTTAGGTTATCTGCAATGTCTCCAGTAGCATTCAAATGAATGAAGGAATAAAATGTTACACTCCCAGTGCTAGAATGACCTCTCTGGTATCAGATATACCCATTGTCATCCAGATACCCTTGCATCCCTCTGAAGATTTTGGGGGCTTGTTTCCTCCTATGATAATCCACTCCATCTTAGCTATTCGAAAAATGCTTCCTGGGGTGCCTGGGTGGCTCAGCTGGTTGGGCGTCCAACTTCGGCTCAGGTCATTATCTCACGGTTCATGGGTTCAAGCTACATCAGGCTCTGTGTCTGTGCTGACAGCTCAGAGCCTGGAGCCTGCTTCAGATTCTGTGTCTCCCTTTCTCTGCCCCTTCCCAGTTTGCGCTCGCTCGCTCTCTCTCTCTCTCTCTCTCTCTCAAAAATAAATATTTAAAAAATTAAAAAGAAAAGAAAAATAAAAATGCTTCCTTGGGGGGGGTTCAAATCCATCTCCCTCATTTCCTACCAATGAGCCCCACTGTGCCCCATTTGGACCATGTATAGCAAATCTCTCATAGAGCAAAACTCTCTCGTATTTTAAGTCATTAACACCATCTACTATGTAGCTCCAGGCTCCAGACTCCCATGGATCTAATGGTTTCCTGTAGCTCGCAGTGTTCAGGCTGTTCAACATCCAGTCATTTTCCTAGCAACCCCTACCCCAGTTTGTGTCTATCTAATTGTTCACATCAGCTCTTCATCAGACACACCACAATGTTGACTCACTGAATTTACTGTCCATTTAAAACTGCTAAGTCTTGGGGCGCCCAGGTGGCTCAGTCAGTTGAGCATCCAACTTTGGCTCAGGTCATGATCTCACAGTTCCTGAGTTTGAGCCCTGTGTCGGGCTCTGTGCTGACAGCTCAGAGCCTGGAGCCTGCTTCAGATTCTGCGTCTCCCTCTCTCTCTGCTCCATCCGACTCACACTCTCTCTCTGTCTTAAAAATAAAATAAAAACATAAAAATAAAATAAAATAAAATAAAATAAAATAAAATAAAATAAAATAAAATACAATAAAATAAAACCACTAAGTCTTATTCACATGTACTTTTGCTGCTGGTTCTCTTAGGTTTTTTGAAACTAAGTGCAGGGCCCCACATTAATTCATATATAAATTTATCTTCTTAGATGAGGCCCATTATTCCCAACTGTCAAGATCTTTTTTTTTTAATTTTGCCATCCAATATATTAGTTATTCCTGAAAGTTTCATGACATCTACAAATTGAAAAGCATGCTTTTTAAAACTTTACCTAATTCATTGATCAAACTGTTTGCAGCCCAGGATCCATGTCCTTTATTTACGGGTATTAGCTACAAACACAATTCTGGTATCATTCACTTTACATTTCTCAGTCTGCTTCACAATACTTTCATAAGAGACCTTAGTAAATGCTTTATAAACTGTAAATATATATGTGAAATACTACCCAAATATTTAAAAAATTAAGGAAAATCAACTTCTCTGAGATGACTTATTTTGGGTAAACATAAGCTGGCTCCTACTTACCACTGATAACTTTTTCTAATTTTCACAAACCAACCTTTTCATAATCTATACTAAAGAACTGCATGGAATTGATACAGAACTCATCAACCTAGAATCTTTATCATCTACTTCCTTCTTTTGTACATCTGGAAACTCTTATCTCTCTTCCCCAGCCTTGGGTGCCTTTCTTGTCCTTCCAATCTCTTAAGATTCTATAGAAAATTCAGTGATCTCACCAACTGTTTCTTGATCACATAGGATATAATTCATCCAGGTTAGAATCCATGAACTCTCAATTTCTGTTATTAATGTTCATTCTCTCAGTCTTAAGACAAAGATAAGCACCGTGGCACCAAGGAGGAGGTCTATACAGACTGTCCCTCCTTATTCCTTCTTAACCAACCTAACTAAAATAGCTTCTAAGGTTGCCATTATTTTTCACCAGCATCAGCCGACCTAAACCCTCGTTCTTACACATTGCTGTTACTCTGTCATACATGTCCTTCTGTCCATCTTCAGTACGTGCTCTCTTTGTCTCTTAGCTCTTGAGAGAGCTCCCTAAGCATTCATAGTTCAATTACAAATGATCTCAATAATGAAATAAAGAAGATATATTTCTTAATTTTTCTTAAAATTTTCCTTTTCTTCCTTGTTGAGTTCATTTGCAGGTGACTGAATTACTTTTTTTAACTGAGGTGTAATTGATATACAATATTATATTTGTTTCATGTGTACAACATCCCAATTCAACATTTGTATACATTGGGAACTCATCACCACAGTAAGTCTGCTTACCATCTGTCACCATACAAAGTTAATACAATAGTACTGTTTCCCCATGCTGTACGTTACATCCCCATGACTTATTTATTTTATAACTGGATGTTTGTTCTTCTTGACTCCCCTTCACCCATTTCACTCTCCCCCAATCCCCTCCCCTCTGGCGAGCACTACTCTATGTACCTATGAGTCTGGGTTTCGTTTGGTGTGTTTGTTTTGTTTTTTAGATTCAGTATCTGTCTTTCTCTAACTGACTTATTTTACTTAACATAATATCCTCAAGATCCATCCATATTTTTGCAAATGGCAAGATTTCATTCTTTGCTATGGCTAAGTAGTATTCCATTGTATATGTATACCACATCTTCTTTATCTATTCATGTGTCAATAGACACAGGTTGTTTGCATACCTGGGCTACTCTATATAAGGCTTTAATGAACATGAGGGTGCATATATCTTTTCAAATTAATGTTTTCATGTTCTTCAGATAGATACACATAAGTGGAATTCCTGGATCATATGGTAGTTCTACTTTTAACTTTTCCCTTTTCATACTGTTTTCCATAATGGTTGCACCAATTTATATTCCCACCAAAAGTGCACGAGGGTTCCCTTCCCTTCATATCCGTGCCAACACTCGTTATTTCTTATCTTTTTGGTAACAGCCATTCTGAGTACTGTGAGGTGATCTCAGTGTGATTTTGATTTGCATTTCCTTGACGATTGGTGATGTGGAACATCTTTTCATGTGCTTATTGGCCATTTGTATATCTTCTTTGGAAAAGTGTTTATTCAGATCCTCTGCCCATTTTTTAATCAGATTATCTTCTGTTATTGAATTGCATGAGTTTTTTATATAGTTTGCATATTAATCTTTTATTAGATATATGATTTGCAAAAATTTTCTCCCATTCAATAAGTCGCTTTTTCATTTTGTGGATGGTTTTCTAGGTTGTACAGAAACTTTTTGGTTTCATGTAGTCCCGTCTGTTTATTTTTGCTTTGTTTTCCTTGCCTTTGGGGTCAGATAAAAAAAAAAAAACATTACTAAGACAAATGTCAAGAAGCTTACCACTTACATGTTCTTCTAGGAGTTTTATGGTTTTGGGTCTTACATTCAAGTCTTTAATCCACTTTAATTTTGGGGCATGGTGTAAGACAGTGGTCCAGTTTCATTGTTTTGCATGAATGTCCAGTCTTCCCAACACCATTTATTGAAGAGACTGTCCATTCCCTATTGTATATTCTTGTCTTCTTTGTCATAAATTAATTGACCATATGTGTGGGTTTATTTCTGGGCTCTCTGTTCTCTTCCACTGATGTATGTGTCCGTTTTTATGCCAGTACCATACTATTTTGATGACTGTATTTTGTAGTATAGTGTACTTTCTTGGTAGTATTATAATTTGAAATCAGAAAGCAGGATACCTACAGCTTTGTCCTTTTGAGTTACTTTTTAAGACCTCCCTAACATTACTGAACCCTCTTTCCTGCTAGAGTTGGATGCTATGGAGTCACATCTACTGCTTTTTCCGACGTTTCTGAAGTCTGCCGTGCTCAAGTCTAGGGGTCCCTCTGCCTAGTCTTCATTAATTTTGTTCTGATGAACTCTATGGATAGATTCACTTTCTTCTGTAATGCATTCTTCTCCAGCTCATCATTCTGGGTCTTCCTTGTTGGACAGAATTCTGTCTGCCTCATCACTTCTTCTGTATCTTAGGAAATGACTTTTACAGCAAAGCACATCAATGCGTTGTCTGCTGGCACTCTGTTCTCTAGATGAATGAGTCTGCCTATACAGGGCCAAATATTTGAAGTCTCCCAATGCTATTCTATCTTGCATTTCTCCCAGTCTTACGCCCATGGTTTCACAAGCTGGTAACAAAAATCATGATCTGGTTAAAATGAAGATTTAGAGGAAAGATACAGATGGGAAACACAGGGATCCTGCAATGATGTGCTCATGAGTTGTGCAGAGAAGGAAGTAATTTTGCTTAATCACTTGTTTTCAGGTAATCATAGATCCCCTTTGCTCTATATGAAATAGAGAATAAGGAGAGGGAACAGGTTTATGCTGAGAAGAATCACTTAACCACTGAGAGACATGGTGTAGTGATGCACTGTCCAAAAAAATATAACAGCACCCATACATGTAAATTTTCTAGTAGCCACATTAAGAAAAGTAGAAAGAGACAGGTGAAATTAACTTCAATAACATTTTATTTTCACCCAATATATCCAAAATATTATCATTTCAGCATGTGATCAATGTAAGAAGTTACTGTGAGATACTACACATTTTTATACTAATTCTTTGAAATCTGGTGTACAGTTCCCACTTACCATATATTTTCATTCAGATGCTATATTTTCATCAGAAATACGTGATCTGTATTTACAGTTGAAAAAGTAGATTCTTATATCCAAGCTGTTCCAAACATACTTTAAAATTTTTCTAATGGCCGGATCCAGTATTAGTTTTAAAATTAGCCAAATTATGGAAAGAGCCCAAATTGTCCATTAACTGATAAATGGATAAAGAAGATGTGGTTTATTTATACAATGGAATACTACTTAGCAATGAGAAAGAATGAAATCCTGCCACTTGCACAACCTGGATGGAACTGAAGGGTATTATACTAAATGAAATAAGTCAGTCAGAGAAAGACAGATATCATATGTTTTTACTCATATGTGGAATTTGAGAAACTTAACAGAAGACCATAGGGGAAGGGAAGGGGAAAAAATAGTTTTAAACAGAGTGGGAGGCAAACTATAAGAGAATCTTAAATACAGAGAACAAACTGAAGGTTGATGGTGGGGGGCAGGAGAGAGGGGAAAATGGGTGATGGGCATTGAGGAGGCACTTGTCAGATTGAGCACTGGGTGTTGTATGGAAGCGATGAATCATGGGAATCTACCCCCAAAACCAAGAGCGCACTGGATACACTGTATGTTAGCGAACTTGACAATAAGTTATATTTTAAAAAATAAATTAATTAAATAAAATTTAAAATTCCATTCCTGGGGCGCCTGCCTCTTGGTTTTGGCTCAGGTCCTGGGATCTCACGGTCCTGGGATTGAGCCCGGCATCGGGCTCCAAGAGAAGAATCAGCTTGGGATTCTCTCTCTCCCTCTCTCTCTGCCTCTCTCCCCCCACCTCTCAAAAATAAATAAACTTTAAAAAAAAATTAGAATATCATTCCTTAATTGCACCAGCCATACTCCCAAGTGTCCAATAGCTGTATGTGGCTGGTGGCTACCAAACTGGACAACACAGTGTAGAGATTTTAAGTGTAATAACCTCTCTTTTAACAAGAATTACTTAGGTTCAACATGGACTAGTAATTATTTTTAATTTTTTGAATGTTTATTTTATTTTCGTGAGACAGAGACAGAGACCACAAGCGGGGGAGGGGCAGAGAGACAGAGGGACACACAGTATCCAAAACAGGCTCCAGGCCTCGAGCTGTCCAGCACAGAGCCCAGTGCAGGGCTCGAACTCAATAACTGCGAGATCATGACTTGAGCCTAAGTCGGCACTTAACTGACTGAGCCACCCAGGTGCCCCAACACGTACTAGTAATTTTTAAGCTAACATTTCATGATTTAGAAAATGCAAACTGACAAAAAGTGATGTATTCAGCAATTCTTTTAAACAACGCCCTTTTATGCATCACAGTAATGCCTACATCTATGTGAAAAAATACCAATACCAATATCTCAAGAGAATGTATTTGTTCTTATAAAAGCAGCACACACACCTTAGTACACATGTGGATTTGAAAACTCACCATAGTAACTGCTGCTATATCCCAGGGGCCCTCATGCCACAAGCTAGAATCCGCCAGCCAAAAGATCTCCTGGACCCTAAAATGGGGCACTCGAAATCTGTATTGGTTAAAATGCAAGAGAGAGCCCCCGAGCTGTTATTCACCTTTAGCATACTCATAACAATTAGTTATCAAACGTTAGCAAGCCAATAATCTGACACAGAACCAAGACGTTTTAATTGGAAGGAAGGAGGGGGAATAAAAGAGAAACCTGGGACCAGAGACCCCACTGGCTAAGCAAGCCTCTCTGCAACAGAGAAAGAGATGAACACAGACGACAGTCACTACATAAGCTGCGCACTTTCTCTCTGCTGCCTCAGGCTGACTGATAAACACAGCACCCTTACAATGTGCGCTATATTTCCATTTATTCACTGAACCAGTGTGCATGGAGATGCCACCACATGTGGATCATTGTGTTGGGGAAGGGGCAGCTAGGACAGGACGAGGACACAAAGAAGTATCCAGTTCACACCCTGTCCTAAAGCCATGGCCTTTATTCTCTGATTATCTCACAAGGTAGAAAGTATCAATGGCATAAGGGAAGTGAGATAAACTCTACAGGTAATACCCTGACATTTCACAGGAAGAAAATATTAATACTGGTTGGGGAAATTTGGAGGGGAGGGGATGATTTTGATGTCCGGTCTTAGACACTGAAGGATGGTCACAGAGTGTGATGTTCCAGGGAGGGCACGAAGTCTAGTGGAAGAAGACACATGGAAAAGCAGCGGAGGGAACACTGAGAAATTCCACTCAATTAAAACACTGTATGGGTGAAAGAGACAACTAAGATTGGCCAGGAAGCCTGAGGTCAGCCTTGGCTGCCAGGCTAAGCGTTAGGCTCCATTAACAAGCATGCTGGGGTCCACAAAGGCATTTGAACACAGGGTTTAGACATATGTACATATTTATACAAATGTGCAGGTTTATGCTCATGAAATGATTGATGATGATGATGACGATGACAACTAGCATTTATTGAGCAGTTATGTGTGCCAGGCTCTGTTCTCAAAGCTTCACAAGCATCATCTCATTTCATCCCTCCAACAACTCTACGACGTAGAGGAGAAGGGAAACATCAGGCTGTTCATTTTGGAACACAGTGAGACTAGACAGAACAGAAGACAAAAACACCAAACAAGAAATCCAATAACACATGCCAAAGAGAGTTCTCACTTACCAGAGTTCTAGAGCATTCGGTACAAAAAATAAAAGGTGACACACTGCAAGAGGCAGGAGTAACAGGTTCTAAATAACACAACATTAACCTGTCGGGTTCCCCTCCCATGGAATACTGTGGAGGTGGCCCAAAGAAAGGCAGGCCTGGCTGTGAAGAGATAGCAGTGGCCAGATGGCCCCACCTCTGGAACCAACGTGCCTCAGCTGGGCTTTGTTGGGTAGATACCTCATGGCTTCCACGGAACACTGCTCACAAGGAAGATGCTCCTTCTCTAAAGCCTGGTTCCCTAACAACAAACATTCAAAGCATCTGGGAAATGCTACAACGCAGATTCCTGGGCCCCATCCCAGATTGATTCGCTCCAAATCACTGAGGGTAGGTTTTGGAAATCTGTGTTTTTAATCCACCCCGTGATTGTTGCTCACATACTGGGAACTGGGTACCACCAGCTCATACACCGGCCGAAAGAAAGTTTCTTTCACCTTTCTCCATTCTGGCTCCACTCCTCAAAAGGTGTAACTATGAACATGCCCAATATTCATTCTTCCTCACCCTCTTCCCTGAACTCTAGCCTGCTGCTTCCGCCAAGTAATTCCCACGCTACTAGAATGGAGAAAAACCATGCGTGGGCGGCTGGTTTTATTCCAGGAATGTTCTTACAAAAACTGCATTAGCGTATACTTGCTCATCCCCCTTCCAATTAGACTGTAGCTTGCTGAGGGATTCTATCCTCTATAATACTTCCATGTTACTTGTTTAGCAAGCACCCAGGGGAGAGTCCCAGGGGAGAAAGAAAATGGCTTCTTTACCAAATAGGAGAACCCGGATCTAGTGTCTATTTCTCACCACATACATGCAAGGTGCAGTAGCAAAGTTACACCAGCCCAGCTGACGACCTGCAACCAAGTCCGTGAGCACTGTGGGTCCCAAGTGTGCACAGGCTAAGAAGCCTCCAGCTCGTGGGGAGCATGCCATGTCCTCCAAGTAGAACAGATGCTCTACAACAGCTTTTCCCCTCAGTACAACCACTAGTGCTCTATGCTCAGAGAATCTGGGGCAAGAAGCAGGAAGGGGAGTCGAAAAAGAAGGGAATCAAGGAGGAAAGTGGGTGTCCAACCCTGGCCCAACCCCATTCTACTGTTCTGTCCCCAAGAACAGAGAGCTGGCCACTCTGAGGCATATATGAGACTCTTTAGCTGCCTTGAGCTATAGAAACCTTCAAGGAAAGACTCAAAACTTAGGCACTTTGGAGTTGAACAGCCCACGTGCAAACCCCAGCTCCACTGCTCACCGAGTATGTGTTCTTGGGAAGGTCATTTATCTTCTCTAAGGTTCCAATTCGCATTTGTAAAACTCATTCAAATACAGTAAAACCTTGGATTGTGAGGAACTTGTTCTGCGAGTGTTCTGTAAGATGAGCAAGCATTTCTAATAAATTTTAACTTGATAAATGAGGAATGTCTTGCAATACGAATAATATGTGACACGGAACATCACATGATCACAACTGAGCCAATCGTTCTTCTCTCTCTCTCTCTCTCTCACTTTCTCTCTTGCTGCAGAATTGTGGGTGATGGTCTCCCATGTTCAATGCTTGGTCTCAGGGCAAGATGTTTGGCAGAAATCAGTGATTTTTCAGAATGTTGGAAAATGCCCCCAACTGGCACTATTGCATTTTTTTGTCAGTACCTATGGACAGTCCTTTGCTTTTCCATATAAGAGTAAGCTTAGGAATGCTTTGCTTCATTCTAGGTCAATCTGCCTGCAGATACAGACCCTTTCCTCTGCTGCCTTATTGCCAGTTACATTAAATACGGTATATAACAAGAGTTTATGAATATTGTACTGTAGCCAACATCCATGCAAGCATATACAGTGGTCCCCATAGAGGAAAAAATTCCATTGAGCCAACAGATAGCAGTGATACCATTAGTGACAGTGAAAGTCGTCCTACACAGTAACCCTCCTCTCTCCTGTCTCCCTCACACCAGCCACAAAGATTTTCAAAGGTAAGTGTAGGTTAATCGGTTATTTTTCTTTATATTTTGTATTTTATTGTTTTGTATAATACTACAGTATTATAATAATTTTTGAATACGAGTATTTTGGGTTGTGGAACAAATCATCTGAGTTTCCATTATTTCTTACAGGGAAATTCACTTTGATATACAAGTGCTTTGGATTACAAGCATGTTTCCTTCCAGAACTAATTATGCTCACAAACCAAGGTTTTGCAGTATGTGAAGCCACTCTTAGATATTTACAAAAGAGAACTGAAAATATATATCCTCAAGAAGACTTGTACATCAATGTTCATAACAGCTTTATTCATCACCGCCAAGGACAGTAAACGGCCCATATATCCATCATCAGGTGAGCTGACAAAGTATGGTACATCCATTTAATGCAATACTTGTCAGTAATAGAAAGAAACAAACTACTGGGACACACAATAACACAGGTGAATCCGTGGTTTACATTTGTGTCACTGCACTGAGAAAAGTAACCAGACACAAAAGAGTACATACTGTAGGATTCTATTTATATGAAATTATAGAAAAGACAAACAAACTTTAACTATAATGATAGAAAAGAGATCGAGATCGACTGGGGCTAGAGTGGGGCAGTGGGCAGGGATTTACTGCAAAGGGGCAAGAAGAACTGTTTTATCTCATGATTGTAGTAGTGGTTACAGAGGTTTATACGTGTGTCAAAACTCATCAAACTATTCGTTTAAGTGGGTACATTTTCAGAAAGAATGAAATCATGCCATTTGCAGCCACATGGATGGAACTGAGGGTATTATGCTGAGTGAAATAAGTCAGTCAGAGAAAGACAGATATGATATGTTTTCACTCATATGTGAATCTTGAGAAACTTAACAGAAGACCATGGGGGAAGGAAAGAAGGGAAAATAGTTACAGAGAAGAAAGGAGGCAAACCGTAAGAGACTCTTAAATACAGAACAAATTGACGGTTGTTGGGGTTGGTGGGGGGGAAGAGGGGAAAATGGGTGATGGGCATTGAGGAGGGCACTTGTTGGAATGAGCACTGGATGTTGTATGTAAGCGATGAACCACGGGAATCTACCCCCAAAACCAAGTGCACACTTTACATACTGTATGTTAGCCAATTTGATAATAAATTATATTTTTTAAAAAAAAAGAACTGTAAAACAACATGAAACAAAGAAAATAAAAATAAAAAATAAATGGGTACCTTTTAGTGTATTTAAATAACATCTCAGTGAAGTTTATTTACATGCAGCACTGCCATGTGCTAAGTACTGTTCTAGGCACTGAGATACAATAATGAACATAAAACCAAGTCCTTGCCCTCATTAAGCTTATTGCCTTTTTTAAAAAATTTAAATTCAAGTTAGTTTACAATATAGTCTTGGCTTCAGGAATAGAACCCAGTGATTCATCTCTTACATACAATACCCAGTGCTCATCCCAACAAGTGCCCTCCTTATAATGCCCATCACCCATTTAATCCATCCTCCCACACACCTCCCCTCCAGCAAGCCTCAGTTTGTTTTCTGTATTTAAGAGTCTCTTATGGTTTGCCTCCCTCTGTGTTTTTATCTTACTTTTCCTTCCCTTCCCCTGTGTTCATCTGTTTTATTAAATTAAGCTTACTTTCTAAAGAGAGGAGACAAATAATCAATGCATAAAAATAGATTCACTTCATTGTGATGAACACCGTAAGCAAAATAAAGCAGGGTAAAGGCATAGAGAGGGACAGAGACACTATTTGAGATAGCGAGTCAGAGAAGGCCTCTCTGAAGAGCCATTTGAGCAGAGCCTTCAATGAAGGGAAATAAAGAGAGAGAAGGAGAAGAAGGAGAAGCGGGAGAGAGGGAGGACATCTGGGGACGAGCATCCCAAGTACAGAGCTGTGTTGGGTGGTTGGGCACTGTGTCTGGGAAGGTTCTGTGGCTGAAGCCAAGTGAGCAAGGCTGAGAGGGGAAGACTGAAGACTTGATCCTGCAGGGGCTTTGAGGACTATGCGAGGAATTTGGAATGAAATATGTTCATTTCATTTCCTGAGTGGTGGCTTTTGTTCGCTGTCGTTATTTTGTCTTCTTTTACGGAGAGGGTAAATGATGTGACATGATCTGATTTATGTTTTAAAAGCATCAGGCTGGGGGCCTGGGTGGCTCAGTCGGTTGAGCTTCTGACTCTTGGTTTCGGCTTGGGTCATGACCTCCTGGTTCCGTGGGTTCGAGCCCCACATCGGACTCTGTGCTGGCAGTGCGGAACCTGCTTGGGAGTCTCTCTCTCTCATTCTCTCTGTCTCTCCCCCACTCACATCGCGTCTCTCTCTCAAAATAAATAAGTGAACTTTAAAAATAAATAAATAAATAAATGATAAAAATAAAAATAAAAGCATCAAGCTGTTCACTCTGTGTAGAAGAGAGACGAGTGAGTAAAGACAGCAATTATGAGGACTGCGGTAACCAAACAAGAGGGGACAGTGACCTGGACTGAGGTGTGACGGCGAAGGTGGTCAGGGTGAATTTGGGGAACAGAGAGTATCTACTTCATAGGGTAGTTCTGAGAAAAAAACCTGAAAAGTGCCTCGTACACTCAAAATACCTGAAAAATACTTAGGATACTCGAAGCACCTGAAACAGCGCTTAAAATACATAGTACTTAGAATATCCTATGGAAAATAGAAATGCGCTTAGAATATTCTAAGCCCCTGAGAAGTGCTGAGAATAGCACCTGGCCCGTAATTAAGTACTCAGCCAGTGAGCTACGACTATCCCTCCTATCCCTGCTGTGTGGTAAAAGAACAGCCCTCATCCCTTGGGAGAAGGAAGCATTTCATTCTTTTTGGCCAAAGGGCTGTGAGTGGGTCCTATTTTCACAAGTTTAATTACTTGCAAAGGGGCTGGGAAGCAAAATTTCCCAAAGTGTTAAAATTAAGTTAAAACAATTCCTCTTTCCCTACGATGCCATTGCCCTTGCTTCAAAAGTCATTACAAGGAGACTAGGTAAAAATTCTTGTGAATATTACTTGGGAGCAGGAATTCAGGACTTCAGCTCCATCTCAGTCCTGGGCTGAATCAAGCAAGTCACCACGTTTCTGCTGCCTTTTTTTTCACATTAGCACAACAAAGAGTTTTATTTGTGGAGACAGGACTGAATTTGATGCATTTCAACCTTGTCTAAAGCCTTCTCTTTATGGGTCAGCTAGAGATACTGTCAAAATTTTAAGTAAGCCAAATAGAAGCGGAGAGAATTTGCCAGTAAAGAAACCCTGGGCATGTTTTCCTTCTGCTGCTAGAGACGGAGACCACAGGTAGCAGATCACAGTAGTGCCCCAACCCCTGGCGTGCCCAGCACAAGGGCCATGCTTGCGCCCCACGTGGCACTTTCTGGGGGCCTGGTAGCTTGATCCACCGTGGAGTTAATCCACGAAGTCAGCATTATCATCTGCATTTTACCAAGGAAGAAAGCAGGCCTCAGAGCAGATTTCTAAGCTGTCAATGGTCACTCAGCCAGGATCTGGACCCAACCTGACTGCATCCTCCTTCCATTACTTTAACTGCGGGCATAAAAGGAAGTAGTCAGAAGCAAAGTGTCCCTTGATGTTGTGCAGTCTTTTGCCCCTGGCAGTTTCAAATATCGCTTACCGGCTGCATTGGTGTAAAAACAGCTTGGACACAGCCTTCTTTCCAGCGAAGTTTCCCATCTGGTCCAACACAAGTTTCTTGTAAGATACTTCTCATCTGAAGACCCAAAACACGATCTGATTCAATGGTGATAGGGAGGAGTGGAGATGCGGACAGCACTGCATGTTTGTTCTTAAACGGTAATTAAAATGGCTGCGCGGGTGGCTCAGTCAGTTAACTGTCCCACTTTGGTTCAGGTCATGATCAGTTCAGGAGTTCGAGCCCTGTAACTGGGCTCTCTGCTGTTAGCACAGAGCCTGCTTTGGAGCCTCTGTCCCCCTCTCTTCTGCCTCTCCCCTGCTTATGCTCTCTGTCTCAAAAATAAATGAACATTAAGAAAATAATAATAAAAATAAAATAAAATGGCAACTAAAAGTTAGTAAAAGGAGAGGTTATTAAAATATTCATAAATGAATTCTGAACTTTCTAAATTTATTTATAAATATGAATGCTCTTTTTAGGCAGACATTATGAAATAAAATAAGGGGCGCCTGGGTGACTCAGTCAGTTAAGAATCTGACTCTTGATTTTTGGCTCAGGTCAAGATCCCAGGGTCGCAGGATCGAGCCCCCATCTCAGCCTTCACACTGAGCATGGAACCTGCTTAGATTCTCTCTCTCTCTCTCTCTCTCTCTCTCTCTCTGCCCCTCCCCTGCTCGTGTGCTCTCTCCCTCTCTTTCTCTCAAATAAAAATAAAATGAAACAGACTAGGTTTATAGATTATTGATATGTTTACCATTTATTATTCAGTTTAAGTCCAGTGGCCTATTGCATGCATTTAAATTTCAGAAATAAGCAGTTACCAGATTTTAACAAAAACATTCTCAGATTTGCTAATAGTAAGCCCCCCAGAAAGATCCTAGTGCTTCTTATATAATGAACACAAAAGACTCCTTACATAAACTTGTAACAATAGCTTTTATAAACTATTTTTGATCAACTGTGACTTATAACAATCCATCATTCTAATTATTGCTTTGGAGTTAAAACTTTGGTTGTTTGACAACCTAACTATAACGTTTACTGAAGTTAATGAATCCATAAGCCCATGAATTTATTATTATTTTGATTGCACAGGCACACCCCGTTACTTTGTGCTTTGCTTTATTGAGCTTTGCAGATATTGTGGGGGTTTTTGTGTGTGTTTGTTTTTGTTTTTTGTTTTCTTTTTTCAAACTGAAGGTCTATGACAACTCTGTCTTGAGGAAGTCTATGGGCACCGTTTTTCCAACAGCACTGGCTCACTTCACGCATCCATTACACTTTGGGAATTCTTACAATATTTCAAACTTTTTCATTACTAGTATATTTATCATGGTGATCTGTGATCAGTGATCTTTGATGGTACTACTGTCATTGTTCTGGACACCACAAACTGTGCCCATATAAGCCCGCAGACTTAATGTGTGTGTGTTCTGACCGCTCCACCGACTGGCCGTTCCCCCATCTCTCTCCCTCTCCTTGGGCCTCCCTATTCTGCGAGACACAACAATACTGAAATCTGGACAATTCATAACCCCACAATGGCCTCTAAGTGTTCAAGTAAAAGGAAAGTCACACATCGTTCACATTAAATCAAAAGCTAGAAATGATTCAGCTTAGTGAGGGACACATGTCAAAGGCCAAGATAGGCCAAAAGCTAAGCTTCTTGTGCCAAACAGTCAGCCAAGTTGTGACTGCGAAGGAAAAGTTCTTGGAGGAGATTAAAAGTGCTCCTCAAATGAACTCACAAATGTTAAGAAAGCAAAACATCACTAATATGAGGAGAGTTTTAGTGGTCTGGATGGAAGATCAAGCCATTCCCTTAAGCCAAAGCCTAATTCAGAGCAAGGTCTTAACTGTCTTCAATTCTATGAAGGCTGAGAGAGGTGAGGAACCTGCAGAAGAAAATTCTGAAGCTAGTAGAGGTTGGTTCATGAGATTTAAGGAAAGAAGCCATCTCCATAACAGAAAAGTACAAGGTGAAGCAGCAAGTGCTAATGCAGAAGCCAGAGCACATCATCCAGAAGAGCTAGCTAAGATCAGTAATGAAGGTGGCTACACCAAGCAACCGTGTAGAAAAGCAGCCTTATATTGGAAGAAGATGCCATCTCGACTTTTCTAGTTAGAGATGAGAAGTCCACGTCTGGCTTCAAAGCCTCAAAGGACAGGTGGACTTTCTTGTTAGGAGCTAATGCAGCTAGTGACTTCCAGTTGAAGTCAATGTTCTTTTACCATTCTGAGTAATCCCAAGACCCTGAAAATTTATGCTGAATCTACTCTGCCTGTATTCTATAAATGGAACAACAAAGCCTGGATGATGGCACATCTGTTTACAGCATGATTTACTGCATATTTTAAGCCCACTGTTGAGACCTACTGCTCAGAAACAAAGATTCCTTTCAAAATGTTACTGCTCATTGACAATGCACCTGGTCACTCAAGAGCTCTGATGGAGATATACAACGACATGAATGTTGTTATAATGCCTGCCAACACACATCCATTCTGCAGCCCATGGATCAAAGAGTCATTTCAACTTTCGAGTCTTATTTGTTAACAAATACATTTTATAAAGCTATACATGTCATAGACAGTGATTTCTCTGAGGATCTGGGCAAAGTAAATTGAAACCTTCTGGAAAGGATTCGCCATTCTAGATGCCATTAAGAACATTTGTGACCCATAGGAAGAGCTCAAAATGTCAACATAACAGAAGTTTGGAAGAAGTGGATTCCAACTCTCATGGATGACTTTGAGGGGTCAAGACATCAGTGGAGAAAGTAGCTGCAGATGTGGTAGAAACAGCAAGATAATCAGAAGTAGAGCCTGAAGATGGAACTGAATTGCTGGAATCTCATGATCGAGTTTTAATGGATGAGGAGTTACTTCTTAAAGATGAGCAAAGATAGTGGTTTCTTTTTTTAATTTTTTTAACGTTTATTCATTTTTGAGACAGAGAGAGATAGAGTATGAGTGGGGGAGGGTCAGAGAGAGAGAGGGAGACACAGAATCTGAAACAGGCTCCAGGCTCTGAGCTGTCAGCACAGAGCCCGACGCGGGGCTCGAACTCACGGACTGCGAGATCAGGACCTGAACCGAAGTCAGACATTTAACCAACTGAGCCACCCAGGCGCCCCCTTGGTTTTTTGAGATGGAATCTATCTACTCCTGGTAAAGATGTTCTGAAGACTGTTGAAATGACAACAAAGAATTTAGAATATTCCATAAACTTAGTTGATAAAGCAGCAGGAGGGCTTGGGAGGATTGACTCCAATTTTGGAAGAAGTTGTACTGTGGATAAAGTTCTATCAAACAGCATCACGTGCTACAGAGAAACTATTCATGAAAGGAAGAGTCAGTTGATGTGGCATATTTTATGGTTGTCTTATTTTAAGAAATTGCCACAGCCACCTCAACCTTCGGCAACCATCGCCCTGATCAGTCAATAGCCATCAACATCGAAGTAAGACCCTCCACCAGCAAAAAGATTAAGACTCACTAAAAGGTCACATGATGGGGGCACCTGAGTGGCTCAGTAAGTTTAAGCATCTGACTCTTGATTCCGACTCAGGTCACGATCCCACAGTTTGTGAGTTCGAGCCCCAAATCAGGCTCCACACTAAGAGTGCACTGAGAGTCCTGCTTGGGATTCTCCCTCTCTCTCTCTCTCTGCCCTAACCCTGCTCATTCTCTTTCTCTCTCTCTCTCTCTCTCTCTCCCTCTAAATAAATAAATAAATAAATAAATAAATAAATAAATAAAACTTTTAACAAATTTTTAAAAATATTTTTACAAAAGCTCAGGTTAGCATTTTTTAGCAATAAAGTATTTTAAAATATATGCATTTCTTTTAGACATAATGCTATTGCACACTTACCAGACTATAATATAGTGTCAACATAACGTTCATATGCACTGGAAAACCAAAAACTTTACTGGCTTGCTTTACTGCAATATTCACTTCATTGCCATATTTGCTTTACAGTGGTGGTCTAGAACCCATTGCATCTCCAAGGCATGCCTGTGAGTGAAATGAACTGATCTCTCCTTTTCCCTACACAATGTTGTCCAGCAAAGTTATCTGATTTTTGCTTCTCCTTCTCACCTTTGCCTATAAATAGCTCACCTATGGCAATTCCAGGTTCACCTGTCTTCTCTAGGTCCTTCATCTCCAGCTCTGCTGGCTAACAGCATGGTGAGAAGCAGGCCCTAACACCCCACCAGTCTAGATAACTGGTCCCGACTAATGGAAGAAAACAGATAGAAAATTCCCACTCAGTCTCATCCGGCTAAATATTTAGCTTCCCTGGGTTTCAACTCCACTACTAGCTCGTTATACAAACTTCTTGTCAATAATACCTGCCATGTATTGGATGCTGTGTGCCAGCCACTGTCAGAATAAACCACCTACACATAAAAGAGGGAGAAGAGGGTAGATAACTTGAGTCCATAATACTAGGCTGCTTCTCAGTAGCCACGGGACTGACTTCTTGCATGGTTATTCTGTGCTGGCACCTATGGTGAGGAGCTTTGTGTGTATTTTCTAAATCTCATTTAATATCCAAAATAAAAATATGATGTGTATATATAATAATTTCCATTTTACTGAGGAAGAAACCAAGATTCAGAGTAAATGACTTAACCCTTTTCTATACCTAATTTTATTTATCTTGATATGTTCTTAACTATCATTTGTTTCTTGCATCTGTGCCACTGCCTATGTCTATAGGGAAAGGACGGATTCAAATTCCGATTCTGAGCCTACCTCCAAAGTGGCGGCCAGTAAACCAGGTGTCAATTCAACATGAATCCACCCCCACGTACTTTTGTTTTCCTCCCTTGTTTATACAACAGTAACAATCATAACAACTGAAATTTTGATAGCACATCACAAAGTATGTCAGAATACTTCATCGCTATCCTTGTGACAATGCTGTAAAGTAGGGAGGAGAGCTCTTCTGTTTTATGAGATAAAGGATCTTGGGTTTCGTTGAGGTTATATAGATTGCCAGAGGTCAAGCATCTTGTAGGAGGCAGAAATGAGACTCTTAACACAGACCTTCTCCCTTCAAATTCCAGGCTCTTTCTGAGAAACCATGCTGCTTTACTTAGCTTCCTCGAGCCTCATTAAATGCATGACTCAGAAATCTATACTCATGGTCCTTATCTATCTTCCAAATTCAAATACAACTCTGCTCTCTATCTGCCGAGCATCTCCATCTGAATGTCCTAGCTGAAGGTCTTATCCTTTTGTTTTCCTCATGGTATCTACAACAGGGTCCTGCATAAAGTAGACTCTTAGTAACAGTTTTGAATAAATGAAGGATCTTAAAGAAAGAAGGGGAGAAAGTCCAATAACTGCGCTAGGTGATGTAGCAGGGAGTTGGACAATGTAGGGGCTGGGAGACACCAAGCTCTCCCCATCTGCATGCAGATGAGTGTCACTGGCATCAGTGCAGCCCAGACCAGGAGACCAGGGGTGGGAGGCAGCCATTTCCCCCTGGAAGCTCAAGTGATAAAGGGCTGCCACAGTGGGAGCAACACCAGCCTGAGAGGTCTAGACACCCTGGATGTTCCCCAACTGGACTCAAGGTTCGTTCTTTAAGATTCCATGAGGAGGGGCACCTGGGTGTTTCAGTCAGTTAAGCACCCGACTTCAGCCCAGGTCATGAGGTTGAGCCCCACGTCTGGCTCTTTGCAGACAGCTTGGAGCCTGGAGCCTGCTTCCTATTCTGTCTCCCTCTCTCTCTCTTCCCCTCCCCCATTCATTCTCTCGCTCCCTCTCTCTCTCTCAAAAATAAACAAACATTAAAAACGATTCCATGAGAAAATATGCCAGAAGAGAAGCCTGAAGATAAACATCATGGCTTTGATTGCCCTATGGTACCCACTGCAGGAGCAATGCTTATCAGCAATGTGAGCCTGCACAAATACCTTAAAGTTTCTGAACCTCAGTTTCCTCATCTATTCAGTAGATATGAGAATATATGCCTGATAGGACTGGTAGGAAGCTTGTAAATGAGGTACCATATGATGCTAAATAAATATCAGCTATTATTAAAATCACAAGCCTTATTCTTCTTGCCAGTGAATGATTGCAAGTTAGAAACCTTCGTAATTAAATATTGAAAACACAATCTTCCCTAATGCCATGCTTCATTTGGAAGATCTAAGGATGACAAGCCTGCCCAAAGCAGCTAATGACATGACCTTGGCTGTCAGGGTACACGATGAATGCTCTGAAAGGTGGCTCCGTCATAGACTGGCCAATGAAGTCCAACTACTTTATTTGCGAGTTGCTAAGGAACTTGGGGATCACAGGAAAGGGTATGCTTCCAGATAAGCCTTAAGAAACAATTCCTTAAAAGAAAGATTTTCTTCTCTTATAGAGAGTATGTGAGAGAACTAGAGGGAAGCTATACTTCCTACCCCTACTCCTACGCCACAACCTCCCGCCAGGCTCAGAAAGCTGATTACATCAATCCCAGAGCAGTTTGCAAAGGAGATGAAAGGACTGGCAATTCCTGAATAAAAACAAGTCAAGAACTGCCTTATGAATTGATACTTGACACTTAGCAGGTTTTTCTTTTTTGTAAAGATGCTCTCATTTACAGGATTTGAAAAGAGTCTTGATATTTCTCCATGGGTTGGTTCAAGGCTTTATGTGTGACATTAGTCAAAATGTTTGCACCTAATGTGTACAGTTTGCAGAACGCAAAGCAAATAGGAGGCAACTGCTATAGCAGAAGTGGGGAGGGGCAGGCCCAATTCCAAAGAGAGAATCAGAACTGAGTGGATAGGAACACTAACAAATGGGCATCTTATTACACGGTTCCTTTGCACACGGTTGCTTGGCAGGTGCTGCAGAGATGCTGAATTTAACAGCTGCAAGGTCAAATGCATCTCTAAGGCATTCTCAGTGAGGCCACCTGTATCTGAGAAAACCGGAGGGTAAATATTTATCTTGGGCAGTGACAGCAAACACTCATTAAATTTTACATATGCCAGCTCCTTTTGTTGTAGAAATCAAACCATTTGCCAGAGTCATAAAGGTGACGTCAGGAGTCAGGAGGTCATGTCCACCTTTCCTTTGACTCTGGGTAGCCTTCAGATGAAAGGACAGCCAACCTGCTTTTCAAAGTCCTTTCAGAGGGAGGAGTCACCGCTTTCCATTTCCCAAGGCTATAAAGTTAGAAAATTATTTCTTTTATAGAAGCTAAATCTCCCCTACCAGGAAAGAACTCTTTTCCACATAGACATTATAAGAATGGGATGTGTTATTCTAGAGGGGATGCCTTCTTCTGAGGTGCCTACCCTGGTCCTGCCAGAAAAAAAAAAAAAAAACCACCAAGCTTGCCTTAGATCTTCTATTAATGGCGGAGAAAATTCCTGTGCAGGAGTTATACACAGAATCACCGCAGCAAAGAACTTTAGAACTATGGAGAACCTTCATGTTATGTGAATCCAATCCCTGACTTTAAAGAGCGGATCATCCCTGACCAGACTGACCCATCCTAAGACAGGGACAGTCTTGGGCAAACCAGTGTGGTTCACTGACTTACCCCCCAGTCGGGTTCAGTCCATCAGCAAGTCTACTCAGCTCTGCCCCCCAAATACGCTTTAGCTCTGATGCCTTCTCTCCAACTCCACTGCCACCACCTGGTTCAAGCTATTTTCCAGCTTTTCCTGTCAGTAACTCCCTAATAACATTCCCTGGTTTCCACTCTTGTCACCCTAAAATTTCTCCTGGACACACTGTCAAGAATAATCTCTTCAAAAAATGAATCAAATCACATCAATATCATCCTTAAAATCTTTCGGTTGCTTCCCTTGGCAAATGGAGTAACAGAAATATCTTACCCCGGCAAAAAGGGGACTTGGTTCTACACTCCTATTTCCCTCCAGCCAATTTAGGCTATTCTCACTGAAATTCAGACTAAATAAAAAATACACCCATATACCTTAGGGGAGTGAAAAAGATGAAACAACATTGGATTTGCTGCTCTAAATCTTTCTACTTGATGTAACAAATACCAAAAGAAGGCCTTGTACAGTAGGTTCTTCATTTGGGGGAAGCACTTTCAAAAGAAGAGCTTATGTTAGGTCTAGGGAAGATTTCAAAGCCTATATAGTATATGTTATATACTAAGAGAAGAGCAAGCAGGCCCACAAATTCCTGATACATTATAAGTGAGACATCTGGAATTGCTTCTACATATTTTCTAGAAATGATCCAGTTAAAGCTTTAACATTGACTCTCTAAATCACCACCATGAATAAACAGAAGTGGGAATAGGCTTCTGCTTTAAAATTTGTTTTAAGTTTATTTATTGATTTTGTGTGTGTGTGTGTGTGTGTGTGAGAGAGAGAGAGAGAGAGAGAGGTGGGGGGAGAGAACATGAGCAGGGGAGGGGCAGAGAGAGAAAGGGAGAGACAGAATCCCTAGCAAGCTCGGCACAGTGAGCACAGAGCCCGATACGGGGCTGGAACCCACGAACTGTGAGATCATGACGTGAGCTGAGATCAAGAGTCGGACGCTTAACCCACTGAGCACCCTGGAATAGGCTTCTGCTTTAAAAGCTAATTGTAGTAGCCAACTTTGAACTCACTGAGAGTAATCAAATACTTTGACATTAAAGCTTTTGCTTTAATAATATCTCATGCACTATTAGCTTAAAGAGTATAAGATCCAAAGTAACTAAGGCACAGAGATATATAGTACCGCTACCTTTTTAAAGCTACATAGTTGGTAATAAAATAAATAGAGCCAAAACTAAGCCCCAAATCTCCAAAGATTTTATGCATGTACCTCCCCACAGCTTCAATCTAGTTAAGTCAACAAAGAGAGGCTCCAAAGTATGGTGTGCAGCAGTGAGAATCTAGACCAACAGTTATCAAAATAGGAAGGGAAGAAGAAAGCACTGGCCGTATCAGAACAACGGATCTTGTCTACCACCAGAAGGTTTCAACCCTAAAGCTACTCACTGAGAGTAAAGAAAATCGTGATAAAACTAACAACACATGAAAGACACTGTTAGGATGAAAAAACAAGCCACAGGATGGTAGAAAAATTTTGCAAAACACATAAGACTTTAGAACTCTTAAAACTCAATAATAAGAAAAAGCATATTAAAAATGGGTGAAAAATCTGAATAGCCATCTAAAGAAGATATACGGATGGCAAAAAGCATATGAAAAGATGCTCAACAACATTTGTCGTTAAGAATTACAAACTGGGGGGTACCTGAGTGGCTCAGTTGGTTAAGCGTCTAGCTCTTGATTTCGACTCAGGTCATGATCCCAGAGTTATGGGATCGAACCCAGTATCAGGCTCTGTGTTGACAGTGAGGGGCCTGCGTAGAATTCTCTCTCTCTCCCTCCCCCCACCCCCCACCCCCGTGTCTCTCAAAATAAATAAACTTAAAAAAAAAGAACTGCAAATTGGGGTGCCTGGGTGGCTCACTCAGCTAAGCATCCTTAAGCATCCAACTCTTGATTTCAGCTCAGGTCATGATCTCACAGTTCTGAGATAGAGTCCCAAGTCTGGGCTCTGCACAGGGAGATAGAACCTGCTTAAGCTTCTCTTTCTTCCTCTCCCTCTGCCCCTTACACACACACACACACACACACACACACACACACACACACTTTCTATCTCTCTCTCAAACAAAAAAGAACTGCAAATTACAACAATAATGAGATGTCATCCTGCACCTATTAGAATAGCTAAATCCAGAAAACACACACACACACACCCCAAATGCTGGCAAGAGTGCCAAGCCATAGGAAATGCAAATTAAAACAACAATGAGATAGCACTACAAACCTTTAAAACGGCCAACATCCAGAACCCTGGCGATACCAAATGCTGACAAAGATGTGGAGCAATGGGAACACTCCTTCACTGCTGCTGGGAAGGCAAACATGGTAAGGCCACTTTGGAAGACCATTTGGCAGCTTCTTACAAAATAAACATAGTTTTACCATATGATCCAGCATTTACACTCTCAGGTATTTACCCAATTAAGTAGAAGCTTTATGTCTACACAAAAACTTGCACATGAATATTATTTATGGCAGCTTTGGTCATAATTGCCAGAACCAGAAGCAACCAAGATGTCCTTCAGTGGGTGAATGGATAAACAAACTGGGATACACGCATCCCATGGCATGTTATTCTCTGAAAAAAGAAACAAGCTATCAAGTCACAAAAAGATATGGCAGACTCTTAAATGCATATTGCTAAGTGAGAGAAGCCAGTATGAAAAGGCTACGTACTGTGTGATTCTAACTATAAAACCTTCTGGAAAAGGCAAAACTGTGGACCCACTGAGATCACCGATTGCCAGGGGTTCAGAGGGAGAAGAAGAGGGATGACGCCCGTGGCAATTTTAGGATGATGAACCTGTTCTGCATGGGACTATAATAGTAGATATATGGCATGATGCAGCTGTCAAAACCCACTGAAATTCACAGCACAAAAAGTGAACTTTAATGCACACACATTAAAAAAGTCATTTAGGAGACCAGAAAACATCAGGGAGGACTGAAGACAATGACAAGAGAATCTAAGCGTATTACAAATGTATGAAACAACCTCGCTGAAAGGAGTGAGAAAAAGATGCTAAACTACATAACTTGGAAATGAATGACGTCTGTAAGACTAAAGGCAAAATGAACTGCACGTCGCGATGTACTCCAGTTGATTAAATTGTTTAAGTTAATTAAGTGGCTTAAGGTATGGATTAACAACTCTGATACTGCCCTAGACTGGACTGAAGACTGAAGACAGAACCTGAAGCTGAACCATTAAGTCAATGGATGGTGGGTGGTGGGAGGCAGGTTTCTCACAGTGGGAGTGAAATTTAAAGATAAGCAAGGGGAGAGCCTGGAAAGATCCAAGTGGTGATGCATTTGGAGACATCAATAAGCACTCATGTTGAAATTAATATAAATATAGATTACTACATACAGGTTAGAGATATAGGTACATCCAAAGCTTAGTATACACACATATATATTTTTTTGCTCTGTCAGTAAAAAAGGACCTGAAATAAACACCACGCCGGTAGCAACAGGCAAACCAGCACCTAGAACTTGGTTTGTAACACCATGCTCTAATCAAGGAGAAATGGCTGATTCTTAGACTAGGCCAGGGAAGATATAAGATGAGTTTGGAGCACCTGCTGGTGCCAGGAGATAAGGAAGTGCTAGAAAAAAAAAATGAGGGAAATATGTCAAAGAGATACAGGAGCCAAAAGAAAGAGCCCCCAGTGGCCAAAGCTGGAGCACTATGAGCAACAAAATAAAGTCATAGTAGATTATAATGCAAAGTATAAAGTACGTATCCATGATTCCGCACTGTGTTAAATAAATGATTGACTAAATTAATAAAGGGTGAAAAGAGACAACTCTCATGCAGAACACTTCCAAATAATGTATGTAGCTATTCTACTCTCAAGGAGGTAGAACATAACCCCCTACTCCTTAAATGTGGGCTCTGCATAGTTTACTGTGGAAAAACCTGACAAACGCTCCATAAGCCCAGTGATCAAGGTCAGCACCAAGAGTCATAAATTACATTGATAGCATGTATCTTTGTTCTAATGTGATGAAAATGGTACTTTGCGTCTTTGATTCTCCTCCCCCAGACCCAGAACCCCAGCCTAATCATGAAAGAAACATCAGCCAAATTCCAGGAGAGGGACATTCCACAGCATACCTGATGAGTACTCCTCAAAATTGTCAAGGTCATTAAAAACAGAGTAAGTCTGAGAAACTGTCACAGCCCAGAGGAGCCTAAGGAGACATGATAACCAAATTCAATGTGGGCTCCTAGATGGAACCCTGGTACAGAAAGAGGACATTAGTTTAAAACCAAGAAGATATAAACAAACTGTGGACATTAGTTAATAATAATGTATCCAGGAGCACCTGGGTGGCCCAGCAGTGGGGCACCCAACTTTGACTCAGGTCACGATTTCACGGTTCACGAGTTCGAGCTCTGACAGCTGGGAGCCTGGAGCCTGCTTCAGATTCTGTGTCTCCCTCTCTCTCTCTGCCCCTCCCCCACTCATGCTCTCTCTCTCAAAAATGAATAAAGATTAAAAAATTTTTCTTAAATAATAATGTATCCATATCGGTTCATGAATTGTGATAAATGGACCATAGTAATGTAAGATGTTAATAAGAGGGAAAACCGTGGCCAGGAGGAGGGAGTCATACGGGAACACTGTACTATCACCTGCTCAATTTGTTTTGTAATTCTAAAACTCTTCCAAAAAATAAAGCTTACCAATAAAAACAAAAACTCAACAACACTGATTTGTGTTCTAATGTGCTATTTTGTAGCACCTTCACAAAGAAAGCAACACAATTATGTTGGCTGCCTCTTGTTCTTTCTGGCATCCTACAAAGAGAAGGTCACAGGAGAACCTTGCTTACCAGTTTTTCTGATGTCAACAGGATTTCTCATTACGGCCAGATACCACTGCAAACAGGGCACTTGGAAGAACTTTGGAGTTCTAAAGCAGTTAAAAGCAAGTAGACTCTTATGTGTGGGTATCAATATGTGACATATTTCCCTGGCTACAGCTATTCAAGTTAAAGGGTGAAGCCACTATACTCCCCCACAAATGCTTCTGGGGTTCCCAGTCTTGAGGTCCATGGGTTACTGCCACACTTTTGGTGCAAGTGCCATTTAAAGATTCAGGCAAATGGGGGTGCCTAGGTGGCTCAGTCAGTTAAGCCTCTGATTGCTGATCTCAGTTCAGGTCATGATCTCACAGCTTGTGATTTTAAGCCCCACGTGGGGCTCTGCGTTGACAGTGTGGAGCCTGCTTGGAATTCTCTCACCTTCTCTCTCTGCCCCACCCCACTCGTGTTCTCTCTCGTTCAAACTAAATAAATAAATAAATAAACTTAGCAAATATATAAAGATTCAGGCAAATAATTAGGAGAGGATATTCCCCCTTCATTTCAATGGCATTGTTGTGAAACCACTGAAGTCAGTATATAAGGACAATAGAATGTCATATGATCAGCTAAGTCTCCCTCACCCCGACACACACACACACACACACACACACACACACACACACACACAGGGTTTTTTTTTTTTTCTTTCTTATATTCCAAGAATCACCTGTCACTTTTATCTTAAACAGAAAGGTCAATATCCTTTAGAGGTTGGTATAATACTGTTTTAGAAATAGAAAAAAGGGGAGCCTGGGTGGCTCAGTCAGTTAAGTGTCCAACTCTTGATTTCAGCTCAGGTCATGATCTCACCCTCCATGAAATCAAGCCCTACATACGGCTCTGTGTTAACAGTGTGGAGCCTGCTTGGGATTTTCTCTCTCTCCCTCTCTCTCTCTCTGCCCTTCCCATGATTTTACTCTCCCTCTCTCTCTCTCTCTCCCTGTCTCTCTCTCTCTCTCTAAAATAAATACAACTTTTAAAAAATAGAAAAAATGTAGTAGTTTAATATTCTGATAAACCCATTCAATAGAATGCTATATAGTCTTTTTAAGATAAATCTACTAACATGAAAAATATCTAAGAGAAGTTTTAAAAAGTTACAAACTAAGTGTAATATAATTGGATTTTTATTAAGAAATGTCATATGTTAATATATTCAAAGGAAACTGGAGAAATGTACTCCAAAATGCACTTCCATAAAAATCCAAACTACGGAGGGGTTGTATGATAAAGGATTTTTACTCTTACATATGGATTGTTGTAATGTTTAAACTTTTGTAAACAGAGCACATTAATTTTGTAATTTGAAATTTTTTCAGGGGGGCCTGGGTGGCTCAGTCGGTTAAGCAACCGACTCTTGATCTCAGTTCAGGTCATGATCTCACGGTTCATGAGTTCAAGCCCTGCGTCGGGCTCTGCGCTGACAATGCAGAGCCTGCTTGGGATTCTGTCTCTCCCTCTTTCTCTGCCTCTCGTGTGCACGCGTGCATATGTGCTCTCTCTCCCTCAAAAACAAATAAATAAATATTTTTTAAAAAATAAAAATTTTCGGGACGCCTGGGTGGCTCAGTCGGTTAAGTGTCCGACTTCGGCTCAAGTCATGATCTCACGGTTCATGGGATCGAGCCCCGTGTCGGGCTCTGTGCTGACAGCTCAGAGCCCGGAGCCTGTTTCAGATTCTATGTCTCCGTCTGTCTATGCCCCTCCCCCATTCATGCTCTGTCTCCCTCTGTCTCAAAAATAAATAAACATTAAAAAAATTTTTTAAAAAGAAAAAAAATTTTTCAGTACTAAAAATTGTGTATTTCCTCTTGAATATCATGTGGCCTGAGGCAATAAGGTGCTGGCAATTCAGGGCTGAGTTGTGTTCCCTTCCCCTTCGAGTTCTGCCAGGACCCAGGCTGGGCCCATGCAGGACAGAGTGAAGTCTGAGGCTCTCTCCTTAGCCCTATGATTGACCTAAGTTACACACCACTTTCTCCTGTGTTCAATCCATATCTAACACTCTGTCATGAAAACATTCACTTTTCCAAGAACCACAGGACTTCTGAGCTGCAAAGAACCTTAAAGGCATCTCACTTAGCCCTCCATTAATTGTAGAAATGCTCCATTGAGTCCCTGGTGGTTATGCCCGGCCTAGACACAGAGACAGCACTGCCTCGTGACAGCCATTATATTCTTAGGAGTTTTTTGATACGTCCAAAAGAAATTCTAAATGCTGCTTTAAAAGTACAGAATAGCCATTCAACGACATCCCAAATAGCTGTTTTAATGCTGTGCCTAGCACAATGCATATCATGTGGGGTGGCTACTCTATTAATATTCATCGAATGCTGGAATGGATTGCTGAAGGCAGGTAGGTGAAGTCAGCCCTGCTCTTTTACCTGAGTTTGTGTCACATATAAACTTCATACTGAACTTGTAAAAAAGCGATGGATTCAAAACCAAGATACACAAGTGCTGTTTCCACTTGTGCTGTTGTTTATCAGCTGTGCAAATTTGGGAAAATTATTTCACATCTTTGAACTCCTCTTTCCGACCAATAAAGGATGGTAGATTGCAGCAATAAAATTCTGAGAACAAGCTAGAGCAGCAGGACTTCTGCCATCCCATATGAGTACTCGTGCCTAAGCCCAGGGCTTTTCAATTATACTTATTAAGTGACTTTTATGTTTTGGTCTCTTATTTTATATATCGACTCACATCTCTGTCCCAACCACTTCAGGTCTGTAGTGGTTGGAGATTCAATAATGCAACTGAAAGTAGAATGAGCTGAAAATAGATCCTTTTGTCTAAAAGAAACCATCTTCAAAATGTTTATATTGTTATATTCATCAAGAGTTTTTTCACCCAGAACCAGTCTCTAACAGTCAAATGGAAATATTTGAGAAACATTCTGTAGGCAGTAGCCTTAAGAACCACCTAGAAAAAACACTCTGCCTGAGAAAATAAACACAGTTTTTTTTCTATATGAACTGGCTGTTTCCAAAACTTCTTTCATGAAAAAAAAAAGTCCTTTGCTAAGAATTAATACAGAAAACAAGCAAATGAACTGAAAGCTTTATTAGGGAACACCTGCCTGTGTGGATAAGGCGATATGGACTTAAACCGTCAACTGGTCAATACTGGAAAATACTTTGTGGTAAGAAATGACCCTTCGTTACTCAAGTCAGTGTTACCAAAACACATTTGTTCAACCATCGGGCAGATTTTGGTGCTAAGTAAAAGCTGTTCAATGAAGACAACAGAGGAGTTTCCTTTTTCAATGCAGGTTTATAGGATGAATTGGAGCTGAGAGCAAAGAGCTTCATTCTTTGGCTCACACAGACCGGTAACTTCTCGTTACTCTGCAGTAATGCTGCTTTGCAAAGAGCAACAACAAAAATTCCAGCAAGTGAATGCACGATTTTGAATTTAAGCTTGCAACAGCATTTCAGGACTTTTCCTCCAGTGCGGAAGTTTCTGAATCTTCAAATAAGACTGCCAGAAGCTGCCATCTTTGGAATTCTTAACCTTTCTCCATTCTACTAATCACCGCTCCAAAGCCAGGGAGGGTCAAGAATTACTACTATACAGGAAAACTGCAAGCACCCAAATCATCTTTCTGAATCACTAAGTGATCAAGCTGTCTGCAATTGGGCTACATAATCAGCGACCCAAGCAAAAACCTGCTTCCATTCCTGGAATGGATCACCTCTCACTCAGTCCTTAACTTACTTGTTCTGAAAAATGGAATCCAAACAATGGCGACTGAGTATAATAAGGCACGGCAAACTATTCTGAAAATATCAAGATGTGCAGATAGGAAATAATACTGAAGAAAAAGAGATGTTTTTCCACTGACAGGAACAATCTCTTTCTTTGAGACAGTGAAAAATAGGCAACGGTGATCACAAATCACTCTAGAGATGGAAAGGGCTGGAAAATTCAAAAGACGGGCAAGTGTGAGCATCTGGAAAGTCAAATGAGGGACTGGGGGAAGCAAGAAATAAACTCTCTTGTGTGATTCAGCAGGAGGTACCACAAAGTAGACAGTACAAAGAGAGACACAAACGGGGGTGTTTTTAGGACTGTAAAAGAGAAAATGAATAAAAGATAAAGGTTTTTATTTTGCATTTGACAACAGAGGGCAGATTAGGAAAACTGGGAGCCTGTAGGGGGGAGCAAAGAGCCACCTCTATGATTTTAAGGAACTCATAATTTTCAGAGGACCTATGGAAACAGATTCTCCTTGCTTACCCCATTACCATGTTGCAAAATACTGTACTCCTAGTAAATACAGGGCCATATATTGGCTCATGGCTGCTTTCTGGTGGTGAGAAGATAAGAAAATCATGCTCCCTGATTCCAATTTCTCATTTCAATTATCAAAAAGAGCTCTGCTGTGAACGTTCATTTCTGTCTTAATTAACTGGAGCAAGACAGAACATTAGAAACAACCAACTCTGTTTTGTTCAAGGCCTTTTATTTACTTCTCCCCCTTTAGAACATCAGGAGATGAGAGACTGTACCTAGATACCTCATCACAGATGGCAATTTGTCCGCCAACATTATCTATAAGGAAGGACCTAGGGGACAGAGTTTGAACAAAACTTCTGAGCTATGAGCTTGATATCAATAAGAAATGCCTTTTTCCTTCAGAAATGATTTTGAGGTTAAGTCTCAGAACATGGCTGTGAAATTCACAGTTCGTTTACAATAGCAATGTGACCCAGAAATCCGAGAAATAAACTCAGGTAGCTGGAGCAAACTATAAACAAACAAACAAACAAACAAACAAATAAATATCATGCAATTCTAAAGAGAAGCATCTTTGTTTCTGGATTTTGAATCCTGGGGAAGGAAAACTCTGAAAGAGGAAAATGATACAAATTGGCTTTAACCACAATAAACAAGATCACTAGTGTGCATGCAACTAGAGACCTGCTTTCCTTGAAAATGACTTATTAAACTATTGCAGGTTATGGAAACTTCACCTGTGAATACATTTTTCACGCCTTGCTCAGTGGATATCAACTGGTTCAAAGCAGATATGCAAAGGACAACTGCCATCCAGGGCTGAGATCTTATATAAGAAATTAACACTAAATACCCATTCAGCTGAGAAGAATGAACACGTGTCAACTTTCAGTAGGCAAACAAATTTCTTTTATGGGTGCAGCGTGCATCGTCTTGTATTTTTCCCCCCAATTCATAAAACCTGAGTCTTGAGTCCATGCAACAAATCCTTTTCTAAACCCCAGACCAGAGAAACTTACAGCCTGCAGGGGCCAGAAGTCAGTGAAGGCTGCCGGCAGGAGCGCTTATGTAACATATGCCGCCCTTTCTAAATGCTGAAGTAATCCACCCCTGGCAGCTGTGGGGGTCAGCCCTGCTGCTCCACTGAAAAGCAAACATCCTGCCCATCCAGTCCCTTGTGGATTCTCTTACCTCCCCCGCTGAATCAGTTGTTTATCATGCTAAGGAGGTACAGAGCCCCTGGACTGGCCAGGTGAGTGAGTCTTAGACCTAAATTCTTGTTCCAGCACTGCCACTGATTTGCTGTGTGGCTTTGGGCAGATCATCCTGAAACCCCAGTTTCCTCCTCCGAAAAAGTTATGACTCTGGTCTAGAAAGGACTTACAATCTCTTTGAGCTCTAACGTCTTTTTTTTTTTAAGATTTTATTTAAATTCCACTTTAACATACAGTGTAGTACTTAATTTCAGGTGTACAATATAGTGATTCAACACTTCATACAACACCCGGTGCTCATCACAAGTGCCCTCCTTAATCCCCATCACGTAGTTTTTTAAGATTTGATTTCTAAGTAATCTCTACACCCAACGTGGGGCTCAAACTCAGAACCCCAAGATCAAGAGTCACGTGCTCTTCTGACTGAGCCAGCCAGGTGCCCCCCATCACATATTTAATCCATCCCCCCTACTACCTCCCCCCTGGTAACCATCAGTTTGTTCTCTATAGTTAAGGGCTCTAACATCTTTTGATTTTTTAAAATCCTTTTTGGACAGAAAGCAGTGACAGGGTTACGGCCCCCCTACAGACTGTGGACATCACACTGAGGAAGTGAAATTCATCACTGGATTTCTTTCGGCATGCTTGGGCTTCCAGTATCAGCCTTTTCAACAGGGTTTCCACAGAGAAGTGAGCTTTAGTGACCTAAGACATCCCCTCCCTGTGAAAATGTATCCCTTCCTATGCATCTAGATTGGTACTAGTTATATACCACCTTTAGAATTGAGAAAACAGCCACTCAGATCAATTTCTAGGTTGCATGGTTCAGATGAGGAACCCCATTTGAGAAAGGCTGTAAGATTTTACTACAGGATCAGCATACAGTGTTAAAGCTAAAAGGGCTGACTAGATCGTGCTTTTCCAGTGGTTCTCAAAGTGTGGTCCCCAGAGCAGCAGCAGCACCTAGAAACTTGTTTGCATGCCAAGTCTCACTCACCCCAATCCACTGAATCAGAAACTCTGGAGATGGGGCTCAGCATCTGGTTCAAAAAGCCACACAAGCAATTGTAATACATCCTATTGTTTATGGATGTTCTAGCCCTTACACGTTCATTTTCAGTAGAGGACTATAGGAGTACAGGAAAAGTCACTTGCCCAAGTCAGACCTCTAGTGTCTTGATTAGAACTCAGACATCATGGGGGTACCTGGGTGGATCAGTCAGTTAGGCATCTGACTTTGGCTCAGGTCATGATCTCAGGGTCCATGAGTTCAAGCCCCGCATCGGGCTCCATGCTGACAGCTGGGAGCCTGGAGTCTGGTTCAGATTCTGTGTCTCCCTCTCTCTCTCTGTCCCTCCCCCACTCACATGTGTGTTCTCTCTCTTAAAAACAGATAAACGTTAAAAATTTTTTTAAAAAAAATACAGAACTCAGATGTCATGGACTGAATTATTTCCTCCCTTCAAATTCATATGCTGAAGACCAAACCCCCAACGTGACCGTATTTGGAGACAGAGCATTAAAGACATCATTAAGATTAAATAAGATCATAGGGGTGGGATCCTAATCCAACATGCCTAGTGTCCTCATAAGAAGAGGAAGAGACACCAGGAATGTGTGCATACAAAGGAAAGGCCATGTGAGGACACAGCAAGGAGATGGCCATCTGCAAGCCCGGGAGAGACGCCTCAGAGAAGCCAAACCTGTCGACACCCTGATCTTGCACTTCTAGCCTCCACAACTGTGAGAAATAAATTTTTGCCATTTCAGCCACCCAGGCTGTGGTATTTTATAGCCCTGGCAGACCATTACATCAGATCTTCCGATTCTCTGGACAGGAATATTTTATTTTAATTAAGTGAGTTTCGAATTCTGAAACAAGCTTCCAACACCCAAAGAAACAAGTGAACCTCCAGGAGGGGCTGGCTGTCCCGTCGGCTCAAGCCCCTGACGACGTGCACAGGTCAGACACCGCTCAGAGTGTAAGTTCCCTGAAGCTGCAGCCTGTATAATGGTTTTGCCATGGTGATGTGAGAGCCTCCATAATAAGGGTTCAAAGGAGCCGATAAATGGGAGGAACCTAAGGAAGACTGAGTAACACAGGGCGAGTATTGTTTGTCTTTCCAGAAGAACAGCCAGTAGTCCTGGGATGGGTCTCTAGGAAGGGCAGTGGCCAAATGCTCTCTGGACAGACCCACTCTGAATAAAAGGGCTTCAAACATACCTCAAGCCCAGCCTGAGGAAGTGAAATTTTTTCTTTCCTCTTCTCCATTGGGCCACAAAAACAGTCCACCTCTGGTGCTCTGTGGCTCAGATAATCCCTCTGATTATGCTGCCTGGAATCCCTGAGGTCACCTTTGACTTTTATTATTTAAGTTTTTGTTAATGTTTATTTATTTAGTTTTGACAGAGACAGAGAGAGAGGGTGGGGGAGGAGCAGAGAGAGAGGGAGACAGAGAATCCCAAGCAGGCTCCAGGCTGTCAGCACAGAGCCAGATGCGGGGCTCCATCTCACAAACTGTGAGATCGTGACCTGAGCCAAAATCAAGAGTCAGATGCTTAACTGATTGAGCCACCTACCTTTGACTTTCTTTTATTCCCTCATCTCCCATATCCATCAGATAGAACCCCGTCCTGTTCATTCGGTCTCTAAGGTACCTTTCAAGTCCTCTGTCTCTTCTCTACCTGACTGCCACTATTTTCTATGACACTTGTATCATCTCTTACCTGGACTAAACCTGAAGGCTTATCACCAGTCCTCTGGTCACTGGCCTCACTCTTGCAAAATCCTCTCCAAAATATGGTCATAAATCTTCCCTTCAAAGATCTCAGACAAGGCTCTTCCTGGTCTTATCTGCCCTTCCAGTCTGACCCTCGGCCACACCCCAGCAGCTCTACAGAATGACTGGCAGCATGCCTCTCCAGTCCTGCCCTTGGCCTGCTCCTTCACCCAGGAAGCCCTCTTCCCCCCACCTCCCCTCCTCCATCTGCCAGAGGTAGTGGCCATCCTTACTTTGCCGGTGTTCCAGCCAGTCTCTTGCTTTCCTTTATTGTTGTGCTACCTGCATATGTACCCATAAATAATATATTGTTTAGTTTTGCTTGTTTTTAAGAGAAACCAAATGTTTGTAGGTTTTAAAGACTTCCTTTTTTTTCACCATTATGTTCACATTTACTCACATTGTTGCAGGTAACTGTAGGTAATTCATTTCACTGTTCTCTACAAATGTATATGAATATACATATGGTAAGCACACGTTTTTCATTCTATTGTTGACGGGTGTGTGGGTTGTTTGCAGTTGCTTTGTATTATGAACATGCTTGAACACATCAGTCCACGCATGAGTGCAGAGGCTGTACCTAGATGATCTGCTGTGCCCCAGGGTATGTGTACTTTCAACTGTCCCATGTTAACAGGCAATGCTAGGTTGTTTTCCAAAGCAGCTATACCAACAGACAGTCATGATGTGCTAACTTTTTTATGGATCGGTAAATTCAGTCTGAAGATATTTTGCTTAGGATTTTGCATCTATACTGAAAGGTGAACTTGGTAGTTTTCCTTTCTTAAATAATCTTTGAGTGATTTTGGTGGAAAGGTTGTACTGGCCTCATATATCCATTGGGGAGCATTCTACTCTTCACGCTCTTTTATTTTATTTTATTTTATTTATTTATTGAGAGAGAGAGACAGAGACAGAGAGACAGAGTGTGAGCAGGGGAGGAACAAAGAGACAGGGAGACACAGAATCTGAAGTAGGCTCCAGGCTCCAAGCTGTCAGCATGGAGGCCGATGCAGGGCTCAAACTCACAAACCACGAAATCATGACCTGAGCTGAAGTCGGACGCTTAACTGACTGCGCCACCCAGGCACCCCTCTTCATGCTCTTTTAAAAGACTTTGCAGGGGCGCCTGGGTGGCGCAGTCGGTTAAGCGTCCGACTTCAGCCAGGTCACGATCTCGCGGTCCCTGAGTTCGAGCCCCGCGTCAGGCTGTGGGCTGATGGCTCGGAGCCTGGAGCCTGTTTCCGATTCTGTGTCTCCCTCTCTCTCTCTGCCCCTCCCCCGTTCATGCTCTGTCTCTCTCTGTCCCAAAAATAAAAAAATAAAAATAAATAAATAAATAAATAAATAAAAGACTTTGCAAGATTACAATAATTAGTTGTTTGATTTGTTTGTAGTTGTTGTAGAATTTGCCTACAAAAATTACCAAAACCCTGGGTCTTTAGAAGAAATTTTTTAATACACTGATTCATTTCATTTAATACTTTACAGAAGCAACCGAATTTTCTTTTTCTTCTTGAATCGGTTTGGACAATTTACACTCTGTTAAGAATTTGACCTAGCACCTAAGTTTTCAAAATTATTGGCACAAAGTGGTTCATAATTTCTTATCTTTTAAATCCTGCCGTATCAGAGATTCAGTAGTGATATTTCTCATAATGTTTACTCATGCCTTCTCTTCTGTGTTACAACAGTCTTTCTGGATGGTGAGAAGCCTCATTATCAGTATTGCAACACAAGCTTCATGTGCATTCTTAGATTCTCTTGACCAGGTTTCTCTCTCTGGCTCTTACACACAGCCCACCTATGCTGGATACCAACCCCCTCCCCTGTCAAACCCAGATGACGGCCGAGCGAATGTGCTGATGGGCAACATGCTCTACCCTTGGACAGTTCACTGAGCTTCTGCTACTCTTTTTTAATCTCTCCTGGCGCTGGGCTTGTACCTCCCAAATACAAAAGTACTAGAGACCTCAGACCTTACCCAAGGTTCTGCTTTCCAGAGCACCCAGACTAAAGCAGTCTTTTAAATAATCAGATTTTGGCTTTGTTTTACAGAGTCTTTATTTATTTCTGCTCTTGTCTTTATCATTTCCTTCCTCTTCCTTTTGCTAGGTTTATTCTGCTTTTTTGTTTTGTAAGCTCTTAAGTGAGATGATTAGTCATTTATCACAACCATGTTCTTCTTCTATTATCAGTCATTAAGGCAGAGGTCAGCAAACCAAAAGTGGCCCAAGAATTTTTTGTAAGTAAAGTTTTATTAGAGCACAGTCACAGCCATTCGTTTTCATATTGTCCACGGCTGCTTTTGTGCTACAGGAGCAAAGCTGAGTTTTGGTGCCACGGTTGTGATGGTAAATAGTGACATTTTACTATTCCTTTACAGAAAAACTTTGCTAGCCTCTGCTTGAAGGATATAGATTTTTCTCTAAGTATTGCTTAAGTTGTACCCCATGAATTTTGCTGTTAGTATTTTCATAACTCTTCTGAACTTAGTATTTTCTCAGATCCAGTATGATTTCTTTGATTCACAGGTCATTTAGAAAGTGTGTTCCTTAAATTTCCAAACATATGGGTTTTTTCCAAGGTCATCTGTTGGTGACTGATTTCTAAGCCAAATTGTTCTCTGATGAGAGAGTAGCTTTGTATGATACTGATTTTCTAAAATTTTTAGAAATTTTTACTCCTGGTCTAGTACATGATCACCTTTGAAATTTTTTAACGTGAGCTTGAAAATAATATGTATTCTGTAGTTGTTGGATGTAGCGTCTTATTACTTGTATCTTTCAAATCTTTTAGATTCTTACTAATTGCTTAATCAATGAATTATTGAGAAAAGTGTTAAAGTCTTCTAGTAGATTTATCAGTTTCCCCTGTAGTCAGACCATTTTGGCTTCATTAATACACCAATTAAATCTTTTACAACTTCCAGGTGAACTGATTTCATATGAAGATAAGCAGTGTCACTATTCATTTTGTATAATATTTTTTAAAGTTTATTTTGAGAGAGAGAGAGGAAGGAGGGGTAGAGAAAAGGAGAGACAGAATCTGAAGCAGACCCCCCACTGTCAGTGCAGAGCCTGACACAGGGCTCGAAATCACAAACCTTGAGATCATGATCTAAGTAGAGATCAAGAGTTGGACACTTACCCAACGAGCTACTCAGGTGCCCCTCCTTTCTGATAATATTTTTGTTTAAACTGTTTCTGTGTCTTAAGTATGTCTCTCATAAATTGTATATAAATGAGTTTTTGTTTTTGATTATGTATCTCTCTGAGAATCTCTGACTTTAACTGGATGGTAAGGCCATTTGATTGATTGCAACTATTGCTAGATCTGGATTATTTTGAGCATCTGATTTTGTATCTAATTTGTCTTCTTTTAGATTGACTGACATTTTCCCTACTACATTTTTTTTCTTCTTTCACAGAGGTTTTCTTTCCTTTATTTGCAGGCAAATTTAGGAATTTTAACTTGCATATTTAACTGAAAATGTAAAATTAATACCTTTACCCTCCTACAAGAATAAAAGGATGAATTCTTTATCATCAATCACCTCCTTCCTGATTTATATGCTATTATTGTTCAAAATTTTGGATACATATCAAGTTGAAATCAGAAAACTTAATGTTATTGTTTCACACAGACTTGCTCACCATTTTTCTTTGTTTTAGTTTCATTTTGTTTTTCTCACCATTTCTTCTTTCTTCTCAGACCCTCCTTCTGGGATCATTTTTATTTCTCATACCGCACATCCTTTAGTTAAATCCTGTTGGTGGCAAACTTTCTTAGAGTTGTTTTGTCTATAAAGGTTTTTATTTAGTCTTTGTTCTTGAAAGATCATTTCACCGGACATCTAATTTTTGGCACTCAACATGTAAATATAAATATATGTTGTATATGTGTTTTTTCATAGCAGGATTATTTAGGTATATAGTTATTCAAAATTACATAATTACTATATTTAACGTATAAATATATATTGTCTGTGTGTATTTTTTGTCACAGCAAAATAGCTAGAAGCATTGTCATCACTAGGTGAATCAAGGAAACTACGAGTCTGTTTCTAATTTGCTACCAACTAGTTAAACTATTAAGAGTCTATTTTATTTTCTAGTTAAGAGTCTATTTCTAATTTGCTACCAAAAATTACTTAATTAAACCAGACTATGCTTCAGTACATCTTCCTAAATGTGGAATTAGCTAATGATCTACTTTATAAGAACATCAGCAAATTAAAACAGCTATAAGATAAGAGGTGAGATGAATTTCAGGACAGGTTACTTTGCCTTAACTGTGTCAAGGTACACTAAGGTCCTAAGCATCAAGAATATCTGTGTGTATGTGCGTTTTCAGTAAACATTTTATTGCATTTTATTTATTTGAGTTGGGGGACAACCCAATGTGACACCAGTCTCAAGAACATTATAAAACATATTTGAAGGAGAGTGAATCAATTTTAAAAGATCTTCCAAAGGTTCCAAAGTGTGTATGTCTAGAAAAAAAAAATTAACTCTAATGTATTAAAAAAAAATGCAGTAGGATAAAGAGGCTGAAAACCTTGAACACCAACCTTTAAAATAGGTTCTCTCAACTCTTCTCATAAAACTTCAAAAGTCTCTGTCACTTAAGTGCTCTGCTCCTGGGAGGGCAGGTGCCCGGAAAGGAGGTGAGGTCTCTGCCATTGTAGAAGACTGGTGAATCTGAATGCACTAAATCAAATGTACCCTCCTCTACCCAAAATAAAGCCAAAACCCAAACAGGCATAATAAAGCACAAAGATGCCATAAAAGACTCTGAATAGCCAAAGCAATCTTGAGAAAGAAGAACAAAACTGGAGGCAACATGCTTTCTGTTTTCAACCTACATTACAAAGCTATAGTAATTAAAACATAAAAAACAGACACACAGATCAATGGAACAGAATGGAGGACCCAGAAGAAAACCCATACATATACAGTCAATTAATTTATGACAAAGGAGCCAAGACTATATAATGGGGAAAGGACAGTCTCTTCGATAAATGGTGTTGAAAACTCGAAAACCACATGCAAAAGAATGAAACTGGACCACAGTCTCACACCATACACAAAAAAATTAACTCAAAATGGATTAAAGACTTGAACTTAATACCTAAAGCCATAAAACTCCTAGAAGAAAACACAGGCAGTAAGTTATTTGACATAGGTCTTGGCAATGATTTTCTGAATCTGACACAAAGTAAAAGCAGTAAAAGCAAAAATAAACAAGTGGGACTACATCAAACTAAAAAGCTCCCACACAGCAAAGGAAATCATCAACAAAAGGAAAAGGCACCGTGCAGAATGACAGAAAATATTTATAAATCACATATCTGATAAGGGGCTAATATCTAAAATATATACAGAACCCACACAACTCGACAGAAAAAAAATCTGATTAAAAAAGGGCAGAAGATCAGAATAAAAAAAAAAGACTACCATTTGTCAAACTGTAAGAAACAGATACTGTTGTGATGGCAAAATATTTTGATGTTAAGGAATACTGAGAATATTCAGAGCTGGAGAGCAAGCATTTATGAGTGTGGCTCCAGCTTCTAATACACAATGCATGCTCTGCTTCCGATCAAAATGCACCAAAGTGGAATACTTCTGCACTAAAATGAAAGAGCCTGATGCAAATGTCCTCTCAGAAACATCAATTTCCTTTTGTCATCATCAATTCTTCACTCATCAAACAGCTTAATGAATTTTAAAACCCTGCATATATAATAGTTTGAGCCAAGTACATTCTCCCGGTAAATTTGAAGCCTGACTTTCTAGTTTTTATATAAATCTTTTGGAACTTTTATTAGCATCACTCATGTCCCTCAGTGAGTGACTTCCCTGGGGACATAAAAATGTTAGTTTCTTAGGGGGTGAAGTTCAATATTTGATGCTGACCCATTCATGGAAATCGAGTCTAGAATTACATACCAGCTCTTACCGCTAGAGAAAAAAAATTTACCAGCCCATGAGCTTGACACATCTTCCAGAAATCTCAAGGGGAGGGAGTGGGCATGGGAAAGAAGAGGAGGCAGAAGACCACCTCTGAGCTTGTAGACCAGATCTGGTAGGCAGCTACACAAAGCCAATTCAGGGAACAACTGGGACTGCTCTGACCTTGTGTGTCCTTTCATGGAGCCATGCTGGCCTACATGGTTATTCCAGGGCTAAACTCTACCTGTACTTACAGATATTTCCAGAGAAAGATTGGAAAAAGAAAGCTAGAAATGAGGGAAGGGAGAAGCATCTGAAAACAAGGGAGAGAGAGAGAAAAAAATGCAAAATAAGCGACCAAGGGATGAAGGGAGAGAGAATATGTAAGCATGAGAAGGAGGAGGGAAAGAAAGCAGTCTTATGGGGTTAGATGTATCTGAATGGATGCCAGATCTTGGTTTATAAAAAGCTGTAAAGTGATTCAGGCATTGGAATGGCAACATTAGATCCACAAACCAAAGTCCAAGATGACAATTACACCTCTGTAACATCTGGAAAAGAAGGCTACAGATTAATCTTAACTGAAACATGGGAAATAGGTTTACTCATAACCACATATATGCAATGTCCCCAAAACTATAATGAAGCTCTTGATGAAAGCAAAGAGAATATTGTCTGAGGCATTCACTTCAAGGACCCCATGCAGAGTAGTGAGAGAGAGGGCTCACCTGAAGGTGAAGTATAGGACCTGAGACCTGAAGAAAGGAATGTAAGAAGGGATAACTGAGGACTGGGAACAAAAAAGATGCTATGCTGGATGGCCCTCTTCATTAAGCAGATCTACAAGGGAACAATGGTAAGTCTGAAAAGAGACAGAAGAAACATCCTAGAAAGATAAGTGCAGTTATGGACAGAGCTGTGATCACACCCCACACAGGGAAATTGATAATACCACACAGGTGGACACCAGAGGTGGAGTTTAGTTAAAACACAAGGTATCAGATTTCACATAAACTTAGGTTTCCTCCTGTTTTCTCCATTTTGCTTTATTAGGTTGTTCTATAAAGGTTTATTCAGAACATGCCATAGGCTGTGCTATGTTGGCCATTAGAGATACACCAGAAATAACAATAAAAACCCCAAATCCCTGAGTTTATGGAAAAAGACTCAGTTCCATCAGAAGTTCAGATGAATGGATAAAAAAGATGTGGTGTGTGTATGTGTGTGGATATACAATCACTCAAGAAATCACTGTGCCACTGTGTATGTGAAACAGCCCTGATTGGAATCCTGAGAAATCAAACTAACTATATAAAGAAGACCTTGCCCCCTGAGAGCTATTCAGTCTTGTGGAGAAAGAGAGATTTATGTACCACAAAACAAAATTTGCACAATATGATCAAGTACCAGATTATTTAGTTCAGACCACAACAATTATCAATTATTTTGCAGTCATGTTCCTCACTAAACTTTTAGCAAAATTTTAAACAAATAATCTAAATGTGCTGATTTGAATTCTATCTTCTGTTTCTCCTCAGTATTGGATGTGACCAAATGGTAAGTCACAAAAGGGCAAGAACCAGGGTAGTAAGGTCTGTAATGTCTATTCAAGAAAGCGTTGCACCATATTACCACTGTGCCTTTAAGGGGCTTGTGTGCCATGGCCTTTGGCAGGAATGCAGGGGCCAAAGTTTAACAGTCTGAGGTATAAGGGACACCGCTGATACTTAACAGCCACAGTCCTCCATAAAGCCTTTAAGTGCCCTTCAGGGCTAATCAGTTTCTATTTTCTAGATGTTCCTGAAGTACCTATTTCTTTTAATGTCACCTCAAACCACCTGGCCTGAGCCAAAGTAAATCACCTTTTGTAGCTGCGGAATAGTCCTCATCCCATGAAGACAGGTTTAGGTGCAACATGAGACCCTTCTTTATTTCCATTCTGGGGCCAGGCCAGTTTCCCATCAGTGGATGTTCTGCCTCACCAATGGTCTCACACATCTGGGGTCTAGTCTGCATACATGCAGTTGCTCAAGTGGTCTGTGTTTGTCCTTAAAGGGCCACCTAGATTCTCAAATCATCAGACATGCAACTGTGAACTGAAAAAAACAATGCAAAAGCATCTTTACAGAACCTATATATTCTACTTAACCAAAACCTTGCTGCACTAAATTAACATAAGCATATCTTTGGAAATCTTTAGGGTAAATTATATGTACGTTAGCTAGCTCTCCATCACCTAAAGAAAAAAGGCCAGATCATCTTGACTTGCTCCCAAGAAAGTTTTCCAGTCTCATCTCCCAAAAGCCTTCCATGTAACCCCTATGTTCCAGCCTTTATAGTTCCCTGAACATGTCACAGACTCTCACACACTGGGTTTTACTTTATGATGATCCTTGTATCTGAAATGCCCTTTTAACTCCATTTCCCATCTACCAACACCTTATGGAACCCACCCAGTTCAAGTGCTCCCTATTTTCAAATTTTCCTTGACTCCTAGTCAAAATTAACTATCCCTTCCAGGGTTTGTAACTTTTACCTTTATTTAACACATCCTTTGTCCTATCTTACTGTTAACTCTTTAGATGTCCAAACTGCCCTATTACACTTGAAGATCCTTGAGAAGAGGACTGTGTCTTTAATTCACCTGAAATCTTCTCCAGCCCCTAGCATGTGTCTTTCACATAGTAAGCACTCAACAAATGCCTGTTGGGTAAAGGAATGAATGGATAACACACAGGATCTCAGTTTCCTAAAACAAAAATTAATAGATGATTGTCACAGGTCCCTACCTAGCTATAAATAGCTCATGATTCTGTTAGAAAGGGATTAGCTCTGATTTAGCTCAGATTTCAGACACTGAAAAACAAAACAAAACAAAACAAAACAAATAATCCTCAATACACTCATATAAAGAAAGAAAGAGGAACCTCATCACAGTCCTATTCGGGACCTACAGAAGGAAATTTCCAAAGAAGGTTCAGAAGGAGGTTTTAAAGGAGGACAAGCACTAAGAAGAAACAGGGATAATAAAAAGTAAAAACAAGATGAGCGACATGAAAGTCATAAAGTACAAAGCCAAACAAAAATCAATCTTGAGTTATCCAGTAATTTGAACTAGTAATAAAATGACTTTCTTTCATCTGCAGATGTTAACACTGGCTAAGTTTTGCTTTAAATCTGCAGGTTCACATGCCAGTAGAGGAAGCTGGTATGTGCTGTTGATAGCACTCAAGAATCTCACGGAAATAAAGGGGCATATGGAGTGGTTACTGGTCTGTACCTGGTACAGATTAGAGATTTTAAAACATAACAAATCTTTCCTAAGGCAGAACAACATCAAAATAACCTCTTGTTTCTCAAATAAGCATCATTTTGCAAACATCTAGAAACACAAAAACTACAAAAATATCAATAATTAGCAAACTGGCATCAAAGATATATACAGCACATATGTGTTTCACATGTATGGCATCGTCCCATATCCACTTTCTATTTCCAGAAGGACCCAGAAATGTCCCATGTGTATGTTTGGTCCTGAGAGTCAGGCACACATGTGTGTGATGGCAGGGCCATTCTTATTTCTCAGTGTTCATGGGCTGACTTCATATGAGCCACTGAGGTCAGAAACTGAGACATTAGTCCCCGTATCCCCAAGCCTGGATGATTCCATGTAACATTGGGTTTATTTTTGTGATGACACACATTTTGCCTACATCAGTGTAGAATCACTCCTCTTTAATGAAACACACTGAGTTCCATCTAAGATACTGGCATCTACAAAATAACAATGGGGTGAAACTTATGAAATTAGTGATGCTTAGCCTCTTTCTCCTTATATTTATCCTTTAAGTGCCTTTTTTTTTTTTAATGTATCCTCCCTTTTTCTATTTCTCTAGGAAATCCAAAGTAACCTACCGGGTACTGAACCTGCCAGTGCCCTAGCGACCATTCCTTATCTTTCAACCCTGAATGCCACATTACCAGATCAAGGTGTTATTCCTGGACAATTTGATAATCCAGGAGCACGTACAGCAACATCTAAATCCACTCCCCCACCCCCAGACAATATGTTTGCCTTGGAGATAATGCCTTAATCTCCAGGAGTATTTTGAATGTCAGGGATTCCGTGTACCTTGTCATATGTTGAGAAGGATGTCTGGAGCAAAAGGATCATACTTTCCCCAATGACATATTATACCGAACTTATGGGCTAGAGAGAGGTTAACCGTAAATTTCTTTGACTCTACAACCCCAGTAAACCTGCTTTTTAAAAAAATTTTAAGTCTATTTATATATTTATTTTGAGAGAGAGAGAGAAAGAACAGGGGAGGGGCAGAGATAGAGGGAGAGAGAGAATCCCAAGCAGGCTCCGTGCTGTCAGCACAGAGCCCTTCGCAAGGCTCGAACCCACGAACTGTGAGATCATGACCTGAGCTAAAACCAAGAGTCAGACACTTAACTGACTGAGCCACCCAGGTGGCTGGGTGAACCTGCTTTTTAATTTTCATTTGATTTTAGCAGTTTAGACTAGACCTAGGAGCCTCCCTGGCTTTGTGAGATATTTGCCTTCCTATGTGTATTCTGAAGGCCTCATCAGGACATGACCATGAATACCATGCACTTAGCACAACCTGAGACCAGAGCAAAACCTGGGGATCGGTCAACATATTTGCCATCATCTACCGAACAGCTGGGGGTCAGGCGCAGGTTCCTGTTTTTCATTCAAAGCGAGACTTGGGACTGCAACCTTTTCATTCATGTGTTCAGAAAATCAAGCACAAACACATGCACACCCACAGGGTTGCATTTGGCTAAGTCTTCCGAAGAGCAGGTGGAAGAGCTATTTCGATTTTTTCCAATTAATTGAGTTAGAAATTGTAGTAAACAAACAGTTTTAAGCACATCTTCTACCCCCTAAACAGTTCCCCTATCATGAAAGAGCAGCTGCTGTGGGATCCCAGGTGGCTGGTTGAAGCAGTGGCTGAGCACGGGTGCCGGGGCCATGGCAAAGGGAGTCCCAGCCACTGGGCAGTACGACCTACCATTAAAATACGCACTATGTCAAATCGCAGAGTATAGCATGGAAAACAAAATACGCACAGTATGAGTAGGTTCTGTGCTCATGACAGTTCCACAAACATCACCATATTTAACTATCTCAACAGCTCCGTGAGAAGCTAGTAATATCCCCATTTTAGAGATGAAGAAACTGTCCTGACAGTTTAATAGCTTATAAATGACAAATATAGAATTCACATCATGATCTTACTCTGAGCTCTTAACCACTCTCTTAACAGACACTACAGGTGGTGATCTAAAAATGGTATGCGGTACCAGAGAAACCATCAAGTTTAGGGTCAGTAAGGAGAGAAAGAACTACGATACTCAGTTTTTTTAAATCTTTTTTTTTTTAAAAGATTGATCTGGCTAGGCACAATTTATACTAATTATAGTCATTTATGTGAATTGTACAATTATGCCTAATTATGAGCCAGTACAATAATATTTATGTATAAAATTAAATAATTCACAATAACTTTGATCTTAAATTTATTTGATTATAATAGTGAGCTCTATATATACATAATCAGACTTCACTGTTGCCCAGTTTTTAATATGCACGTGCAACATCTTTACAGCATTTTATATTTTATAAAGTATGATTTCTGAGAACATCGTCAAGTGCCAGACATTATCAGATTTTACAGGGAAGGAGGCAGCGAATAGTAATAAAATATGGCCTTGCTCTGGAGAATCTTGGAGTCTGGTCATTTCATCCTGACCCCTCCCTGAGAATTAGTTATGATTTCTACCATTCTATATATTAAAAAACTGAGGCTGGAGTATATGAAATAGATCATCCATACAGTTTGGTTTTTATTCACAACTAAAAAAGTGAAATATATTGCTGTTCAAACACCATGATTAAACACCAAGAACAATCGCTTCCTTACTTTAAGGAAATCAAAAGCCCAACCATTCTCTATTATTTGGGGAAATGTTGCTTTAATTCTTTTAATTAAATTTCCCAACTACTTCGCCCAGTTAAGTTTTCAGTTATTGGGATCTTCTTTTTGAGTGAAAGCAAAGAGCCAACTAGGGTGATATTATCTAGTCAAAACGAAGGTGCCATTAGCCAGCCCATGTGCGTAGACATCCTATACACCTGTCACTGACAAGAAGTAGAGTATTTTAACCAGGTAAACATATACTCTCATCCAGGGACAGGAAAACTGTTAATAGGGATTACATATAGCCAACATTATCCAATTTAATTCCATGGAAAGCAGAGAAAGAAAAGATGGGAATAATGTTTGATAGGAAAGGTGAGAAGCAGAGGATTGGACCACTCCCCATAACAGGACCCTCCAGAGAAGAGGACACCAAAGGATGTAACAAGAATCAAGCTCTACTTTAGGTTCATGCTTTGCATCCTTAGTCATGAGAAGGTATCAAGAAGGTGCATAGCCAGATCCTTATAGTGGGATGACCTTGTATTGCTGAAAATACAGTGAATTCTCAGAAAGGCATATTTCCACATTTAAAACATATGTTGTAGGGGCGCCTGGATGGCTCAGTCGGTTAAGCGTCCGACTTCGGCTCAGGTCATGATCTCGCGGTCTGTGAGTTTGAGCCCCGCGTCGGGCTCTGTGCTGACAGCTCAGAGCCTGGAGCCTGATTCGGATTCTGTGTCTCCCTCTCTCTCTGACCCTCCCCCGTTCATGCTCTGTCTCTGTCTCAAAAATAAATAAACATTAAAAAAAAAATTTTAAATAAATAAATAAATAAATAAATAAAACATGTTGAAGAAAAAAATCTCCCCAAACCAAGGACAAGTTGTCTGTGTTTAGGAGTCTCCAAAAATCATGTTGCCCATTCACTTGTAACAAGAGGCTTTGCAAAGTGGGCACTTAAGAAATGACCCATCCATCTGTGCTCCTGAGGCCATGTCCATTCCAGGTTCACTGCTAGTCACAAGTCCTGATCATATTATAGGTAAGCAGAATGCCAGGAATCAAGACCACAGAATGATCACAGGGCATTGTCCTTTTGTACTTTTCAACTCTAAGATGAACGTGCAATGGGAGCCTGAGTGGCTCAGTCGGTTGAGCGTCCGACTTCGGCTCAGGTCATGATCTCGCAGTTCATGAGTTCGAGCCCCACATTGGGCTCTGTGCTGACAGCTGAGAGCCTGGAGCCTGCTTCGGATTCTGTGTCTCCCTCTCTCTCTGCCCCTCCCCCACTTGCGCTCTGTCTCTGTCTCTCAAAAATGAATAAACGTTAAAAAAAATTTTTTTAATAAAATGAACATGCAATGACATTTGGAATAGCTAGTGTGCCTAATGTCAATGCTGATGCTGTTTGTTGGGACAGTATTAGTAGCTAATATTTGTTGAGGACTTATTAGATGCTGGGCACTCTTCCAGGCACCTAACACAGATTAACACATTTAATCCCCACAACAACCGTCTGGGACAGACACTATTATCACTCACATTTAACACATGAGGAAACAGGCACAGAAGTTACGAAACTCCCCAAGGTCACACATTTTAGTAAGAGTTACTTTAGTACCATGGAGTTACAGAAAACTTAAATTAATTGTTATACATTCATCTGAAATGACTGATACCCTTGCTACCTCAAAACAAGACTGAGCCCCCTCGTGACCTCCAGCAATGGAGGCAATAAACGTTAAGATATCTTTCTTATTCATCTATGTAAAGGCCAGCAACTTGGTCAGGGCCAGTGAGTAGCTGGTCAATAAATGTCGAGGGGATACCCTGCTTACTTCAAATTTCATGATATCTATATCCATGTGATCATTTTAAAGGGTTTTTAAAGGCTAGCACAATCTGAATTCATTTTGATGATCAAGTCTATCATTTATTAAGCCTATTAATTTATCTTCCTGCCCATCTGTCTTTTATGCACTGTGATAAATGATACACTGTCTTTTATGTTGACATTCTCATCCAAGGACCTTGATGTGCATTGTGAGCCTGATCCTACTCATAAAAATATTCATGCATCCTGGGCAGCTTATGCACTTAAAATGTGAGGGTTCATCCACGCCTGCAAGCTGGCGAGCAGCTCACAATCCTGCTGCAGGGGTATATTGCTTGGCTGGAAGTGTTCAAGAATTTTTTACCTGAATGTGTACATCAGGCCCACCTCTCTTTGCAAATAAAGCCTGATTCACATATTTAGTTACCTGCCTGGCCCCCAAAGTGTTTAAGATTGTGAGCCCTGTGATGTTAAGATACCTGGGGATTCAGAACAGACTGAATTTAAAGCCCTTGTATTCCTGGAGTGTATAGTCTATGGCTCCCACTTTAGGTTGATAGAAACCTTTTAAGGTAATTGGGCAACAAGGCAACTTTCATTCCAAGCCACTCCCTCCATATATACATACCTCATTTTCCTAGAGGAGACACAGAGTCCCTTCAATCCTAGTTTCAAGGCATCCCTGAGATATAATCATTATCACCATGCCTTGATAAATGGATGAACTAAAACCCAGGGAAGGGCAGACAATCCTACAGCATCTGGTGACAGAAATGCCACCAAATAGAGCAAATGCTTTAGCTCTGAGTTTACCCACTGGACCGCGGTGTACTCTGTTATGTTTTTCATCTTAAAATCCCTCTTGCAAAGAAATGAGATTCGTTCAAGATATTGCTATGGTTTATTCTTGGACTCCCCTTTTCTGGCCAGCCTAGACAGAAGAGAGGTCGACTTGAGGGTGGATCACTGCTATAGTTCAGAACAACAGCCACGTGTCCTGAATGACAGACAATGATGTTCACAGACAGATGCAAGGGCTCACAAGGGGCTCACACTCCTCCAGGAGTAGCTGCTCTATTTTGTCTTGACCTTCGGGATTCAGCTCTTGGTTCAATGTGCAGTTGTGGCCCACTGGATCCCCTGCATTGTTCTAGCATTATTTAAAGTCTGGATCTGGTCCACAGCAGAGTACAGCTGTCCCAATCGATACTTCTTACAGCGTGCACATTTATGTGCCAGGGATGGAGAACTTTCCATTTCTTCCCATAGACCCATTGACTAGCTCTCTCTGCTCAAGCCCATTAGAGAACTCAACTGTGAAATTATCAGAGACGAAATGCCAGGCCCTGCCACTGGTCTGTTGAGAAGCATGGACCTTCCAGGAAGAGCCTTTTCTATTTGCTCTTACTGGGAGACAGGCAGCTCTCCTTGGCATCCTCCCTTTTTTGCAGTAGGAACTGGTCTAAGTTGGTTTCAGGAACTCTGCGGCATTTGCTTGGGATAATGATGAGCAACCTATCAACAAACACGATCATGGATAATGGACTTTTGTCCCTTGAACGCTTTTCTACTTCAGGAGGGTGGCACCTTAGCTCTCACTTTGATGGAGAGTCACCTCATAAAAATCTGAGACTTTCTTATTCTAACCATTGCCTCTGATTCTGAACTATGAAAAACAAAGTATTTCGTACACCAGTCCTGGTTGCAAGTAGTGCTCTCTCCAATGCCTAGCCTAAGGTTGGCCACTTTGTCTTCTGTAACTCAAAGCTTCCTCTCCTCTGATCAGAAGCCATAAGTGGATAAAGAGGAGTGTTTCTGTGCCAGCAGCCCCAGAGTCCAGACTCCTGTGCCCTAATGCTTCCTCCGCCTACTCAGGGCTTCCCAAGACCCAGTGCATGTTCACTCAGGCTTGTCCCTCTCAGTAATGTTCCCAGACGCTCTCATCTTTCACTGATCCAATTCCCATTCCTTCAGGAACTGGCTCTGCTTGGCTGTTAATGATGCTAATCATTAATGGTACCCACTGAGCTCACAATTTTGCATTTCAGTATTTTGATAGAGGGCATTTCTTGAGTGAATGCCTCATTCCAAAGACAGACTAAGAAAGCAAGCCTTCTGTATGTGGGTCATGTCCACACTGACACCAACCCAGATTTTCAGTCTCGTGCTTCCTCTAAAACTGTGCTGCCTTGCTCATCACGCTGGTTGGTTCCTGCAGCATAAAACCACACATAAACGGAACTCCGTAGAAAAACTGTTGATGGCCTGCGAGATTCTGCACAGGCACCAGCCGCTCTGTCTCCAGAGCTCTCTCCTGACTCCTCTGCACTCCTCAAGTAAGCAGCAGCAAGCAGCTGTCACCCCAGAGGAGATGGCTCATGTTGAGTGAAATTTCTGAATCTCTCTGTAATCTGACTTGAAGATACAATGCTTGCTTTCCTTCTTCTTCGGCATGGAATCCAACAAAAAGAAGACCTCCTCAAGTAGACAAGCCCCTGTGGGGGCTGGGAGACCGGAGATCAAGAAGGAGCCCACTGCCTAAAGAGGTAGAAGGTGAAAGAAAAAAGGGGGAAGCCTTGTGTCTCAGTGCCTCCTACCTGCAGGGCTGCGACCCGCCGAAAAGGACAACAGCCCGGTGTATTCCTGTAGCGTCAGCAATGTGCTCCGGGCTAGAGAGGGGGAGAGGTGCATGTGAGGAGAGGAGGCACAGCTTTTATTTTTGAATACTGCATCATCAGTCTCAGAGCCGATCCGAACTTTGTTTTCTAACAATCGGGAATCAGAAATGACATAAAGAGGGGGAAAAATCATCTTAGCACCTCACAGGGCTCCTCCCAGGAGCAGGGTCAGGACCAAGGTGCCAGCACTTTTTCCTCCCTGTCTCTGAACTGAAGAGGTGCTATGATGGCAAAACTCACGGAAGCAAAGGAAACTGCAGTGGCTAGAAATGTCTTTGTCCCTAAAATACCCCATCGGCTTCCGAACAAGAAGATGGCTGAGAGGACACCAGAGCCCCGAAGACTGGACGTGGCTCCCTGGGGAGAAGTGGTACCCGGCAGCCTCAGCATTGGCTGGGCTCCCACCACAAAAGCATCTGCTTCATCCAGGTGTGGCCAAAAGGAACTTTCCAACGGCCCTGAGTCCCCAAACAGACGTGACTGAAGCAGCAAAATCCAGAGGAAAAGCAGGGCTGGCTTCATAGAAAATGGCCTTTTGAAGGCTCTTGCACCAAATGACTTGCCTTCTCCATCATGCCTCTTAGTCAAATTACTTGAGGTAAGTTGGTGTTTGCTTTAGTGGGGTAATTTCCCAACACTGGGGCTGAGCCAACACTGGAGACAGTGTAACAACTCTGAGAAGAGGGTGAGACCTGTGGCAAGGGGCATCATAGAGAAAGAGAACATGAGTTGCTTTTTCAACAAGATCTGGTCACAAGTAGGGCTGATGTCCTATGCAAGAGACACACGATGATGATGTCCTACAAAACACACCCTCGTCTCTCATTTGGGGTATTGCTAGGATTACCAACGCCTTTCATTCCACTTCTGTGAAGCCATGAAATCAGATTCTATCTCCATACAGTGGTGGAAATGAAACCTGTTTTCTTAAATGACTCACTCAAGGTCACAGTGAGCTTTGTCTGGAATTAAGAATTCCTGCTTCTATGCTCAGTTTTTTTCATGTTTCATTACATTTCACTCCTACTGGATAAATCTTGTATCAAGGGTAGCTTAAAGACCGAGGTATAATCGAGAAGGGTTTAGAAGGCTGTGGAAGGGTGGGAAATGAGCTAAAGTACTGCTTTCTGAAGACACAGGACCTCTTCTGCCTATACAATGATATCGGTAAGAATTGTTCAAAAGGATCCCAAGCCATTAGAAAATGTGGCTTCTGAACTCAAAATTCTTTAAGTAGTAAGGTAAAGGAAAAACCGAATTAGGACATTAAAAAATCCTTCCCAGGAAGGAGTGGAAACAAATGATCACAAAACAAGCAAAAGAGACAAATAAATACAGACAGACATAATAAGATCTACTTTGATACAAACCCTTCGAAAATAATTATTATAGTATTTTAATCTCCAGATAAACTCCTCCCATCCTTTTTTCAACACTTTTTTCCCCTCAGATCAGTCCTAAGGAACGGGACAAATATATTTGTTTTTCCTCTAATAATGGGAAAGGAATGAATTGTTTGAAAAACGTATTGCACTGAAGTGTCTTTATCCTGTTACCAATCATATCAGCATAAGACAAAATACGCACAGACGTCAGAAACACCTTTCTTCCTTCAGTCACACCTTCAACTGCACACCTGTTCTTGGTCTCACTCCTCTTGCACAGGCTGCAACACATTCCAAGTATTTCCAAGTTCACAGTCACCATCACCTCGTGACCCTGGAGTTCGGCAGCTTCAGATCCCCCAGGACAACCCCTGGCTGTGGGCAATCAGTACCTCGTGGGTGGGAGCCACCCCTTGGTGAGGATGCAGCCTTTCTGATGCAAGTTCATTTCTTTGAGGGAAGGACCTTGCTTCCTTTTCATACACACCACCCCCCGCCCTGGGGCATTTCCCTGGAAAGGAGGTGACACTAGGTGTCCAGCCATTCCGCTACAGCTCCTTAATAAGATCAGCTCTCCAGAGCCAAGGGGAAAGAGACTGGGAATGTGGGAAGTGACGCAAGAAGGCCCAGACTGTGAGGATAGTCTGAATTCTGTCATTTTAAACATCAAACCCAACTCAGCAGGAGAGCCCAGCTCTGCTCACCAACAGCATAGGCCTGGGTATCTGGGTCTGCATTCTAACGCTCCCTCCATTACTACTCACTGTCACCCTGAGACGCTGTGCTGGAAGGAAGAAGTCACGCATGTCTACCTCCCTCCTCGAGAGAAAGCTCCCGAAAGCAAGACAGTGGCATCACGCAGTGGCCCCGGGAATGGACTCTACCGAGGGGAGAAACAAGCCAGAAGCTATAAACCACCAAGCACAGGTTCACAGTCCTCCCAACCTGGGACAAGGTGCTGTGGAGGGACTTGGGCTCACACTTGGTGCCACAGCTCAAATTCAGGGATCTGTCCTAGTCACCCCGTAGGGAGGAGCCCAGACCACATGAGCTGTCTTGATCTTCAGCACAAATGCCTTCTCCTGTCCCTCGAGAGCTGCCAATTTAGACAGAGGACAACTTTCTACAAGGAGGGCTAAATGAGGCATCTATGACCAATCTTTAATTGAAACTCAGGGAAACACTTGTCTCCCTCACTTTGAGTTCTGTTTCAGTTAACTCTGTGGTGGCGAGGGGGCCAGCAAGGAGAAGGCTGTGGGGTTTTTAAAACAACAAGCTGAGGTGCGGAGGTCTTTCTTTCTTTTTCAATGGAAACCGTAGCCAAAGGGAGGTGGGGGAGCAGAGAACAGCTACTCCCTGGCACTCTCTGAGCCTGGTATAGAGCCAGCCGCTCCAACCGTCTGGAGATACGGCAATTGTCACTCCTCTCTCACTGTAACTTCTTGCTTTCAGATGAGTGGCTGGCAGGTTTATCTCCTTCTGAGCAGCTTCAGAGCCACGTCAGTGACACCGGCGACGTCAGCAAGAGCAATCGGAAGGCAGGATGATGCCACTGCCAGCAGCAGCGGCAGGGAAATTTTTAGCCTTAAAGAAAATTCTTCGGCTATCGGTCTGGCTGACTCTCTCTCTCATTGACTTGAATGACTGCCAATGATTTTAGAAGGCCAGAGAGGATATGTAGTTTTACACAGCCAGGTTAAGGTTTGGGGTGCAAGAGCATTTAGTTTACGTGATGTGCTTGCACTTCCAAACCCCTTGTGTAGGGACTGTCCCTACCTTGGAGAGAATGGGCTTCAGATGTACCAGAGGATGCAGCGAACGTGAACACCACCTCCTAGCAAGTGTCCAAAGCCCCAGTACACACACCTATTGTGATCACTGCAGTGATCCTGGCCCATTTCATGTTGCTGATAGCTCCGGCTGCTTTTATTTTTGTCACTATCATAATAAACAAGATACTATAACCACCGACAACTTGACAGACCCTCAATACAGTGCTATTCTTTGATCTATTTTTTTTAAGTTTATTTATTTAGAGAGAAAGAGAGAGAGAACCAATGGGGGAGAAGCAGAGAGAAGGGTACAGAGGATCCAAAGTGGGCTCTTTGCAGACAGCAGAGAGCCCGAGGTGGGGCTCAAACTAATGAACTGTGAGATCATGACCTGAGCTGAAGTCGGACACTTAACTGACTGAGCCACCCAGGCGCCCCATGGTCTATTTTTTTAAAGTAGGTTTAAAAGCCTCTGCTGCCTGGAATGGCAATCCTCAAGTTCTTGGTTGCAAACATAGGATTCTTCTCCATCATCAAATATCAACCACATTCTGGTCCAGGACAACATGAAGGTTAGGAGGTATTACATGACTGACAAGTGGCCAAAATGCTTTAAAAGATATTGTTTTGGGAAACACAGCAAACTCTAAGGTAAAGGTAGGTGGGGGAGTTCAAACCCAGGCATGATCAAAGGTGAGAAAATCCCACTTCTAGCTCAGCCCTGGGATTCCTGACTCCCCTAAAGGCAGTCAAAATTCTGTGCGAATTAAAACTGATGGTGATCAGTTTTGCAGAAATAACTTTGTCTAATTCATGGATATATAGAGAAGAGTGTCACAGGTCAGAAAGCAGGAGTTCCAGTGGCAGTACATTCTGAAGACCACAGCCTCTGGAGTAGTGCTCAACACCAGGCTCTGGTGGGGATTTAAGTGAACGTTATGTAATGACGAGCATTAGTAACTCTCTGGGCAACCATGGCCAAGTTACCTGATTTCCTGTATCTCAGTTTCATCGCCTATTTCCCCACCCCCCCCCCAATAAACCACAGATGAAGATGTTCACAGAGTCACTGAAGAACACGCCTAAAAAACACTCCAGGCGATTACTAGGAGGAATAATAATGCCACATGTGAAGTCACTCACTCCCATGGTTACTTCCAGCTCTCCCTGGAAGCCATAACTGACATGCAGTGCATCTGCAATAGAGGTTCTTAACCTGGGTCCTTGAACCCTGCAGGAGGCCACGAATAGGCATTAAAAAGAGCCCAACTGCTCTCATCTCTGGGGCAGGACACCCACGACATACACAATTTAAGAACCATTGCTCTACAGTAAGTCTTGGTTATAGGCATACCAAAAAAAAATCCCACTTACACCGCCTGATGGAGAAGAAATGTCAGGGAAGGTGACCACAGAAGCCACGAGAAACACAGAGGGTGGAGATCTCAAGAAAACCACCAGGATTTCACCTCGACCCTCTCAGCCCTCTATTCCACACTGACCCAATCTGTCAGAAGGGGATTTCTTCAGTCAGCAACGTCTACAAGATCATTAATAGCAAGCAGAAGAAACAACTGATTGAGGAGGACACAATACACGGAGTACAGGAGGTATCACCCAGCTAACATCAAGGACACCTGTTAGAAGGAAAGCTTGGGGATTCCACAGGGTTTTGGAAGGAACGGGTAGCTTTACAACAAAAGGGCTGTGAGAAGCGGCCAAATGTGAAGCCGTCTTGAGCTCTTGAATGCAGTGTGAGAGATGAGGAGGGGGTCTGGATCCAGGATGAAGAAACGGCTCATTCTGTAATATCAGAAGGTAGCGTTAGTAGGGAGGTGGGTCCCTTTAAGTCTCCCAAATGAGACTCCCAGCCCTGATAGAGGAACCATGTTTGGAAGAGAAAGTCAAGGGCTTTGGAAAAGGGGAGGGAATGGTCCAAAAGAGGGACAAGACCTAAGCTGTGATCTTCAGACACCAGGTCAGAAGGGGGGCACTTAAAGAGAAGGAGAGAGGGAGAGGGAAAGAAAGAATTTCATTGTAATTCCTGAGAGCTAGACAGCGCATTTAAAATGATCTAACACTTATGGAGCAATTTACAGTTTGCAAAACATTATGACATTTGGTATCTCATTTAATCCTTATCACCCTGAAACGCTGGTTATATTTTCTCCATTTTACACAAGAGGAAACTGAGGCAAGGAAGGGCGGATTATGCGACTTGCTCAAGGTCACCTGGCTGAAATCGGAGCTGGGACGCACCTCAATGCCCCCCACACCTCCCAGCTGTAGTCCGCCTTGAAAGGCTTTCAGTTAACTCCTAAGGGGCAAGGTTGATGTGGCTACAATAGATCCCCGCCCCCCAGCCACTTCCCCTAAAATCTGGGGCGGAGCAGCGCCCTCCGGTGCCAGGAAGGGGACCTGAGTGACGCGGAGCCACAGACCGGGGTTTCCCCGTCCTGCGGGGCTCGGGAGAGCAGGCAGCAGAAGCCGCGGCTCCTACACTCTGGGCAGTCAAGTAACGCTCCAGCAGCAGCTGCCGGTTCGGGGCTTAACGTGCCAGGGGTAGCGCTGGGTGAATTCCCTTCCGAGTGATACCAGGAGTGGGACCGAGCGCCTGCGCCTGCTTCTCGCACTCGGCTCCCCACGCTCGCCCCTACCCCGCTGAATCTTTCCGGCGGTTCCCGGGTGCGTGGGGGCACCTCGGAAGAGGCAGGGGGCTGGGGCGGAGTGTTGCGGGGGTGGGGGGAAGAGCGGACCGACTCTGGGGCGAGATCTTCCACTTCTGATTCTCCAGGTTAGGGCAACCACGAGCAAACCCTGGCTGGAAGTTTGGGCATCAAAGGTTTCGGATCAAGTAGCAAGTTGCCTGGACAGCAGTAGAGGTGGAGGTGGAGGTCTGGGGTGGGGGTGGCGGTAGGGGAAGTAGGGGCAGGCAAGAGAAGGTGCCCCTTCCCACACTAACGCTGCCGGCCCCGCGGGTGGGTGGCTGGTCCGCCTCTGCAGCCAGCGGGTGCGGAGAACGCGCCGGGCACCTGCACCCGGCATAGGGCACCCGGCGCAGCGCAGCCCCTCCTCGCCCCGCTCTGTGCTCCTCCCCACCTGCCCGCCAGCTCGCCCCCGCCACGGAGACTCACAGTCCTCAGGAACTGGATCTCGTCCTCGCCTCCTTCTCCCCCTTCGGCCATGGCTCCCGAGGCGTCGGCGGTGCCCCAGCCTCCGGCGCCTCTGCTTCCCCCAGCAGCCGCTCGGCGTGCGCTGGCTGCTGCTGCGCTCTTTCTCCTCCTCCTCTTCCTCCTCCTCCTCCCGCTCCTGGCTCAGCCTCAGCAGCGCCGAGCTAATCCCCGACCATATAGGGAGCTGGGCTAACACTCCACTGCACTGCAGAGCGCCAACGCCAACCAAGCAGCCCGCCTACCCCTCTTCGCCTCTCGCCCCAGCCAAGTGCGCGGCGGCCGCGGGCCGGGCGGAGAGCGCAGCGCCCAGCGCGCGGAGCGGGCGGGGGCGGCGCCGGGACCCGGGGGGTGGGGTGCGGTGGGGCCTCCCCCGCACACCGCCGCACCGCGCCGCGCGCCCAGCAAGGCGCGCGCTCCGCAGCGACGACAGGGTGCCCCCTACCCTGCTCCGATTCACAAACAAAGGCCAGTTGCTTAGCTCCAGCATGCTGAGACTGGGCGTCAGAGCCCTCTCGCTATGCCCACTTTGCCCTCGCGTGTGTGTGCGTGCGCGTGTGTGCGTGTGTGTCTGTGTTTGGGACACGAATGCGTTGCTCCAACCCCAGTGTGTTGTTCAGACCCCCAACCGAGGACGGCAGAGAGAGGTGTGCCTACAATCTAAAGAGAGGCAGGGAGAGAGACGGTGCAGTGAGGATGGAGGGTGGCTGTCCATTCATAACAAAGTTTGCAACTCCTTGGATAGCCCTTTCCTCACCTTGAGAGAGCCCCTTCTCCTCTTCAAATCTAATGAGTACATTTTACTACCCCCCTATTATTGCTCGACAGATTAAGGGCTCCCTGTACCTCAGGAAGCTTCTGGGGCTCCCCATTCCATTCGAAATTCAGAGGTCAGGTGGCATCAGAACCCTTCCTCTTTGCCAAGCCCTCAGGTAAACTTTAGGGTGCAGTCCTGTGGACTCTAAAAGGGATAGAGGAGTATACGCCTCTTCCAGGTCCTTGGGCTGCTGACATGCCACCCAGCCTTGGGTGGTTTTCCAGGGTTGGGGGCTGTAGGATTGATCCTGGCTAAAGCTGAGGGTACAGGGTGCCACCTTCTGTCTGCTGGCCAGGAAGCTCCAGGGTAAGGGAAGTATTCAAGAGAAGGGGCTCTAGGAAGAGATCCAGACCTAGGATGAAGAGTAACCAGAAGATGTATGGGTGACAATTCTGGGCTGACAGTAGCAGAGGACACTAGAGACCCAAACGGATTTCATAGCTGCCTCGCGGATGACCTCTCTTTTGGTTCTGCCTAAAAGACCTTTTCTGAGCTCCAGTCCCACATTTCCTACTGCACATCAGAAATGGTGGGACACCTGACTGGCTCACTCCGTGGATCATGAGACTCTTAACGTTGGGGTTGTGAGTTCGAGTCCCATGTCGGGTGTAGAGATTTCTTTAACATCTTCAAAAAAACCAAGAAGTGCTAAGAAAAAACGTGTTTTTCTTAAATTGTACCCAAACTGCTTCCTTCTAGAGCTCCATCTTGGCCCTCACACCTCTCCTGAAGCCTGCCCAGAATCATTCAAACCCTCGGCACACTGTAGCCCTCCACCTATGGGAGGGCACATGTCATGGTCCCTTCTGTAACCTACCACCCACTTCCCTTCTTCTGGCTGCACCCTCTTCCCCCTCATCATTACCTGTGGCATGGTTTTCAGATAACCATGTTATCGTTAATGTATGAGCATTCCAGTTTGTCTTCTTCCTCTTAGATTGCAGTGCTCTCCTCTTGTTTTTGGACAATCTGTACACGCTGCCTCATAGCCAACTGGCTTTGAAACAGCACCAACGGGGGGCGCCTGGGTGGTGCAGTCGGTTAAGCGTCCGACTTCAGCCAGGTCACGATCTCGCGGTCCGTGAGTTCGAGCCCCGCGTCGGGCTCTGGGCTGATGGCTCAGAGCCTGGAGCCTGTTTCCGATTCTGTGTCTCCCTCTCTCTCTGCCCCTCCCCCGTTCATGCTCTGTCTCTCTCTGTCCCAAAGATGGATAAACGTTGAAAAAAAAAAAGAAAGAAAGAAACAGCACCAACGGTACCTATTAGGATTATGTTTAACTAGAATTTCTAGACTTTTGTGTTTTGTTTTGTTTTCTCTCCCACATGAATCCCTAACGCAAACCTCTCCTGTCTTGGCTATGTCCGAGTACTTAAGTATCAACTTTAAAAAATATTTCTTCTTAATTTATTTTACTAACTCCTGTCCCTATCTGGTCCTTTAAAATATTTTTGAATCTAGGGCCACCTGGGTGGCTCAGTCAGTCAAGCACCTGACTCTTGAATTCAGCTGAGGTCAAGACTCACGGTTCATGAGTTCGAGCCCCATGTCAGGCTCTGTGCTGATGGCACGGAGACTGCTTGGGATCCTCTCTCTCCCTCTTTTCCTCCCTCCCCTGCTCACTCTCTCTCTCGTTCTCTCTCAAGACAAATAAAAAACTTTTATTTTTTTTTTAATTTTTTTTTAACGTTTATTTATTTTTGGGACAGAGAGAGACAGAGCATGAATGGGGGAGGGGCAGAGAGACAGGGAGACACAGAATCGGAAGGAGGCTCCAGGCTCTTGAGCCATCAGCCCAGAGCCTGACGCGGGGCTCGAACTCACAGACCGCGAGATCCTGACCTGAGCCGAAGTCGGACGCTTAACGACTGAGCCACCCAGGCGCCCCCAAATAAAAAACTTTTAAAAAAAGATATTTTCGAATCCATATTATGCCATCCAGAGTGCTAATTATCACCAAACTATGATGTGGTGTACTTTTGGCATACCACTAGATCCCATCTCCGGTCATTTTATATTTTTGTTTATGATTATTCAAGAGGTAAAGAACTTTTCTAAATATATTATTTTGCAGCTCAAATATCTTCTTGTTCATGAGGAGACTACAAAAGCCTTTTTCACATACTCTACTGAAACCTAGATACATAGATGGGATACTACTTGCTTTATCAGTCAAACAACTCCACCAAAAAAGGAAATGGAACAGAAGCATATAACACCATGATACATCTACTTGGATTCCTGGTGATCCTTGCACTTCTTTGGTGTGCTCAAAAGGGAGCTGCTTAATTACCCAGTCCAGGATTTATTCTGGGGCTCAGCCTATAGTTTCTCACCCTACGGTTTCAGTTTAAAGTGTGGCGAAAGTTGACATTCACCTCTATGTGAAATCCTCTTCCATTCTCTAAGATTCCCCCCAAAATCATCAATAATTATGCTGTAGTCGGGTAATCAAATTATTTCACCACCTTAGGATTCAATTCATCCAGGTCTGCAGATTAAACATTGATTATGACAGCCAAAATCCTTGACCTCAGGGATAGATAGCTAAATGCTGAAGGACTGTGAAGAAAGGAAAGAGAGAGAAGACAGGTAGGTAGGTTGGTAGATAGATTTCAGACACTAGACTTTGATGTTTGTTTTTTTATTAGTTCTCCCATCAAGTCTAGAACAGAATAAACTAAGGTTAAGTTACTTGCCTAAACTTACACATGTGGTAAGTGACAGAGCTGGCATCCAGACTTGGGTTGCCTGACTCCAAGCCTAATACTTTTCGGTACTTTTTACACTGGACCACCTTGCTTCTAGGACGGTATGGGGGGAAAGTCAGATTCATACACCCCCTCCCCACCACCCTATGTCCCCCACATGTCAGGTTTACTCCTCCATACCCTGCATTTTTTTTAACATTTATTTATTTTTGAGAGACAGAGAGACAGAGAGTGTGAGCAGGGGAGGGGCAGAGAGAGAGGGAGACACAGCATCCAAAGCAGGCTCCAGGCTCAGAGCTGTCAGCACAGAGCCCGATGCGGGGCTTGAGCCCACAAACTGTGAGATCATGACCTGAGCCAAAGTTGGATGCTTAACTGACTGAGCCACCCAGCATCCCCACACCCTGTATTTTAAATTGAGTTTCTCCAAAAGTGAGTTATTCTTCATAGATGGACATTAGGTCTTAGTGGATATAGCAGCTACTATAGGCCAATCGGGGAAAAAAACAAGCCTCCCAGGTTTCAAACACTTTCTCTGATAGAGAAAGACATCAGCCATTAGCCATCAGCCATCACCTTTAGTAAGGTGCCCACAGAGCAATAAAATACTTTTGAGATGCTTGAGTTGTTCCAAGCCAGCCCTGCCAACCAACAGCGTTTGAACATTGGGGTGCTGTGCGGCCAATATCAACAGCAGCTGGAAAGCACATAATAACAACCTTATGCCTATGGGGCCAAACTAGAAATTTTTCGTTTTTATCTTTTCAGCACTTCTATACCTTTTCCATATATAATTCTTAAAGGCTTGACAAAATCAGAAGCCTTATTACCGAAATAAAACTCGTGTTTATTTCCCCTCTGGCAGATTCTCAAGTGAAGTATTTGGTCCTGAGGATTTTCTCACATAACAGGGCTTCTTATAGGTCTTTTACCAGCAAGATTGATACAGTTTTAAAAATACTAAAAAGGCCATGGTCACATAATTCAGTATGTCATTTGCTATGCTTTCTAATGGTGGTCAATTGCGCAAGCGGTGTTAATGAGGCTAGGGTTGTGGACTCAATTCCAGGAGGGCCAGTTAGCTTCACTCTATTTGCTGGCCAAAGACCCTGGCCCCTTCATTCTGGCCAAGAATTTCAAACCTTTGCTGGTTTAGCCATTTGTAAGGCAAGCCTGAGCCTGGTCACTCACTGAGATCTACCATGCTTGGAGACACATAAGTTAAGAGTCCACAGCTGATCAAGATAAGCTTTACCCATCTTGTTGGACTATACACAACACTGAATCTGTCTTCAATATCCCTTTCAGCTTCACCTCCTAATAACAGCAGTCATCTATTTGCTGAAAACACATTTCTTCGGTTAATCGCGCTCATGACTTTGGTCTGCCTTGACTTAGGCTCTACTTAGGGGAAGTATAAAAGGCAATGATTGGCGTGCCTGGGTGGCTCAGTCGGTTAAGCGTCTGACTTTGGCTCAGGTCGTGATTTTGCGGTCCGTGAGTTCGAGCCCTGCGTCGGGCTCTGTGCTGACAGCTCAGAGCCTGGAGCCTGTTTCAGATTCTGAGTCTCCCTCTCTCTGACCCTCCCCCATTCATGCTCTGTCTCTCTCTGTCTCAAAAACAAATAAGCGTTAAAAAATAAATAAATGAATAAAATAAAAGGCAATGATGGAAGAACTGTAGAGGTGAGGGAGCTGACCTCTGCTAGCCCCCATCTTTTTTGACACATTACCATATCCATAAGTACTATCCATATATTGACTGAAGATTTATTTTTCCATTAGAAAAAAAAAACCCCACCTTTCTGTTCCTTTTCTTCAGGTATTCAAGCATTTAAATTGTAAGCTCTGTTACTGGTGGTAGGGTGAGAAAATACTGTCACCAGCCAAGCTCATGAACAGAAATCATTCTTAAAAGGACACCTGCTTTTGATTTGGTACCAACAGGGAAGGATGGCATACACACTTACAGAAGTCTTTTTTTTTTTTAATGTTAAGAAATCATTACCATTAGTTCCCAAGATCTTTGCAATAAAACTACTAAATCGATGTATCTCTTTGGTCCAGTGAAATGGAAGCCATACCAAAAAAGCCTTGAATTCCTTTCTTCATTAGGGAGGGGACAGGTACAAGAAAACATTTTTATTTTCTTGATGTTATCCATTTAGCTCTCATAAAAGTCACAGACATAGCAACACTTAACACAGGCAAGGATCCACAGCTAAGGATATACCTCCTGCAGCCAAACACATAGAAATGTCTCTTTTTTTCCTGACACCTTAAGATTGGAAGATGACATAATAAGGTCAAAGTTAATACAACACCCCGGTGAAAGGCTCCTGAAACAAAACCACTGAAGGAGGGGCAGCTTCTGAGTGTTAGCAAAAGCCTGGGAGGCAGATCTTCTCCACGAGGTGCATACAGGGAGCTAATTCATCTCCTAGGTGTCTCCACAGGGACCAGTTTGTTGAAACAATAGATTAAGCCACCAAGCAGTAGGGTGGCTCATTTGCAATTACCTCCAGGTCAATGCCTGTTTAACCTCTCGAGCTTATTGTATAGCGCAAAGGTCAACATGAGATAGATGAGGATTTGAGTCCTGGATAAGACTCTACAATTCAAGGATTGCCTGACCCCGAGCAAGTGGTTTCAACTCTCAGAGCCTATTTCGTCTTCTGTAAAATGGGGGTTAAAATACCTGCTTCACTAGGTTATTTTAAGAATTAAATGACTTAGTGATATAAAATAGCGATTAAATGACTTAGTGTAAAAGTGCTCAGTGCAAAATCCTGAGATAGCTCTTGAAGATCGTCCCTTCCTCCTCCTCCTTTGTACTGGTTTTCAATGCCTGCCCTTCGGGTCTGTCTATGCTCCTGCCTCTCTTAAAGTTTCATTCCCATTTGACTTTTCCTGGGGCCTTAACTCCCCCCAAAAAGCCACAATGACCCTGATTTCAGGAAACAATTTCCTGCCCCAATAAGAAAACATTTTAGGCATGTCTCATGCATTGCAAGTTAACTGTGAACACCAATACTGCTTTTTGGTGTTTGTTTCCTAGGAAGTTTTATTCTGAGCTGTATTATGTCTGCATCTTTAATGAGAAATGTATTCTGTTGCTATGGCACATTGAAATTCATGCCTTCCTTTGGAAGGTGGAACTGTCAGTGCCCACCTGCCTCAGGTTTTCCCTAGGGCATTATGAGATTGAGATCTAGGGGATTATGAAAGTATAGTTAATCAGATAATTCTCACACTAAACTCAATGCCTTTGATTTCTAATTTCTGCATTTTAATTTTTCCTGCAGTTCAGAGGCACAGATTTACTGAAGCTGCTGCTAGCAACAATTTGCTCTGACCCGCTACAGTTTTAATAGTCCTGCTGAAATAGGCGGGTTTATAGTGGGAAGGAAATGAATGGAGATTGGTGTCATTTATTTCAGGTGCCAGGGTAAGACCCACATTTCCGTAGGTAACAATTTAGGTAAAAAATGTTTCTTCTGGTTCTCGAGTATGTTTCTACGGCCAACCCTGGGTTCAGTTTGTCTCTATAGGCTGTTCTGAGCAGATCTCATTTCCAGTATCTCTGAGCTGGTAAAATGTCCTTTAAAATGATTTAAGGAATTTAACAAAGCACAGCTTCTTTCTCACTACACTGCCAGGACGCACAATTTCCTGTTGGCATTCAGAACTTCACTGTCCTGGAATGTGAGCTCTACGTTTGAAATCCCTGTGCAATATGTCACTCCGGCTGACAAGTACGGCAGGACGCCCCCAGATTCTAATAAGAGCTGGGGAGACAGGCAGTGCTGCTGAGGAACCTGTTACTCTCACCTGAGATCCAAATAAAAGTCAGACTTTTTTTCTTAATATAATTTATTGTCAAGTTAGCTAACATACAGTGTATACAGTGTGCTCTTGGTTTGGGGGGTAGATTCCCGTGAATCATCGTTTCTATACAACACCGGGTGTTCATCCCAAACTCTACCTGCTACGTTCAATCTAGAATTGAAGAGGAAATAGCATTTGAGACCAGTGAGTCCATGGACCAGTAAAAATTGAGAGAAAATGTTCTGCAGTACCAGGAGATTGCTGGTTTTTTATGTTGCCGTTTGAGCACATTAAAAATCCAACTGCTGGGGTGCCTGGGTGGCTCAGTCAGTTAAGTATCTGCCTCTTGACTTCAGCTCTGGTCATGATCTCATGGTTTGTGAGTTCAAGCCCAGAGATGGGCTCTGCGCTGAAAGGGCAGAGCCTGCTTTGGATTCTCTCTCTCTCTCCCTTACTCTCTGCCCCTCCCCTGCTGGTGCTCTATCTCTCTCAAAAAATAAATAAATAAATAAACATGTAAAAAAATCCAACTGCTAATGCCCATGACCATTGTTTTATAAAAGATAAGGCCATTTTAACATAACAGTAGAAAGGACAAGTCTTAGAATTAAAAATAAACAAATTTGACTTTTTTAATAACTCACTACATAATGTGTCTCTCTCTCTCTCTCCTTCCCCCTTTCCTTTGCTCTGAAGGAGATGAAAACATCATCAGAGATCAGTACTGGTTTGAGAATCACCAATAAAGGCAATCTCATTTTAGGATGAGGAAACTGAGGCTCTCTGAGGTAAACTAAATTAATGAAAGCTGGGACTAAAGCCCAGATATCCTGGCTCCTCATCTAGTATTTATTTTCTCTGACTTCTTTGTAATGGAATTCAGGGTAATGGCCCAGAGGTACAGAAAGATCCTGGAGTATCTTCTTAATCATCAAATATAATTACGCTATCTTCTATCAAGTTGTGATATTAAGTGCTATGGTCTAATTCTTTTAAAAAGCAACAATACATGTGAGGAGATTCTCTAGTGACTAGTTAAAGAACTTGTTCCCTAAGGGATTATTCAGTAGTCTTTAAAGCCAATAACAACAAACAAATAAAAAAAAGAAAAAAGAAACCAGAAAGTTAAAATTGAGGTCACTCATAAAGATTCCTCATTAAACATCTATTCTACATTTAAACAGAAGTTTGGGGACTGGTGGAGCCCATATTTTGTGGTGATTCTAGAATACCCTTCACAAAAGTAAAAGATTGGTTCACTAAATTGCATGACTTACACACTGCATTTCTCATTTTCCATACCCTTCTTCTTCTTAGTTTCTACCTCTACATTCTAGTCTCTGGCCTCAAAGGTTAGGAGACACATCCTGAGCACTACATTTTCATTTTGGTCCTTGTTCTCCAAGTTGACCCTTGAGGTATTTCGCCCTGTTGATTAGTAACTATTGCTTGGGACTACTGACATCCTTGGGGCCCATTCTTGGGGAGTACCATCCTGGCTCTCCTTCTACGTCTCTGCCTCCCTTGACGACTTCCCTTCCTCATTCCGACATCAGACATCGACATTCCCTAAGATTCCATCCTTAGACTTTCATTCTCCATCAGCTCAATTTTTCTCCTCTCCTATGACTCCCACCTCACCCACCACCACTTCTAAGCCCACATCATTTTATCAACTCTTCCAAGTTCCAAAGTCACTTTCCTAACTACATGCTGAATATTTCCAACTGTGTGTCACCATTTCTTCAAACACAACATGACTAGAACAGAATTCATTACACAAGTTAGGGCCTTCTCTACTAACCGTCCGTCTCCACACCACCTGACTTCTTCTCCTGACTTGTCTCTCTCTCCCTCTCTCTCCCTATCTCTCCCTCCCCCCTCCCCCTTCCCTGTTATAGGTACCATTCAGGAGCAATTCCTGGGAACAGTGACACCGGCAAGGGAACCAGCAGAAATGATGAGTGCCACTCGGTCAAGATACGAGGACACACTGCTTCTCCCTGTTGCACTGCCCCTCCTCTGGCCTCCAAACTGAGCTCGGTATTGGAAGAAACAAGTAACATCTCCAATAAAAAGTCACCTCTAAGTTGTCCAGACTTAAAACATTTAAAAGCAAAGACAGGATTCAGGAGTTAGTGAAAGAAAAGGAGCTTTGCCAAGGCCTTCCGGAGGAAGCTGTGATTCTTACTCAATGGGCAGCATATCTACCTGGATCAACAAATTTCACTCTCTTCATCAGGGAAACCTGTGCTTTGAGTCCTGCCACCAACACATATTAACTTTGTAAACTCAGGTAATACAATTAACGTTGCCTTGCCTCCAGTTCCTTATATGCAAAATGAAAAAATGAATAAAAAAGTTAATAGGGTGGCTGAAGGATTGAAGGAGTCAATATCTGTAAAGCTTTTAGAATCATGATCGGTAACGAACAGATGCTGAGTTCATGTCTGGTTTCCCCAGAAGCAGACCCTGAAACAAGGATTTGGGAGATGATCCCTGGAAATACTTATAATGGGGAAGTGAGGCAGGGAAGGGAAGGGAAAGCCATCAAGAGGTAAGTTATCAAACCAGTTACCACTATGAGAAAGTGGAGCCTGATCTAATAAGCGAACTCTGGGAGCCCGTGAGGAACACCCACCTCAGAGTCACCCCCAGAATGATAAGGAAGCTGGGGTATTTTCATACCATCTCTAGTCAGTGGTTGAAGGCTGTTCACAAGGGTGTGACTTCTCTGGTCCTTCCACCTGCTCTGGCTGCCAGAGAAAGCCCTCAGGCATTTGGAAACCTGGCTGGCAAGTACCCCACAGTGGTAGGGCCCAAGGAGATACATGAGGACCTTGTCTGTGCTCAATAAATATACTATCATCATCATCACTGAAGTCAGAAGGCCAAACAGATGAAAGCCAGGCTCTTCTGGCTGAAGCTGACTGGAGGGAGAAGGGATTATGGGCCCAGGATTTGGCACTGGGAAGCCAGTTCTCTCATCCTAGGTGACGTACCTGAATCACCCCTACGGAATCTCAGAGATCCACAGAGTAGTTTTTGACCACAGTTCATAGCCTACTACTGGGAATGAATGGAAGAAGGTAAAAATCCACTTCTATCCTCAAGGAACTGCAACTTAGTTTTAGACACAAACTATAAGCCTGGGACTATAACAAAATTGACAAAGGAGGTTAGGACTTACTAAGTGTCCAGTAAATTGGAGCGGAAGTTGTTTGGAGAAGTGAGATTGCAATTGGCTGCGACAATCAGAATAGGCTCCATTGATTGGATTACATAGGATTAAACTAAGCCTTATAGGATGATTAGTTTTCAATTAAAAGAACACAGCCATGGTAGAATTTCCCGGAGGTAGCAATAAACTGATTGAGTCCAAGAGTTTCCCTGATCTAGATGCTGGCTGTCAATGGTGAAGGCCTGGGGGCCAGGCCCCCTGCTTAACACAATCCCTCAGTTATCCTGCAATTGCAAAGTGATTTTGCTAGTGGTGATGCCCGTCTCCTAAAACTACCACTCCCAGGCAGATACAGCTTTCAATCTCTCAAATGCTTCACTGACCATGCATTTTAAACACTGTGTCTAATATCATAATAATAGCTACAACAACTTTGTGAGGTAGGTGTTTTTGTCACCATTTTAGAGGTGAGGAGGCTAAACTTGGATTGGCACCCTAGTGTATCCGATTTCAAATCTAGACCAAATCACTATGCTTTGATGCCTACGGTTCAAGCAAAGAAAAAGAGCTCTTAATTGCTTTAAATTTGGGGTCATCAAATCAGATCTTGCACACTGATCCCAAGCACTTGTATTTATAGGCTGTCTAGTCTCCCTTAGTGTCAACACAGCTATGAGAACTCTTTCTAAGGCTACATTTATCCCAGCAGCTGCTGCAAGCTTATGGAAAACAAATTGGGAAGGGACAAAAGGGAATAAATTGAAATCCATTTGAGTGACAGCTTTCTTACCGTGGCCAACAGATGGTGCATTTGTGGCATTCTTGGATCTCTAGGAGTGGAAGAATTCCTTGAGATCGGAGTTCAGCCCCATTTCTGCAAAACTGCAACCCTTATTTAGTACCCAACATTCCATCTGTCCCCATTTGGCAGGTTTTTTTTAAATCAAAGGTATTCATTACTCGAAGCTTCCTTTTGCTATAACAGGTATGTTAGATACATTCATTCATTCCTAATAAGACAGCTTAGAGAGGTAGAGAGGGTAAAATATTATCCTTCATCTACATGTAAGAAAAGGGAGATGATCAATAATGACCCTTTAATTTGGTCTTTCCTTTTGCAGACACCCCGCTCCACCCACCCCAGTCAACATCCTCAGAGAAAAGGCTCTTCAAGATTCTGGAATTGATCACAGCAGATGCAGCCTTTGCTCAGGATTTTTTTAAGTGATGGCTCACCAATCCCTGAAACCAGAGGTGTTCTCCACGTCTCAGCAGATAACTCCATGACCAGGTGTTTAAAATCCTGGGGTAATATCGCATCATGATGAAAGGGATCAAATATGAAAAGAAGGCTGTGGAAGACATTTCCCAAATACTTCAGATCTTGTAGGATATTCTGGGCTCGGTGAGGCACTGGGCTCCCTGGGACCACCTGTGTATGTGGACGTGCTATTCCAAATTTAGAAGTGCATGAAGCTAGCAGGAGCTTGGGAAGTTAACATTGAAAATTTAAGGCCAGCTCCCTAAGGGACAGCAATTAGTCTCAATTGCCTGATGGTGACAATGCATGTTTCTCTAGAGGAATATACACAGTGATCCTTCCCTAAACTTATGATGATGATGATGATGATGATGATGATAGAAAAAGTAGCAGTAGCCAGCTAACACTTATTGTGTGCTAGGCACTCTTTGGCTGTTTATATATATTAAATCATTTAGACTGAGAGTAGTTCTACGCAGTCAGTATTATTCTTATTGTCTACATTTTACAAACCAGTTAGCTGAGACATAGAGTTCAAGTTACTTGCCCAAGGTCACAAAGCTAATAAATGGTAGCATTTAAACTCAGGCCGTCTATATTAGTTACCCATTACAGTGTAACAAATTATCCCAAAACTTGGTGACTTAAAACGATACTTATTATCTCATAGTTCTGTGATGCAGGAATCTGAATTTGGCTTAGCAAGATCTTCTGACTCAAGGTCTCTCACAGGCTGCATTCAGGATGTAAGCAAGGCAGCTAGTACCAAGGCTTTACGAGAGAAGGCTCCACTCCCAACATCTCTTATATATTTATTGACAGGTTTCAGTTCTTGGTGGGTTGTCAGACTGATGCTTTAGCTCCTTTGTGAGGAGTTCCTTGCCCTGAGTTCCTTGCACATGGGCTTCTCCATAGGGAAGCTTACAACATGATTGCTTGCCTCATTAGAACAAGTAAACAAAAAGATTCAGAGAGAGATTCAAAAGTGCTACCAAGATGGAAGTCAGTTTCTTATAACCTAATCACAGAAGTGACATACCATCACTGCCATATTCAGTTAATTAAAAGTGAGTCACCAAGTCCAACTCATACTCAGGAGTAGATAATACAAAAGTCGTGAATGCAGAGGGCAGGATCACTGGGGGCCATCTTAAAGGATGCCTCCCACACAATCGGATATGACCTTAACCAAGAGAGGAGAGAGCTCACACATTTTCTCTATGGTTAAATTCAGAAGACCTCAATCTATCTCAACAAAGAGTATAAGACTGTAGGGCTGGGGAAGTTCTAGCCCAGAGGCCAGCTCTAGCCAGGATCTAGAGTTAATTGGTTTCAAATCACTTGAGCCTCTAGAGTTATATTTCCTTCCCTGGAAATCTCTTATAGCTATGGCATTAACTCTAAGTGTGAGGAAAATGAGAGTTGTGAATCATAATTATTTTTTTTAATTCCTACTTTAAAGTTAGCAATGAGAACAGCTTACCTCAGGAAGTCACTCTTCCCTCCTCCCCCTCTTGTCCTTTGTCTTTCCCTCTATGATTTTGTATGTCTCCCTGTGGTATGTTTTGTATGTCTCCACTTTCATACTGGTCTCTCCTCCAGTCCTGTCCCACTGGACCAGCTTTCTCTTCCTACCTTCTTATTGCTCTGTACTTCTCTCTATCCTTGATCCTTCTCAGTCTCTAGGTTGTGTTTATATTTTAATTTATAAAAAGATTTTAGGGGGCGCCTGGGTGGCGCAGTCGGTTAAGCGTCCAACTTCAGCCAGGTCACGATCTCGCGGTCCGGGAGTTCGAGCCCCGCGTCAGGCTCTGGGCTGATGGCTCAGAGCCTGGAGCCTGTTTCCGATTCTGTGTCTCCCTCTCTCTCTGCCCCTCCCCCGTTCATGCTCTGTCTCTCTCTGTCCCAAAAATAAATAAACGTTGAAAAAAAAATTAAAAAAAAAAAAAAAAAGGTTTTAGGATGGGGGGGGCGGGGGCGGCCCTGGGTGGCTCAGTCAGTTAAGCGTCCAACTTCAGCTCAAGTCATGATCTCCCAGTCCATGGGTTCGAGCTCCACATTGGGCTCAGTCCTGACAGCTCAGAGCCTGGAGCCTGCTTTGGATTCTCTGTCTCCCACTTTCTCTGCTCCTCCCCTGCTTGCGCTCTGTCTCTCTCTAAAATAAACATTAAAAAAATTTTTAATAAGAGAATTATAAAAAAAGTTTTTAGGAAGGAAGAGTCCATCAAACAAATTCACAATAAGGTGGTATGATGGTCAGTTTTTTGTGTCAACTTGCCTAGGTGATAGTACCCAGTTGTTTAATCAAACACTAATCCAGGGTGTTGTTGTGAAGGCATTTTGCAGATGTGACTGAGATCTACAATCAGTGGCCTGTATGTAAAGGAGATTATCCTGGATAATCTGAGAAGGTCTGATGCAATCTGTTGAAACAGATTTCCTAGCAGAAGAAGAAATTTTGCCTGTGGTCTATAACACTAGCTCTTGTCTGAGAGTTTCCAGCTTTCTTGTCCTGACAGTGTGCCCTACAGATTTAGGACTTGCCTAGCTCCCACAAGTACATAAATCAATCTTTAAATGCATTTATATAAATATGTGTATATTTATTTATTTGAGTGCATGCCCACATGCACAAGCAAGGGAAGGACAGAGGGAGAGAGAGAGAAGGAGAGAGAGAATCTTAAGCAGTCTTCATGCTCAGCAAGGAGCCCAACTGGGGGCTCAACCCTGGGATCATGACCTGAGCCAAAATTAAGAGTTGGACACTCAACTAACTGAGCGACCCAGGCACCCGTATGATATTTATTAATATAAATATATATGCGTATATATATGTATGTGCATATATGCATGTATGTGTGTATAAATTTAAATCTAAATCTAGATATGTAAAGAAATACAGAACATACTGATTCTTTTTGTCTGGCAGGATCCTGAATGACATAGGTGGGAATGTCCAAGAGTTCTGACAACGATCTTTATAGCAGTTGGGAGAGGGAAGTATAAAAGAATTGAATAGCTCAGAGAAGTGAATTTTCATGTTAAAAGAAGAATCGAGTAACTTTAAGAAATGAATTTTCAGAGGTACTTTTTTTCTCTAGATGAAAGTTATGGATGTCCCTCAAGTAATACCATGCTGGCCACCGCTATGGCCTGAAATAGTCCTCAATAATATCCTCTTCAGACTTTTCCAGCCATTCTTCCTGTCCCATCAAAACTTAACTTGTCATGTTTTCCACTCTCTTAGGGAACTATTTGCTAGAAGTGTTCTATTATTCTGTTTGATTCACATTTATGTTCCTAGCTCTGAGTCTTGCACATTTATCCCACTTAATATAGGTTTATTTAAAGGATGATTGATGAGGGGTGCCTGGGTGGCTCAGTCGGTTAAGCATCCGACTTCAGCTCGGGTCATGATCTCACGGTCCGTGGGTTCGAGCCCCGCGTCGGGCTCTGTGCTGACAGCTCAGAGCCTGGAGCCTATTTCCGATTCTGTGTCTCCCTCTCTCTGACCCTCCCCCATTCATGCTCTGTCTCTCTCTGTCTCAAAAATAAATAAACATTAAAAAAAAATTTTTAAGGATGATTGATTGATGAATTTACATGTAAACAGGAGCATTCAATGTCTTTTTTTTTTTTGCTTTATTTATATTTTAAAATTTTATTTTAATTCCAGCATGGTTGATGTACTGTGTTATATTAGTTTCAGGTGTATATTGAATCCCTTGGCCTAGGAAGGGTTAGTGAAAGGGAAATACTTTGAGGCAGGAGCACCTATACTTGATTCTTAAATCCTTTAACTTGGGTATCTGCCTAATTGGCTACACACAGTTATACTACATTTCTGTGCCTGTACCCAAACGTGGTCTCAGACAGACGCTAAGCCGTGCAAGCCACCTGTGCCCATACTCTACATAAAGATCACTGATCTCAAAGTGTGGTCTGAGGACCCCTAGAGGGTCCCAAAATACTTTCACGGGGTCTGCTAGGTCCTCCTTTTCCAGCTACATAGCTGTATAAGACTGTATTTTCTTCATATACTTCAATCAAGACAACATATCACAACAGATTACAAACGAAGAAGCAGACACAAGAATCATGTTCTCTTCTACTAAGTCATCCATCCATTAGAGAGATTTGAAAAAAATGTAAAACAATGCCATTTTTCTCACTAATTTGTAGTTATTTTTCATAAATATGTAGTTTTTTTTCATAAAATATGCTACACGCAATGAGGATATTATTGTTACTTCAAAATAACTATAGATTTAATAAATAACTTTAAAATTCTATGTTTTAATTTCTAATATGATCATCAGACATCATCTACATAAACAAAAGCTCTTTGTGTCTTCAATTTTTAAGAGTGTGAGGAAGAATCTGGGGCACCTGGGTGGCTCAGTCAGTTAAGGGTCTGTCTTTAGCCGATGTCATGATCTCACAGTTTGTGAGTTTGAGCCCTGCATCAGTCTCTGTGCTGACAGCTTAGAGCCTGGAGAGGTTTCAGATTCTGTGTCTCCTTCTCTCTCTGCTCCCCCCCACCCTGCTCTCACTTTCTCTCTGTCTCTCTCAAAAATAAATAAAGTATCCAAAAAAGTTAAAAAAAAAAAAGAGTATAAGGAATCCTAAAACCTTAAAAATGCTTAAGAAACTGTTGCTAAGGATCATTGATTATGTTTCTTCTGGACCATGAAGCACAATGTGCCTCTAGGGGTGACTGGTTGCCCTAGGAATTGGGAACAATTTAGAGTGACATGCAACCTCAAGTCTGTCCCATTTGCTAGTCGCCAAACCCACATCAGAGGTCATTTTCATATTCCTTATGATCTTCTACAGAGCCCAGCAGGACCATGAGCACACAAAACACACTGTAAAGTTTACTGACTGATTTTTATTAATCTTCAGTTCTGCAAGAAGTATTAATTTAGAATAAGGAGATATCTGCCACATCGCTCAAGAAGCGTACTGTCAATCTCAAGGGCTAGAACCCAAACAGTTTGGGAGACCTGGAGCCTGGAGCCTTTCCTTATTAGCCCATGGAGTCACTGAGTCCAGGAGATTCTGATGTTTTCCTTTGGTTAGAGAAACAGGCAGGATAGGATTGCAGCTTTATAGCCTGGGATCTTAGAGGAACTATGGATAAGTGACTGGCAGTATAGAACTCAAGGTACTACTTGTACACATGTTCTATTTGAGTACAGCCTTTAAGTCCAGACTAGAGTATGGTTCCAAGCACTGAGTCAGAGCTCATCTTACTGGCTGTGAGATTTGGAGCAAATTTCCTATTTGCTCTGTCAGCCTCAGTTTCCCTATCTGTATAATGGGTATAATAGTAATAGGACTTGAAATGGTTGTGGTCAAAATTAAATGATGTGATGTATAGCAAGTCCTTATCATGGGTGCCCAGCACAACAAAAGACCTAAAAAATATGGCTAACTACTATTATATAGCTAATATTTCTTTGTATTAGGCAGAAAAGCGGGGCTGGGAAAGGGACTTTCTGTTCTTATTTGGTAGTTAATATTTAATATGCTAAGCACTAGAGAGACCTATTGTTTCCCGCAGTCCTTGCTGAGAATGGGAAAGGAAAAAACAGATCTTGTTTTGTTTCTTTTTCATTCTCAGAAAAAGCCTGAAGTTGGAGGAAAAGGAGGAAGGAGAGGTCGACCACTCATTTACTAAAGAAAACGTGCTTCCACTTTGACCTGCTGTGTATGAATTTGCAAAATCCCCCTTCATTCCAGCAAGATCCAATTTGTGCTTGAATAGGTGCTTCTCTGGCTGGAGCAGAAAGTGCATGGGTTTGACCGGGCACTGTGTCTGTTTGCTATGGGTCCTTGGGCTGCTGACTAAGTCTTGGGACAGAGTTTGTTTTCAGGTCTGGAGCCAGGAAAACATACCCCTTGATGCGCACATATCTGCAGTGTGACACATGGCTTGGAAGCCTATCACATAGACTGGAGCGGCCGCCTGATTTGTTTCCCAGGAAAGATTGTCTTCATGAGATATTATTAGGGATGAATGCTGTGTGCGATGTGCACCGGCCGAGGACAGTAGCCACCTAACTTCAAAGGCTCCCCCCTCTCAGGCCCCTGCAAGCTGGGCTGTGCCAGCCATAGGCCCAAAAAAGATCTTTCAGCAGGGAGGGGACTGTGACTTGCCCAGTAGCTGCATTTGAGAATCAAAGGGCAGATTTCAGGGAGTGATAGGATGTTTGTCTGGAGAAGGGCTTGGGGACTGCTTTCACGTGCCGCTGAAGGAACAGAGAGCAGCATGAATTCTGATTGAATGGTTGGCTCTGGGATATGCTTGATTTAAAACCAAAGTAAACAAGAAAACACCTGCCACTTAACCAGTGATGCACTTGGCACCACAAGAGGCAGACTAATGCAGGGGGTTGGGACAAGAGTGTGCTGAAAATGTCTTGGACCAATCCACTTGTTCTAGAAGATGGTGCCAAAATGCTAGAAAAGTTCTTCTGCAAAGAAGCTAAAAAGAATGCAGATTATTTCACCAGAAGAGCAAAATGCCCAGGAAAGGGTATAACAAAACGTTTTGTTTCATAGGCTGTTTCCATTACTAGCTGACAGAGAAGGAGGAAATGGCTTTCTACTTGTCTGGTAGGAATTTGGGTAATACTATCAGAACTCTTGCTGTAACAACAGTGGGGAGGGAAACAGGGAAGCTAATGGAACACGTGCTTCAGTGAATTTTTTTTCCCCAGTAAGCTCTACACTCAATGTGGGGCTTGAACTCACAACCCTGAAATCAAGCCTGCCTCTAAGGACAGGCTCCCCACCTGGGGGCCTGTATGTTAGGAACGGTGCAGGGCCACCTACAATTCCACGCAGTGAGTTTCAAACACTGTCATGAGTTATTTTCTACATAATCTTTTTACCTAAAGAAGCACTTCTGTTATGTTATTACCTCCGACAGCAATGAGGCAATAGCGGGGATTAAAAATAATCACGATTAGAAATAAAATGTCACGCACGTAGTGAACAGTAAATAAGTTCTTAATGAATGAAACTGGATTTTTAGAAACAATGAAGTACGAACAGGAAAAAGTGGGAGATTGTGGGCATGCTTATTTTAATTTTCTAAGTATATGTTCTTGTTCTAAGTATATGTTTTCAGCAATTTGGAGCTCACTCCAGATTCTAAATCGCCCTTCCTGAGATTCACACCTCTACAAAATTAGGTTAGATCGCCCTCTGGTGGCATGGAGCTAACCTTTCTTCTCACAAAGTGTATCTTCTGTTACCTCTACGATAGAAGTTCAGTATTCTGTTCTACAGCGCTTTCACATAGAACAAATACAAACTCACAACTTTGCAGAACGAGGAAATCATAAGCATCTAATTATGGTTCCTGTTTAATTTCTTGCAAAGAGTTCAAAAAGCAATTTGGGATCTTGAAGAACTTAAGGAATATTTACTGCAATACTGTATCAAAAGAGGTGTCTTTAATAGGGATTCTGTATTACTGAGATTAATTGAACGACTATGTTCAAGAGAAAAGAAAAAAAATTTAGTAATAGAGTTTCAGTAATTGTCCAAGCAACAAGATTAATCAATAAACATTATTCTAATCTTGATACTGTCATTATCTGGCTGTGTGTTTTTGGATTTCACTAGATACCCCAATAGTCTTAAAACAAATTTGCTGTTATTTTTCTTAAACCACCTCCAACATAACTTGCAACCCAAATATTAATGAAATTAATATTAACTCAATATTAATTCTCTCCAGGAGACTGTAATCAGCATAGACTCAATAATATGTACATACACAATATAAAGATAATTATAAAAATAGCAAATGCATAGGGAATTTTTCCTCTGATTATTTGGAAGACAGTGGGAAATATGGCAGAAGTAAGCATTGAGGTTAACATGTTATGGGCACTGCTATGAGGAAAGAGCCTCACAGCTAATTTCAAGCTCAGATTTTAGAGAAAGAGTCTGTGATGAAATGAATCCAGTTTTGGTCAGGGACTCACACAGGTCTATATAACTGGAGCTGTGAATACGGTGGATAGGATGGGGGTGGGGGCAGATAACTCAAAAGATGTCCATGACAAGCACAAACTCATATCACTCTTAAAAAATTGAATTACGTCTTGCTTTTTGACTCTTTTTTTTTAATTTTTTAACATTTATTTTTGAGAGACAGAGAGAGACAGAGTGCACGTGGGGGAGGGGCAGAGAGAGAGGGAGATAGAATATGAAGCAGGCTCCAGGCTCTGAGCTGTCAGCACAGAGCCCGAAGTGGGGCCTGAACCCACCAACAGTGAGATCATGACCTGAGCTGAAGTCGGACACTTAACCGACTGAGCCACTCAGGCACCCCTTGCTTTGACTCTTAATAAGAATGTGTTTATGCTATTGTGCTGATAATTAATGAAGTACATATTTTTCATTTATCTCATTGAATTTAGGTAATATAACTAAAGCTATATTATTCAGTTAATATGTTCTAACGCATGCCACAAAAAGGTTTTATGGCCCCATAAAGATTTCTTACAAGGAATGTGGCATAGTCTAAAAAAATTAATCTAAGATAAAAATGCATCTGAGCCTTAAATGTCTGCTATAAAACTCTATATTTGGGGGGGGGAATTAAAAAAAAACCTGTTTTTAATTTTTAACCGTTATTCATTTAAAAAAAATTTTTTGAAGTTTTTACTTATTTTCGAGAGACAGAGAGAGACAGAGCGCAAGTGGGGGAGGGGCAGAGAGAGAGGGAGACACAGAATCTGAAGCAGGCTCCAGGCTCTGAGCTGACAACACAGAGCCCGACGCGGGGCTTGAACTCATGAGCCACGAGATCGTGACCTGAGCTGAAGTCAGACACTTAACCGACTGAGCCACCCAGGCGTCCCGGAAAGTCAAATTTTAATGAGATTTGAAACAGGAACAAAGATTCATTGATGGAGTACTCTTACGATGTTTTGCCTAATATTTTTGTATTTCCGGTATCTTTAAATTCATACATTAGCTACTTCCTCTGGCATTGCAAACCAGTAGGGCTATTAGTTAATGTCCATTTTATTAATTAGAGGAAAAAAGTCAAAGGATTTCTTAAGATCACAGAAAACCTCCTTAAAGAACCCACATGCTTTTGTTTGTTCCACCCATCCATCCACCCATCCATTTATTCATCAGATATCTATGGAGCAAATCTGTATATTAAGTATTTAACCTCATAAGAGTAGCAACGGTGATTAGGAGGTAATATCCCTGTATGCAAGCAGTTTGCAGTATAGTAGGACCAATCAGAAAACTACATGTATAAATATAGAAAACAGGCTGAAATGGCTACTCTGGAAGTTCATAGGATTGGAATTTCAGATAGTAGAGAGAGCTTAGAAATTATGTAGTCCAACTTCTCTCCTAGTATATAAATGCTCAATAAAATATTTGGCATTCAGGATCTTTTCTTAATACTTAGCATATATATATTAAACTATACATAGCATTATATATATATATATATATATATATATAATATACACACACATATACACAGAGTATATAATACTATATAAAGGGTGTTAAGGTCATAGAGATGTGTATACACATTATATATATATATGTGTATATATATATATATATATATATATATATATATATATATGAATCTTCCCCTAGGTTGTATGTTCTCCCAGAGAGGCACTGAAAATCTTTCTGCATTCTGGTTTGCTTTCTTTAGATTATATTTTTATTATCTGTATATATGATGCCCATATTGGATCTGGAGTATAATGGGGCTACTTTATCTCATGATATTTGTTATACTTCTACTAATGAATTATACAAAAGTATGTGCTTTTGTAGCATCTATATTATACTTAAAGTCAACTAAAGCCCTAGTTCTTGCTGTTCCAGCCATCATCCTGGCCAGGGGAAGCATGGTCTGTGATGGTGGGGAGACAGGGACAAGGGAGCGCTAGTTAAGGAAATGCCTCTTGCACTTAATGGGTCTCCAGACAGAATCTGGGCATGTGGGCAGAGGAGTAAACAGGCTGGTTCCTGTTCTGGGTTTGGGAACCCAGGCTAAGGAGAAAATCAAAATAGAAGTCCTAGATGAATGCAGGCCAGAAAGCAAGAGAAATTTAGAAACTTAATATCTAAGGAGTAAATTGAGATAAAAATCAAGATCCATATTGAAATGGCTTCCATAAGGAACAGGCGAGGATAAAAAAAGTTTCAGAGGTGGAATCCAGAGAGGTAACTTGAACCAATTTTTTGTCTTCCAGGGGTGAGCCCCAAGAAGAAGAGGAAAGTATTAGGAGGACAAAGCCTGTTCCAGCATCTTTACTTAATCAACATTTACTATGTGCCATGCTCTGGGCCAAGCACTAGCTATCAAAGATGAAGAAGACCTATGTCCAGATATCAGAGTTCTCGCAGCTCCTTTGGGAGATGGACATAGGCCATCTACCTCTTACATAACGTGGTTAATACAATGACGGAGAACACACAGGGGCCACAGAAGAGGACCAAAGCCCCTAGGGAAGGCAGTGGTCTCATAGGATACAAAAGAGTTGAGCAGATGGAAGGAATGGGGAAGGACTTTCTAAGACAGAAAAGTCAAGTGAAGCCCCAGAGGATAAGAAGCAGCTCGTGTAAAAAGGAGCTACTTGTAGTTCTGTGTTGCTGGCCTGTCAACTATAAATCACTGTAAGCCAGATTTTTCCTCTCCTGTACTTGAGAAATTTTGTTTAGAACCTAAGTAAAGGTCTTTACATTGATCAGTTTTAATATTTATATTCTTTGCTTTCCCCTTTTATAGTAGTCTTAGAATATTCTTAAAGTATCAAAGGTCTATATTCAGTGTTTCCCCAGGCTACAGATACTGCAAAATGTGATGAACATTTTTTCTACCTTCCTCCTAGTCCTTGATTGAAAAAAATTAAAATAAATGGTTGAGTGTAGCACCAAATCCAGAGCCCTTCAGTATTCTCTAGAGGTGTCCTGCCAAATTGACACTGATCCAGCAATCAACAGCCCACACATATGGTTGTTTAATTAGCTAACACTCTGCAGTAATGAGAGCTAGCATGGCTATTTATGGCCAGGAATGGCAGGTTAGGATAACTTGGAAAGGATCCACATATAAAAGCACACCTGCCAAAGGGGAAGCCTGGCATCAGAAGGCAGATCTGCACGTCAATGCTAGAAAGAACCCAGTCAAGTATCAGCCAGTATCTGGAAATTATGTTAACAGACAATAATCAAGTAATCAACTGGGAAAGGCAAAAAATGAGAACTACCTAATGTAATGGCCTTGATCTAAAAGGTGAATGGGCAGAGCGGTAGGGCAGATATTTGCAAATCCAGGGGAACATTTAGCACCAGGAAAACAATCTATGATCTCGTGAAAAGTGTTGGTCAAGTTCATGGGCAGGACTCCAATTCCCAGGGGAAGATATAGTAGAATCGATGCGTGGTGTTAGAGTTAATAAAAGATCAAGAATGCAACAAAGATAAGTAGTACAGTATAGAAGGCCAGTAAGAACTGGGTCTAGTTACCAGAACTTGGACATCTAGTGGGGACTTGGTTTCAGAAGCAAGAAAGCAGACTAAAAAGGCAGCAGATACAGAGCTGGACAGGCCACAAGTGTGACCCAGACTAGATCCCCTGATAGCCTCCGAGTAAGGCTGAACCTATTGTTGGGGGATCAGTGGCTCAACATTTAGGGGGAGGAGAGCTCCAGAGGCCAGGAATCTGTATGTCAACAGTAATAAGCTGCTTATATTTCTACACCTTGTTCACACTGTAAGTCTTGGTCACATACCTTGCTCAGTTGGGGATGCCTCTATTATTTCCGTGAGTCTTTAGTCCTATGACCTTATCACAGAAGGGGATGAGATTATGCTGATAGAGCTTGCCCTCACTGTGAGAAGCTGGCTTCTGGTGATTGCTTCCTTCCTTTTTTTTTTCTAAGTGTTCATAGACTTGTGTTTCATAATCCATCTTAATTTTGCTGGGGATAACATAAAACTCAAAGAAAGCCAAAAGAAGTCCCATAAAGGGAGACAATGGTTCTATGACTGGGGAGAAAATATGGACAGTTTCAGGTGATATTTGCATTCACTCTGGGGAAACAGTGAAGGGTACATATCAACTGGGGAGATGGGAGTGGAGAGAACGATCCAGTATGAAGGAACATCTTAAGACAGTCAGAGATGATATTAGACTATGTAGTCCAGTCTGGCTGTGGTATAAAAAGTCAGATTGGAGAGAGGAGCAGTCAGATCCTTGAGGCCAGAGAATATGAACTTTCCTGGGGATGTAACAGGCAGTGAATAAAGGTATTTTCCTGGCCAGCTTGGAGCTTTAAAAAGAGTTATATTAATAGTGAGAAAGCATCAAACTCCAAGTGAGGAGTACTGTATAAAATTACTGGCCTGTATACTTTAAATTATTACTGCCATGAATGACAAAGACAAATTATTCCAAAGTAAACTAAATAAACATGACAACTGAATGCAACAGGTGATTTGGGGATTTTTTTTAGTGCTAAGGGAATTGTTGGGATAATTGGCAAAAATCTGAGTAAGGTCCATACATTAGAAAATAGTATTGTGGCAATGGAATTCCAGATTTCAATAATTATATCATGGTTATGCTTGAGAATATTCTTCTTTTGGGAAAAGGTACACTGAGGCATTTAGAAATAAAAGGACATATATCTGAACTGTCAAACGGTTCAGAAATGAGGATATATAGACATGTACATGTACGTGTAATGTCTATACTGCTACACACATGTATAGTGTGTGTGTGTGTGTGTGTGTGTGTGTGTGTGTTCCCACCTACCTATTTAGAGAGAATGAAACAGAAATGTGATTAAATTTTAATATTTGGGAAACCCAGGTGAAAGGTATTCTGGAATTCTTTGTATTTTTCTTACAACTTTTCTACAGATCAAAATTTATGTCAAGATAAAAGTTAAAAGAAAAAATAAACCTCATAATGTAGTGATGGAGTGTAGTAACTGCTTATGAGGCTCCCAAGGTGAGAGGTGATAAGCACCAGGTGGTGGCAGGAATAGACGGAAGATGGAAGCAAGAGGCATTCAACAGGTAAAGGTTCCTGTATTTGGCAACTCAGTAGGTATGATACAGGAGCTCAGACTACTTGGAGTTTTCAAGTCAAAGTGCCAGATGAATGATATCACCTTCATAGTTGGAAACGTTTGGTTAATGATCATGGTGTAGAATTACTGATAAGATTTCAAAATAAAAACTATAATTTCAGGAAAGAAGCATGAATGGAAAAACATGGACTAAGATAGACTGGTTGAACATGTAATAGGTAAGTTGAACATTTTTTGTTGTTGTTGAAGTATCTAATTAAATTTAATTGTGGCCCAGCTGGTAAATTTTTATTTGTGCAACCAGCCAGAAAAGAATCACATTAGTGCTTGATGAAGATGAAAAAGTGCTGAATGCTGAAAGGTAAAAAGCAAGCCCCGTAGTGGTGAGATTCACTTTCAGAAGACTGCAGGCTCTGGGCTGGGCTGCCCTACCTGCTGGGACGCACAGTCCTCTCATTGAGCTTGGAATCCTGCTCAGCTCTGTGTCATTATCAGGTCATGCATGTGCCTGGAGCTTCCGGGAGCTGCCCTCTTGTCTGTGCTTTCACATCCTGAAATGTTAAGCATCCATCCTTTTTGCTCTTCCCAACAAGTTTCTTCTCTTATCAACTATTGTGGTAGAATATATTATTTGTTTACAATTCCTCCTTCCCACCTTTATTCACCAAGTGGACTTCCCCACTCATTGACTCTGGGCTGGGCCATGTGGAGGAAATGACATGTGCAAGTTCTAAGCAGAGGCATCACCTGTGTCTGCTTTTGCTTCTTGTCCTTCTAACCTCTGCCAGAATCACATGCCTTAGATAATGACTGCTCTCTCAGCCTGTTCCATGTGGACCCAAACCCCACGCCCCAGTCTACACAAGCCCTATCAAGCCCAGCCAAACCAAAGCAGAGCCACAGTTGGCCCAACAAACATATGATAGAGAAATAGAGGCTTATTGTTGTAAATAAGTTTGGGGGCCATTTGTTACGCATCATAACCACAACAAAAAGTGATGAATAATTATTTGTCTCTTGTCTGTTTGGTTTGTAGCTTTTCACTCTGCTGTTGAGACTGATGCTTCTGGAGCCTTCTTCAGAACTGAACCCTGACTTTTCTGGTCTCTGGCCTCCCCATATATCATGGTTATGTTTGAGAATGTTGTTCTTTTAGGAAAATGTACAGTGAGGCATTTAGAAATAAAAGAACTGTCTGAACTGTCAATACTCCTTTCCTCCATAGATCATATGGTTTCTGGTCACCCTACCTATAATTCTGACCCATAGTGGCTATCCCCTTGTACTTGCATCCCCACTGGTGTCTTCAGGCCCACAGATTAGGAAATAGGCACAAGGTGGGCAGTGTTCAGAACACAAAGGTTCTTATCTATGTGAAATTCAGTTATTTAGAAAGCTGTCCTCTTTACAACACAATTAAAAAGGAGTGCAATATGATTGGAAATGGTGAAGATCATAAATTTTCCCACAGTTTATGCCTAAGAGTAGAAATGTATTATGCGGAGGACAGTTCCTCACTCAAAAACTGCATGCTTTGATATTACATACACTTGCAACAAATATGGTTATGTGGTTTTCAACCATACACCTGATTGGAGGAGAAAAGGAGTAGTGAGAAGGAACAGCTGACCTATTGATGGGAAGAGAGGAGACAAAAGTCTGCACCTGAGTGGTTCAGTTGGTTAAGCGTCTCACTCTCGATTTCAGCTCGGGTCACAATCTCACGATTCACAGGATCGAGCCCCATGTCAGGCTCCGCACTTACAATACAGAGCTTGCTTGGGATTCTCTCTTTCTCTGCTCTTCTCCTGCTTGTGTGCGCGCGCTCTCTCTCTCTCTCTCTCTCTCTCTCAAAATAAATAAACAAACAAAAGAATATAGAAGAAAAAAACAAAAAGCCTGGTAGCAAGTATTCCCGTACACCATAGGACATCTTAGTAGTGTAGTAGATAGAGATCAAAGTAATTGCTGGAATTTTCTTTTAAATCTGCATTTGGCTATCCGAATAGAATTGTTTTATGAAAAAATAGTTCCACAGATATATGAAAAGGTGCTCAACATCACTAATCATACGGGAAATGCAAATCAAAACCACAAAATATCACCCTACTCCTGTTAGAGTGGCTACTAACAAAAATAGCAGAGATAAAAATTGTTGATGAGGACGTGGTGAAAAGGAACACTTGTGCTCTGTTGGTGGGAGTGTAAATTGGTGCAGCCACACTGGAAAACACTATGGAGATTCCTCAAAAAATTAAAAATAGAACTACCATATGATCCAGCAATTCCACTTTTGGATATTTATCTGAACAAAATGAAAGCACTAACTTGAAAAGATACATGCACCCCCACGTTCACTGCAACATGATTTACAATAGTCAACATTAGTCTAAGTGTCCACTGATGCATAAATGGATAAAGAGGTGGTATATATACAATGAAATATTATTCAGCCATAAAAAAGAAGGAAATCTTGCCATTTGCAACAACATGGATGGACCTTGAGAGCATAATGCTAAGTGAAATAAGTTAGAGAAAGACAATCATACGATCTCACTTATATGTGAAATTAAAAAGAAATAAAAACAAATAAACACCCTAGTTCCTAGACACAGAGAACAGATTGGTGCTTGCCATTGGGGGGCAGTGGGGGTAGGAGAAATGAATGAAGGGAGTAAAAGGTAGAAACTTCCAATTATAAGATAAATAAGTCATGGGGATAGAATGTATAGCATGGTGACTATAGCTAATAATATATTGTACATTTGAAAGATGCTAAGAGAGTAGATCTTAAAAGTTCTAATCACAAGCAAAAAAGGTATATAACTGTATGTGGTGATGGATGTTAAGTAGACTCATTGTGGTGATCATTTCATAATATGTACAAATACTGAATCATTATATTGTACACCTGAAACTAACAGCATCTGTCAAATATACCTCGATTGAAAAAAGCTCTCAAGTTAGTGGTATCTAATTGTCAACGTACAGCCAAACTTATTAGGAATGTTACCGGTAAAATATATCAAAACTGAAACTCTGTTCAGTTGAATGTCTACTAAGTGACAAGACCTCCATGTTTCACATCAGGGTTTAAAAGGGCGGGGGCGCCTGGGTGGCTCAGTTGGTTAAGCATCCAACTTTGGCTCAGGTCATGATCTCACAGTTCATGAATTCGAGCCCCACATCAGGTTCTCTGCTGTCATGGTGGAACCTGCTTCAGATCCTCCATCTCCCTTTCTCTCTGCCCCTCCCCTACTGGTTCTCTCTCTCTCTCTCTCAAAAATAAAAAGAAAGAAAGAAGGAAAGAAAGAAAGAAAGAAAGAAAGAAAGAAAGAAAGAAAGAAAGAAAGAAAGAAAGAAAGAACAAAGAAAGAGAAGGAAAGCAAAAAGAAAGAAAGGGTGGGGGCAGGGCTGGGCTGCGGTGAACATTTGTAAACACAAAAGCAGTCCTCCATGGCCTCATTAAGGACAGGAAACTGGCTTAATATCCACTCTCATCAGTTTGCATGTGCCATTCTCCCCACTGTCCTATCTCCCCTATATCTCCAACCTGTGCTTTCTTTGTTAGCCAACTCCTTCTGGTACTTCTAGTCTCAGCTTAGAAACCATCCTCTGGGAGACTTTCCCTCACCAACTCCTCCTCCCCAATTTGGTTTTAGTGTCCTCTCTGGTGCTATGACAGCATCCTCTACCCATTCCTGTCACGCATGGCCTCTATGATGCTACTTTGTACCCATCTGTTTAGAAAGAGGAACCCTCACTCACTGGCTCCAAATCCATGAAGGCAGGTGCCGTGTCTGTCTGGTGCACCACTGGCTCCTTTGCGCCTGGCATGTGTATTTGTTAAATGAGTAACTCCAGCTAGATATCTATATCAGGGAATCTGCATTACAACCACGATTACGAAATAAAAATACTTGTCATATATTATTCTGAAAGGAAGAACATTGAGCTACCTTAAGTCAGATGGTTGGTGGCTCTTAAAGTTGTGGTCAAGGTTTTGGACAAATTCCGCATGCATGGCCACAGACTTCATCTTGGGTTCTCTAAATGTGTCTTTCTCACTGGTGTTCCCTGGTCACAGGATGACTCTTTGTATGTGTGGTGGTTCTTCCCATCTATTGCAGTGGATAGCAGCAAAGGCCTGGGGAAGAAAGAAGGATGAAGACAGTGCAGATTCAGGGGCACCTGGGTGGCTCAGTCTATTGAGCATCTGACTCTTGATCTCAGCTCAGGCCTTGATCTCAGGGTCGTGAGTTCAAATCCCGTGTTGGGCTGGGCACTGGGTGTGAAGCCTGGCAGAAAGGGGCCTGTATGCACCCAGGATTCACAGTGATCCCCAGGGGGTCTATGAGACATAATTGGACCGAAAGCCTCCCACAAAGAAAAACTTGTGAAGAGGATCCTCTATCAGACACCCAATCGAAGGCCGTTTCTCTGGGAAAACAAAATGGCCTACAGCTATTGCTGATTGCAGGTGAGTGGTTCTAATTTTGGATAAAAGTTTAGAAAATTTGAGAAGATGTGAGTAGGCGGACCTAACAGTTTGTTAGAATGGAAACTAGAAGCTTACAGGTCTAGGCTCTAGTCTGTTTTTCTTTTCCCACTAATTTCTTTTCTTTCTTTTTTTTTTTAAATGCATGTTTATTTTTGAGAGAGAGAGAGAGAGAGAGAGAGAGTGAGAGGGAGGGAGGGAGGAACAGAGAGAGAGGGAGACACAGAATCCGAAGCAGGCTCCAGGCTCTGAGCTGTCAGCACAGAGCCCGATGTGGGGCTCAAACCCACTAACGGTGAGATCATGACCTGAGCTGACATCAGACTGAGCCACCTAGGCGCCCCTTTTTCACTAATTTCTGTGTGTACTTAACACAAATCACGTAATTATGTCCTCATCTGTAGGCAAGGTAAGCGAGCAAGATTTGGTCTCTGTTGTTCCCTCTGGCTTTCCCTGCAGTTCTCCCCAGTATAATGTATTCATCATGATGACTAAGAGTTATTAAGAAAAAAAATAGTACTTGTCTGGAAAAATAACGAAATGGGAAAGGGTTCATGATATACTTTTAAGTGAAAAAAGCAATTTATAAAATGGTATGTAGTGTGTTCCCAATCCATAGAATACTCATACGTGTGTGTGTGTGTGTGTGTGTGTGTGTGTGTGTCTGTGCAGGTAGGTATTAAGGGAAAATTTACACATACAGAAAAATTACCAGACTAAGACAAAGCAGTTTATTAGCACGGGTGGCCCTGGAGTTACTGCTATTTTATTCTTGGGGTGTTGTTGTATTTTACAATTTTTCAGTACAGTACAGGTTTTACATTATTAACTAGAAAAAAATAATTTTTGTGAATATTTTCTTCTGATCATTACATTAATGTATATACCTTCTGTGGAGCTTATATTTTGTACCTATGTCATTGGAACTAAAATGATAGTTGCTCTCTCTCTGCCCTTTCCCTTTTTGCTCTCTTGCTCTCTCTCTCTCAAAATAAATAAATAAACATTTTTTAAAAAGTACAAAATGGGGTATGTGGTGGCTCAGTTGGTTAAGTGTCTGACTCTTAATTTTGGCTCAGGTCATGATCTTATGGTTGTGAGATCGAGCCCCACATTGGGTTCTGTGCTGAGTTAGACGCGTGCTTGGGATTCTCTCTCTCTCTCTCTCTCTCTCTCTCTCAAAAGAAATAAGTAAACATTGAACAAAAACCTTTTAAAATGATAGGTGACCAATTGACTATATTGGAGTTTTGTCGCTATGAAGTGAGCCGTACTCTGTGAAAATAAAATGAAAGGCCTGATCCATTCTATTCCAAATTACTGGAGTTCAAACACCAGTGAGACCTCAGGCAAGCCCCACCCAGCCTGGAACTTAGGAACTGCACTGACTGCTGAGTCTCCTTCCTCCTGAGCTGAGATCTGCAGTCCTCACTTGCCAGCAGCTCCCACTTCCTTCCTGCCCATTGCTTCAGCCTTTGCATCTTCTACCCAGGTAAATATCGAACAGTTAGTAGAACAGTTTGACCCTATCAGCAACCAGCGTCAGCCAAGCTGGTGAGGAAAAATCAAAACTTGAAATTAAATTGGGCCAGGACAATGGAAGTTAAGAGGAGACAGCTTTGTGATATGAATCCAGACCAGGAGGCAGACACTCTTTTGGCATGAGAAGCGTCAAAAGTGGAAGAATAGCACCCACATTGGGAGATGCCTTTTTCTTTCTTTCTTTTTTTATGTTTATTTATTTTTGAGACAGAGAGAGACAGAGCATGAACAGGGGAGGGGCAGAGAAGAAGGGAGACACAGAATATGAAACAGGTTCCAGGCTCTGAGCTGTCAGCACAGAGCCCGCAGGGCTCGAACCCACGGACCATGAGATCGTGACCTGAGTCTAAGTCAGACACTTAACCGACTGAGCCACCCAGGCTCCCCGCCTTTTTCTTTCTTTTTAAAAGACTATGATATTGAAAACAAACAAACAAACATGGCAAGCTGCTTCCTGGAGTCTGACCTCCTCAGTGGCGTTCCTTCCCTGCCCTACCCTCAGAACTTAACGCTCCTCCCTCTCTCTTCTCAGCTCCAGAAGCTTCAACGAGGCCAGTGGTGTAATACTAACAGCTGGAAGGCTTTAGAAGAGGCTGGGGGACCTCTCCCCCAAGAATATATCGAAGACCACAAGGGATATTGAAGAAATTAATCATCCATTGCTGAAGCCAGTAGAATGAGGAAGGGGTAGTGGATATTTGTTGCTCATCCCGCAATACCAATTTTATTGAAGGTAGTTTAACTACCTTCACCTTTGTAATTCTGTCACCCTTGCCAGCATTTGGCTAGGAATAGCCTAAGTGACCAAATTCTGTGGATGAGAATCGAAGGAGTCGGCTGAAGGCTTTAGGGAAAACACAGGAAGAAATTGTCTCACTTCTTCAAGACATTGTTATGTCTGCATGTCACTCTTGGAGTTGCCTCAGTCATCTCTACCAGTCTGAAAATTAAGAGAACACTAATGATAACAGATCAGAGAAATGGAACAAAACCAGGGCTCTAGTAGCATGGTTGAACCACTGAAACCAACAAGCTTGAAGCCTCTGGACTTTTAGTTATGGAAGATGGTACATGTCCTTATCGTTTCATCCTTAGGAGTTAGGAAAGAGAAAGAGGTCCAGAAAGATTCACTAAGGGGTGAGGGGTACATCCACATGGCCTAAACTTAAAGGGTGATGGTGATTCCTGAGCTTATGGATGGGGAAGGCAGTGAGATTTGGGTAGTTTGGGTCCACCCAGCCTTTTTCCTCCCTGACTAAGCAGTTTGTAAGCAAAGCATAACTGAAGAAAAGAACTTTCCTTGGGGTTTCAGATGTATTTATTCAGCTAATGTAGCAGGGTTACAAATCACACAAACTATATCCTTCTACATACAAAGAACATGTAGTTAATTTTCTATAAGCCTAAACCCTCACTAGGTACCAGAAACACTTACTAATTAACTTGCTAATTAAAGTTTCTGTCTCTTGCGGTTTAAACAATCTTTTAGTTAAGCAATCAGATTATTCAAAGTTCAGTTTCTTAGCATGGCTGGCATAGATCATGGATTTTGAATGACTCAGTCCCCCTGGATAAACTGTCAGCCTTCCAGAGAGATTCTCTACACCTCTTCTCCTTCCTAAGGGTTGTGTGAGACAGCCTACTGGGTTCCTGCAGTGGATGTCCTCTGGAGGCTTGCTGGTTTCTGCTAGAGTGTGGCTTGTCTGATCTGCACCCTTAACTGTGAATCACTGTGGTGTGGCCCATCCCAGGCCTTTTCAAGTCATGTCCTGGTACCCATCCCCTGGAATCTGTGGTCCCAGATGCTTCATGAAGACCCCTCGCATAGGAGTTCTTCGTCCTGCTGATGCCCCGGCTCCCTCAGCACTTCCCCTCCCTTCAGCAGGGCACGTAGGCATCTCTGAAGGCAAGATGGGGCCAGCTGGGAGCCCCGAGCACGGCCCCATGCTTGCCTGACCAGTCAGCTCACTCTGCTCCATCACTCTGCTGCCATGTTGGGTGTAGAGCCAAGCAGTGAGGCACGGCTCCCCAAGAAGCCAACAGCCTCCTCTAGGCTTCTCCCTGGGAAGCAGCCCTAAACCCCAGGATTGTGGATGCCTCAGTACCTACCTGAATGTTCCCACACTTCCACTTGCTCAAGGCTTGGGCTACAGAAAAGAAGAAAATGCCTCTGGACTTGACTCCCTTTCATCCCTCCCCAAACCTGAAGAAGATGTTGAAACACTCAGGCTTATCACTTCTCTATCTTGTCTCACAGGGCTTCCCCATCTAAGACTCTAAGATCAGCAGCCACTGATCTGTTAAAGAAGAGCACTCTGGAATTTAGAAATCCCTTCTCTATTTCCATAAAATTTTGCTTTTAAGACTTTTGAATTTACTAAATTGCTTAAGCAAATCACCCCACATTTGAAATTCAACTGGCCCAGTTTTAAAAATGCAGTTTTAATCTTTTTCTCATGTGGTACAATGAACTTCAAGGTTGCTTAAAGGCAGGAGGCCATAGAGTATCAGACTTAAAAAAAAAAGTGACAATAAATCGATTATATCAATTTGTCTAGATAAAGTTATGTAATTATATATCTACTATATACTACATATAATACATAATTTATGTATATATTTAATTACCACACTTGATAGTAGGGAATGAACAGGGACACTCAGGTGCAAGGGACCATCACACTAGCTACTTAGTAAGACACACTGCCCATTCTCATCCCTCCTTTGCAGCCCCAATGCCGAGATAAGAAATGCAGGTTATCTGGGCCTTTTGATCACCTATAAATCCTTTCTGAATGATTTGACAAATAGTTAAAGTTAGGCAGATTTTTATTTCTCTCCACTGTTACATTAAGGAATTAAATCGAAAATGCTACAAGATAATCTTTGAATAAATATTATTTAAATGAAGGGGAGGGTCTATAGCCGTATCTAATTAAGTCTCCACATAGCTTAGAAAATAAGAAGGCCATGTTTGTTGGGGAATTGCAATGGGAAAGACCCACTGTCAAAATCAGCACAGCAACAGCAAACCATGCACTGAACTTGAGATACCACTGGCCCAACAGAGTGTATGGTCATAACACAGGTCATAACACAAAAGCCCCTACTTTTTCAGTATGGAAGGCAAAATCAACATCTGATGATGAATGTCCATGCTGATTTCTGAGTCTATCTTTTATTTTTTATTTTTAAATGTTTCTGTTTTTGAGAGACAGAGACAGAGACAGAGCATCAGCAGGGGAGGGGCAGAGAGAGAGGGAGACACAGAATCCAAAGCAGGCTCCAGGCTCTGAGCTGCTAGCACAGAGCCTGATATGGGCTCAAACTCATCAACTGTGAGATCATGACCTGAGCCAAAGTCAGATGCTCAACTAAGGGCACCCAGGTGCCCCAATGAGTCTATCTTTTAAACCAGGGTCTTTTTAATTTTTTTAACTGCAACCCATAATAAGAAATACATTTAAATTTCCTGTGATGTACTTTACTTTGATCTATTCTGTTTTGTCATAGTCCATTATGTTTTTTCTCTTTTTTAATTTTTAAGTTTTTTCTTTTTTTAAATGCTAGTAGCAACCCATTAAGTTGATGCCATGATCCACTAGTGGACTGTAGTTTGAAAAATGCACACACTACCCTTAAAAAGGTTTCTCAAAGTGTGACTCAAAGAGCTCCTACTCTCTTTCCTCAAACAGTATATCATAACATCCTGGGGCTCTTATTTTAAAACGCAGATTTTAAAAAAAATTTCTTTTCTGGACTCTGAAAGCGAATATAGTCGCCTATGTCAGTGGCTCCCAACCACTATTCTCATTCTGGTGGGGGCCTCAGGTTAGGACAGGATGATCACAAACTATGGGCTCTGAGGAGGAAGGCTGGACCAAAGAAGGTAGCCTGAGCTTAGTGCAGAAGACCTGGCAGACACAGCCCCTAAGAGCAGGGGAGGCTGCAGGACAAATAGGCCAGAGATCAGAGGGGAAAAAGCGGAAATGAACTAGGAAAGCAGAACAAGGGGAAGGGCTGAGCCTTCCTGGATTTGCAAGTACAGAACAGAGTACCAAACGAGGTCTGCTTAGGGCCCCTCTCTGAGGATGCTCAAAATCAGAGTCTGAGACTGGGGCCTGGGATTCCGATTTAAATAAGCTCCCCAGGAGGGTTTTAGGCAAATAGAGTTGTAGAGACATTGCCAGGCACAAATCGTGTCATTCACTCTCCCAGAAGGAGAAGACTAAAATTTGCAGCTGGAGCCACGGAATAAATGTTTAACACGCAGCCATCCATCAAAGTGAGGTTTCAACACTGTCAATACAAGGCATGCTCGCTTCCTTTGGTGGAGTCTTCCTTCTATTGCCTACCATAGTTTTCAACAAAATATTTGATTTTCTGTAGGAACCCCAGTCATTGGTTACAGTTGTTTAATGAAATTCAGATCTGCTTCTCACAACCAGGTGAGACACAGGGCGGGCATCCCCCCAAGGACATGTGAGCGCAAGCACATTAGCCAGACTGAAGGTGGATTTTTGAATGGGATGACTTTAAGGGTCAGCCAAGATCTGAAAAAAAGATCATCATCTTCAGAACCATATTAATTTTGAACGAAGAAAATGTAAGTACCAGGAAGATGGATGCTCATGTTTGGTGAGTGCACCCTCTCTCTACAGGCGATTTTCCTGGGATACTGCACTATTATCAAAATGTTGTGTGGTAATCATGGCATTACACCAAGTGGAACTAGCTGGGTGAACCTAATGCCCACTGGTGACGGATGTATCTCAGCCCCTCTCTGGGGACACAGCTGCCCCCAGGTCAGTAGGGCCCACTCTTGGGGCAGGGGGCACTTTCTATGCTGCACATTTTGAAGACACACTGCTGATGTACGAATCTCTATATCTGGGGCGCCTGGGTGGCTGAGTCAGTTAAGCATCTGTCTTCGGCTCAGGTCATGATCTCAAGATTTGTGGGTTCAAGCCCTGCATCTGGCTCTGTGCTGACAGCTCAGAGCCTGGAGCCTGCTTCCGATTCTATGTCTCCCTTTCTCTCTGTCCCTCGCCTGCTCGTGTTCTGTCTCTCTCTGTCTCTCAAAAGTAAATAAACATGAGAAAAAATTAAAAAAAAATAATCTCTGAATCTAACTTTTCTTTCTCATTTATATAAAACAAAGTTTCAACCCTTCTCCTTCTGTTTTTTTAATTAAAGTTTTTAAAGTTTATTTATTTATTTTGAGAGAGAGAGCAGGGGAGGGGCAGAGGGAGAGGGAGAGAGAGAATACCAAGCAGGCTCTGCACAGAGCCTGATGTGGGGTTTGAACCCACAAACCATGAGATCATGACCTGAGCTGCAATCAAGAGTTGGATGCTTCACTGACTGAGCCACCCAGGTGCCCCTCCTTCTATTTGCTTAATTCAGAAAACTCATACAAGCAAAAGACATAAATTAAAAATACCCTCTTAGAGACAACTACTACACTGGTGGTGATTCTTCCAGACTCTTCTGTTTTCGTCAATTGTTCTGATCTTTTCTGAGCACAGCAGCCCTAGTCCCCCCATCCTCAACCTGGGGTAGATCCCAGCTGTGGGAGAGGAACCGGGGACAGGGCAGAGAGGGAAAGCAGAGCTCGTAGTTCAACACGTTCTCGGGAAGACTGTGATGTGCTAAATAGGACAGCAGCAGTCTGAGCAGCCTGAGGTGTGCTCCACAAGAAAAACAGACTGAGGGTTGCTGGAGGGGAGGTTGGTGGGGGGGATGGGTTAAATGGGTGATGGGCATTAAAGAGGGCACTCTTCTGGATGACCACTGGGTGTCATATGTAAGAGATGAATCACTGGGTTCTACTCCTGAAGCCAAGACCATACTGTATGCTAACTAACTTGAATTTAAATTAGGAAAAAAAGTCCCACCATGGCAAAAACTGTGAGTTTGAGTTTGCATAGCTTGTGTTCTCTTACAATGGAAATTCCTCATGAGCTGTCTCCTGCTCAAGAAAGCAGAACTGGTCAGTCTAGAGCAAGGTGATAATTACTGCTGGTATTTAGGGACCATTTATCTACATGTCATCAATCACTGTTTGAATATTTGAGTGCCCACGTTGTTCCAAGAACTTTTCTACACACTGGAGACATAGGCATAAACAAACAAACTACCTGCTCTCATGAAACTTCCATTCTTATGTGGAAGCAAATAATTTTTTTAAACAAGTAAAATAAATAGTATATAAATGCTGGTCAATGATATGGAGAGTAACAAGGCAGGAAAGGGGGCTAGGCTAGTGGAGAGTAGGATTTTAAGCACAACGGCCAGGAAGGCTTCTGAACAAAGGTGACACTTGAACAAACACCACAGAAAGGTTAGGGAGTGAGCCACATGGATATCTGGGTTGGGGGGAGCATTCTGGGCAGAGGAAATATTAAGTGCTAAGGCCCTGAGCAGCCACAATGGCTGGATAGGAGGAGGGCGGAGGGTAATGGGTGGAAGGAAGGGCTAGTTGGTGTTGGGTCCTTTTTTATAGGTCACTGTAATGACTTTAGTTTTTACTCTACAGTGAAATGGGAAGCCTCTGGGTGTGGGAAGTAAAAGAGTGACACGTTCTGATTTCCTTTCAACAAGGTGCCTCTGGCTCAGAACACTAGGAGCCCTGGGCAGATGGGAACCTAATGCCATACTCTAGATTAAAGGCAATCATGACTCAGACTGAAGCAGTAGTCTCGGAAATTGCGAAAACTGGTTGGCAAGTTTGGGATACGTTTTAAAAGTAGAGCTATTGGGATTTACTGACAGGTTGGAAGTAGGGTTCAGAGAAAGAGAGGAGTCAAGGTCAATAGAGCAAGCAGAAGAATAAAGTTGCCATTTCCTGTGACAGGAAAACTGTGGGAGAAGCAGGCAGTGGGAGGAAACTTGGGGGCTCAGTTTGGATATATTAAGTCTGCGGTGCCTATTGGATGTAAAAGTGGAGATAACTGTCCTGCTGCCATACATCGAGAACTGCCAGCATATAAGATGGAAGGCAGTCAGAGAGCTGGGAGATGAAGGAAAGCTCACATCAGAAACTCAGCATGAGAGCCCAGTGAGGCGGAGCAAACCGAGGCTGGGATGCCAAAGTGAAGGAGAAGCAGAGGGGTCGACCGTGCCTGATGACACACACAGGCCATGGGAGACCACTGGGTTTGGTGCTGCAAAATTATTAACAGCAGCTTTGGTGGAGAGCTGGGGGAATGAGAGCTTGATGGGAATGGTTTCAAGATAGGAAGAGAGGAGAAGAATTGAAAATGCAATAGACCAGGGCACCTGGGTGACTCGGTGAAGTGTCTGACTTTGGCTCAGGACGTGATCTCCTGGTTCATGGGTTCGAGCCCCGCATCAGGCTCCGTGCTGACAGCTCAGAGCCTGGAGTCTGCTTTGGTTGGATTCTGTTTCTCTATCTCTCTCTCTGCCCCTCCCCAGCTCAAGCACGCTCTCTCTCTCTCTCTCTGTCTCTATCTCTCTCTCTCTCTCAAAAATAAATAAACTTAAAAAAAATGCAAAAGACCATTCTTGCTCTAAAGGGAAAGAGGCTTTGCTCTAAAGGGAAAGAGGTAAATGGGGTAGTAACCAGATGGATGTGGAGTCAAGAGACAGTCTTTTTATTTGTTCATGATAGGAGAAATTACAGTTTGTATGCTGATGGGCACAATGCACTAGAGAAACAAGGACCAGGGAAGAATGAGGAACAATCCTGGTGTGGTGTCCCTGTACAGAAGAGAGGAGAGGGCTTACAGAAAGACGTCCATGATGCCAGGAGGGGAGGCACAGACGCTGATTACTGAGTTGGGGCAGTGGTGGGAGCGTATTATGGATGTTCTCTGATTGCTCGTGGGTTCACAGTGAAGGAGGAAACAAGTCATCAGCTGAGAGTGAGGATGGCAGGGAGTGTAGGAGGTTTACAAAAGGGGATCACATTGAGGAGAGAAGAATTAATAGATGAAAGCAGTGCACCCTTGCTCTAAGTGCTTGCATTAACTCATTAATCCTTATAAGAGCCCTGTGCAATAAAACCCGCCTCCTCATTTATAAATAAGGGGACAATCTGATGAAATGAAATAGATATGCCCAGTAAAGCGAGACATCATGAGAGGCAAGCCTCACTAGCTGAGAGCAAAAGCAAGGAGTATGTGGCCAATAGACTCACCTTAGATCCCAAAGACCTTCAAGAGTTGATTTTTGTGTATCCTTATGATTCGTCTTAGTCCTCCTAACTCAGTATCAGAGACTTCATTCCATGCAATAAAAAGAGTCTCAGTTAACACAGTATTATAATTAAAGTCTGAAAGTTGACCCAGCCCTCTCTCCACCAGTCAGATGGTATGGCAGGAGGCAGACGTTCCATCTACAACTAACAGGCCATTTCTGGGCCCTTCTGCCTCTTGGATTGAATCCAGTTAGACTTCCCCCAAGCTAGCATACTTCTGGTTCTAGCTCAAGAACTATTTTATTACTTGGCATCACTGTCCAAAAGCATTGCATAAGAATGACAAATATGGTGGTAGAGACTGGGACCTTTTTTTAGAGAAAAAAAAAAATGAAAGAAGCTATTTTAAACAAGTTAAAGAAAATTGGGATATTTAGCATTTTGGTCTTTTAAACTGAACATGTTTGCACGAACCACTTCTCTGATTCTAACTTGAGAAGACATTTCTGTGTACAACTCAATTTACCAATTAATAAAAAGTATTTTCTTTTCTGTCCTTAGTCATTGTTTTTCTGTGGTCCCAGACTTACAATTTTACCTTGATGTAAATATAAATGGTGACAGCTGCTGATTGTGTTGACATTCAGTCTAGTTCCAAATACTTTAATCAAAAATATGTGTAACCACACATAGCTGCCAAGCGTTAATTAAAATAATGTTTGTACCATCTTCCCAATTTTGAGCAGTAACTATGACTTTGGTGTATGACTTTATCAGAAAAGGAAATATCTATTTTCTGGTTCTGGAGGGATACATGAGGAAAGGTAGTGCTCCATAGCTTAGAGCAGTTCTGACACTAAGAGCCCCCCCCCCCCCGCAACATTCAGATTCCAGTTTTGAGACATCAACCCAAAGAAATCTGAATTTGGTTTGAAAAAGGTGTGGGTTTTTTGGGCTCACTTTGGTCTAGATACAACGATCATAATTTTTATAAATAAGGCATGCCAACTTGACCTGATGTACCTTTGGAGAAGAGCGCTCTTTTGCATGAACTAAAAATCCATATCCTTTCTCTTCATTACCATCTATTTTCTGGATTTCAAGCTAAATTGGAAGCAATTTAGCTGACACCATTTAGATCCATCTCTCTTAAAGAACACTTTTTTTTTTTTTTTTTTTTTTTTTTTTACTTACAGAAACCCTGTTCGCTATAAAAAAAAAAAAAAAGATAGCACTCACATTGTTTGGTTCACATACTGATGTGAGGACGTGAGCAAAAGAAAAAGCAAAAAAAAAAAAAACCCAAAGAACCCCTCACTTCTATTTAATATAAGTCGTTTTTATACTAATAGTTTTATTTATGACATTTTTCATTAAGAGCAAGATAGATTTTGTATGCACCATGAAAAAATTCAACTATTTTGCCTTTGGGATTTACCTGAAGGGAGCTATGGCCACCCCTTTCCACTTATTCCTACAACAAATACTTATTTAATGCCTATTATGTCAGTCACCATGTTAGTAATTGAGAATACAAAATTAGGGAGCTCACTCAGACAGAAATATGCCTTTTTAAGAAGAAATTCTGTAAGGAAAAATTCTTACCTGGTGGACTCATTCTGATAACCTGGATATTGATTACCTTTGAAATTTTAAATAGGTTGAATTGATTGCGATAGCTATTTCCAATAATAGTTGAGAGATTATTTCTACTTTTTGTAAAATTAATTAAAGGCTCTAGACTGCCTGAACTCACATTGATGAACAAAAACAATAGTTTACCGTTCAGTTGAGTATGGCTTCATAGTAGATCAGTAAAGGGACAAAGTTAAAATGCTATATCATGGTGTTTAGGGATTAAATTTCAATATATCCTTACTACAAATTAGTAAATTATTTCTCTTCCGCTCTGGACTCTTCTTCTCCCTACTCAGGGACCATGCTCAGACCATACTGGTCTGGTCTTAAAGTCTATTTCCTTGTATCAGGGTACTTGTTGCCAATTTCAGAGATTCTGATTTTTGATTTGTAAATGTATAGGTCAGATTTTATGTAACAGGTTCCCCACCAATTGTACTTCTTAGGAGATTTGCTTTGTTAAGTGAGTTTAGCAAAATGCTTGCCAATATATACTCATTAACTAGGAATAGGGGCTCGATTTGCATACTGCTGATGCTTTCTAGCCGTCTCTATTCTGAATGTTCCTGAAGCCTCCGTAGGAAAAAATAACATATGGGTTGCATTTGAATTGGAAAAGAATTCTCCCATTGCACAGAAATTACAGGTGTGACAATTCTTCTTTCATCTCTTAACCTTTTGACACCCTTCTGTTCAGAGACTGTCAAAACTCTAGGGGCTCATGTACTACCAGGGGTTATACATTTGTGAGGAAGTATATACAAAATACTGTGCGATTAAAGATGGGGTAATTGCTCTAGGGGTTGGAGGTTCAAGGAAGGCTTCACTGAGGAGCTAAACCTTGAGACAAGATTAGATGTTTGCTGTCAGGGAAAGAAGTGCAGAAGGACTTTGAGATAGGGAAGAGGTGAACTTTCATTACGTTCAACTCAGTAATTATTACTTTTTTAATGTTTATTTACTTTTGAGAGAAAGAGAGAGAGAGAGACAGAGACAGAGTACGAGCGGGGGAGGGGCAGAGAGACAGAGACAAAATCGGAAGCAGGTTCCAGGCTCTGAACTGTCAGCCCAGAGCCCAACATGGGGCCTGAACTCATGAGCCGTGACATCATGACCTGAGCTGAAGTCAGAAGCTTAACTGACTGAGCCACCCAGGTGCCCCTCAGTAATTATTTTTAAGAAATCATAACCTAGTTTATTCTCCTCCTATCGTTAAAGATGAAGGTTAACCCTGGAAAGTAATTTAAGACTGTTCTTCAACTTCCACTTTCATGCCTCTGTTTCATCCCATAAAGACCGGCTTTCCTGAAAAACTATTACACTCCTTTTCACATCAAAATGTATCTGTCCTGCATCCTCCTTCACCCAGGACATTTGCCACAGCTTTCCAAGGCAGCAATTCTTTATTTCAAAAGGTCTGAGATAAAACTGTAATAACTGATCATAACTGATATGGTACTCTCTCTAGAAATAATAATATTTTAACAGGTTGCAAAAAAGGGTTACTGAAAATTGATGAATCTTTATTTGTAGAATTTTTGTCATCTTGGTAGAATGGTGGGGATATATTTTAGTACAGTCATGTCTATTATAATGGACAAAATTATGTGAGATATTATTCATCCTTTGAGTAATCAGACGTTAATGTTGTCTCTTAGCCATGGTATTCTTTGTTCCATTTGCCCTTTATAATCAAGATTGTATCTTTCCCAATCCATGATGAACTAATTTCACTAAAGCTGGAATATCTTTTTGAGTCTTAATTTGTTTTAAACCTAGGAAGAGGAAAGGCAATTTTAGAAAAAGTACAGAGAAGCATTTTTACTCATTCAACTGAACAAGATTGCATTAAAAGTGTGTTTTTCTGTTGTAATGAGGCTTTAAAAATGGTAATTTACCTAACTTTTTTCATTTCTATAAAAATCCTTTCATCACTGTTCTGGTCCCCCCCCCCCTCCCCAGTAAATGAAAATCTAATGGAAATACATTAATTAAATTTTCTAATAAGATTCTGTAGCTGTTGGCCCTAAACTCTAGGGAAATCATAAGTCCCTAATTACAGCTTATCAACTGCAATTGAGTCTTCCAACTACACCCTACATGTACTTGAGAAAAGGAAAAAGAGTTGCTAACAAATTTTAGGCTCTTTCTATGGCTGTCAAGGGACCACTAGCCACCTATGGGAGAAAATCCTAACCCACATTTGGGAAGTCTTTATCATATAGTAGCTCTTATTTTCATGAGATAGACTCACGATTGGGTTCTTTGCTCAGTGACTCTTGTGGAGTTGGGCTGGTCTTAAGCACAATGGCTATGACTGTCCTTGCTGACCCTGGGTCTATACTGTAGAGGCTCTTGCTGTGCATTTCACTTTTCAAAAGCCTTAGTTTCAATTACTTGGGAGTTGAGTACTCAGGGCAAGGCAGGGAGTGGCCTGATGATTGTTACTATAAAGCAGAAAAGCAGAACAAAGGTGGGATATGGTCTTTACTGTGAAGGACTAGGATAGAGTGCAGGAGGTTGAAGGGCTGATCCAGCAAAACTCTTTGGAGCCCTGCTTGGAGCCTACTATGACAGTTTTTAAGCTGGAACCTTTAAAGTGTGACTGCTCTTTCTTCTTTATGCGGTCCATCCAGTCAGTATATGTAAAGAGACCTCTGTTTAATTTCTTCTGATTGGGTCCCTTCTATTGTGGTATCCATGAACTAGAACACTGTTTTTGTTTTGTATCTAAAAGGATTCTCAGGGGCACCTGGGTGGCTCAGTAGGTTAAGTGTCTGACTCTTGACTTCGGCTCAGGTCATGATCTCATGGTTTGTGGGTTCGAGCTCTGCGCTGGCAGTGTGGAGTCTGCTTGGGATTCTCTCTCTCCCTTTCTTTCTGTCCCTCTTCCGCTCTCTTTCAACATAAATAAACTTCTTAAAAAATTAATTAAATAAATATGTAAGTAAATAAATACATACATACATAAGTAAACGAATAAATAAAAGGATTCTGAGCACCTCACTCCTGGTTTCTTGCTTCATCCTCATGTGACCACTGACTGACAACATTCTGATTATCAATAGCTATGTAACAACAAACCACATCCCAAACTTAGATGCTTAAAACAGCTATATATTTTTTCACACAAATCTACAACTTGGGCAGGGCCCAGTGAGAGTAGAAACTCTGTTCTCCATAGTTTAACTAGGGCTGTACAACTGGGGGCCAGAGGACTTACCTTGAAGATTTCTTACTCACATAGCTGGAAAGTTGGTATTGGCTACTGCCAAGGAGCTCAGCCAGGCCCAGAGGCCCGATGTTTTGATTCCTTTCCATGGGCTGCTTGGGCTTCCTCAAAGCATGGTGGCTAAATTCCAAGGGAACCAGGCAGAAGCTGCATGGCCATTTCTAGCCTAGGAAGTCACTCAGTGTCACTTCCATGGCATTCTATTTATGGAAACAGTCACAAGTTCAGCCAAATTCAAAGAAGAAGAGACTGGGACTTCTCACTTGATAAAGGGGTGGCTGGGTCCTAGAAAGAGCGATTATTATGGTCATCTTCGGAAAATGTAATTTGCCACTGAGAGGCACCCTGTTCATAAGGTACTTGACACCCTGCGTTCTCTCTATCCAAGTTCTCCCAGCCTTCAGGCTTCTGATTCTTTCATGGAACCTTCTGAATACATATACTTCAGCCCCCCTCCAAACCATTCTTTAGGAAGCAACTGCCTAATGAAAATGTAATGTCTGAATTGCTCTTTTAAAAATTAATTTTAAGTTAGCCTGTAGATTAGTTTACTTTTTTTAGAATTAAGCATTGTGGAAATAATTTCACAGGTCCCTTGAACACTAAGATTGTCTCTCTCTCTGTATCTTTCTTAGTCTTAAGAAGATTATATGTAGGGTATATATTAGGTACTATGGAGAACATTCCATGCAACGCTTGACTTATACTTTTCAGAACATTGATGTCATTAAAGACAAAAGAAGGCAGAATTGTTTCATGTAAAAGAGAACTAAAGAGACATGACAACTAAATGCCGTGTGTGATCCTGGAATGGATCCTAGAGTTAGGAAAAATGCTATAAAGAACACTGTTGGCACATTGGCAAGATTCAAATACTATATAAACAATAGGCATTATGCAAATATGCATTGAATTTAAATGAGTTTAATTTGAATATATTTGAATTCCAATACTTAGAGTGGCTTGATGGACATTATGGCAATCATAAAAATCAACATTTGTTTTTATAAATACATCCCCACCATTCAGCAGTGAGGCATGGTCACGTTAGGCAAATGAATGGAAAATGTTGAATGAAATACCCTCCCTAAAATAGTGAGGACCTTTTAGTGATCCCAGCAGCAATGAAGTACAGGGTTTCCCTGCCTTCATCTGATTTTCTTCCCAACCAGGAGAGCCTCCCACCCCTGTAGGCAGTATAGAAATGAGCATCCTTGCTGACCCCCTTTGGATTCAGGCCTTTGCCCAAATCTTGTCAGTTCCATTACAATCCGTTCCTTCACCTGCCCAGTTCTAAAGTTGGACAGGCCCCTCCCATCTAACTTAAGTCCCCCATTCACTCTGGAGAATCCAGGCTACAGAGTAACCCTGAGTTCAAAATCCTCATCATCCTTTTTCCTCTCAGTACCAGCATCAGGTTGAGATTTCAGTCTCCCCTCTCCCAATCTACCCAATAGCCATTCCAATCTTATCCTGTCATAAATACTAAAAATATTATTCTTTAATTTTAATTTTATTTTTTACATTTATCTTTTTGAGGGAGGGAGGGAGGGAGATAGAGACAATCCCAAGCAGGCTCCTCACAGTCAGCACAGAGCCTAACGCAGGCTCAATCCCACGAACCATGAGATCATGACCTGAGTAGAGATCAAGAGTCAGACGCTTAACCAACTGAGTCGCTCAGGAACCCCAAATACTAAAAATTTTAAATATTAAGGGCATCCTACTTATTTCACGACAAGCAACCTCCACTGCTACCTTTCTGTGGTCCACAAAGTTCGTACTCACCCCTGGCTCCCTCCAGGAAGGATAGGACCCACTGACTCACCAGTCCTGCTGCCTCCTGGTCTCCCCCACCAACCCTAGCCACAGCCACTTTTCCTCTCCTCCCCTCTCCCAGCTGTTTGTTATAAGCTCAGTTTGCTTTATTTCCTACACATGTGCAAGGACAGGGGCTGTTAAAAAGAAATGGAGGGTGAGGAAAGCGAGGAGAATTAGCAAACCTAAGAGTCACTGTCTTGAATGGGAGGAGAGAAAGAGGCGGGACATGTTTATATGTTAACTTTTTTCACTCCCATCAAAATAGGAAGTCGTAAAACACCACATAAAAGGCAGGAATGAACATTTTCACTATAATCAAAATGCAAAACAGATATTTGTTTTTCTTTATCAAGTCAGATCTCTTTCTGACTCACCTTTTCAAGAGCAATGAGATGCCCAGTATCACTTTATTTCTGTGGCTTCCTCCCATTGCCATCCACCTCTTGTGTTATACTAGGATCCTGAGCTTCCATCATCCAGAAAAAGCCAGAGAGAAGTGTTAACTGTTGTTCTTTACCCTAACAACATTCTTCCGGTACAGGCTGCTGTGAGGCCCCAAGAGACAGCCATGGGGCTTCCCTGGCCACACCCACTGGACCCAGCCCCTTCCTACCAGATCTTTGCAGGCTGGCCCTAGGGGCCCTCATTGCTGCTTCAGGGACCTGTAACTTAGGGCCCAGTCTCCACAGGCATTCCCTTGGCCTTTGCCATGCCCAGTCTTATTTCTGGAGCTCTAGAAGCAAAAGGACATTTTCATGTCGCTCACAGAACCCACAAGTCAGGTGTTGCCCAAGCCTTCAGAGATGGATTAATGTAAATGAGCAACTTGAGTATAAACCAATAGGGACTGATGGGGACAGTCCTGAACTGGAGAGTGAACATTCTATCTAACTATAGAGCCAATGCTATCATATTTGAGCTTTCGAGAGGAACTGAAATTCAAGATTTTCACACAAAATCTCCTGTTTTAAAGTTGTTGGCAACTAACAAAAAAATTATAGGGGTGCCTGGGTGGTTCCATCAGTTAAGTGTCCGAGTCTTGGTTTTGGCTCAGGTCATGATCTCACTGGTTTGTGAGTTGGAGCTCCACTCTCAGAGGAGCTTGGAATTCTCAATCTCTCCCTCTCTCTCTGCCCCTTCCCCGCTTGCTCATGCTCGCTCTCTCTCTCTCTCTCTCTCTCTCAAAATAAATAAAAACTTAAAAAAAATTACAAACAAGTGTGGGTCAAGCCTAACATGTCTCTGGCGGATATGAGACCCCTCACTGGCAATTTGCAAATTCTAAACCTCAGAACCAAGTGGCTTTCATCCCCCCATTGGAAATGTGCCCCTTCCTATTTCTGCTTAAAGCCATGCCTGCCATTATCTTCCCATTTTGGCAAATCCAGAGTGATTGCTTCAACAGATCAGCACTAGATTTGGATTAAGGGGAAAAAGTCTGTCAGGGGATTGCCTTTTGCTGAAGGGCTAACCCTCTTTCTTTCAGCTGTTAACTGTGAATATCCCCTGGGGCTATAGGGACCTCAGCCATCAGGACCCCAAACCCAGCTGTCTATCCTCTGTATGCTTTATTGTGAAGTATAGCATAAGCATAATATAAAAACACATGTGGAGGGTTTAAGGACTAATAACTAGTCAACACTCATGTACCCAGGCTAGAAAGCAAAATATACTCCAAAAGCCTTCTGTACCCTATCCTGATCTCATCCCTTCTCTTCTCTAGAATATTAACCACTATTGAAAATTTTATGAAAATTATTGCCTTGCTTCTCTTAACAGATTTATTACCTATATATGTATTCTAAGATACATTGTTTAGTCTAATCTACCTTGAACTTTATATATCTCAATTTAGAATGCATACATTCTGCCTTTTTTGGTCAATATTGTGTTTAGGGGTGCCTGGGTGGCTGAGTCCGTTAAGTGTTGGACTCTTGGTTTCCGCCCAGGTCACTGTCTCGCGGTTGGTGAGTTCGAGCCCCGAGGAGCCTGCTTTGGATTCTCTTTCCCTCTCTCTCTCTCTGTCCCTCCCCTGCTCACTCACTCTCTTTGTCTCTCAAAATAAAATAAATTAAAAAAAGTCTATACTATTATGTTCAGGGGATTCAACAATGTTATTGAGTATAATAGTAAATTATTTCCTCTGCTGTGTATCACAACTTATTTCTCCATTCTACTGTTGTTGGACATTTGGATTGCTTCTAGTGTTTTGCTATTAACACTGCTGTGTAAAAATTATTGTACATTCTCTTCTGGGGTATATGTGCAAGAGGTTTTCTTTTTAGAGTATGCTGTGTAGTGAGATTACTGGCGAGTAGGATGGGTGCGTGTTCTGTTCTGCCATTTACAGTTTTCCAAAAGTGGTTTTGCCAAAATGGATGTTTTCTCTAAATTGTTTTCCATGGTTATTGTGCCAATTTGCATCCCGCCGACAGTGTATATGATTATTGCTTACATACGAATTATTTTGTTGTTAAAAAGGTCTTGTTGCTGAACATAAATTACTAGACCACACCTAAAACTAACTGAATTGTTCATTTTTTCAGTGAATCCACTGAATACAAAAAGCAGTACACCAGCAAAACTTTCAACACACCCTATCATAGGTTGCATTACAGAGTATAAAGCAGGTTTTAGAGTTTTCAAGAATCCTATGTTGTCATTATTTTTATCTTAAATGACTCAGTGTCTTACAAATAATCCAGGAATTCTTAGTAGGTATACCTATCCCAGATAGTAAGGATATCATGAGAAAAGTTTTTTTTTTTTTTATCATGGTGGGTTGAAAGGGATATTTTTCTTTTTTGATGATGATGCCACTCATTATATTTCCACCCAAGTATTACAACCTTTGATGACCGATCGTACAATTCTGTTACTTTCTAAACAACTCTCTCTTATGATGTAGGAAATTTTTATTTTATCTATTAGTTTTGATTGACAACTTAGTCTTAATGTTATACAAAATGCAAAATAAATGGCTCTCAACTAAATCTCAAAAGATTAGGGGCGCCCAGGTGATTTGGTCAGTTGAGCCCGACTTCAGCTCAGGTCATGATCTCATGGCTCCTGAGTTCCAGCCTCTTGTTGGGCTCACTGCTGTCAGAGCAGAACCCCCTTCAGATCCTCTATCCCCCTCTCTCTGCCCCTCCCCCGCTTGCGTGCATGCACTTGTGCGTGCGCTCTCTCTCTCCCAAAAATAAATTAAAAAAAAAATTTTTAAGTCTCAAAAGATTAAATTTTTTACATATTTGTATGGAAAGCAAAGAATGTAAGGTCTTTAAAACACATATTAAATCTAAATTTTTGGTCTTCTTCCAGATATACAACCCACTGATTGAAAACTAATTCTTCTTAAACAGGAAACAGAGTTAATTCCTGACACTGCAACAATTTGTCTTGCCATGATGTGACATTTGTAGAAAACGAAAATAACATAATAACACTAACCCTTCTGACTTGTGGGATTTCTAATGAAAAGGTTAAGACTGAATTCTGCAGGCATGTAAATTAACATAGGTCTCCTCTATAGCCTCAGGTACTGGAAGAAAAAAGGAGCTGTTCTCAATAAAACTAAGCTGTTGAGAATACAAAGTCGGAACTCGAAACAGTAAATAGAAGCCATCAAATCTTTGTTTACTTAAGCCTGAAGCTTAGAGCTCCCTGGTGAGCCATTACCAGTGTAACTGCTAGGTGTAAGGGAGGGCCATAGGAAATCCAAACAGCTGATTGTTTTTAGACTTATTTTAAAAACAAGAGGTGTTAAAAAGTCTTTGTCATCCTGACACATGATATTATTCTTTCTATTTGCTAGGAAAACGTGAATGGAACTATATCAAGGAAGAAAGTACTTAGGTATATATTCACAGTGAGTGTTTCACGTACACGGATTATACACTGCATGGAGATTAACCAAGGAAAAAGAAACATGGTGCGTACTCTTAAAAGTTTATATCTAGGGGTGTGGGAGAAAAAAACAAGTTTATATCTATGGAGACCCACACTTTCAAAGTATCTTATATGCCACAGAATGATCCAAATACACTTTCTTAATTCGAAACTTGAAGGCCAAGGGGTTGAGTAACTTGTCCAAGAAGACCTCACATCTGGGAAGTGGTAGAGCAGGTATTCAAAGTCAATTCGGTCTGATTCCATAGCCAATGTTCTTATCCATGCCACCCAAACACACTAGCCCTCTCAGATCTTTATCTATTTGCTAGTATTTGTATTCCTAAGTTCATATTTATGTTTACTTACATCTGTATCATCTGGAACTATAGATTTAACACAAAATAGTGGAAAATAACTTAATATCAGCACTACTTGAAAAATGAATAGGAGAATAGGACTAAGGGAATAGGACCAAGGCCACGATGACTAGTAGAGTCACGAAAATTTGGGGCTTCAAATGTGTTTTCGCTTCTTAGTGTCAAAGCAAAAAGGCAAACACAGTCACTTCCAAAGTGCATGTGGTCTACTTAGAGCAATAAGCTAAGAAGCGTTCATGTTGGAAGAGATCATGGAGGGGGGAATTTGTGCAGTGTCTTTACGGAAAAGGGAGTGGCAGTTTGGTGTAGAGAATATGTTCTTCATCAGTGGTTCTCCAGCCAAGGCAACTACTGCCCTGGGACGTTTGGCAGGAGCTTTCGAATTACATCCCTGATGATTGTAGATCAGCCTCATGGCGGGGGGGGGGGGGGGGGGGGGGGGGGGGGGGGGGGGGGGCATGGCCCTCTGTTGAGAATTCTGCTATGGTGCACTGTGCTGTTAATAACAGTGTGCTAATCAGGATGTACAGTTGAGAATCTCTCAGGTGTAAGAAAAGGGAGGATAACACTTGTTCTAGATAAAGGGAGTGCAATGAGTGCTTCATTCATTCATTTATTCTAAAATCATTTGGCATCATTCCATGTGCAAAGGTAATATGAGACAGAAAAATGGAGCATGCACAGTGTTGGAAAACAGATGAGAATTAAGTGCTCCTGAGTGCCACACTGGTTTAAGAGCTTCACGTATATTATTTCATTTAATCTCCACCACAACTTTGTGAAGTAGGAGTAATGCCCATCTCACAGGTCAAAAGACTTGGGCTCAGGGAGATCAAGTAACTTGCCTAAGGTAACACAACTGTGAAGTGCCAGGACAGAATGAAACTCAGGTGCTTTCTGTCCCTAACTCAGCCTACCTTGCACTCTCCATTTTCTAAGCCGCCCTCTTCTTGAACAACTCCAAGGGGCACCGTTCCCTTTGAATTATGTGTAAATGGTTCTCCTGGAGCTCAGCTGGGGAGGGAAATCAGAATGGCTCCGATTAAAATACACTCTCTCAAGGGGTTTACAGCCTAATTGTGGGGTAAACACCAGTAATGCACATTCCTAGAAACAATATAAAATACCAAAAGAGGAGAACAGAGGTTGGAGGGATTAATTCTGATGGGACTGGGAGCTTGGTATCTGGGAAAGTGTAGAAGCAGCATTTGAAGCGAGCTGAGAAGGATGGATAAGATTATGACAGATATTGCATGGGAGATATTTCTTGGAGACACGGTGGTATGTTCTGTTCTATAAGGCCTTTCCAGGGACTGGAGATTAGTACGATGCAGCTGGAAAAGGTTACATTTACATCATGGAGGAGTGAATTGACTGTAAGGGACAGAAATGGACAGATCTGAAATGCAAGTACACACCTTCACTGACCTCCAATTCTGTACACTGCCTCTTCGCTCTCAGAGAATCCAGAATTGCTTAGTAGAGTGACACTGGTGTGGGAAATCCCATCCAGGGCTCCAGTAACTTACAGAAAATGAGGAGGGAATTCTGAAGGAGTAGGCAGTGGACTCAAGTCTCCAGACTCAACACTCCTCTTTCCTTTGTCCTGCTCTACCTCCCTATACTCCATCTTTGAAACATCAGACCTTTTGTTCCCAATGTCTTGGCAGTGCCATTTGAGGGAAAATAAAGGAGTTTGTTTTGCAGCTCCAAGAATCCAATTCAGTGGGAGTGAGAGCTTTCCTGGCCCATAGGTAAGCCATCTCTGATTCCTCCTGGCCTGCTCTCAAGCATTTCTACCCTGTAGCCCTTGGATGCATTAAAGAGAAAGGCATAATTTGGATTTGGGCGCAGCAGCCCTCACATGTATCACAAGGAGTTGATGAAGGAAAAGAAATGAGAGTGATCTCAACTTCCACGAGGCCCAGGGGTTTGGGGAAAGGAAAAAATGTGTTCCATAGAGCTGATTCCCATTTCACAGGGATTTACCCCGTGTCCAGAAATGTGTTCCTAGATTTTATTGCTGTGTAGGAAGAGATTGAAACTGCCCTGAAGTTCTGAACTCTGCTCCCATGCTGCCTACAGGGGTGATGTTGAGCTATGGCCACCCCCTATCCCTACCCACTATGACATGCTGCCCCACCCTACTGGAGAGGATGGGTCTGGTGATATGGGGAGAACCCAATCAGCAAGGACATACCTTTTCTGAAAGTTCTGACAATCAGTTGGAGATCTCAGTGGGAACTGAAGAAACCTCGTTTGGGAAGAGAACGGTGAGTTTAGAGGGCATCATCAAAGGCTGGCATGCCTTGTGTGTCAAGACAGTAGTTAAAAAAATGAAAATGCAGGATGGCTATGAAAGGGGAAGGAGGTAGGAGAAGGCATTACAAAGAGAATTAAAGCCAAAAAGCTTTAGAGAGAAGAGAAGAGAAGGGAAGGGAAGGGAAGGGAAGGGAAGGGAAGGGAAGGGAAGGGAAGGGAAGGGAAGGGAAGGGAAGATGGAGCATGAAAGGAGAGGGGAATTTGGAACTCTACTTTTCTTAGATTGGTTTAGGTCCTGAACTTTCGTTTTTGGGGCAATCATTAGGAGACACCATCCCTGAGAACCCAATATTTGTTTCTTCCTGCTGGTAGTAGTATTCTGTTGTCCATGCTGCTGTTTTTGCTGCTATTTTAAGATCAACTCAGCCTGTAACATCTAGAGCTTGTTAGAACTAGGATGGCAATAGACATAAATTTCAGGCAGCCAGCTTTATGGCACCCTCTGGCTCTTCTCTATCAATTTTTCCTCCAAGTTTTCCTGGAGTTCTGGGTTAGAAATAAACTCTCAGTGCATTTGCCATTAGACCTATGCTTGAGTACTTTTAGTGCTTTAACTGTGACTGGAAAAATGTAGTCCAAGAAAGGGAAAGGTAGCCAAAATGTGAAAAGTTGTGAAAACAGAAAAATTTCTGTGCTCTTGGGGGATTTGTTTAGGCAATTTTAAGTTAAAACACAATCTGAATTACTGGAATTTAGTAATCCAGGAAAGCAGGGGGATCTAGAAGGCATGGGTCTCTTCTTGGCTCTGTCTTGCCTGGTCAAACTTTTGCCTGCTCCCTCCTGGGCCTGTGTGGGGCAATGTTACAATGTTGAACATTAGGGGCTATGTTTCTGTAATAAATGTTTGTGTTAACATTTTAGGAAACCCACAATGGAAGAAGTTGGACAGGACCCACTGGATGATGTGTAAGTAATGAGGATAATAATGATAATAATTTAAAACATTTAGTAGGGGATCTGCAATGGGAAGGGTCTCTGCAGCAATCCAGTAAGGAAGAAAACCTCCATTGTTCAGGACATTATCTCCTCAAACCTGGATGGGAGGGACGGAGATGGGGCAGGGGCTTCCTGGGGAGAAAAGGTTTTGGTTTCAGATCTTTGGACTTGCTCATACTATGATGGGGTTTTTAGAAATGGTTAATGACTCAAAAAGCAAACCAGTCTTATTTGGAGAAAGGATCCACTCCCATCCCTGCCCCCCACCCAGTCCATGTGCCTACTTGACTGGGGTAGAAAATAAACTCCCTGTAACAAAAGGGAACTGAAGAAATTCCTCTCCCTCACAGATATTTAAATGCTTTATAGGTATATCTTAGATTCTGCACATTCTAAATAAGATTTTTTTAAATAAGTTGGAGCATAGTTACCTGTATGAAAAAAAAATATTCTGCCTTATAAAAGCTTTGTGTTTAAATGGGTTCCATTTATAATATTTAAAATTAAACTGTGATTTGACTCCAGGAACTTATTTTATGCAAAACACTGTAGAAATCAATTTATCATGGAAAATTACAACACAGGGCTGCTTAGACATAGTAACACCAGAAGATGGGAGGATAAATGAGATTACCAGGGAAATCTTCCTAGGGCCCCTCTGTTTTCCTGTCCTGAGTTCAGTAATTAAGACAATTTTCCTATAGGCAGGAGATGATGGAAATACCGAAATTAAAAGTCACAAAACAAAACCTTGACTACCTGAACTTAGACCTTGAAAAGGACCTGCAGAGACTGGATGAGGCAAATCAGGTTCTTCTCAGAAAAATTCAAGAGAAAGAAGAAGCTATTCAAAGGTCAGGCTCTGCAGTTGGTGAGGCAAGGGCTTCTCCTCAACTGAATGGCCCTTGGAATAAAGAAGGTGGGAGGAAGGTTTCCTTTTTTCTCGGTAAATCTTGGTGTGTTAAATTCTGAAGCATGAACTGTGACGCCCCCAGAAGCCTTTATGCATAGATGTTTGCATTATGTTTCCACATCAGGCTGACGTTGAATTGCCAGTGCATTTGCCAATCTCTCTGGTTCCCTGAGACCTTGGCAGTGGCCTCCTAGGCTAGGGTGCTGGCAGCTTCCTTATGACTGATCCACACTTGGGTGACTGTTTTTCAGTCTGGAAAGAGAGATTGCCCTGTCACTAGGACAAGCCAACGAGAGGGAGGAGTTGAACCATATTGTATCTGAGAAGGAGGAAGCCCTGAGGAACCTGAAATCAGAGACAGCAAAGCTGGTAAGGAGGTGTCTAGAAAAGGATCATGTGATGCATTTAGCTTGCAGTCTGCCACTGCTCTCTCTCTCTTTCCCAGAGGATCATCATCGATGGTTGTTTCTGTGTCTGGAGAAATCACAGCTGTTTAAGAGAGTGCTCTTGCTCTAAGAATGAAGTGCTTGGCATGGGGGCCCCAGGCCCAGGCTTTGTTCCCAGATCCTCTGAGTGGGGCCAGAGTGCAATTTTCCCCCTCCATGCACTTATCCTTAAGCCCTATTTTAGAGAAGGGGGAAGGGGAAAGTACCAGAGTAGAGTTGGTTTATCCCCATTACCTCTTCCTTTCCACAGGAAAAAAGCAACAAGGTTCTAGGCAGGAAGGTGGTGGAGCTTCAGAAGAAGGTAAGGTGGGCCACCCTTGAAAGAGGCTCATTTCTTAGGAATCCAGACAGAATCATCTGAACTCCTGAACCCCTCAGTCAGAAAGACCAGAAGGTGCAACCAGCTAAATGTGTGTGTTCCCTCCCCTCTGCCACATACTGAATCTCTTAGTGAGTCTCTTTGATTCACAGCCCCATTTGTTCCCTGGGATTACAGATCTGGTGAGAGAGCTAAGGGACTGTGGAAGGAGAAAAGATTTTTCCCTCCTCCCCCATATCCAAAGGATTCTGCCCCCCCTTTCCCCTCCCTCTCTTCCTCCTTGCCTCCTTGTGCAGCCATGTTCATGGCTTATGGGAACAGAAAGGTATATCCAAGTAGCCTGGAGTCAGACAGCTCCCATAGCAAGAAGGAGACACTCTTCTATCAAGCTTCTGAGATCTAAGTTAATTAACTGCCATTCCCTAGCCTTGAGACCCCAAAGTCTGCCACTATCCCAGATTTTTAGGTCTGTGTCACTCAGTCCACAATTTTGGGAATGGTATTTCAGATTTCAAGGAGAGCTAAGAACACTGGCCTTGATAAAGAAGCCCTAAAGCAGATGTTGGTAGAACTGAAGGTGAGTAGAGAAACAAACCTAGGGATTTTCTGGGAGATGTGTGTCAATTCTAGGTTTGGGGACGAACTCCTTTCAAGGACTCTCCCAGGCCAAGTATGTCTGTGTGCTTATCAGAGGTGCCAATGTCTTCTGTCCCCTCTACTTTACTTCATGGCTTATGGGACATTCACAACATAATTAGTCAAGTAACTGCAGAGTTCACTGCAATGTCATCCAAGCAGAGGAAGTTGCTCCAGAGAGCTCGTCACCCATCAGTCAACAGAGCACATGTTCTGAATGCACATCAGGACTCCCAAGAAGTTTAGGATCTAAATGACACACAGATATAGATGTTCAAGTAGGATAAGAATGCTGACTTCCATAATTATATAGACATTGTCAATAATCCTAACTCATTTTCCAACCCATGGCTCATAGGCCAAAAAGGTTTTATTTTTAAAATTTACTTTATGTTTCTCTTCTATTAGAGGATAAACCCAATGAAGGCAAACGTTTTTGTCTATGTCATTCACTCCTGTTTCTCCAGTTCCTCGAACAGTGCCTGTCACATATTAGATGCACAATATTTGTTGAGTGAATGCATGAAGTGGATGCCCAATAGAGGACAGAAACCCTATTGGGAAGCTTTCTGCAGATTTATGTGGCAAATATGGCAATTTAGCTGAGACCACCATACCAGAGCCCTACTGCCCAGTTTTTCTCTTTTGCTCTGTGATTCAGACAGCATGTGAGTACTCCCTATGGAGAAAGAGGAGAAAGAGGCCAGGGAGCTTTGGTCAGTGGGGCTAGAGGAAGGAGGATGGTAAGGCTCAGAGACAGGGTGGTCAGATGACCGATGCTTAAATGTCAGCTCTGCCACTGGGTGACTTTTAAAGTTAAGCACTTGGAGCTCCTGGGTGGCTCAGTCAGTTAAGCACTCGACTCTCAATTGGTTCATGAGTTAGAGCCCCACATCAGGTTCTGTCCTTATAGCACAGAGCCTGCTTGGGATTCTGTCTCTCTCTGCCCCTCCCCTATTTGCTCTCTGTCTCTGTCTCTGTCTCTCTCTCTCTCTCTCTCACACACACACACACACAATAAATAAAAATAAAACTTAAAAAAATTAAAATGATTAAAGTTAAGCACTTAATTTCTCCTTGATTTTGTCTCCTCATGTGTCAAATAGGGCTGCCGATAGTGTCCATCCTAGTTTGCTATAATATGTCCTCAATCCCTCAATATATGATAGTCATTTTTATCATATTTTCTGCTGGTTTGGATAGAGGGTGACCATTACCCACTTGCCTTCCATAAAAGAATGCTATTAACTTTCTGCTGTGTTCCAGGTGAGGCTACAAAAGTCAACAGAATCCTGTGCAAAGCAAGAGAAGGAACTGCTCAAGGTAGAGGCAATGTCTCCTCACTGAGTTTTTGTCCAGGATATAAATGGGAGAGGAACCCAAAGATCTTAGAAATAGGACAGCTTGAGGCAGAGGATGGGGAGGAATAAGAACATCCAGCAGACGAATTTCTGATTCACATGCAGGTGAAGGGAAAGAGAGCTTATATTAGAAGTACTGCTTTTACCATTTCTTAAACATCCTTTTACCTCTAATACTCAGAATACTATTGTCGAATTCCAAACTTAAGTGTCCTGAGACTTCTCCTGTTTTACCTGATAGGCATTCAACAACCTGGGCAAACCATTTTTTTCCCCTCAAAATTACACCATTCCTGCTCATGAGTGATGAGATCACTGCTCTGTGATGTGCTTGTTTTCCCTTAAAGGAACTGGTTGCTAGGTAACAAATGTCCAGTGTACCAGTTAGGGTCCCAGGGAGCAGCCTAGGCTTGGTTCTGATGAGATTTGTTAATTTTCTTTCCTTTCTAGATAGAGGGCGACTACCAATCTTTGCATCAGCTCTGTGAGGACCAGGCCGTCTACATAAAGGTACACTACCTGCAAGGGCAAGTCAGAGTAGAAGCAGAATTTCTCCAAAGCCGTGGACTCCTTAATTTCTCATTAGGATAAAATCTGCCACAGGGAAGAATGCCTTTTATACAATAGAAACCCTAACCAAACAGGTGTATGTTAAGGATTTACTTTGTGTCAGGCACTGGCACATACGGTATTTTTCTCCAGTAACTTGTCCGGTAAAACTATGGGGATGATATTATTATGATCAAGAGGACACGGGTTTAGAGGAGTTAGGTAATGTGCTATGGAAACACAACTAGTAACCATCAGAGATGGGATTTGAATACAAGCAGAATCCAAAGAGAATGTGTGTATATATATATATATATATATATATATATATATACACACACACACACACACACATATGTGTGTATATATATATATATATATATATATATATATATTCTAGATATCTAACCACAGTATGTATGTGTGTTTGTGTGTGTGTGTGTATGTATATATATATATATATATATATATATATATATCCATCTAGCTACAGTATGTATGTACATGTGTATATGTGTGTGTGTGCATATATACATATATATACATATACATGTATATGGTGTGTGTATATACATATATGTATATATGTATACATATATCCATATCCATCTAATCACAGTATCTCCCAACTTTTATTAGAACATTTCCCTACTTGTGTGTGTACACTCATGCATGCACCATTTGGAATATTAGGAGTTAGTCTTAGGAGAATCGTCAGTAACATTGCACTGAAATATACGGGAATTCTTCATTATAACAATTTTTTTTTATTTCCATGGGAAGAAATATCAGGAAATTCTGAGACAGATGGAAAAGGAAAAAGAGGTGCTTCTTCTTGAAAAAGAAGTGTAAGTTTAGAAAATGATGTCCCTGATAAGTCCCCAGGATGTCTTTGAAGGGCAAAATGTTTCTCAAGCCAGTTTTTGGGGTGTGTGTGTGTGTGTGTGTGTGTGTGTGTGTGGGTTTTTTTTTTTTTGTTGTTGTTGTTGTTGTTTTTATTCTTTGCTTAGTGCTTTCTTTAGGTCATAAAACTATTTTTCTATGCTTTGCCCTAGAATTTTTTTTTACTATTTTACCTTTTACACTTAGATTTGCATTCATCTGGAATTTGTTTTTTATCTATAGTGTGGGGTAGAGATCAAGATCACGTTTTTCTGTGTGGATAGCCAAATGACCCAGCACCATTTATTTCAGAGAACGTCATTTTCAGTGGTGCCTTGTTTTATAAGTCAGGTAACCATACATGTGTGAGACTTTGCAGTTTCAACCCAACATCAGAGTTATGACAGGGTTATTTTTCATTGATTGTCTTTTTTCTTGAAAATGGACCACATTTCTCTGGTTCTTTGTATGTTGAACAGTTAATGAGTTTTGAATGTTGAACACTGTGAATGTTATCAAGAATCTAGGAAATAAATCATAGATATTGTATGACTTAGAAAAGCACCTTTCACCAATCTCTCAGATTATATAATATCATTCCTGGATCTGATCTTTTCCACCCAGATTCAAAGCCCAGAACAACTCCTCCCAAATACTGAAACCTGGGTCAATTCTGGTAGAGACCATCCAAAGCAACATGGTATGTCTTCCGTGTCCCAAACTGGAGTTTTTTTTTTATCCCTTCCTCCCCTGGCTTCTCTCTCCCTGCTCCCCACATCCCTTCCCCTTTTTAACAAACCTAGAGTTAGGACATAATGAAGCTTGGTACCTTGTGCTGCACTTACGGCAGCTAGAAAGTGGCAGTCAGGATTCAGATCCAGGTAGCCTGACCCCTGACTCCTGGGTGGCTCTTAGTCACCCCACTACACTGCCTCTCTGTGACTACATGGACAGGCACAGCTGTGGCTTTTATTGCTTCCCATAGGAGAAGACCATCATTAAGAAACAGAAGAGAATCTTTTGGTACAGGTAAGTGGTAGAATCTTGATTTTTAGCTAGTCTAGGCTCCATTCACTCTGTAGAAGCGAGTGACTTGGTCAGGACAGAAGGAACAAGGATAAATACACCCACCAACCAGAAAACATCAGGCAGTTCCAAATTTCTTCCAGCCCTTCCTTCCTTCCTCAATACCAGGTTATGCAGAACTCGGTGGGTCGAAAAAGAAGCTAATTCTTCAAGATGAACACTGCAGGTTGCATTTTACTTTGAATTCCTGTTCTTATGGTCCTTGGTATGACCCCTTTCTATTTTCCAGGCCCTGAACCTAATAATCTCTCCTATACTCTTTGCTGGAACAACAGTTCAGGGTGCATTAATTTTCTCAGTTCTCTTGCTGTAGACTGTAAAATTTTAGAAAACAAAAGTCACCTGAACCCTCTGTGCCATTTCTTTTTTAATTTTTGAAACAAGGAGACTAACTCTGAAATGTTCCATGTGACACTTTAAGGAAGAGCTTCAATTTATGACATTTCAATGTAGTTGAAGACTGAAGGCCTTAGATTTCAGTGCAAAATTTTCTTGGGAGCACACAAGAAAACACACACACACGCACACTTGTATTGTTTAGCTTGGTCTCTTTTGACACTTGAAAGAAAAACCTGTCCTAATGATTTTGCCTGGATGTTAATGTCAGAGATGTCCAATCCCATTTCAAGTTCTAGAATGGGCTTACTATAGTAGACCTGAAGAAGGCCACCGGTCATGTGTGACAGTCCTGAACATTTTCTGACAACCCCAAAAGCCCTGCCTCATATGTAGTACCTGGAAAATCTCCTTTTGCATCTCCAGCTTTTCTATATGGACATCTATTCTGTTGGAGGGCTTACTTATCAGGAGAGCCATATGAAATTCCTAACTGCTACATCAATCTTTTTCTGCCATCACCTATCCCCTACCCTCATCCTCTGTGTCTCCATTCCCCATCAGTTTTTCCCAAAGAAAGCAATTCACCAGTTATTTATGAGTGTAAGCTTCACCTCCTATAGTTGGATCGTGGGCTGTCTCTTTCCCCCACACTAACCAAGAATGTCTCTTTGCAGACATTTCAGGTGTGGTGTCTTCATGGTCATGATCTTCATTAGGCTGCTGGGCTATGTGCTTTTCCACCTGCAGTACACAAACCCAGACCTTCTTGTGGATGCCCTACCCATGGTAATCAGCAGGGACACCCTGAAGAGGCTGAGGGAGGTCTTACTTCCCTTCCTCACTCTAGAGGTGGAAGAAGTTCTACCACATTAGTCGGAAGTGATGTGGGGGGCTCCACACCACACCCAGTGGAGAGGGGGACATGGCTGCGGTCCCGTGTCAAGCAAGAATGGGACAAGAAGGAAGTGGGAACCTTGACTTGAACATCTGACCTCTTCATTTCATTCTCTTCCCTTACTTTCCCTTTGGAGTGGCTCTCTTTCAAATAAAGAATATGTTTGACAAGAGTTCACTGTGTTGGGTCTGTGAATTTGGTCTGTGAGTCTGGGGGCCTCCTTAAGACATTCAGTTTCCACCAGCGTTTTGAGAAAAGTTGCACTCAGAGTTAAGAAACTCCCCTCCACCAGTACTTCCATTCTCTGCTCCATATTAAAGAAAACAGAGAAAAAAATCATGCCTTCATTTGTGACATTCTACACTCCCTCTGGGGTGGGCACAAAGGCCCTTCAACAAGAAATCAGGAGGTGAATATAAGGCTTGCTTTCATTCCATAGTTTAACAACACATTGTCCTTCCTAAAGCTCTTTTATTTTTATATTATGCTATATATTATAGGAGTGGGATGTCCTGGAAAGCTGACCTCTTTTTTTTTTTCATGTACACACACAGTTACTCATTCTCAATTGAGAAGAAAATTACCCTAAAGTTCAAGTGACCTATGAAAGTAGTGTATAAAATCAGCCAAACACGATTTTGCACCTACCTGTCATTCAAATCCTCATTCAAATGCCGTCTCACCCATAATGTCTCCTCCGATCCCTCCGGACCTGAGACAGCTACACCTACCTTCTTCCTCACGTTCCTCTCGTGCCTTTGGCATCTCCTTTCTTGTATGCAGTCCTCAGGCTCTTGCTTTTTGGTGACCGCTTGTCCTTTCGAGACCATTCTTGATACAGGCTTTAACTGAACTTCATTTGCAGGGCAATGTTGGGATGGAAGAGATACTCTGTATGTTTGCTTTGACTATAGACCTGACCCTGTCCCACCTTTTCTTTTTGAGGTCTGGGGAGGAGAGGGTGAATGGTCTCAGACTGGCTCCTAAAAAATGAAAAACTGATCAACAGCACCCTCTTGTGGCCATATAAAAGCTCTTTGCATTTCAGCGGGCGTCTCCAAAAAGGGCAGGAGCATGATCAGCGAGTTGAAGCAGAAAAATGTATCAGTTGTCACTTTGGGACAATTCTCTTTATGAGGTCTAGTAGGTCCAATTAGCATTCCTTAATTAAACAAATACTTATTGAGCTTCTTCCTTGGACAAGGTAGTGCTCTAGGCACTGGAGTTATAGCAATGAATAAAATACAAAAATCTCTGCCCCCATTCTAGTGAGTAGAGGTAAATAGTAAATAATTAAAATATAGAATATATTTTAATATATATAAATATACATAAAATATATATTTTATAATTTTATATAAAATTATATAATATATAAATTATATAAAATATAAATTTATATAATTTTATATAAAATTTTATATATTTTAAAATATATATAATATATATTTATATATAGAATATATAAATATATATAATATATATTTATATATAGAATATAAAATATAGAAATATGAGATATTGGGTGCTATAGAAAGTTAGGTGGGGGAGGAGGAAGGGAGTTATGGGGAGCAGCAGCTGCAATGCTCACTTGAGAAAGTCCCATTAATGGCCAAGACCTGAACAAAATGAAGAAGCCGTGTGGATGTCCAGAGTGGGGAGGGGTGGTGGTGTCGCATGGCTGACAGGGAGACAGCCAAGCACACAGCCTTGAGGTTGGAGTGTGCATTTGAAGTTCCTCTGCTGATTCCATGCTCATATCTTTGTAATGGTCCCTCCATTAAACTCTTCATTGGAATCCTCCCAGTTGAATTCTGGTTCCTGCCAGTACCTTGACTGATACCATTTATTGGCCAGAAGGATTCCTTAGGCTGGAGGGTTTCAGTATTTGGATGATTCTATGACTATAGGTGTACGTGAAGAAAATAGCTGCAGTTGGCCAAGAAATGCATAGCCAGAGTATTACTTCCTGAGCAGTCTCCAGTCACGCAATCCCTCATAAGTTCATGGAACTCCTAGGCTCTCCTCAAGCACCAAGTCCTTCCCACAGATACATCCTAGACAGACCTGGGAGCATCCTAATATTCAAGACTGGCTAGGAAATCTGAACTTGGGAAAATAAGGACATAGTAGGCCCATACTTACAGTCAGCGATCCAGTGGGGATTTGGAACCTTGAAGTTGTGTTAGAAATCTATGTTGCAGAAGCACCAGTGGTCTTTTTTGCCACCCAGAGAGCCTCCCTCCAACCAGGACACTGGCTCCAGAAGGGCCTAGATGGCATTCCCAAGTCTGGGAAGGAGAAAAGGGGTTACTGCTGCCTTAAATGAGCAGTGGTGGCCTGGACGTCTGACTTCCAGCAACTGGGAGTTTACCACCTCCCAGATAGCCATCAAGTTCTGAAAGATTTTAACAAAATAATACAAAGCACCTAGTATAACAAGGGGTGCATGGTGGGTATTTAACTAATGTGAGTTTCCTTTTCCTTATATGAGAAAAGTTTGTCTTTACCTAGTAGTTTATCTTAGTTCTTATAAAGCTACACAGTAAAAATAACGGTTTCTGTCATATTTTAGTCACCAAAATTGAACAGCCTTCTGTTTTCCAAAAGAACATTCCCAGGTCCTTTAAGCAGTCACATGACATGGCTTCTAGAATTGTATTATCTTAGATACCCTCCCCTGGACACCTACCTACCGAGCTGAACAGAATACTACAGATGAGGTCTGACTGACAAAGTACAGTGGCCCTATTTATTCTGAACAGTTACTGCTTCCTGAGAGTTCACTAACCATTTTGGCAGCCGTAACAAACAAAGATATGTACTTGGAGTCAACCAAGATCCTTAACCTTTTTGAACATGAATTATTCTTACTCTACATCGCCTTTGTTTTGTATTTGTACAGATTAAAAGATAATACTAAATGCAGGATTTACCATGTGCTCAATTACTTTTTTTTTTTTTTTTTTGGTTTGGTTGCTTCATTCAAAACCCTGATTCTATGAAGGAATTGATTAGCCCCTTTAGGTGCCAGAGACACCTGGTAGAGTAGAAACTGCTGAAGCAGAGAGGCTTGGGTGTGAAATCTCCTTTGGCCTTGTAATAATTATTGACCCCAGGCAGCTAGTTAACCCTTCCTTTAAGGTAGCTAATCATTCTCTCCCCCAGGAGCCTGTTACTACAGCTTCAAATTCTTTCAGTATTCTGAAATGGAATTTCTTTGGGTCTAGAGGCTTGAATTCAATTAAATGGATTAGGTACCCTCCTTATATCTTCTCACCTATCTTAAAACTTAATTACCTGTTAACTGTTTCAGGCTATCCTTTTTATCATGGGAAAGATCAATTTCCTTGATAGAGAGGGCTGATGTGAAACAGTACTCTTATCTATTAATATTATACCCCATGCCCTAAGGAGGGGCCTATCTCTTTCATTTCTCCTGTTCCAAACACAGCAGTGGAAATGTCTTTTGTAAAAAATGCACTTTGTAATATCTTTTTGCAAACCCCAGTGTTGTCTTGAAAAAAAGCACTGAATATGGAGTCAAGCCTTGGACCCTGGTCCTGGTCTTTCTGTTACTTATCTAATTTTACACAAGCCACATACGTTTTCTGGGCCGAAAGTTGATTTCTGCATGCTTTCTAAGATCATTTGTGCTGACATATTTTGATTCTATGGACTACTCCACCCACATCCTTGCATAAGTGAGAAATGCCCTCGAATAGCCTTCTCCAAGCTGGTCAGGCTTCAGCCCTTACAGCCATCTTAGCCCTTTCCTGGCCTTTCCTCTTTCCCAGGGGATCCACCTGGAAACTGGAAGTGCTTTCATCACTTTTCTTGTCAGGAGTCTCAGTGGGTGATACTCCTGTAATTCTTACCATCTTCAGATGGTTTCTTAAGAGGTTGCTTAAGAAGGTGTAAAGAAGTTTGGTTTAAAGGCTTCAATCAACAAACATTTACTGAGTTCCTAGTATGTGCCAGGCACTGCACAATAAATGTACTGGAAGGCAGAGGTGAAGGAGGAATAGTTCAAGAAATAAGCAACGAACCATGCTCTCAAAGACTCTTGATTTTGTGGCAGATTCTAGCACTCAACATCAAGGTTAGATGTAACTCTGAAGCTTCTCTGAAATATAAATGCTGACTTAATTGGAGCTCAGAACTATCAATAGCACAACATATATTGATCATCTACTATATTGCAGACATTGCTAGATATGGTCTTCATTTCATAGTTTGGTGAATGGCCTGAGATTATCCAGTTAGCAAATCGCAGAGCCAGGGCTCAGGGGCCACCTCTTGACTCCCCCAGGACAGTTGCCTTTCATGTCTCAGATGTAATAAAGACCCTCAAAGTCATCTCCCAATCCAATATCGGTCTTCCTAATTAGTTGAACTATTGAATCAGTTAATTGTAATCAGCTACGTATTTTCCTAAAGTTACTCTAGAGATCAAGTATCATTCCATTCACTATGTGAAATTTTACTTTGGAGCTTAATTATATTTCTAGTTTCATGATTCCAATTAAAATTAAAAATGCTTTGGATAATGCCTTAAGGCATTATGGGTCCTTTGTACCTTCGTATGAATACAAGGTGGGAGAACTGGATTTTATTGGGGGGCTGCTGAAATATTAAGGCCACAGTCACCTGCAGGTAGGTGAGGGTGTTGAATTGAGGGAGGAGTAGGGAAACTTAAGTAATTATTAGAGCAGCTTTGCCTGAAGGGGTCTTGAGAATCCTATGTAAAAGCTTCAATTCTCACATGTAGCCATGTCACTCTCATGTTACAGCTGTTACCATTATAAAATTGGACCTAGAGGGACTCCAACCCATCCCAGGGGTGCCACTGTCCCCTGCAGGTTGCTCTTCTGTAAAGCTCAGTTGAAACGTTCATAGTGGGTCTTTTCCCCGCATTCCACATATTGAAATCCTTGCCTTGATATCATGGTCATCAGCCCCTGTGTGTGGGTGCCAGCTTGGAAGAATGGCATGAGTTGGTCACTCTGGGAATCGAGGGGTTTGAATCCTGAAAGCTTCGGTCCCCAAGCTCAAGAGCTGCTGGCTCTGTGGCAAAGACCATGGATGGAGAGGCACTGCTCCCTCCATTTGCTTGAGCAAGTAGAAGGCTTCTCTGCTGTCCTCATGGCTCTTAGCTGGCAAAGCTGCCCAAACGTGGCGCTGTCTACCCTTTGCCAGCAGTCTGTAGGAGACTGCCCTCTGCTTGGGGCCAGGATTTATCTTCTGGGAGGTTTGCTGGCAGGTTGGTGAAACCTGGGTCTAACTGGAAGCTTTTTAGATCCTGAATTTTTCAGCCCCACTGAGCTAAGTCACAGAAGAATGAAAATGCAAAGACAGTGAGTTTTGGCAGTTATGAAGAGAATGACAATTTGGGGGTGATGAGATGGGATGGATTGAATAGGGCAGTGAAGGACAGGCCAGCATGGCAGAAGGGGAAAGTCGAAGAGGGTTTAATGGCAAAGGGAATGGATTTCCTGGCTATGGATCCTTCCTTTTGCTGGAATTTTCCTGCTGCAAATGTAGGTGGCTAAGAGATTCCTTACCTTCCAGGCCAGTTTAACCTAGAATTACATTGGCACTCAACTTTAAACAAAACCACATGGCAGTTTAAACTTTCTACAGGTCACACTCAGTGTTGCAGTCTGGAAATAAGAGGTAAATCTGAGAGTAGGTGTTGAAACGTCCACCCACCTCTTCAGGCATGGTGTTAGTATCTCTGATCTAGGAAACTGATGAGTCTACATGAGCCTGGAGCCTAATGTACCAGTGACTTCCTATGAAATGGGAAACCTATCTCTTCTCCTTGCCTTACTGGGAAGATTACTGTTGACCAACCTTACAAGAAAAAAAATTCAATTCACCAAATTTTAATGTCCCTCCTGCCTGCCCTACTGTGCTAGGAAAAATAGGCACAACACAACACAATTGTGCATTTCATTATATAATTCCTACTTTGAAAGAGTTTATAACCTATTAGCAAGGGAAAAAGAAAGTGCTCAGTAACTCTAATGTAAAGAATGAAGGTACTACCAATAAGAGGATACAGAGTGCCAAGGAGGCTCAAAAAAGATTACATCAAGGACAGGAAGGAGCTAATGGGGGAGGTGTCACTTGATATAAACACTAACAGAGAGATGGCATTTCAATCCGTGAAGATGCAGGAGGAAGAGCTTCCTAACTGAAGGGAGGGGCGGAATGATAATCCCAAAACTCCCCCAGGCTTTTACATAATCTAAACTGCCCAGGGAGAGGACAGAGTTACACAAATCCTTTGAATATTGAAAGAAAATTCTCCCAGGAGAGAAAATCTTAAGAGCAGCTTCCTTGATTACTGATTGTTGAAGAGACATTGTTAATTATTCACTTACATTTGGTACGCAAGAAAGTTCAAGATGGATTCAATAAACTTGTACCTCCAATGGATTAGATTTCTGGGGATTAGAAGAAGAGTGTACCAGATAATCCTGAGGGCCCTTTATTGGTTTGCAATTGACCCTCATACACAGAGGGCAAGGAAAGACTGAAGAGTCAAGTCACTCCAGATCCATAGGTGACTGCTAGCCAGAATCTTAAAAGTTTGTGTAGAGACCTGAAGCAGGTTCTGTGAAATACCACATCCAGATGATCTCAACAACACATGGCTCTTTCAAAGTGACGTCCTTGAGGCAGCTTCTACTGCAGGGAAAGCAGGTGGAAAGCACATTCCAAGGACGGGGCAGCAAGGAGCCACCCATTGCCCAGTGCAGCACATGTGTCATTAGTGGTCGAGTCCTCTTGATGACCTCCTCCAGCACCCTCCTAGGTTAAACTTCCTAAATTTAAAATTCAAGGCTGGTAATTCCCAGAAATACTCAGACCAAAGTGGCACATTATTTAGTAAAGGAAGTGAAAAGAGAAAGAACATTTTGAGGGCCTGTGGAAGAGGAATCCAGTTATTTCCTTTACACCAGAGAGTGTCAGTCTTAGTAATACATTAGAGTCACCGGGGATATTTGAAAATCTTGGTGCCTGGGCCCTAATCCCAGATTGATTTCATTTAGGGGCACTGACGTTTTTGAAATGTCCCTGGTTCCTCCCAACTCCGCACCACAGATGATTCCAGTAAACAGCCACGGCTGAGAACAACCAGCTCTAAAAGTGTTTACAGTAACCTCCAGACTCTTTGGGCAAAGATGAGACAGCGGGGGGCGGGGGGGTGCTTATTTCCAAATTGGGTAAATAAATGAGAGGCAGGGACATTTCTACGTAAGAAGAGAGTTTCACTTCAATACGAAAGCTCCCATTCTGCTTGTCCTTTCTTCGTTATCTATAACTGCTTTGGCAAATTTCTAAATCTTTGGGTTTACATTTGTTCTTACCTCCTTTGCCTTGATAAGATAAGTCTCTTTAGCATATTGGGTCCTTTCTATTCCATGGAAAGAGTATAGAGATCAGGTAAAGCAACAACTTGCCCCTTTCCAGATGTGGGAGGAAGAAGAATGGCCCTGCCAAGGTATCCACATCCTAATCTCTGGAGCCTGTAAATATATAACTCATAGGAAAGCCTGTAAATGTGATAAAGTTAAAGATCTTGAGATGGAGAGATTATCCTGTATTTTCTGAGTGGGCCCAATGTAATCACAAGGGTTGTTACAAGTGAACGAGAATGGAAGGAGTCAGAGTTGGAGGAGATATGAAGCCAGACGCAGAAGTCAAAGAAATGGAAGATGGAAGGGGGCTGTGAGACAAGAAACACACACAGCCTCTAAAAGCTGCTAAACATTTTACACACATTATCTTACTTAGTCTTCCCAACATCCTTGTTCTATAGGTCCTTTATTACCCCTTTCATGGAGGAAGAACCAGAATCTCTGAGAGGTAAGATTGGTATTTCTTAGAATCTAGAATGTCACTAATTATAGCATGCGCCATTATATTAGGTGCCACGTGGAAAAAAAGACACTGCTGATTAAACAACATGTCATCAACACACACCATTTCTAATTCTAAATCAAAAATCACAAAATGAGATACAATCTTCCATGTGATAACTCCTACATTGCCTTGTAGAAAAATCAAGTGTTAAATTCTTTTTTTTTTAATTTTTTTAATGTTTATTTATTTTTGAGAGACTCAGTGACAAAGTGAGAGCAGGGGAGGGGCAGAGAGAGAGGGAGACACAGAATTTTTGAAGAAGGCTCCAGGCTCTGGCCTGTCAGCCCAGAGCCCAGAGCCTGGCCTATCAGCCCAGAGCCTGACATGGGGCTTGAACCCACGAACTGTGAGAGCATGACCTGAACAGAAGTCGGACGCTTAACCGACTGGGCCACCCAGGCGCCCCAAGTGTTAAATTCTTTAAAACATGTTTTACTTAAAAGAAATTCTTCTCTGGAGTCCTTAAAGCCACACTGCCCAGTACGGTAGCCACTAGTGACATATGCCTAGTCCAAAATGAGATGGGAAGGAGGTGTCGAATGCCTTAGACTTAGTATGATCAATAAAAGAAAGTTAAATATAGAAAATTTTTCTATATTGATTACACATTGAAGTGATAATTGTTTGGATTTGTTGGATTAAATAGGATAACATTAGATTAATTTTACTTTTTTTCTTTTTCCTTTTTAATGTGGCTTCTTCTAAAGATTTAAAACTACAATGTGGCTCATGTTCTATTGCTATCGGACAACACTGCCTTAAAGCATGTGGGTAATCTGCCTATTTGGTAAAATAACACAATTCTGGAATGATGGAGTTGTGTGTGTGTGTGTGTGTGTGTGTGTGTGTTTCAGAGCAGAAAGGATGATGTGCACAAGATCTACAAGATTCAGGCAGGGTGGGGTGTATGTGGGTTGTTGGAAGTGGAAGGGGTCAGGGCAAGATGCTCATTTATGTATTCACTTTGGAATATGTCACTTTTTAATTTATTTATTGCATTAAAACATATATAACATAAAGTTTACTATTTTAATCATTTTTAAGTGTATTAATTCAGTGGCATTAAGTATATTCACAATGTTGGGGCGCTTGGGTGGCTCAGTTGATTAAGTACCTGACTTCGACTCAGATCATGATCTCACGGTTTGTGAGTTGGAGCCTGGCATTGGGTTTTTGCTGTCAGCACACAGCTGGCTTCAGATCCTCTGTCCCCCACTCTCTCTGCCCCTCCCCCATGCTCGCTCTCTCTCTGTGTCTCTCTCTCTCCTCTTCCCTCTCTCTCTCTCTCAAAATAAATAAATAAACATTATTTAAAACATATATTCACAGTGTTTTTCAACCATCAACCCTATTCATCTCCAGAATGTTTTCATCTTTCCCAACTGAACTCTGTACCCATTTAACAATAATTTCCCACTCTTTCCTCCTCTCAGCCTCTGACAACCATCATTCTACTATTTGTCTCTCTGAATTTGACTACTCTAGATACCTGACATAAGTGGAATCATACAGATCCTTTTGTGTCTGGCTTACTTCACTTAGCACAATGTCCTCAAGTTCATTCATTCCTTTTTAAGGATGAATAATAGGGGCACCTGGGTGGCTCAGAGGGTTAAGCATCCAACTCTTGATTTCAGCTCAGGTCATGATCTTAGGGTTGTAGGATCAAGCCCCATGTCAGGCTCCATGCTGAGTGTGGATCCTGCTTAAGATTCTCTCTCTGTCCCCTGCTCATGTGCTCTCTCTCAAAAATAAAAAAAAAATTTAAAAATGCATTTTAAGGATGAAAAATATTTCATATCATGTTTATACCACATTTTGTTTATCCATTCATCTGTTCCTGGATGCAATGTGTCCCTTTGCACTTGCTATGTTACTTATAATTGTTCTACTTTTGTTGAGGGCTTTAGCTCTGATTTATTTCATTTTCTTTTATAATTGTCCAATGGAAGACTTCTGGCATAGGGGCTTTTAACAGATACCTTTTAATGAACTGAGCTATTTACAAATTGAACAATTTTTTAGAAAAACCAGGAGCACACATTCTCTGCCAAAATGTCAATATATTTTGACAAGTTAGAAGAAACTTTGTTAACAAATAATTTGTCATAAGGTCTCCCTAACATGACAGTTCTATTGGGTCCTGAATTCTTGTGATAGGATTTAAGTTTAGGAACTTAGGGCTATTCTACTATAATATTTATCCAGTGCCTCCTGTCTACAGCCTTTGGAAAGTAGACATTCTACAAGATTACTTGGCTCTAGTGAATCTGTGCATAGCAAACCAGGAACCAGGATGCAAAAGCCTTTCCCCCTGCAATGTCTCTCCACTGTCTTCTATTAACAAAGCTTAACACTTGGCCAACTGACAAAGGATAAAGGAAAAGTATTTGTGGAGCCATGATCCATTTTCACAGAGCAGGCAAAAAAGGATGAATTTGAAGCTCAGCGTCAGTAGTCTGTAACTGGCACAAAAACTTAAGATGAATGGTGGAGCAAGACCTATCCAGCATGATAGGCTGTGCAATCCTACTCTAGCAGGCAGGAAGGGAGGGAGTTTGTTAGGACTGAAGGATGAAATGTCCAGTGATATGTAAAGGAATATTTGTTTTTTGAAGTCCCAAAGATGCCTTTGGGACCTGAAATGGATAGGAGAACCCTGACTCCAGTAAGACAAGTGTTTAACACTGTTACCTGAGAAAGACCATACAGTCCATATCTCATGCCCAGTGTTGGTGACACCATATATGTTCCTTCAGCAAACATTTAATGAACATCTACTATGTGCAAATGCTACTCTAGTCACCAAGGCAACAGTAGTAAACAAGGCAGTGCCTGACCTCTTGGCCCTTAAAACAAAACAAGACAATGGATATGGAACAAAACAACAAACTAGTAACAAGACAATATACAACAAAAAAATTAAAACATATGAAAGACAATATATAGGAAACACTCCGGGTGATGTCATAAAAGATAACAGGAGAAGGGTCAGCTGAATTAGATGGGGTACACTGGAAAGGTTGATCTGTTGAGGTGGCATTCATGTTGAGAACTAAAGGAGCTAGGTATGCAAGGAGCCAAGAGAAAAGCACTCCCAAGAAGAGAGAAGAGCAAGGGCCAAGGCCTCAAAGCCAAATTAACTGGCTTTGCTCAGAGTGGTGCTGGGAGGAGAATGAGGTGGGGGGAGACAGAGAGGTCAGGGAGGGGAAGCATTCCTTGTCAGCAGCTTGAGTATATTAAGGCCAACTCACATCCCTGCAGCAGGCAGAGGTGCTGACAGAAAGAAGAGCCCTAGGGTCCCATAAAGAGAAAGAGAAATCATCTGAATACAATGTCTGTGAATATCCTTGGGATACTTCAGCATGGGTGGTATGATATCATGTGTCTGTAGTCCAGCTTCAGCTGGTACTCCAAACATGAGTGCAGCTGGCCTCGAGGGTCAGCTAGCATCGAATCAGAAAGCCTATGCTCTAAAGGCAACAACTACATGCACTTCTCGTATCTATCACTCAATGGATACTGGAAGCTTGGGTGATGAAATGAATTTCAAAATGAGTTGTATCTACAAAATTAATGGCTAGTTAGTATGTCTGAATGTTAGGAAACCGGCTCTTACTGGTAAAATTAAGGGTATGCAGTTGGGCAGACTGGCCAAAATATTTTTAATATACTCCCTATTCATGCATGAACAGAGAGTATAGGAATCCAATGAGGTATACAGGCTATACCATATGTATGGAATTTAAGGCTTGATTCCAAATTCGTTCTGTTTCCAGCCACTGAGGATTGCTAATCCATGACCACTTCCAACTTCTTAGTAACTACTATATTTGTTGTTGTTGTTGTTGTTGCTACAAAAGAACCTAAGAGAGTCTGCAAGACCAAATTGGCTTATATCCATTTGCAACACATTTCTCTAGTGACAAAAAACTGGCACCAGGCATTTAACAGAGAACAACTGGAGGAGGCAACTTTCTTTAAATACAGAGGAGGATTCTAGATTTCAAATTTGAACATAACTAACTGCATGAGAGCATGGACATTTCCTGCAATTGGCAGGAAGTTCTCCAAAATAAGGCAAAGTCCATCCCAGAGCAGAAGGGGTATGGCACAAGAATAGTAGAAGTTTAGACAAGAGGCTCTAACACCCTTTTGACAATGTTTCTAGTATGAAGAGAACTCAAACTGACACTTGGGAGGGCCGGGCACAAGTGTGGACATGTGAACTGTTCTAGAAGTATGTACAGTGTTCTTTCCAACCATTCCCACGAGTCTTCTCTATCTTATACCCTTGATGGTTCCTAGAATTTGGGATATATCAGGCCAGGCCCAGCTCTCAAGACATGAAGGAAAATATTGTCTTAATACTTACTCCCTTCTAACTCACCAAATAAGTGAGAATATATTTGTGACAATTTCTGTAGCCTCACCCATTCTTATACATTTTTCTACAAAGTTCTTTCAGTCATGTTTTAGAGTAATAAAAAAAAAATAGACCAATGAAGAAAGTCAACATTACATATGGAAAAAGTTAATTCTAGAAGGTTAAGTGGGAATTATGGAATTAGAATTCATATTCTTTTTACAGTGCACCTATAGAGAAGACCAGTAAAATAATAACTGGGACCTAGAGCTGACACTTCCTGAGATATTAAAAAGTCAAAGGAATAGAAATTTATGGAGGCCTTGAGAATGTTTCTCAAAGACTTTAATAAAGAGAACCTAATAAATCAAGGGTGCAAGCTCTGAATGGATTTCCATACTCTATCCTCTTGTCCTGCACACATAAGACTAAGGCAAGTCTGTTTCTGGAGAAAGGACTGTTCTGATGGCCAAGGTTGGTTCAAGCACTCCTGATGTCCTTGCAGAACCTCTCTTGGACTGCCTGGCAGTCTAGGATGCTTTTACCCAACTTTCCTTCCCTCATCCTTTAGTTGTAGTCAAACTGACGTCATAGTCTGATTGTTCTCCCAACTTTTTCTGGCTCCCTCCCCATTTTCTCTCATATGCGTGTCACCTAATAACATTTTTGCACGTTTAATCACATTTTAGTATCTGCTTCTTGAAGGGCCTGGGCACATAATTCTTTCTATCATTTTTCTCCATGTGGGAAAATAGACATAATTAATTCAAAGCCAGTTCCTTCTCTCTTAGTCCTGGAGGTCACTAAAATCTGGGTGGAAATGTGTTTACTTTGAAAGCAGGATGTATCTTTGGTGATCCTAATCTGATGTTATTAAAGTCCAATAAGTGTTTCTCTTTTAGAAACAAGAACATAATCTACTTAGATGATAAATTGTAATTCCTAGGAATCTCCTTGAATATCTGCAAAGATTTATTTTTTTAAGTTTATTTATTTTGATAGAGAGCAAGAAAAGGAGGGATGGAGAGAGAAAGAGAGAGGAGAGCGAGAATCCCAAGCAGGCTCCATGCTGTGAGCACAGAGCCTGACATGGGGCTCAATTCCACAAACTGTGAGATCATCATCTGAGCCAACACTAGAGTCGGATGCTTAACTGACTCAGTCACCCAGGCATCCCGAATATCTGCAGAGATTTAAAATGCCCTCCAGATATAAGACAACCACATCATTATTTTCATAAAACAAATTTCCACAGGAGTAACCCAAGTTTTTGTTTAGCACTTATCCACAATTAGGTATGAATGAGACCTTAGGAATTTTTTGTTCTAACTTTCCTCTTCTCCTCCCCTCCCAACCACTTTTTTTTCAGAAGGGGAAATTTAGGCCCACATGGAGAAAAAGGGCTTGCCCAAGGGCTCACATGCTGTTGGGTCTGAGACCAGTTCTGACACAGGTGCCTGAATGCTCAGCACTGTGCTGTGGGCACCTGTCTATGATGCTTCCAGCTGAATGGGTCTCTGAGCAATGGGCAAGCATTCAAGGGAAACTTTGGTCCACATTGTGAGTGGCCCCATGCAAATTTGGGGACATAGTAATGACAGCAAACTAAGTGTTATGGGAACTTGAATTCTTGTTTAGTCTCTCCTAATAACTGCTGCTTGGCCTTGTGTAATTCCTGTGGCATCTTTGGATCTTAGTCTTATCTGTAAAATTTTGGTGTCAAACTCAATAATCTTCAAGGACCTTTCACTCTTACATTTGGTGTCTGTCCTTGGCAGACTATGTGGGGAAAGGGGTTGCCAAATGATTAAATACAGAGTACAGCCAAGGGAAGTCATGGATCCAAGGAATATTTGAGCCTTACACTTTAATATAATATATAAGTTTTTAACAAAATTAAACATCAGTGATTTCAATGCTATCTATATACTACCCCAGCATACACAAGCACACGATGAAAATATCCCAAAGTATCTCAAAATTACCCAAGTAAGTTAAACTCAAACTGAAAACAATTTGCTGTACTCTTGCCTCCATAGAAAATTATCCAACAAATCCTGTTTGACAGTCATTTTTTATAAAGAACCTATCAGTTCACTAGCCTCTTCAAATGTAAACTCCTATCAGAGCTAACATTTGGCATCATATGATCATTTAAGAATAAAATTGCTATTGCCTGGTTTGAAATCATCTTAAAAATTTAAGTGGTGAGGGACTTCTAGCTGGCTCAGTTGGTAGAATATGTGATTCTTGATCTCAGGGTCATGAGTTCAAGCCCTGCATTGGGCGTAGAGATTACTTAAAAAAAAATTGTCGGGGCGCCTGGGTGGCACAGTCGGTTAAGCGTCCGACTTCAGCCAGGTCACGATCTCTCGGTCCGGGAGTTCGAGCCCCGTGTCAGGCTCTGGGCTGATGGCTCAGAGCCTGGAGCCTGTTTCCGATTCTGTGTCTCCCTCTCTCTCTGCCCCTCCCCCCTTCATGCTCTGTTTCTCTCTGTCCCCAAAATAAATAAACATTGAAAAAAAAATTAAAAAAAAATTGTAAAAAAATAAAAATAAAAAAGTGTTTTGCCTGTGTTCACGGAGAAAACCTAAAGTTGCTTATTTCATCTGTAATTTTAGGTTCTGTGCCATGAGTTTTTTTTTTAAGTTTATTTATTTGTCTATTTTGAGAGAGAGAGAAAGAGAGAGAGAGAGAGAGAGAGAGAGAGAACAAGTGGGGGAGGGGTAGAGAGAGAGGGAGAGAAGAAATCCCATGGAGGCTCCATACCATCAGCGCACAGCCAGATGTGGGGCTTGAACTTACAAGCTCTGAGATCATGTCCTGAGCTGAAACCAAGAGTTAGACACATAACTGACTGAGCCACCCAGGTGCCCCATGTGCCATATTTTGATTGCCATATATGCTGCCTTCTCTTTTCTTGTCTCCAAGAGAAAAATTAAGTGGTTTATGGTTTACTAAGATCGTCTCAGAAAGTACGCAGTACTGGGTTATACTGTTTGTCCTCTACCTGCCCTCCAAGTCAGCTATCACCCTCTTCTACCTGCTCTGGAAGTTAGCTTGTATGAATGGTGTCAGTAGAGCTCCTCTGGACCAGTAGAGCTGGCTGGGCCAGTAAGTGAGGACCAGCCAATATGAGCACCTATACGACATAAAGAGCAAGGAAAGTGAGAACAGGGTATTGATTCTCATGGCTACTCCCTGAAAGGTTACTTGTACCTGGCTGTCCCTCAACCAGGATCAAACAACCCAGCCCTGCTCCTCCCTGGTCCTGATAAACTTTTGTCTCTCACTTTGATGTGTGGAGATGAAAGTGATCCACTGGACTAGGCAGTTAGGAGATCGTAGTTGAATTTTGCCAGAGCACTTCTGTGATGCAATGGATGAGAAGCCCGGAGGAGGAGTAGAGGTAGGGAGGAGCAAGGCTGGCTGTGGAAAGGAGAGAAATGGAGGAAGAGATCCTAGGGGAGTCTTTTTGTTTGTTTGTTTTGACTGAAGTACAAATGACCCATGTTACATTAGTTTCAGATGTACAACATCCTGGGGGAGTCTTGAGGAAAGAGACTTGAGAATGTTTATGACTGAGGATGACTGAGGAGAATTCAAGCATAACTGCACTGCTGGTAGATGGACAGAGACTAGATCAAAGGCATGGTTTGGGGGGAAGCATTTCACTTGAATTGTTTGGGTTTTTAAGGAAAGAGGTTAGGGGGCCATGTTCATAAACATACCATTCAGGGTGTGTGTGTGTAGGGGAGTTGATGGAGTTACTTCCCGGGAATTTCTATGCTTCCTGTGAGGTAGGACACCAAAGTCAATGAGTCAGATGAGGTGCTTTCAGGACAGAGTGAAGGTGGCTCAGCTGAGGCTGTATGTTGTGAATCTCAGTGACTACGGACGAAGAGACTGCTCTCAACAGCACAGGCATAGAGAGGGTTAACTGGGATTGGTCTGGCTTGTGGGTTTTGGCTGGTGGTTGCGGGGAAAGCACATGGAGTAGAGGTTCTGACAAGAGAACTGACCGTGGGGTCACTTAGTGACTTAGTGATGAAGGATAGTATGGTAACCAGAAAGGTGTGGGGTAAGAATTTCATAGGGGCTCTGTGAAGATTAAATGTGATAGTCAACATACAAAACACTGTTAGGAACTCTGCAGGCTGGCTCTGTAATTTTACTCTACTTACAAACTAACAGTTTGGCCTGCCACAGGATGCTAGCAAAAGACATGGACTCCTGGGCCAGAAACAAAGAAGTTTATGACCCAGGGCAAAAGCAGTAGCCAGAGCCTCCTGCTCATTTGCCTTGGTTGTCTAGATCCCCCAAGGCACAGCCTTGAGTTCTTGCCACACTTAGCAAGAACACACAGGCATGTGCAGAGCAGATCACCTCTTCCAGTAACTATAGTGTCTGGCAGATAGTAGTTTTCAACAAACATTAGCCATAATTAGTGATCATGTTCTTATTCATGATTAAATTGAATCCCAGTTAAAATTCAGGGAAGGTAAATGGAGGAGACAAAGATTTATAGTCAGGGGTATAGATCTTTCATTAGCACTAAGAGACTTGATATTAAGCTCCAGGAAAATGAAAACTCTGGAGTGTTTGATTTATTTCTAGATCAAATGTAAAGAAAATAAGAACTAGAAGTCTTTGAATAAATTTGTTGTAGAAAATTATTCTTTTTAATACCGCCTAAGTATGAAATATGAAAGTAGTCTTACTGAATGATCTATCACAGTTGCTAAGTCAGGAAATGAATGGGTAAGCTGTGATGCTGCTGAAGCCAACTACTCAAACCCAGGAACCCTGAGGCAGGGGACAAGTCTGGAGCATAGCCCTTGGCTGGGTGTGCCAACGCTGTGGTTGAAAAAACTCGGATAATCTTGTCACAAGAGAAGACAATAACTCAATGGATGAGAGTTTGGAAAAGAGAAAGGGAGAAATGTATTTCCAGTGCAAGCAGATGGGGAAGGTGGCAGGCTCAAGCCTTGACAATCGACTTCTCCACCAACAAGATGGACACCCAGAGGTTACGGGAGAGGTTCAGGTGGGTATGTGCAAGTGAGCGGGCAGAAAACACTGATCATGCATGGGGTCGGTTTGTGTTCAGCCCACGATCATGGGCAGGGAAGGGGAAGTGTAGGAGGTGGTCGTCTAGGCATTCTGTTGCTATTAGGGCTTTTATGGTCTGCTGGTTGGAATGTTTCAGTCATTGCAGAACATCTTTGTCAATGCCTCAAGAAAGTGCAATAAGAAATGAGCACAATGGGTTTTAGCTACAACATGAGTTAAGCAGTCTTGTCTATTTCTGGCTTTAATTTTGGGGGTCTATAGTTGAGCAAGAGGGCTTGCTGACAGTAGAACACAGGATGAAATGGCAAAGTAAACCAAAATGTAGTCACATTTCTGAAAACACAATGTGTAAGAGTGAGGTACAGAGAAAGAATTACAAATGTGGCTAAGAAGGTAAATCTTCATCACATGCTGCTTACCTAAAAATTCAAAGGGAAACAAGTGGATAAACAAAACTGGAAAAAAAAATTTTCCAGCATGATTCCAAAGTCAAAGTCAAAGGAATGGGCTGTCAGTCGTTTTGACTGACTTCCCCTGACAACTAAAATGAGATCTTTTGTGATCTATGATCTAATCTGAAGGTTATATAAAAACATACACACAATACTTTCAAACCCAACCACCAGCTCCTTTTTCTTGGATTTCCTTTCCAACCACACAAGATGATAGGGATCCTTTCCACTCTGCTCTTATAAATTAATCTAGTCCATACTTTTTCTTGCCCCTTACTCTTGAATGTCAACATCTTTATACGATTGAGAAGGCATTCTCAACCAGAGAGTTTCCTTATAATTGAATACTCAATGAAACCATGATCCTTTATGTGCTCTGATATTAATCTTAATTGAGGGGCCATTTTCTCAGGCTCTCTGGATGAGAACATTGGCTCTGGAGGGTACTGGGAAATGCTTTTGTTGACACGGTAAGATTGTCCCTCCCTAAACCTCTTCCCACTTTAAACCAATGTTCAGGGTCTATGCCTTAGTACAACCCATAATTACTGATCTAAAATTATTCAGGGTTTTTTTTCTTTTTTAAATTTATTTATTTATTTTGACACAGAGAGAGAATGAGAGAGAGAGAGAGAGAGAGAGAGAAAGAGAGAAGAGGAAAGGCAGAGAAAGACAGGGAGAGAGAGAGAATCACAAGCAGGCTCCGTGGTATCAGCTCGGAGCCAGACTCAGGGTTCAGATCTCACAAACCCATGAGATTATGACCTGAGCCAAAATCAAGAGTCAGATGCTGAAGTGGCTCAGCCATCCAGGCACCCCTCAGGGTTTTTCTTTTTACTACAATTAAAAAACCATTTTTCAAAAAAGGAAACCAAGCACAAAAACAACACAGAATTGAACATAGCTCCACTAATTTGAGTCCTCTGAAGTTTATCATTCTGGCCCAAGTGACTTTATTTCAGATTAGCAATTTGGGGCCATCTCCAGAATCTGGTTTGTGAAGGATTTGGACCACCTGATTTAAATTTCAACTGGATTTGCTAGATCAGCTCCATCAGGGATTGTTGGTGTGGTCTAAACCCTACGCCTTGGGGCTGAACGTGCACATCTGTCAGGCTTATCTCTAGGCAGATCCCAGGTTCCTGAGAGCTCAAACATGTAGCATCTCCTCTTAGACATTATTATGAAGATAAAGGGAAAGGAAGAGGGAGTGATCCTGACCATCAGAATAAAAACTCTTGGGGGTGTCTGGCTGGCTCAGTCGGTAGAGCACATGACCCTTGGTCTTGGGGTTGGGAGTACAAGCCCCATGTTGGGTGTAGAGATTACTCAAAAATAAAATCTTTAGGGGTGCCTGGGTGGCTCAGTCTGATAAGCGTCTGGTCATGATCTCACAGTTTGTGAGTTCGAGCCCTGCATCAGGCTCTGTGCTGACAGCTCAGAGTCTGGAGCCTGCTTAGGATTCTGTGTCTCCCTCTCTCTCTGCCCCCTTCCCCACTCGCACTCTGTCTCTCTTTCTCTCAAAAATACGCATTAAAAATTTTTTTAATAAAATCAAATCTTTAAAAAGATAATAAAAAAATTAAAATAAAAATTTTTGCCTAGTGGTAAAAGCTCAGTGATGGGACTTTATATCTATACATATACAAAAGAGGTTTATTTTTAGGAAATTTCAGCCTGCTATTAACTTTATGTAAACGTCATTTGTTAATGTGGGTTTTTTTAAAAACTCATAAGCCTCCCCAGTCATTTCTTCCAAGAACTCAGGTTGTAAAACCCTTTTACGTTAGCTTAATCTCTTTAATTGGCCAAAGATAAGCCAATTAATTAGCTTATTGAGGGAAATTATTGAAAGAATGAAACAAAACAAGGAGCTTCCTCTCCACCTCTCCTGTTTTCTTGAATTTAAATATATTTTATATCAAAATCGAGTCTTAAGTCTCTATCCTTGTTTTATAGTTTAAATAATCAGGATAAACAAATTGCAGAAAGCTACCTTAAACCAATGTTATGCAAATCTCTAAAATAAAGGAAAGGAGATTCTAAGGGTTAAGACTGTCTTCTTATGTATTAATCTCTTCTCTCCCTCTCATATACTAGAATTGTTTAAGATAGGGTTGTTCAGTTCATGTGCTCCCTAGCCAGGAGCCAATGAGCCTGTCTGCCAGCACAGGTGCCAGGTGAGTAGACCAAGTAAGAGAATAAATCCAGTGATTAGCAGAGACATCTGGTCACCTTAGTGCTACCTCCATGCCAGGTGTGAGCTTGTTTTAGTCCTTTGAGGTATAGTACTTAAGAGATGATGCCACAAAATAATTGCATTTTTGTTAATGATCACATTTAGTAAAACAGCTGGCCCGTCAACATTTTAGGAACACACTCTGACTGCAACAGAGAGCGAAGCCACCTGCTGGCTTAAAGGCGGCAGTGCCCAGTAACAAGTATAGATGGGAAGGTCTAGAATCAGGTTCCCATTAGGTGTGCCTTGCTCTTGTTCCTGTTTTCCCTATTCCACAGGGAATCATAAGGTCCAGCTCAGTAGGTAGCATTGCTTTCTTTCTGGCTAGGAGCATCCTCACACCTCACATGACTCTGGTATCCAGGCAGTAGATGCTTCTGTGTTAAATGAGAAAAACTTAACTGAGCAGCTTGTCCTAAGGAAGGACTGTTGCGAAATCCATCCAAAAATCCACTGAGTACAAGGGGTATCTGTTGATGTTATCTGAGGTGAAGTTGAGTTACTAAAGCAGTAAGCAAAAACAAGAAGAGGGCAACCTGGAAGGACTTTTTAAATTTTTTTTTAAATGTTTTATTTATTTTTGAGACAGAGAGAGACAGAGTATGAACGGGGGTGGGTCAGAGAGAGAGGGAGACACAGAATCTGAAACAGGCTCCAGGCTCTGAGCTGTCAGCACAGAGCCCGACGCAGGGCTCGAACCCATGGACCGTGAGATCATGACCTGAGCCGAAGTCAGACGCTCAACCGACTGAGCCACCCAGGTGCCCCATGGAAGGACTTTAATGAGTATTCTGGTCCCTAAAAAAGCAGGATTAGCACCAAAGAGAAAAATCCCAGGAGCCTTGGCCCCAATGCATGTTAGTACTTGTTTGGGCATAGCTGTAGTATAGTGGATTGAACCCTGATCTTGAAATGAAAGACCTCTACCCTTATCTCAGATAAGTTTTGTGGCCTTATCTCAGATTTTCTCTCTGAGTTTTAAGGAGGTGATAAAGATCAAATGATATAACTAATGTTAAAGCACTCATGTTCTGGAAATGAAGAGATGACAAATATTAATGATTGATTTAGGGGGGGGTACTTGAAGGTCTAGAAAACTATCTACATATAAATGTGCCACAAACCCTAACAATTCTCTTTTCCTTATGAGTAGCTTCTGAAGTACCTAAAACTATCTGTCTAGATTTCCACTTAGCCCTCCATCCAGGTACCTCTATTTTACATCTTGCTCTTGATTCCTCATCACTTTCTACTTCCTGCCCAGGACCTTTGACCTGCCTCCAGGAGACCTCTACTTGACTCTGATGTTTGCTTTGTCCCTGGACATGCCCCTCATTCTGTGCCTTGCCTCCCACACTCACCAAGTCAGAGAAACTCTTATGGTCCCAGCTGCCTGAACATCCTGTTGGCTGGGAGGAATATTCCTGAGATCAAGTTAAGTGTGGCTAACTCTGGAGAAAAGAGATTAGGGAGACTTCTGAAAGGCAAAAATCGTAGGACCAATAAATTAAGGTTTCCTAATCCATACAAGAACTCCCAGAAAAAAACTTTGGTTTCTTTCTTTTTTTTAAAGTTTTACTTATTTATCTCTACACACAACATGGGGCTCAAACTCATGACCCCGAGATCAAGGGTCGCATGCTATTTTGACTCCGCCAGCCAGGCACCCCATTGGTTTCTAAAATTATATAACCTTAAGGACTTTTTTGGGTAACTTACACAAATATCAAGTCAATAGTGTCCACAGCAAATGTTCTTTGAATGTAGGGACTGAGTCATATTTGCTTAGCCCCAGAGACTAGCACATTGCACAAAGTATGGTAGGTTCACAGTACGTTTGTTGAATTAAATCCATTTCTAACTTGTGTTTGTGTTCACTCAGAATTATGGAAAAGTCAGGCAAACTGATAGAAGAATAATTGCCTATAAAAAAGGCAAAGTTAACTGAATTTAACCACTATCTCTTCTTACATTCTTGAAGGGAGGGAAAGATAAGTGAGCAAGCACTGACAGAATAATAAATTGTCACTATCTATACAAATTCAGGAAATCCTGGGATCAGGTTTTGGAGAGAAGCAAGATACTATTGGCCGTTTTTAGAGACAGGGTTTAAGTGGAGAGGGAGACAGTGTTGAAACCATTAGCGTCCAAGACATAATTTACCAAATCACTTTGTTCTATTGGAGACGTGTACATAGAAGATGTGGAGCTTCCTGGAGATCACCAGCCCTTGTGTATGCACATGAACTAAACTTCTAATGCTGGGATCACAGACAGCATCTTGGAACTCTATATGTGCTGGTCCCTCATCTTCAGTGAATCTCACCTTCTAGACACACATGCACTCACTCGCTCACTTGTGCTTACACATTCAGATCCCTGAGTGGTTCTGGTTCAAGAAGAGGTACACAGGTATCTTATTTTCCAGAATAATGTGGGTCCCAAAGTAACCGTGTACCTGACTGGTTATGTGTATATGGAATTTTTAAAAATCTGAATAGTTTAGGGGGCCCTGGGTGGCTCAGTCAGTTAAGTATCTGACTCCGGCTCAGCTCAGGATCTCTTGGTTTGTGAGTTTGAGCCCCACATTGGGTTCTGTGCTGACAAGTTGGAGTGTGGAGCCTGCTTCAGATTCTGTGTCTCCTTCTTTCTCTGCTCCTCTCCTGCTCATACTCTGTCTCTCAAAAATAAATAAATGTTAAAAAATTTTTAATCTGAATAATTTAAAACATATTTTATGTATTTTATATATATATATACATATATATGTATATATATGTATATATATGTATATGTATATATATATATATATATATATATATATATATATATATATATATATAAAATTTATCAAGAGTTGGGTAGGAAACCCAGGACACCTGGGGCAATAGAACAGGAGATGGTAGGGATGTGGAGCCTAGTGGTCTCATGCTCGTGGAAAAGGCAGCTGCTACTTAGCCCCAACCATTTGCTGGAATGTAGGTTCAGTATTGCCAGAATTTAGATTTCTAAAGGAAGACAAAAATCTGGATTTTATTACATTTCCTGATTTTTAGCAGACTAACCTTTCCTCAACAAAGTATATTATATATTATAGCTCCTTAACTTAGGTTGGTTCTTAATTATTTTGATGGCTATGGGCTACCTTTCCAGAAAAATAAGCATAAGGACACAGGCACAATTTTTTTTTCATGTACATTTAATTTCAGGAGATTTATAGATCTGCTGAAGGAGAACATTAAAAGCCTCATGTAAAAATTCTCTGGATAAGGAATTTGCGAAGAATACTTTTACAGAGTGAATCATTCCATAATCAATCCACTGACACATGCATATTTTAAAAAAGAGGTTGCAATGCAAATGCCTGTGAGAGTTGGGTAGGAAACTGAAATGAGTGACTCAGGAGGCACCTAGGGCAATAGAACAGGAGATGGTAGGGATGTGGGGCCTAGTGGTCTAATGCCTGTGGAAAAGCAGCTGCTACTTAGCCCCAACCATTTGTTGGAATGTAGGTTCAGTATTGCCAGAATTTAGATTTCTAAAGGAAGACAAAAATCTGGATTTTATTACATTTCCTGATTTTTAGAAGACTAGACTTTCCTGAACAACATTTAAAAAAATTTTTTTTAAATGTACAGGGGTGTGGTGGTGGTTCACTTGGTTAAGTGTCTGACTCCGGCTCAGGTCGTGATCTCATGGTCCATGAGTTCAAGCCCTGCATCAGGCTCTGTGCTAATGGCTCAGAGCCTGGAGCTCACTTCAGATTCTGTGTCTTCCTTTCTCTCTGCCCCTCCCCTGCTCACACTCTGTCTCTGTCTCTCTCTCAAAAATAAACATTAAAATTTTTTTTCAAAAAAATTTAAATGTATAAAAAAGAAAGAATTATACAGTGAATACTTATATACTCATCAGCTAGTTTCTATAGGAAGCATTTGGCTTATTTGCTTTATCACATATTTATCCATCTATCCCTCTACCCATCCATGAGCCCCTCTTAATTTTAATGCATTGTAGTGTGAGTTTCAGACATCAATATACTACCTCCAATACATTCTGGCTGCCCTTTTTGCTTTCTAGTTTGATCTATTTTTATTCATTTACCTGTGCTGTGTGTGTGTGCACGCGCGCATGCACACCCATGTGTGTGTTTTAAATGAAGCTTCTACATCTGAGCTTATATATTCTGGGATATGAAGCGGTAATTAAAATACTGCTACATTGCTGTGGGTAAGACAAATGCTTGATGGCGTTACATGGAAACTGTCATGGGGTGTGCATGAAGCAGATTAGGAGTGATTTGGGAGTTCAGAAGCCATTTTTTGTGCAGATCCAAATCTGGGAGTTATTCTTTCTGCCTAAAGTGGCAGAATAAAAACTATCATCCCATGGCCACAAAGAGATTGCAAAACGCTATAGGAGAAGAAGGCAACGTGAACAAATTCAACAACCACTGACCAGATGAAAAGGTGTGCAGAGTATGGAGACAGAGACAGATGGCCATCTGAAGGACCACACAATTAGACTAGCTGTTACCATGTAATTAGCGGCAAGTATTTTGCTGCTTATATTGGAGAGAAGAAGCAAAGTCTTCATTAAATAGCAAAATACATACAATAAAAGTAAAATGGGTACAGCATAATCATCTACTGGTGGTATGTCATGCATTGTGCCAATAGAGTGCTAAGTGTTTGCTACAATGAAATTTAAAAAAAAATTTTAATGTTTTTTTTTGAGAGAGACAGAGACAGAATGTGAGTGGGTTAGGGACAGAGAGAGAGGGAGACACAGAATCCGAAGCAGGCTCCAGGCTCTGAGCTGTCAGCACAGAGCCTGACGCGGGGCTCAAACTCATAAACTGCAAGATCGTGACCTGAGCTAAAGTTGGATGCATAACCAACTGAGCCACCCAGGTGCCTCTACAATGAAATTTTTAAAAACCAGAAAAATGAAATTAGGAAGTGGGCACAGATGAGGAAACTGAAGTTCAGAGAAATTCTGTATCTTGAAAATCACACTGTTAGGAAGTGGCAGAACTAAGCTGTGAACCCTGGTCTGTCTTGCTCCAAATATATTCTCCTAACCAAAATATTATACTGTGAAATCTCAAACATTTCAATATTGGAAACAACTCTTGGGAATGGGAGATGGCTAGGATCAGCTACAAGATTTTATGGGACCTGCTGCAAAATGAAAATGCTGGGTCTCTTGTTGAAAAGTTAAGAACTTCAAGACAGTGACAGGAGAAAAGCAAAAAAAGTGTGGGGATCTTCCACCCTCAGGGCCCTAAGAGACTGCACAGGTTCCACCCCATGAAGGTAGACTAGGACATGCCATTAAATATGGAGCTGAGACCCACAGAAGTTCATTTACAGAACATGAGCCAGACAAAACAAGAGGAATCCAGTGTTGACCAGAAGAGAGAATGTGTTTGGGTTCCCCAACCCCTTTGGTCAGCCAGAACCGGAAACTTATCTAGGAAACCCACTTTAGCATGTTTGTATGGTGCAAATCTATGGGCAGATAGATTATATAGTGAAATGTATGTAGAATTCAAGGCATAGTGTGCTTCCAATCTTTCTCGATTCATTCTTTCTTAAAGTTCTCAAGTTAAACTACTCCAGTGTTGTTGCAGCGAGCTCTCTGCACTCTCTCCTCACCCTTGCTATCCAGATCCTGGTGCACCAGTGGGTGGAAATAGGTCAACCTCCCTGCCCCATTCGTGCACCTCCTCAGACCTCCACACGGATGCAGATTTCGGTCCCAGGGGACACCACATATGCCTGAAGCCCTCACACACCCTCAATCACAGTCTTGATCTTCTGAGATCAAGATCTGTTTGTGCAGAAGAGACGTGAGGATAGAAGGGAGGCCAGAAATTCTGTGCAGATGATGCAGGCTAGTGAACACAGCCCTCCCAAGGCCAAATGGTGAAGCTGTCAAACCTGTGTTCAAATCGTTTCTCTTTGATGTCCCACTTTCCCACTCGTCATCCTTTTCTTCTTGGCATGGAGCCTCCTCGTGAGGTCCTTGATTTGGGTCCCACTATTCCTTACCTCAGACTGGCCTGTTTTCCATCAAGCCCTAGACCTCGACCCTTTTCTCCCTTCTCAACAAGTCTTAGCTGACTCTCTCTTTCCCTTGGGGCTGTCCTATGTGATTGGCCACATAGATAGGAAATGTATCTCATGCATTAATATAAACTAAGACTAATGGCTAAAAAGGATGAGGAGCAGGGAACAGTAGGTACCCAGGTGGAATCTTTGAAAGAGGTATCTCCAATGGAGGGGCTATTTGAGCTCCCTTTAACTGACGTTAAAAATATCATACTTATTTTACTGAGAGGACAGTCATACTCTCCATGAAGCAAGTGAAAAATATTTGTTCACTCTTGAATGAAAACTTAAATACTATACTTTTTGCCAAACATTGAAGTTTAAAAAAGGATAATGAATGTTGTTGAAGATGAAGTGTACCTGACCCCCATATAGTGCAAGGGTACAAACTGGTGCATACTTTCTGGAGGGAAATGTGACAGTTTGATGGCAGTGATTAAACTATGCATGTACACATGCACACATGCGAACACACACACACCTTCTATATACACACGTTGTATATATACACACATATGATGTACACATATACATAAAATATTTGAAGGACTTGCATAAAGGTCAACAATGCCCTGTGCAGGCTGGCCCTGCCTACCTCCCCGGTCTCCCGTCCCACCCTCTCCTTCTAGCTCTGAGTCTATTCACACTGGTTTCTCCCAGTTCTTCAACACACCCCATGTTCCCTTCTGCCAGGGAGCCTGCACAATGTTGTTCTTTCTGTTCCTTTTTTTTTCCAGTGACTCTTCATCCCTCTTCTGAATAATCTATTTCTGCTCAACTCTCAGATCTCAGTTTAAATGTCACCTCCTCAAGAAGTCTTCTCAGACCACTACTCCTCTGCCCCCACTTCCTAAGTCTGGACAGGTTCCCTTATACTCTGCTTTTAGGGACTGCATTCCTTTCCATGGAGCGCTTAGCCTAGTAAATTATGATATTCTCCTTTGTGTGATTGTACTATTCATCTGTCTCCCTTTGTGCGCTATAAGCTCAAAGAGAGCAAGTGTATGTTCACCTTTCCATTCCCAGTGCCTAAAAATGGGTCTGGTATTTGAAAGAAGCACAAGAAATACGTGCTGATTAAACAAATGAATGGTGAGATTACAGTCAATTTTATTTTCTCCTGTGCCTTTCTTGTATTTTTCACTTTACAATGATCATGTGATTCTCTTATAATAAAATCATAAAAAAAAAATGGTTTTTTTCCTTCCTTTGAGGCTGCAGCTGTTCTCTGCAGAGCCTGCTGTCTTTGGCACTGAATCTTCTGACTGCTACCTTCCTAGGCTAGTTTCTGCCATGGAACAGGATTAGGCTGCATTGTCTGAAACTCTGCCCCAGATGGGAGAATTTTTCCCTGCCCATCACCTTTGGGTTATTCGCCACAAAGCAGCTGATTGACTCCTGCTGTTATCTCCCTCCTGCCCCAAGGGGTATAGCCTGGTGGCTTTCATGACTCAGCAAAAGACCCTTTGACAAAGCTGCGTACCAAGCCTGCCTTGCCAGCTAATGACAAGACGGTGGGATTTTCCTGAATTCGAGTTCTGCTGTTGTGTGGGAGGAAAGATCTCTTGGCAAGAAACCCTCACAAGTCACTCCCCTATATTCAAGAGAACTATAGTCATTATGACTTTTCCTGTTGAGTCAAACCTAAGCGTTCTCAGGGAATTAATGAGTGAGTTAATGGTTTCATCCTGACACTCAAGTACTTGCTTTCTTCCTATAAACTGACAGCACAAATGCAATTATGGTTGTAGCTAAGCGAGAGTAATGTCTCCATATGGTGCTTCAGGTGGTATTTAAGATATTTTTAATACTTCTGTAGGCAAGTTAAAAAAAAAATCTTGTCAGTCTGCAAACATTTTACCAGCCTCCACAACGCTCACCTACACGTGGTAATGTCACAAGGATAATTTGTCATTTAAAAACCTTTTCGGAATGGGTTGGGGAATAAATAAATAAGGGTGGTACCTCAGAAGAGACTGAGCCCCCTCCATCTGAAGAAGTACCATTTTGGCGGCTTGAGTAAGTGTTTTCCATTGTTATTTAAGTGCTGACTTTTCCATGGCCTGATTTATCTTTTCCCAGGCTGTGAGCCCACATAAATGACAAAGTTGCAGCACAGAGCCTTGTTTCTCTGTGTCTTGGATCCCTGGATATGTTGCAGAGATCGGGATTTTGCCACTAAGTATTTTCAGGAAATTCGTGGGTGAGGAGTAGCTCCTGATTGATAGGATAGCTCTATATTAGGACAAATGTGGCAGTAGGCAAGTTGCATTCATCTGACGTTGAGATGAAAAGCTGATTACACAGCTGAGGGCAAATGAGGTGGAAATATCTTGGAGATTAGGTTTGCTCCCAGTGTCCTACATTTCAGAGGGATGTGATCATTGGTTTCATGTTGAATGTCTCCTGTGAACAGCCTTTCTCTCCCACAGACTGTTTTTCTGAGGGTTGAAATAAATACAAAAATCTATCCTGGAGATTTGCATGTATATATTTAGCTCAGTAGGAACGCAGAGGAACATCAACAGTAGTGGTCCTGTGGCAGGCGTTCTGGGATAATTTTGTCGTCCTGCATCCGTGGTAGATGATACACTGAGGTCCAGGTTGGTTAAGGTGATTTGAGCTGGGGATGTAACTCGTGAGTGTGATTAAACGTTGGGCCATTTCTAGAATTATGTGTTATGCTGTCATATTCTGTCAGAGCCTAGTCCTTCTCTGTGGGAGAGCAAAGTCCATTCCCCTGGGACGCTCACCGGGGTGTTCTTCTTATCTGTCTTCCCTTCACACTCCCAGAATTCACTCAGTGTCTAGTCCCTATTTTTACTGAAGCTGGTCTCTCCCTGACAGGTTCTACAGAACCTGTTCCCTGGCATCAGCTCTTGGGTAAAAGCAACTCCTTGCTTCTGAACGGTCACACAATGGGAAGGTGGGCCACGGGCCACATCCTATCTCTTTTCCAACCCGGATTAGAGTTATTCCAAATGGAAGTACCAAAATGTGTGTGTGTGTTTTCTCTGCTTCAGTTTTACACACATCTTTTGATTTTCTAGGTCACACATTGAAATCGCCCACCTCAGGGAAGGACAGAGATTCAATTAAACAAAGCAGATCACTTAACAGATGCAAGGCAGTAGAGGGGTGAAAAGGTAAACCACAGTGGATGGCAGGAACCATCTTTTATATTTTCTTGGTTCCAGTGAAAAAGTAGGGTACTTTGATAAACAAACTGACTGAATTCAGTATTTTAAAATTCATAGGCATTGCATCATATATTTTAGAGAGGGGTGCATTTCTGTTCGGATTATGAGAGACAGCAGAGACAGCTTCTTCCAGTAGGAAGGCAGCATGGTGGTCTGCCTCAACGGGGGCTTCTGGGTCAGAAGGATTTGGGATTAAGACTTTTCCTTAACTGGGAAAACTCAAGTGACTTACTGTTCTTTCTCATCTGAGTTTTCTCATCTGTGAAATGGGGATAATACAGATCATACTGGGTAGCTGTGAAGACTAGCAATTATGTTTATAAAGTGATGTCTTCAAGCCTGATCCAGATTTGTGTTCTCAACTAGCTGTGCTTCATTGAGGTCAGAAAATGGGCTTTATTGAAATGAATATCCCCAGAGTCTAGTACAGCATCCAACATATATTAGGCCCTTAGTAACTATTTATTACATGAGAAGCACCTGTAACCCTAAATGCCTACACCACTAACCTGTTAATTAGTGTGCACCTTTGTATTGATCTGTAACCTCTAGCTTATTTATATTTTGTCCTTATAAATAGCCTCTTTGGGAAAAGTTTTCTTCTTCTTCTTCCCCTCTAAACCTACATATTCCTCCCTCCCAACCTTACAGTAAGTGCATACGTCCAGGTTTGATTCAAGCTCATGACAGCATTTGTGAATCTCTTCAGAGAGCTGCTTTGGATTATCATCCCCTTTTTTTCCCTCTAGGACTAAACTCTTATGGCCGTGATATTATTTTGTCGGTTTACTTTAAAAGATTCCTACACCAATTAAAATCTAGTTAGACTTAAGCCCTGGAAAAACTTAGATACTTCCCATCAATATCAAATCACAGCTCGTCTGTATGAGCAAAACTGACTTAACAATTGCTCCTAACACATTGCAGGGGTGATGCTTCACTCTTAGAAGTGTTTCTGCAGTCAGTTTCAATAAGTCACTATTGTGGGAACCAGGTCCCTCTAGGACAGTTTTTCAGGAGCAAAACAAACAAACAAAACTTAAAAGAAATGAGTTACGTTAGTTCTTCTAATTGACAGTAATGAGCTTTAAACAAAAGTACTGACCTAGTATTGACCTGCTCCTAATAGTGTAGCCCTGGGACAACTACTTGATCTGAGCCCCAGTTTTCTAATCAATAAGGTGGAATTTATATAAGGTAGATGTGCGGATTGAATAAGATAACTACATATAAAGTGCCTAGCAGTGTTTGGGGAATATTATAAGTAGGAATAAATCAGTTTCCATAAGCTTATTATTTCCAGAAAAAATTGAGGGGAAAAAGCACTTTAAAATACCTTCCTATTTTCCCCCCATGTTTATTTATTATTTGAAACCAGAATCTGTTCAGGGTAGATTTCTAAAGTAAGAGAAACATAAAATTTGCACCTATCAGGGAGCAGATTAAAGGCAATGCCCTTGTTTGCCTACCCATTTGGAACAGATGGAAATGGCACTCAAATCAAAGACCAAATCACCGTATCATTAAGACCTCAAATCCTGTTATGAGAGGTTTGGAGGCAGTTCGTCCCAGTAATGATTACACTTATTCAGGGGCAAAATAGTTTGGCCTTGACTTCAAATGGACACTGACTCACCAGCATAGGAACGGTAGTGATCTTGAACTGTGGTTTTCCAGCAAGTGGGCAGCCTTCATTGTGAGGTCCAATCCTGTTGCCCTCCTACTCGGTTCTCCTTTCCCGGACCGTCGAGGCCCTACTTCATTTTTTATCTTTGCCCGAACTTATTTGGCTCTTAATTACAAGTAGTCAAAGTATTTATCTAACAGTGATTCTGGTTAAAGGGCCATTTGGAGGCCTACTTGGGGCATGGGAGAGACTAACACAAGGGTTTTGCATTTACATGAGGATCCCATTTCTTGAATTTTCCTCCTTTGCTCCTTTAAGCACTTATTACCGAGAATGGCTAGGCTGGGGGTGCAGGGGCAGGGAGCGATGACCAGACCACTGGAGCGGCAAAGCCTCGCGGGATCTCCGTGGCGTGGAACCTCAGGAACGGTGAGAGTCATACACCTGCTCCCTTCCCCCAATCGCTGCGACCAGCCCAGAGCGTGCGCTTTGAGGGGGCCCGGGCGCCGGCGAGCTGGGGGCAAGGAGCCGAGGGATTGGCTATTGCCCTCGCTGTTCACCTTTGACCTATCCTAACAACACGGCCTCCAACCCAGCCGCCCGGGCTTGAGTTGCCCAATAACCTCACCGCGCCCTAGCCAGGCCCAGCGGCTCCGCTGCTGATTGGGCCCCGTCCCTTCCCGCTCCTCCTTGCCATCTGCCCACCCCGGGCGCCGCTGCACGTTTCCATTGGCCATCAACCCTGCCTATCAGTCCACGGCTCACCTCCCCCAAACAGCCGGCCGAGCCGGCGCGTGCTAGGGAGGCGGGGCCTCTGGGCTGGGGGCGGGGCCGGGGCGGGGCCTCGGCCGAGGCTGGTGCAGCGGTGGCTTTGGGCTCTGGCTCTGGACTCCAGCGCAGCATCCTCGCTGCAGCCGCTACGGCTGGCTGCTGCACTTGGTCAGGTAAAGAGAGCCTTGTCTGTCCTGCTGGCGGTCTGCTCCACCTCTTCTCCCTCCCGACCACAGGCTGTGTGTTCCGCCTCTCGGGGCCTCAGGGCTCTCGGAAAGAGGCATCGAATCCGTTTTGCCCCGTTACCTTCCTTTCCTCCCCTTCTGCGTCCGTTTCTCAAGCTCCCCAACCAAGCGGTGCCAAAGTCTGTTAGCGGGGCTCCCCGGGTCACCCTAACGCTCCTCACTACAGAACTGTCGTTAACTCTCAGGTCCCAGCGCCCGTGTGCAGTCTCCTTTCCAGCTTGGCACAGGAAGGGTGCAAGGGCGGGCGTGGAAGGGAGGGGTGCAACGCTTCATTTTGAAGCTGGATGTGTTTAGTTCACAAGGGGAATACCTTAGTGGGGTTGATTTGGGAACGTTACCTGCTTCAGGATGATGATTGGCAATGACTAGAAGGATATCTGTTGGTGCTTTGTGCTTATATTTATAGGTGACATTCACCATCACCGTTTTCTTCTTTCACGAACATCATCATCACGACCATCACCGTCAACATTTCTTTTCCTCCATCAGAACCCTTCAAGTTCTGCAAAGGCAGGCTCTGTTCAGGCATGTAAGTGCTGACTCCCCCAAATACAAGCAGTGTCCTTGCCCCCTAAGGCCAGAGCCAAGTCTTCATTTAACTCAAGGCCAAGTAGCTGGGAGTGGGGTATGAATGGGGAGAGTTTCCTTATCCCTATTTGCCGTTGAGATTGCCACAGAAAACCCTTTGCTTTAATCATCCACACTGCTGTTTGCTGACTATGGAGAGTTTGACATTGGCAATCACACAATCTGATGGACTGAATGCAGAGTCCAGGACCTGGGATAGAGGCCTATGTAATACGGGTGCTTCAGCCACGGAGAAGGGAATGTCTAGACCCAAGCCTTTAAGACCGGATGAACTAGATTAGCTCTGACTTTCTTCCACAGTGGCTCCAGCTGTACCAAAGCACCATCCTTGTGGGCATATGCGTCATGTGCTATGCTGCCTTGGGGGATCTAAGTTCCTGGGAGAGAGAATTATGTTGTCTATAGCAGGTAGCGTCTTATGACCACAGGATTGGGATTCAGCAGCCATTGCTTAGCTTTTCAGGGCTTAGTACAAGATCACTTGATGCTCAGATTTATTAAACCTTTTTCAGGAGGGGAAAACAGTGCAACTGAGAGTTGCATACCAGATTAACTGTCATTGTGGAAAATATTGCTTTAAAAGTGTTTATAAGTCCCAGGTCTTGGTCAGACATATCTAACCAGTCTCCTTTCTCTCACCTGTGGTTATAGCCCCATAGTAGGACCAATGAATTCAATGCCTTTAGATATACTGCAGGGTGGAAGGAGCAGTGACCTCACTGGAGGGAAACAATGAATAAAAGTTGGAAGACAGTATATCATAATGGTTAAATCCATAAACCTGTCATATGAATTCCAATCCTGGATGAACTACTTACTAGCTGAGTGATTTTGGCAAGTCATTTATTCCCTTGAACTTTAGTTTCTTATTTGTAAAATGGGGGTAATATTTCCGGCCCCATAGAGGAAGTTGTAAGGATTAAATGAGAGAGTATAGTTAAATGCTTAGTAGTTCCTGGTACATAGTAAGTGAGGAATGACTGGTAATCATTCTTGATAATACTTGCCAACAAGGATAATAAAGGCTAGTGTTCTGTCCCTAAACATGCATCCCCCCCGTGGCTTTTTACTTTTAGTTCTTAAAACTGATGCTAATGGGAGATGGCAGCTTTGAGGTTCCTCTTAGGACTCCATGTTAAAGGGATGGCACTGATTGAAGCCACTTGTGTTTGGACAGACATTTCTCTCACCAGCTTGCACAAATGCTTAGCAAGCTCTTTTAAGATGCATTCGAGATGCAGCTTTAGTGAAGGTTTCTGGGCCTCTGGGCTTGTCCTAGGCTGCTCCTTTCTCCTTGGCTGTTCAATGCCCTGACTTGCTAAATTGTGCTTTTTACAGAATCACTAGTGAATGCACTGGCTTCTGCCCAGGAGAAGCAAAAACTGCTTTTCTTCAAATATCCCTGGGAATTGAAGAAAATCTAACTTACTAGCATGGGAGAACCTGTGTTTTACAATATTTTTCTTCTCTAAGAATGACATACTGTCAGTTGTATCAGGATCCTTTTCGTTGTATGGGATAGAAACCTAGCAGAAACAGTCATAAGCAAAAATGAGCATTTTTGACTAACATAACCAAGCCATGATCACACTATAATGTCTTCATGAGAAAGATAGTTCTGAGATTGAGAATTTTTTCTGGTTTGCTAGCTTGATTTCTGTGTCTTTGTTTCTATCTCTTTCAATTCTGCTCTTTTTTTTTTTTTTTGGCCTTATTATTTCCTCTTCTTTTTTCTTAAGTTTATTTATTTATTTTGAAAGAGAGAGAAAACACGAGTGGGGGAGGGGCAGGGAGAGAGAGAGAGAGAGAGAGAGAGAGAGAGAGAGAGAGAGAATCCTAAGCAGGCTCTGTGCTGTCAACCCAGAGTATGATGTGGGGCTTGAACTCATAAACTGTGAGATCATGACTGGTGCCAAAGTTAAATACTTAACTGACTAAGCGTGCCCCTAGCCTTATTATTTCCTACCACAGATGCTATCCTCTCAGTGTCTTCTTAGGCTGTAGGTTCACATCCATCTAGCTCCATAAGCTAGGTGGCTCATGTTTCCTCTAGCTCCACAGAAGAACCTCCAGAAGAACCATGATGGATTAGTACTCGGTCACAGGCTTAACCCCGCCTAGGTGGAATGTGTTTGCTAAGGAATAGCGTCCTGTGAGTCCTGTCATTGTCTGGGAGTGGATCTCACATCCTAGTCTTCTTCCCTCTCAACAAAAAAATTGGTAGAATTGTCCCCAAAGGAAGAGAAATGGGAGCAGGCTGGAGCTTGATGTGATGATAAGGACTCAGGAACCCTTCTTTCCTACCTCATGTATGGTGATTCAAAGTCTAGTTTTATGTTAAAGCTTTGGACTTGAGCATGTGATCCCAGGCATTAATGCATTTTAGATGATTTTGACTTTAACATTTTTTTTTAATTAAAACCTTATTTGCATAATTGTGAAAATTCGCCAGAGATACTTAATAATATACAGTGATTCCAGTCTTGGTAGATCATGTTTGGGGGTTACTCATACTCTCTTGTTGGGGCTTTGTTTTAACAGGAGCCATTATTTTTAGAGGTGCATAGTCTCTGTGTTAAAAATCAGCTTTATTCTCAGCAGGTCCCAGCCTGTGTGTTGACAGAGTTACAGCCATTAATCTGATTTGCTTGATCTTGTAGAGATGCTAAACCATGGGAATTGTATCCTCATGGAGTAAATATGAGCTTGCACCAACAGGCTGGCCTTGTGAGGGAATTGAAACATCCCTGTGTTTAACATCTGAGGGGAAGTGCTGACAAAGCAGTCATCTGTATGTCCCGTAACCTAATAATTACTAAAGTGGGAAGGATGGAAAGAAGGCTGTGAACCTCCTTAACTTGTCAACGTATAAAAACAAGTCTGTAGGAAAGGGACCATTCCCTCCCACTTAGGTTTCTCAAGTTTTCTGGCTACATGTAAAATATGCCCCTGAATAATGTGTATTTTGCATTTAGGCTTTGAAAATATGATGCCGTAGTATACATATGAGGCTGGGGAGAGGGGTAGAAGACGCATCGGTCTTTCCTTTGAGCCAACTAACCTTGAAATGACCTCTGTAATTCACCTCTGCAGGAAGCGGCCTACCGGATAGGTTTTTTGATCTTGTTCTTGTGTGTTTTGTTTTGTTAAAGCTAGTTCATCTAGTTCCTTACTTTAATCAAAACTGACCTGAATTGTGTTCCATCTTATTAGGGCTATACCTATTTCTCCTTTCTGAAGTGTCACAAATCATTATTAAAGATGAACATCATTCAAATTAAGCACTTTTTTACCTTGGTCTTCTGAGTCACAGGCTATTGTAGGGGATATTTTCGAGATAGGCAGGACTTACTTTTTTTAAAAAAAATTTTTAATGTTTATTCATTTTTGAAAGAGAGAGAGAGAGAGACAGAGCACAAGCAGGGAAGGGGCAGAGAGAGAGGGGGACACAGAATCTGGAGGAGGCTCCAGGCTCTGAGGTGTCAGCACAGAGCCCAACGCGGGGCTTGAACTCACGAACTGTGAGATCATGACCTGAGCCAAAGTCGGACGCTTAACCGACTGAGCCATGTAGTCTCCCCAGGACTTTCTTTTTTAACAAGAGAAAAACAGAGTTTATTAGCATGTGTATCATGCTTACACATGGGAGTATCCAGACATGAGTAGCTCTAAGGGGTGGTGAGAACATGTGCTTATACGTAACGTCTTAGGCCAAAGGAATAGGAGTTGGGGTTTCTGGGTGGGGTAGGAAAGTTATGGGAAGTTGCCCAAGAAAAGTATGGTTAAACAAGGGTTACCTAGTAAGGTTTGTTATGCATATTTAAGTCAGTGCCTTCTCCATTAAGAAGAGTTATTAAGAGTTTTCCTCTTCCTGGCATGGGAGAAGGAGACACATTTTACAAGTGGAGATTTTCTTTATTTTTTTAATGTTTTTTTTTTTAATGTTTATTCATTTCTGAGAGACAGAGAGAACAGAGCGTGAGTGGGGGAGGGGCAGAGAGAGAGGGAGACACAGAACCTGAAGCAGGCTCCAGGATCTGAGCTGTCAGCACAGAGCCTGACTTGGGCTCGAACTCACTGACCTTGAGATCATGACCTGAGCTGAACTCTGACAGGACACTCAAGGGACTGAGCCACCCAGACGCTCGAGATTTCCTTTATAATGTACATTTCATTTACAAAAGGAAAACTTGTAAACTTGTGCTCCTTTCTTTTTTCTTTTTTTTCTTTTTTTGTTATAGCTTTTACTACATCTTCCTGAATCTCAATGGCTGTTAGCTCAAACTCACCCATATGTCAAAGAGGCATATTTTTGGGTAGTATATTCTGAAATCTCTCATTCTGCCCTTTGAAACTTCACTATTTTTTTCAGGAAGTTTCATTTAGCAATAGCCGAGTTGGTATATAGTTCTAGAGAGATTCAGGTTTGCAGGGTAAGAGATCTACAAAGGGAGAGAGAGAGAGAGAAAAAGAGAGAGAGAGAGAGAGAGAGAGAAGGAACAAGGATGAGAAAGCAGAAAAAAAACCCACAAATTTAAATGTATTGCCCCATCTCATTAAATCAGTCTCTCTGTTCTGGGAATAGGTCAGTCTAGTTAAACAGTTATTTCAGGAGGCAGTAGTATAGGTAGGGGTCAGGTGCCTAACTCAGCCATCTGTATGGTGTATGCAATCAGGCATTTAGTAGGGGGCATTTCTGTGGAGACAAAAGAAAAACAAAAGTTAATGGTTAGAACAAACTATAAGCCCAGTTTTTGAGTCCAGAGAAGACTTGGTTAATAAGATTTCTAAATGTTGGGCTTATGTCATCCTTCAGTGGTGGAGTTAGGACAGGCAGTGGCAGTCTGATGGTTTGCATCCTGCTTTGATTTCCTGGTTTGTGGTCTGAATGTCTCTGGCGATGGCACTGAGTGTTCCAGTGAACCTTCTGAGCGGCCTTATATAGCAACAAAGGTTGGATAAGGCAAGACTTTTTAATATTCATGTTGGTCATCAGGATCTGGGTGTTAATGGACAAGTAGCGGATGCAGGCTGAGGGTGGACCGGGGAAGGCAGATAAGGCTAAAGAGTAGGGCAGGAAATACCGTCATGTTGCCACTGTCAAGGTGCTGGTGCTGACATGCCAGGGGGAGCCCTCCAGTACATGTTTCTGTGAAGGAAGCAACAGAGAATGGGAGATGACGTGAGGAACAAGTTTAATAATCCACCCAACACAGCAGTGTATGGCTGCTCTTCTTAGGGACTGTTGCCCTGTTTAGCCCCTATGAGTATCTGTCCACACTCAGGCAGGCTCAGAGGCTTTATCCGATGATTTCCCCTGTGACACATGGAAGGAAAAATACAGATGTTTCAGAGAGAGGGGGAACCTTTCTACTTCTGAGGAGAAGCTCCCTCTGATGATCCACTCACCGTGGTAATTTGGGGAGACCATAAAAGTTTCCCAAACCTTGACATTGGCACAAATGAAGTTCCAATGAAATTCTCTGCAAGAATAGTATCATCTGTGGCAGAAAGGAAACCCTTCTGAGTGGCGCTGAGACAGTGCTGTCTCATGCTCCCCAAGATAGCTCCTTCAGGTGTCTGGGTTTCTTTCCGTATTACAGAGCAGCTTTTCTCCTCTTTGATGTTGTAAAGATGGCTGAGTTAGGACGGAGAAAGGATTTTAGAATTATAGTTACTGTCCTAGCATTTAACGATCTATGTGTTCGGGCCCCTGGAGGCAGTAACTAAAATCTTCATCACCATTTCCAGAGGGTGCGCTCATGTTGCTGCTTTGTTCCGTTCACTGATTGAAAGCCCATCCCCATGGTCTTCACCCTGCCAGTACTAATAAAGCCTATTTCTCACCTTTACACCATGGAGTCCATATAACTTGTTGATGTTCTTCTTAGAGTAAAATATCCTCAAAGTCTATCCCAAGGGCAGGCAGCAAGTGTATTTCCTCTCCGATGCTTAATGCAGGAGATTTAAGCTCCTTCCCTTGGTTACCTAAGCTGTCAGTAGGTACCTCTTTGCAGTAGGTAAGTGGTATCTTATCTCTCCTATAGATGAGCAGTTCAGGGATCAGAGAGGTTAATATGGTTACTTAAAGGTATGGCTTTAAATGGAATCTTGGTGGTATTTATTGTACCTGTTGGGTTTGCATTCTACCCTCTGTCTGTGCCCTAGTAAGCCACAGAGAACATTCCTGGCTTTGAAATTTTTTAAACTTCCAAAGCAGGATAAACCATAAATATAGTGCAGTATTCTGGGTATGGATTTAGTGAAAAGCAAGAGTTGCTTTTTTTAGGCATTAACATGATTACCCTTTCTCTTTTTAGATAAAGACAGCCACTTTAGAAAATTTTCTAGGCCTGGATCATATTTGGAAAGCTTTGCAAATAATTTTTTTAAAAGCCCACAGGTCTGCAGAAAATGGAATTCATCTACAGAATTGGCATCTGTTCTGTCCCCATTTGCCAATGTCCTCATCTCCTTTTATCTCTGTTTCTGCAGTAGCATCCTCTACCTTCTACCCACAGGAGACAACTGGCTTCTTTCTGACCCACCTAATCTCTATCACAATAAATATGAGTAGAACATAATCACACATAATAGGGGGTATTGTCCTTCTATTAAAGTCACTTTCTGATTTGTCTTAAGCTGGTCCTGATTTCCTTTAAGCTCTGAAAACATAGATCACTTCTAATTTTCATGATTATTTGAAGAACTGAAACTCCATGATACCCTAGTGTCATAAGGGAAACTGGCAGATTGAAGGGGGAAAAAAAACAAACTTACTGTTTTCTTAAGGAACATTACCTTATTTCTTACTCTATAGTTCTTATGCCCAAATTATTCTCTAGATAGTTGACAAGATTTTTTTTTAGTCGTACAGTGGAGAAAACTGAGATGGAGAGACAAAAAAGTGACTTGCCCAAGGTCACTCACGGTCAGTGGCACAGCCAAGAATAGATCCAGGTCACCCGACTCCCTGGGCTTTGTTTATTACATCATTCAACTTCTCTTGAGGAAGTAACAGCCCTGCCAGCTATAAAAAAAATGAAAGGACAGTCAACTCTCAGACTCTGTTTTGGGGACTTGGTCTTTTTTTTTTTTAATTTTTATTTTTTTCCATTTTTTCTGAAAACAATAGCTGCCAAATTGTTCACTATTAGCTAGATTTTAAGACTTTAGAACCAGTGCAGAATTTGATAAGAACAACAACATTCTGTATCTATAGTCAATAGCACTGGATTGTACACTTAAGTTGTTAAAAGGACGAATCTCATGTCAAGTGTTCTTACTAAAATAAAGACTTTTAAAAAGATAAAGACAATTCTGATATCATAGTGACAAACTGGGCACCTGACAAAGCAAAAAGTAAAGGTGGCTGAAAGCTCTAGAGTGGTTGCATATGGATCTTGTGCTCAAACCACATCCAAGGACAACATACACAAAAGAGGGAGGAGGGGCATATAGTAGAATTTTAAGTCTAAGACACTTACCTCTAGGGTGGTGTGGACCCAGGGGAATCGCATCAGGAAAACTAAGGTCATCAACAAGAAGAGAACTAGAAAAAAAATTAAGCCAATTTTTATAAAAGAGGGCTTTTAATATTACAACCAGGAGACTGATGTACAAATTTTGCTACTTGGAAAGGATGAAGTCAAATTCACAGAGGGAGAGGAAGCAGAACTAGTCCATTCTTATTTTGTTCTTATTTTGCTTGCTGTCTTTTCTATGCAAGTGCAGCCGGTGAGAATCTCCATCTACAAACACAAGTATTTAAAAAGTATCTCATCTCATAATTGCTTTTTTCAAATCATACTCTGTTTTGTTTCAAGCCTCTTCCTTCTGGAAAGGTAGAAGACCTACCCTCAGGTCTTTTTAGGGTCACACCATTCCCCAGAGTTGTATCAAGGCTCCAGGGTGTTGGCACAGTGGGGCAGCATCGGGGGGAAACCCTCTGGTCCTTGACGCATCTGACCACACAGGTTACATGGTAGTGCCGTGTTTCTGCTCACATAACTCGCTCAGTTGCAGGTATCCAGGTCATCCTTGGGCCGCAGAAATAGTTAGGTGACATATCCTCTCATCCTTCTACCTAGATGTACCACACACAGCTCTGGGGGCTTGTAGCCTCTCTGGGGACAATGCCAGAAAGCAAGGGCTGGCTCCTCCCTCCTCCTGGGTTTATAAGCCTCCCTCCCTCCTTTTCCAACAGCAGGAGGGAGCTAATTCTTCATGTTGCTTCAAGGCTCTTTATGTCCATAAACTTTATTCCTTTTTTACCTCCTTCAATAAATTCCCTATGTTCTAAGTATTTGGGATTTTGGAAAACAAAATCCAGAAATATTCTCAGGCTATTTCTCTTTCTCTCTTTACCTTCTACCTCTCCTGATGCAATGAACACCACTTATGATATCTACCTTATTGGGACTCAAGAAAAAGGGGAAAAAACAGGAGAAATAAAAAGAAATAGATTAATTACCTTTTTTTTTTTGAGAGAGAGAGAGAGAGAGAGAGAGAGAATCCTAAGAGGCCCCATGTTCAGTGTGGAGCCTAAAGCTGGTCTTGATCCCACAACCCTGGGATCATGACCTGAGCTGAAACCAAGAGTCAGATGCTCTACCAAATGAGCCACTGAGGCAACCCCGGATTGTTTTTGATCATTCTTTTTTTAGAAATACAGTGATTTGAGATATCTGTCTTATTCACATCTGTTTCCCTTTCTCTGAAAATGGCCCCAATATGTAAGTATGGGCTCCATATACATAAGAACATGTACCTGGTCAGGGTTACTTAAACCAGGGATAGAAATCTGACCCAAGGTCAGCCAATCAGATTCCATAACCCAAGAATGAGAGTTTAGGACTGAAGGATGGCAGTGACTAAGAGTCAGTGGAGTTAAGTCACAGCTAGAGAAGTGCTCCAGGGGGAGGGCCTTTGAGCCCTGTCCCAGAGGCCATTGGAAGACTCTGCCTCCTGCTCTTGGCTTTTCCACCCTTACTTCGATTTCATGAATTTGCCCACGAATTTCATGAAATTGGATCTGCCTCCATTTTTGTTAAGGTAGCCTAAATCAGGTTCAGTTGCTTGCAACCAGAAGAAATTCAAGATTGCAAAGGCAGAAACACATGGTGATGAGAAAATTGAAACTCAAGATAGGTGAAGAGATAGTAGATAGAATCTAGCTATTTAAGATGTGTTCATCTAATGATTTAAAGTGATCATTGCAAGAATTATGTCTGTGATTCTGGAACAACTTTCGGCATTTTTTTTTTGCGGACTTTTTTTTTTAATGTGTATTTATTTATTTTGAGAGAGAGAGAAGCATGAGCAGGGGAGGGGCAGAGAGAGAGGGAGACACAGAACCTGAAGCAGACTTGAGGCTCTGAGCTGTCAGCACAGAGCCAGATGTGGGGCTCAAACCCATGAACATGAGATCATGACCCAAGCTGAAGTTGGATGCTTAACCGACTGAGCCACCCAGGTGCCCCATGGACTTTTTTTTTTTTAACTGTGGGCACTGCTTTGTAGTAAGGCTGTGAACACACTAACAAACAGCCAGATGATGTGTGGGGTTTTTGAGAATGGAAGTGCTTCCATCTGAGGGCTTGCTAAAGAGACTGGGGTGACTTTGTCAGGATGAGGAGATGTCTCAAGTGTTTAAAGGGCCCTTGGACAGGAGAGGAGTTGGGTTTACAAACTCTGGTAGTAAGGACAAACACCAATGGAAAGGTATTAAGAAGTGGATTTTGGCTCAGAATAAGGGATTTTTTTTTTTACACTTATCACTGCCTTAAGGCCATGAGGTTTCCTTGTGGGCTAGAGAACAGTTTGCTATAGAAGAATTCAAGTTGAGACTGGACAGTGGTCATTCACAAAGGTTACAGTGAAAGGGAAAATCCAGAATTGGGATAGAATGGATAATTTCTATGTTGTCTCTAAATCTAAGATTCCATAATTTTCCCTATGAATTTTGTCAACTCCTAGACTAGAAAAATGCCAACCCACAACTTGACAGAATATAATAGGAGTTAAGGCATTTCGAAAATACTGTTTTATCAGATTTTTTTTCCTTTGTATGAAAAAAACAAAACAAAACAAAAACACCCACAGGCTATATCCTATCATTGAGAGAAGACATTTTCACAGAGAGAAATCTGTACTGTATCTGTACTGTACTGTAATCTGTACTGATAGTGATTAAAGACTTCACAGCCAGGTGGTTCACTGAATGGAAAACATTTTTGTAATATTAATGTAATCATGCAAAACCCAGGGAATGCTGAATTCCAGTGTCCCTGAATTTCTAGGCTACATGAACCCAAATAGACTTCTTGAGTTATTTTACAGAAGAAGTCAGAATCCCAACTCTTTTCCCAGACCTTTATAAATGAGAAAGATGTTACCGTGGCACCTTTTGTGGGACTGAAACAGGCAGTTCAGATGTTTTATCCACCACTTCCCAAGACACCACACATTAGCCAGTCCCTTTTAACAACCGTGTAACCATTTGTGTATTTTAGATTATTATTCTTAATTAGAGGGTAAGCACTGGATTATTCTAGTTTGTCATTTACCGCAGCAAGCAGATGCTGACATTCAATAATCACGTCTTAAACAAGAATGGACAAGGAAAGCCACTTAGTTTGAAATCCTGGTAAAGACTCCCATCAGATGTAGTCCAACATGAAGATTTTCATAATCCCTTTTATAATCTCTCACTCTTCATGTAAAAACCTTAAGAAATGCAAGCATACATACAACCATTCATTAGATCTCTATGTGCTATGACTTTTATAAAGAGCATTCAAAGGAATCCAGTCTCTTTTGCTTTGCAAATTGGATTCTCAAGTCATTTTAAAGACACCATTTGCGAAGTAAGTAAAAACATATTTTCTGTCTATTTTAGAGCCCAACTTGAAAAAAACATAATCATGAATGTAGGGTGTGAGGTAAAATCGTTTTAAAAATCATTTCTGGAAATGTAAAAAAAAACAAAAAGGTACAAAGAAGGAAATAACAACGATCCATATTCCCACTATATTTTGTATTCCATATTCCCTCTACTTTTGGGAAACACTTTAAACAAATCATGTATGTTGATTATCAAGAATTCAAATAAGGCAAAAAGTTACAAAGATGAGAATTAAAAAACAATCATCTCAAATACTACAGTTCTCATTGTTAACCTTAGATGAACATCATTTTATACATCTATCTATAGCTATCTACCTGTCTATATGGATGGATATTTAGATAGAAGTGCTTTTATAAAAATAAGTAGAGATGCTATTTATAACAAAAATTATTTTTAAAAAATTTCAAGCAATTAAAAAAATTGAATTGAAATTAGTCTAACATCAAATGAATGTATCTCATTTCAAGATATATTATTTCCTGAAAAAAGTCTCTTTATGGCTAAAGTATCATGAAAAGTATTAAAAAGCTGGAGTCACTGTCATTAATTATATTGCTGTTTTTATGAACTTTGTTCTTTTTTTAATGTTTATTTTTTTGAGATAGAGTGTGTGTGTGTGTGTGTGTGTGTGTGCGTGCGTGTGCGTGTGCACACGCATGAATTGGGGAGGGGCAGAGAGAGGGAGACATAGAATCTGAAGCAGTCTCCAGGCTCCTAGCTATCAGCACAGATCCTGATGCAGGGCTATAACTCATGAACAGGGAGATCATGACCTGAACCGAAGTCAGATGCCTCACCAACTCAGCCACCCAGGCGCCCCTGAACTTACTTCTTTAGACAGTATCAATCGACTTTTTTTTTTTTTTAAGATTTTATTTTTAAGTAATCTCTATACCCAACGTAGGGCTTGAACTCACAATCCTGAGACCATGATTTGTATGTTCTACCAACTGAGCCAGCCAGGCACCACAGTGACTTCCTTTTTTGGAAAGATTAACACTTTTGAAACGTCTTCTCCATTTCCTCTTACCACCTCCTGAATATTGTTAAATGTTTTATTATTTTTTCATTATTCAGGTTATGTGTCCCCTTCTGCTGTGTAGATATATTTCGAGAATTGTTTAGTGGTTGCTCTATGCTTAAATGAATCGAATGCATACAGCTCTGGGTGTGATATCTTTGTGCTTTATTTTTGGTTAAAATAATAACCCACCAACTTAACACAATCATTCATAATCTCTGATATTTAGGGTCTAAAACTGTGTAAACCACTATCATTCATCATGAAAAAATTGTTGAGTGCCTGTTTGGTGTCAAACATTGCTGAGGTCTAAACTCTCAATGCTAAATAACATATAATCTCTGCCCTTAAGAAGCAAGAGCAACCGGGGCTCCTGGGTGGTTTAGTCGGTTAAGTGTCCTACTTGGGCTCAGATCATGATCTCATGGTCCATGAGGTCAAGCCCCGCGTCGGGCTCTGTGCTGACAGCTCAGGGCCTGGAGCCTGTTTCAGATTCTGTGTCTCCCTCTCTCTTTGACCCTCCCCCATTTATGCTCTGTCTCTCTCTGTCTCAAAAATAAACGTTTAAAAAAATTTTTTTAAAGAAGCAAGAGCAACCAAAATATATTAAATTCCTAGTGTGTTAGCTCCATGAGAACTGCTTAATTATTTCTTTATCCCCTGTGTCCATTATAAGGCCTGGTATTGCATAGGCTCTCAATTAATACTTGTTTAATTAAGTGGGACTTTATGTGCTGCAAACTGGGGTAAGTGCATTGAAAGCTATACCTGGGGTGCCTGGGTGGCTCAGTCGGTTGAGCGTCTGACTTCAGCTCAGGTCATGATCTCACAGTTTGTGGGACAGAGTCCCACATCTGGCTCTGTGCTGACATCTCTGAGCCTGGAGCCTGCTTCAGATTCTGTGTCTGCCTCTCTCTCTGCCCCTCCCTTGCTTGTGCTCTCTCAAAAATAAATAAACATTAAAAAATTTAAAAAACATTTTTTAAAGCTATATCTAATTTTATCTTAACAACAAACCTATTAGGTAGGCATTGATTGTCTCTTTTTATAGATGAGGAAACCAAGTCTCAGTAAATAATATCCCAAAGTTATATGATAGGATTTGACCGTAAAGTTCATTCTTTTTTCATGACACCTGGCCTGCGTCATTTATGTTGGAAATAATGGAGGAAAGAGGCACGTGAACTACTGTTTATAATACATGGGTAAGAAGTACAATAGTATGTGTACCGTCTAGAGGCTAAAGGGCTGTTTGGTGTGGAATCTCCACTCTATCAATTTTTCACTATCTGACGTTGAGCAAGCTACTTCTCTGAGCCTCAGCTTCCTATCTGTAAAATGGGATTAACAGAGAGAGGGTGAATGAAGTAACTCAGGTAAAATGTGTAACATAATGCCTGCCACCAGTGCTCAAGAAAGAGTAGCCGTTAACCCTATTTTTACAAAGTTCTCTGGATGCTCGAAGGAAGGAATAGTTTTTCCCCCGGATTTTCAGGGGAGGAGACATTTGTGCTTGGGCTCTGCTAGAAGCATAGGAATTCATTAGGTCAGAAATAGACAGCATCGTGGCAGAAAGAGAAACATGGATCATAGGACTGGAGACCTTGCCGAGATGCACCGTATTTGCATTACCCTAATTAACTCCCGAACCTTCCTTCCTTGGCTTGCACATCTCGGCAGTGTCCAAACAGGAGTATCTGTGTTTATAAAGGCCGACTTGCAAATAGACTATCGTATCTTACTGGACCATCTTCCCACTGAGAAGGTGAATTCATCTGTGTCCGTACAGCTCCGAGGAAACGTAAGGTGACGGGGCTTTAGGACTCCTGGTCCAGGAGGCCAGGGGCCATCCCAGGCCAGCTTCAGAGCCCTTGTTGGTTCTGAGAAGGAGCCTGCAGTCTGTCTGATATTCTAGAACAGTGTTTCTCAATCTCTTTTTTGTTGCCCCTCTCTTTAGACTTTTCCCTAATTGCCTCCCCATCATGAAATGTTAGTACCACAGATGAATTGCCTATCTGTTATGTACTCTATGTTTATCCCTACTTCATACACACAAAGAGTGAGATTTTTAACCCTCTCCCAAGAACCACTATGAATGAAGCAGGCTTCAGAGGGATTTCTCAGGTGGGCTGCTGTTCTGGAGCTGACCCGAAACTTGAAGGCTCTAACCGGTGTACCACAAACAGCCACTTCCACGACGATTCCTTCCAGAAAAATAATCTGGGCTACTGCACCAGCTTCCCATCTGGATCCATTCTCTCCCTTTCACAGTGTATTTTCCGTATAGCAGCCTGAGTGACCTTTGAAAAATGTAATCAGATCATGTCTCTCCCCAACTTAAAACCTTCAAGTAGCTTCCCCTTGGACTTAGAAAAAAGTTTGGATTCTATTTCATGGCCCCGAAGCCTAGCTGATATGGCTCCCATCCACCGCTCCCGTCTCTTCTGGTGCCAGCCTATGCATAGGGGAGGGTCTCCCATGGACAAAGGCCATCGGACAGAAAGTCACACATGTTTTCAGCGAGCAGCTCTCGGGGTGTGCAGATCTCTGCTGAGAGGACAGGGGTGGGCCCTGGCAGCAGTGGCCATGACACTGGAAGGGCTCAGAAGAGGGGAGTCTGGAAAGACTCCTCTGAAGCACGTGAAGTGAGGTGAGGGTCACCTCTGTGCAGAGGAGACAGCATGTGTGGAGCCTCTATCATGGGAGGGGGTGGCCTACATGTGGGCCACTGACAGGTAGCTGGCTAGGGCTTGCTTGAGATGAAGCTGGAAGATGTGGAGGTCCAATCCAATAGGGCCTTTGAGGCCAGATTAAGGGCTAAAATCTGTTTTAAGAGAGAGAGAGAGAGAGAGGCATTGAAGGGTTTTGACTGGGTGATTAGCTACAGAGGTGGTAAGGTCAGATTTTTGTTTTGAAAAGATTGCTTTGGTTTCAGTGTGAACAGCAGGCGAATGAACACAGACCAGTTTGGAGGCATTAACGTGGTAGGGTGGCTAACCAGTACTGGTTTTAGCTCACACTGAGAGGCCCACATCCTGGAAACGCCTCAGTCATGGGCAAGCTAGCACAACTGGTCATCCTGCACGGTGCAGTCATTCAGATGAGAGGTTCTAGTTGTCTTATGAAAAATGCAGGATCTTCTCTTCCCTCAACTCATTTCAGAAGTAAGAGGATCAGCATCATGATTCCCTTTTTTGGAAAGCCCCTTAGAATTGGCTACCCCAAATATACAGACAACACAGCAATACACACACACGCACGCATGCATGTGCACCTGCTTCAGGTAAGTGTGGATTGTTTTCTCTACAACAGGCCTGGTGGCATCATGTTTTTGACGTCTCAAAGCCTGGAGCCTGCCCAAGTGAAGGTTGATCTAGGTAAGAAGGTGGACAAAATCATTGGCGTGCCTTGTACTTCTGCTCACTATCAAGCTGCACCTTGGGCCTGGGCTCCTATGCAGTGTCTTCATCCCCACTATCCTGGTCACAGCTTTGCTTTCCTTCCCTAGTCCCAGGAACGCTTGTTTTTTGACCATGCTGTACTACGGAGCACTTTAGTATCTGTCAGTTGCCCCACAATAAAATAAATATTATCAATCTTAGATCTCAGAACTGTCTCTGCACCCCCTTTTCTAACTGTTCCCACTGTTTTCTAGTTCACTAGGTAGAAGACTTTTGTTACTAAACCATCAGAAAGAATCGAGGGAGGAATACTGCTCCTCCTTCTGTAAATAGCTAACTGGGCCCACTCTGTCAGACACCGCTTTAAATACTGGACATGTATATTTACTAGTATTTGTATTAAGAAATGGGTGACACATTGGGCAGACTTTTATTAAGCACCCATGATTTTCTAATTAATCTCTCAAGCACAGGACATAGGCCACAACCTGAAACAAAGCTCTTCCTTTCGTGGTGGTTATGTTCTACAGTGTGGACGGGAGAGACCAAGAAACCAGTGTGTGTGTGTGTGTGTGTGTGTGTGTGTGTGTGTGCGCGCGTGTGTGTGTGTGTGTAATGTGGCAGGTGACAAGTCCCTTAGACATATCAGGGTAAGGGCTAGAGAGTGACATGGCCTTGGTGATTCATATCGAGTCACCAAGGAAGACTTTTTATGAGGCATCATTTGAGTGGACACCTGAAGGTGGCTAGAGACTAAGTCATCAAGATTTTGAGGCAGTTCAGGCAAAGGGAACAATTTAAAATTGTTATTTTAAATATTAAATATTTTAATATTTTATTTTATTAAACTTGTTATTTTAAATATTAAAATAATATTTTATATATGCATATATATATACATACACACATACATATATATATTTGGCTTATGGTTGAATCTTGGAATCTAGTCTTTCATTTTTTTTCAGGCATTGTTCAAAGTGTCATAAATCCATTTACCCCCCCCCCTTGCTCAGTATCTTCAAACATTTAAAAACCTCTCTTTTCTTCACTTTTCATATTCCCTACTGTCACTTTCAATGACCTGTCATAGAAATTTTGGTACTCATCAAGCCATTTATTCCCTGTTTTTTGTATTTTTTGTATTTTTCTCTGATTGATACATGTTTTAGTGATAGAAAGCCAGTTTTGTTCCTGATAATGACTTTTTGTCTACCTAAATTGTTGTGTTTGCTAGAAAGTAAACTCAGGCTGTCATTAAACATTAATGCTGGCTACGAATAATAACGTGCTTGAATTTTCAGGCAGAGACAGGTCAGATTTATATCTTCAGATAATGGTACTTCAGTGCACTGTTTCCTGAATATCTTCCATCTTTATTACATGTACTGTAGGGAATACAAAGATGATGGTGATGATGATAGTACCTCTCCCTAGGGAGCTTTTAGTCAAGCAGAAAAAATACATCACAAAGGCTAATTGATGGTAGGAGACGGGGTGTATCAGGATTCTATTCCTGGATAGTATAGATCTGAAACACAAAATAATAAAAATAGTTACTGATATAGCCCCTATGTGTATGTGTACCAGGTATAGGTTTAGCAGGTATCATTACCGACTGTATCTGAGGCATGAGAAATTGAGGCACATAGAGTAACCTCATAGCCATCTGAGGTTACCATGCTAAGTGGTGGAGCTGGGACTTGAACCAAGGCAGTATAGGTCTTAAAGTTGTGCTAAGGGGTAGGAAGGAGGGACCCTCTGGCCCTCAAGACTGTGAAGCATGGAGCCCAAGAACATCTGAATTCTGAGGTCATGGGCACAGTTAGGATGGAGTCAAATATTCTGACAGACAAGACTAAATAGATTTTGAGAGCCAGAGCAGGATGTGGAGACATTATAGGCTGCCTTAGGCTGGTGAGAGCCTAAGAAGGGCCGAAGTTGAAGATTTTTGCCTTTGAGGTTGGGCCAGGGAGGAGTGATTAAAGTACCTTTTCAGAGGGTACATGTTAGGTTCCAAATAAGGCGTTTGGATCAAAGGGAGAAAAAGCTTTAGAAATGCCAGGGTTGAGAGATCACTTGTCCTGGGTCTCACTTAAGCTAACAGAGAATTTTCTTTTACAATAGAGGTGGAAGTAATAAGCCCTGATTAATGCATTTCTTTTCACCCATGCTAATTTTACATTCAGTGTTACTTGTTTTCAACACTTCACTTGTTTTCCTTACAGTCCTTGTATTACTGATTAAAGTTTGGTTTTGTCTCCCTACTTGTGAGTTTCTTATGCCATTTTCTTTGCCTGCTTTGACCCCTTTCCATACCGTGGTATCTTTTGGCTTCAGAAGTCTGGGTTCTGATCCCACGTGTGCCCTGAATTCACTGTCTAGCTAGAAAAAGAATTTGGAGAGCGGGCTCCATTTCTCTGCAGGAGGGATTGTGGAATTGCACTCTAAATAGGGAGAACCAAAAACTGTCTTAAGGATGAGAACACTGAGGTACAGAGGGGTTGAGCGGCTTGTGAAGAAAGATCGCTATTAGTGATTGCCAGAGCTGGACTCGGTCCAAGCCTTCTCACTCTGAATTCATTGTGTTTTCCCCGGTCTGCGCTGCCTGGGGGGGAAACCGTCTCACATGAAGACTGATCAGACCCGGACCAGTTGCACCAGGGGGTGAGTGCTCCATATTCTTTGACTTAAAGGAGAGGAATTAGTGAATAGCTTGGGTTGGGCTCTGTAATGACAGCTGGGAGCCTGGAGACTGCTTCAGATTCTGTGTCTCCCTTTCTCTCTGCCCCTCTCTGCTTGCACTCTGTCTCTCTCTCTCTTTCTCTCTCTCTCAAAAATAAACACTAAAAGAAAAGATTCTTTTCCTTTCCAAGAAGAATACATACCATGAGATTGACAAAAAATAACACCACCTCAGGATGGAAGTCGTTCTCAAGGCCAGTTCATTCAAACACCTAGCCATTCATGGAAAGGTTAAGTCAAGGGGACCTGGTAATGGATTGGAATCTGAGAGTGGGAAGGTTTTAAGGAGGACCAGTAGGTGTGTGGAACTGGATGGTTAATCATTTGATTTCCTCAGAATCTATTGACATTCATCAATATGCACTTGAAAATGTCCAACTCTAGCAAGCCTTCTAAAAAATCCATTCTATTTGGAGGACTTTGATTTTACCTTCTTTGGGATGAGATACATATTTATCACTGAGTTTCTTTTCTTTTTTTTTCCTTTTCTGTGTTATTTGCTTCTTCTTTACTCTTTGTAAACTTAATAACCCAGCAATCACTTGTTTGTGAGTTGTAGTGAGGCCCCATTAATAATTATACCTTACTGTGGTAAATCTTGAATTTCTACCTCTTCACATAGAACTTATTCTACCTCTGAACCCCTCCCTCCAACCCCCCAGTAATTTCCTGGAGCCTAGCATCTGCTCAGCAGTCTGGCTAGTCATACTATCCTCCAGTGTCATCCTCACTGCACCTTGTCTTGGCCTCTGCTGCTGTCGCCCTCCATCAAAATGACACTGTGCTGAGCACAGCAGCCTTGTCTAATGGCCTGTTTGAGTTCTTAGGGCACTGAAGAAGATGGTGCTTGGGGAAGAACAGCCTCTTTTCCAATCCCAGGGCCCAGGGCCCTGAAGCAGGAGTTGCTTGGTTTCATACACTTACAAAGTCTTTTATGAACACAAAGAAATTTCCTACCTTCTTTCTTCTCTCCGGGTCAGATATTGTCCCTTTTGCTCCATTGTCCCCATCTCTCTTAGTCCCCTATCCGCAGTTTCTCCTCTCTCTCTAGATTTTCATAACTAAATATGTCCCCTTCTTTCTTACTGTCGCTCTCATCCCTAAACTACTCCCTGTATGTCTACTCATTTATATGAATAAGCTCCTTGTCCGTCAGTTTCACAAAGAGGTGGACTAGATATTCCAGGCTGGGATCAGGTGGGTCAGCCGCGACACAATAGCTTTAGATTGATGTGCTTCAGCTGCTCCATCATTTTTCTGTGGGTTATATGATGTTGTTCTTTTATCGGAAAACCACTGGGAAGCTCATCCTCATACTTACTGAATTATTTCAGTGATGAGACTCCCCGCCTCCACTCTCTTCTCTTCCTCCTCAAAGTCACAGTCTAATTCTCCATCCTTTATATTTTCTCCAGCCTTATTGAAATTATTTGCTTTCTTTCTTCTGTCTCTCCATCTTTAAAATCCTCTCTTGTGAGCTTGAGTATGGATAGACTGTCTTCCAGGCCATCCTACCTGAATGTGATGTACTGAAAGGACATTGACTTTGGGGTTAGACTGACCTTGTGTTGAAGCCCAACTCCACCACTTCCTTCTCATGAACTTCATTCGTGACAATATATAAAATGAACATAACAACTCTACGAGACAAAAGATAACTGCTTCAGTTAAATGAGTTATCAATTGAGGAATTTCTAAGTAGGGTCAAACCACATAAGCAGTGTCGGTCTGCTCTCCTTCTTCCCTTTTTTTTTCTCTCTCATCTCTTGGTGACAAGTTGCACTTAGCTGTGCATCTGGCTGTGGTTCATCACTGCATGTACATCCACATAACACTCCTGCAGCCCATGTTGTGCCTTTGCTTATCTGGCTGTCCTTCTTCCAGGTGACTCAGTATACCAGTGGCCTTTGCATCAGGTTCATGATGGAACCTTGAGAGGTAGTATGTGGGTTGATATTTAGTCATAAAACCACATGTTCCACCTCTTTGTACCTCTTTGTAATGGTGTCATACTTCCACTAATACTGTAAAGTCTCTGAGTACCTTAGATGTATAACACAGGTCTCCCATCTGAATCATTGTTTTTTACGTGTGGTACATCATGGTGGCAGCTAATGATATTAATGCACAGTTGTATAAACAGCCACATGTCTAAATCTGTTTGTGAATGTGTTCATTGTGTTCATTTTACTGAAACATTTTAGGATTGAAGACTAACTAACTATCATTATGGCTATATTAGTAGCATTTGGGGTCTGACAAGCAATTGAGACAGAAGAGAAGGAATGGGGAAATGTATTCTTTAAAAAAATTTTTTTTAATGTTTATTTATTTTTGAGAGAGAGACAGAGCACAAGCAGGGGAGAGGCAGAGAGAGAGGAAACACGGAGTCCAAAGCAGACTCCAAGCTCTGAGCTGTTAGCACAAAGCCGGACATGGGGCTCAAACTCATGAGCCGTGAGACCATGACCTGAGCCAAAGTCATATGCTCAACCAACTGAGCCACCTTGGTGCCCCACATGTATTCTTTTTTTTAAGTTTATTTATTTCTTATTAGAGAGAGAGAGAGAGAATGACTGGGGGAGGGGCAGAGAGAGAGGAAGAGAATCCCAGGCAAGCTCCATGCTATCAGCATGGAACCTGATGTGGGGCTCGATCTCACAAACTGCAAGATCATGACCTGAGCTGAAACCAAGAGTCGAATGCTTAACCAACTAAGCCACTCAGGTGCCCCAGAAAATGTTATATTCTGTCTCCCAACATCAGGATTTAAGAAAACCCCATGGATCATTTTCACTACATGGATAATTAAATTCCAAGAATGATTGGTGGAATTAAATTTGCATGCCCTGAAATTATTTATGTTATACAGTGTTGGTATTTACTGAAATATTTAATATTTCAAAGCATGCTTTTTGGAAGAATAAGTGGAATACTGTAGTGTTGTTTGGTTTTGTTTTGTGGCTCAAATAGACCCCCCCTAACACAACCAAATGGATGTTTCTCCTGATGATGTCAGTCCCTTTGAGAAAGATTTTCTTGGTAGATCCTGATCTCTTAATCACACAGATTCCTCTCAACTAGAAAGTCAATATATCCTGCAAGTAAAGTTCACTTTAGGGACCATTGTTACTTAATCCAAAGACAGGTGTATTTGATAGTGTGCTCCCTAGTGGCCTCATCTGATTCAGATTTACTTTGCATTTGTGAGACAGAAATTTGTGCCAGTTGCAACTTTTTCTAAAAGGCTATAAAAAGTGATAGAACCCCAGACCTTAGTTTCCTTATCATTCTGTATTCTAACTATCACCACAGATCTGTTTGCTGTACCCAGTATTTATTTGCTTTTATTTCAAACTATCTTTGAAACTGGCTACAGGCAATGTAAAATTTTCCTGATTTCAGAACCACGTTCAGAGTCCTTTAGTCCCAAGAAGTTCCCTTGTGTGCTTTTAATGGGGAGAGACTGAGAGACTTACCACTATTTATTTTGGGAATCAGAACAACAGCCATTTGTCTCAAAATGCATTTTCATTTTTTTATTGTGCATATTTTTTCCTCTGTCCTCCTAAGCAGTTTTAGCAACCTCAAATTCAAATATGTTTTTATTAAGTTGTTTTATGTTATTCAAAGGATTTTTTTTATATGTTTTGAATCCTAGGAATATAAGAGAGTTCTAGAAGCAACATGAGGCTGCTATTACAAGTTATCCAGGGCAACCATCCATATCTCAAAGCTTTGAGCTTTCCATCGGTTTCATAAATGCATATAATGACCTTCACCTTTATTCTTCCCAAGCCTACTATAGGGATAGCTGTAATTTTTAATTTCTGATATAATAATAGCCTTTTTATATTTTTGCCTTTCAATTGAAATCAATTAATATATTGTTGAGAATGAACTTGTGGAATGATCTGGAAATGCTTTTTTTATAAGTTTATTTATTTATTTTGAGAGAGAGAGAGAGAGAGAGAGAGAAAGAGTGTACATGTCTGAGCACACATATGTGAAAGTGGGGGAGAGGAAAAAAGAGAGGGAGAGAGAGAATCCCAAGCAGGCTTTGCACTGTCAGCACAGAGCCCAACATGGGCTCAGTCCCATGGTTCATGAAATCAGAATGTGAGCTGAAGTCGAGTCAGATGCTTAACTGACTGAGCCACCCAGGTGCCCCTGGAAATGCTTTTAAAATTGCATGTACATGGTATGAAAGAACTATTAAACATCTGTGTGATATATTAACCTGCAGGAATTGTGCCCATGATATTGTTGCACAGAGTAGTAAAAGTGTAAGTGTCAATCATATGGGGAATTCTTGGAGCAGCCTGGTTTTTTAAAGATGTGAATTGAGCCCAAGACTGTATTCTGTCCTTTGCTTTGGGTCTGACTGCAGCTACTTTGGTGTAAAGGGTCTGTGTCTTTAAACCTGTTGGAGTTAGGGATAAGATAATTACCCTCTGTGGCTGAGACTTTCTTTTAAATTCAGATGGCAAACAGATTAGTTAGATGTTGAGATAATTCTCTGGAAAGCTTCAGCCTCCTGCCAAAGGTAGAATTTGGTTTAAATGTTTGAGCAAGGGTCAGTGTTTGAGCAATGAACTCCAAGGGTCCATACCCACAGCCAGGCCCCTGATCACAAGGGGAACTGCTTCCAAGGAGGGAGGCTGGGGGGAGTTCTCTGATACTTTTTATTACATTTCCTGAGGTAGAAACTTACTGACATTCGGTCATAATTCTCTTACTTAACTTGAGGCAAATTTAATGCTGATACTCAATTTTAACTGTATCTCCTCTGGGGCATTTGTGGGCAAGTCTTTCTTTAGGTCCTAGTGGAAATATTAAGCCATGAGTACTGGTGTTCTTTCAGGACAAAGTGGAATTCCTAGCAAGAATTTTGCAAGTATTACATCTTCTTTTTCTTTGCTGCCAAGTGGAGAATTGATATTCTGGCTAAGGGGTAACATGATGTTTTAACTTGCTTAATAGCCATAATCTGTTAACCATCATTTTCTGAAGAGGAGATAAATAATCCTTACGTAGAAGTGTTAGAGGTCTCTTGAGGGTCTCCCATAATGAATTCATGATCTCTTCCTAAAGTTTTAGGAAATGCAGTGCTTTGTAACTTCTACATGCAGACTTTTAAGACAGACAGACTTGGATTCAAATTTCAATTCTGTGACTCAATACCTTTGTGACTTTGGGCAAGTTGCTTAACCTCTCTAAGCTTATATTGCTCTCGTGGTTAAAATGGGAGAATTACTAATAGCCATCTAGTAGGACTATGGGAATCAATGATGGAGGCATAGGAGACACTAAGCCTAGTGCCTAGCAGTGATTAAGGACTCTTGAGGTCGGCCAATATCTGCCTCCTTCTCTTGTTCACATTCCTCTTTTTTCTCCTTCTCAACCGAGTATGAATCCACCTATTTTAGTAGCACACCATTATCTTTAATTTGACTGCCTGTCTACAAATTGTTAACTTCCTGCCTCTTCATTGGTCAACTAAGGAAAAGCAGCTTGCCAGACAGCAGTGGTCATTCTAGCTGTTTGTGCTGAAACAGACATGAACGCTGGATCGGCATGCAGTGCTGGGCTACTCTATCCCTTTCTTGGCAGATCCTTGTTGAACATCACTGTATTTAGGGTTACTGGTACTGTGCGAAAACATCTCAAAATGACAAACTCTCACAGCAGATTTTATGAACTGACACTAGATTCAGATGAATAGGGCCTTCTTCCATCCCCATGGTAAACGTGTGTTGGTGAGTATTTAACACCGGTATGGCCTCCCTCAACAAGAACAGCCAAGCAAAGAGGAAGCAGATGCACCTTACAGAACCATTGCTTATAAATTATAGTCCCGTGTAGGATCCTGAATATTTAATCAGAGAAATCTTCTAAAAATCATATTTAAATGAAAGATCTTTTCCAAGGAGTGGCTTTGAGCCCACTTGCTTTCCTCCGTATAGTACTACATGGCATTTAAAGTTCTGTCTAGGGGCGCCTGGGTGGCTCAGTCAGATAGGTGTCCGACTTCGGCTTAGGTCATGATCTCATGGTCTGTGGGTTCAAGCCCCGCGTCGGGCTCTGTGCTGACAGCTCAGAGCCTGGAGCCTGCTACGGATTCTGTGTCTCCCTCTCTCTCTGACCCTCCCCCGTTCATGCTCTGTCTCTCTCTGTCTCAAAAATAAATAAAACATTAAAAAAACTTAAAATAAAAAATATAATAATAAAGTTCTGTCTAGAGGTGCCTGGGTGGCTCAGTTGGTTGAGCAACTGATTTTGGCTCAGGTCGTGATCTCACGGTCCATAAGTTTGAGCCCCACATAGGGCTCCATGCTGACGGCTGTGTTGAAGAAAAGTGGTGAGAATAGACATCCTTGTCTTGTTCCTGATCTTAGGAAGAAGCTCTCAGTTTTTCTCCATTGAGGATAATGTAAGCTGTGGGTTTTTCATATATGGCCTTTATTATGTTGAGGTATGTTCCCTCTAAACCTACTTTACTGAGGGTGTTTATCATGAGTGGATGCTGTACTTTGTCAAATGCTTTTTCTGCATCTATTGAAATCATTATATGTTTCTCATCCTTTCTCTTATTGATGTGATGTATCACATTGATTGCTCTGTGAATATTAGACCACACTTACACCCTAGGAATCAATCCCACTTGATCGTGGTGAATGAGTTTTTTGATATATTGTTGGATTTATTTTGCTTTTATTTTGTTGAGGATTTTTGCATCTGTGTTCATCAGGCCTGTAGTTCTCTCTTTTAGTGTGCTTTTATGTAGTTTGGGTACCAGGGTAATGCTGACTTTATAGAATGAGTTTGGAAATTTTCCTTCCTCTTCTATTTTTTGGAACAGTTTGAGAATAATAGGTATTAACTCTTCTTTAAATGTTTGGTAGAATCCACCTATGAAGCCATCTGGTCTTGGACTTTTGTTTTTTGGGAGTTTTTTGATTACTGATTCAATTTCCTTGCTGGTAATCGGTCTGTTCAAATTTTCTATTTCTTCCTCCTTCAGTTTTATATGTTATATGTTTCTAAGAATTTATCCATTTCTTCTAGGTTGTCCAATTTTTGGCATATGATTTTTCATAATATTCTCTTACAGTTGTTTGCATTTCTGTGGTATTGGCTGTTATATCTCTGCTTTCATTTGTGATTTTGTTTGAGTCCTTTCTCTCTCTCTGTCTCTCTCTCTCTCTGTTTTGTTTTTTTGGGGGGGGATGAGTCCGGATAGAAATTTATCAGTTTGTTGATTTTTCAAAGAACTAGCTCCTAGTTTCATTGATCTGTGCTATTGGTTTTTGTTTGTTTTTGTTTTTGTTTTTTTAGTTTCATATCGTTTATTTCTCCTCTAATCTTTATTATTTTCTTCCTTCTGCTAGTTTTGGGTGTTATTTTTCTTTCTCTAGCTCCTTTAGGTGTAAGGCTAGGTTGTTTATTTGAGATTTTTCTTGCTTCTTGAGGTAGGCCTGTATTGCTATAAACTTCCTCTTAGAACCACTTTTGCTGCATCCCAAGATTTTGGACCATTATGCTTTCATTTTCACTTTTCCCCATGTAATTTTTGATTTCCTCTTTGATTTCTTGGTTGACCCATTCATTACTTAGCAGCATGTTACTTAATCACCATGTATTTGTGCTCTTTCCAAAAATTTTCTTTGTGGTTGATTTCTAATTTCGTATGTTGTGGTAAGAAAAGATACATGTTATGACTTTAATATTTTTTGAATTTGTTGAGAATTATTTTGTGGCTTAATATGTGATCTATTCTGGAGAATGTTCTATGTGCACTTGACAAGAATGTGTATGTGGCAGACCTTTAAACAAGAGTGCCCTCCAAGCACCCTGCCTGTCTTTATTGCTCTATAAAATTGGCGAGCCATTGTCCATTGAACAGAAAAGCCTATTTTAACCCCTTATTCTGTCTAATAAAAAAAATTGTTGTTCGAGAGCAGCTTCCTTAATTTGGAAATGCAAATTAACTTAATATATGAAATGAGTTTTCTGATTTGATGTTCTCAGAAAAGCAAACTCCAGAGAATGGGTTTGCATATTTAAAAAGATACTCCTAGGGGTGTCTGGGTGGCTCAGTCAGTTAAGCATCCAACTTCAGTGTGGGTCATGATCTCATGGTTCATGAGTTCATGCCCCACATCGGGCTCTGTGCTGACAGCTCAGAGCCTGGAGCGTGCTTCATATTCTGTGACTCCCTCTCTCTCAGTCCCTCCCCTGCTTGTGCTCTGTTTCTCTCTCTCTCTTAAAAATGAATAAAGATTAAAAAATCTAAAAAAAAGATACTCTTAATTTATAAAAGGAGGCTACCTTTGTTTTACCAAGAATTTTCAAATCCCACTTTTGTGAGACGCTGTGTAGTCAAACATTGGCCGTTGGACGTTGAACATTCAATGAGTAAGAATCTCATATATACATATTCCTTTTTTTAAATCATAGAGAAGGGGTTCATTTCCTCAGTATACTCATCTGTCTCCCAAAGATGATGATATAAGCCAGATAGTGACATGAGCCATGGATGTGTTGAAGATCTCAGTATGTTATATTCTCATGAAGATCACGTGGAAAGCTGATATTTGTTTATCTTTATGTATGAAGCTTTGAAGAGGTACAGGAGAGGTGAATAAAGGATTCTCTGAGGTCTTTGGGAAAATCTTAAATGCTCACAGTTTATAGCATATCTAGGTAGCAACTAATAAACAAACACAAAAAGGAGCCCTTTTTCTTATCCTTTGATAATTATCTGTGGCTATTGCTAGAAATTTATTACCCAAAATAATTCTATTGACCAAACTTTGGCCTCTATTTTATTTTTGTAAAGATTTGCCAGTATGTTATAATAATGCCTAGCTTGGAGTATTCGTAGTTTCTTAGTCAAATCAGGGTTTCAAAGGTACAAATTTTGCCTTTGAAGTATAGACTGATTTAGTTCTTTCTTTCTTGTGACAGTGTAAGAATACAAAGAAAGTCATAAAATTATAGAATTTTTATGAAGAAACCAAAAATCATTGAGATAATATGTAAACTCTTTCAATTTTACCGCTCTCACATAATTATCTTCTTCCCTTTACTTATCCCTAGTCTTTGAGCATGAAGCAACCTCCTTCTTATCAAGGCTTACCCTCCCTGTGTGTCCTCTGGCTCATGTCCTTTTCTTCCTCTGGTGCCTTCTTTCATCTGTTGTCCTATATTTTATTCCATATTTTGCTTGTATCATCAATATCTCCCTCTTCACTACCTCCTTCTTCTCAACCTAAAACCATGCTTAGATTTCCTTTCTTAAAAAAACAAAACAAAACAAAATAAAAGTAACAACAAGGACAATACCTTGATACTCGTCCAGGCTACTCTTATTTTTTTCTCTTAACTACCAGCCTCTCTCTTGCACTTTGCAATATACTTTGGTGTCCTCTTACTCTGCTAAAATCACTATCTAAAACTCTGCCTGCAATTTCACCTTCTAATTTATTTCTTTTTTAATCTCTTTACAGAATTTTATATTTTCCAGAGCGCCTCATTCTTGACTCTCTGATCTCTTTCTACCCCATTCTATTCTGACGTTACTCCTAGGTTCATCTTCTTAAGTTTGTACGGAACAAACTACTTCTTTGATCAAAACCCATCCTTGTCTTCCCATTTGTGTAGGAAGTTAGCATTAATTTCCCACCAACCTGGATTCAAATCTTTTGACAGTTTTTTGTCACTCTTTCTTGACTTATCTCTCCTGACATATGTCTTAAAAGCAGGCAAAGAGAGTACTTCTTCCCTTTGTACATGTTAGCAGATTTCTCAGTCTTGTATAATGCCTCTCCTGGAATTCCCTTTTTTAAAATCATACCTGTCAAAACCTTATCCTTTAGTGTGGAGCTATTTCAAATGCTTTCTTCTTTTTGAAGGATTTTCTGATCCCACAAACATGATGTGTCTCTCCTTTCTTTAACCTTCTCTGATCTATTCTTTGATGTCTTATAGAATCTCTTTCTGCTTTGTATTGCAATAATTTAGCTAGTGGTTTCTATTCTTCTATTCTTACAGTGTGGTAGAGATTCTTTGAGAAAAAATACCTCTGGGGGAAAAGAGCTAGAAGGTTATTGCAAACCTACCTTTATTTTCATATCTTCTATGTAAAGAATAGTACTATTGCATTCCATGGGTGTGGGTTGGAAGGAGATAGACAGGCACTAACTTTTCCAAAATCACACACAAGAGGCAGAATTCAAAGCTACCCAGGCCTGGATAAGCAATGGGAGAGAGTTGTAATTCATACCCAGAGACGGTAGCTACACCTGGAGGAAAGCTACCCAAGAGGAACTGGGGTCTTCAGTAGAGGCTGTACTAGGAGGGAGGGAGCCAGGAAATAAATACGAACTTTCTTCCATTCTGCATTTCCATCTGCTGCTGGTATTTCCTGACGTCTAAACCCAGTAGAAGCCAGAGTGCCAGGGAGCTTGTTGAGTCAGTCTCTTGGAGTTTAGAGTGGTGTGTAGAAGGGTATAGCCTGAATCTGAATGGACAGATGGATAATTTCCAGTTTAATAATGGAACTTACAGATAATCTATTTTATCAGTATTGGGCTCAGATGGAATCATAGGGCATTACTCTGCCAATGGCTAAGTAAGTAAAGCTTTGCATTGGCCTTCTAGGGCCAGAATCAATTATGAAGCTGACAGTAAGCAGACAGGATGGCTGCAGCTAATTCTTGGATCTTATTTTAGGCATTTGTGAAATATGTTATGAGCGGTGAATAGCATCTACTAAAAAGACAATAATTTCCCATTATGATGGGGTACAACAGATATTTCCATTTGGGGTAGAGTGAAATCATGTACTTGCTTATTGGAAAAAGACTCAGGGAAGAAATCACCACAGTGGTGTTGTCTTGGAGAGACTGTCAGCCTGGAGTTTGCCAGAGGAAATGGAAGGCATGAAGGGTCCCCAGGAAACAAAGTGCTTTTACACTGAGCATAACCAGAGAAGGTTACTTTGTAGGCCAAATTAAGATGTATAATTTAGTGAGTGGAGCTTGCGGAGCTGCTGTATTTTAGTCAAAGCAGAGCGAGCCAATGCTACTTGAAATAGTCCTGTGAACTCAGCATGGAATTATAGTGCTGGTGTATCTAACCACACTCCACATTGCTTTCCTTGTTATTTTGCTTTTTTTTTTCTCCCAAGACATATAGTTGAGTTTTTTTTCCCCCTGGTTTCTCAGATGGAAAATATGTGTGATGATTCAGCCCGGCCTTCTGATTTGCTAATGGGTTATTGCACAGAAGTGTTTGCCCTGCTCTGAAGCCTGCCTTTGCCATGGTGCCTGGGAGAGTGCTGAGGTTGAAGCTCCTTTACTCAGGGTATACTTTCTTTTTCTTCAAAGAGGAGTTTTGTGGTTTCTCGGCTAGCTAGTAGGTGTCACCAGATAATATTTTGAGTTAGTGTATCGTAAACTTAGAGACTAAATGTCTCATTTCACAAAGGAAAGAAGAAAATACTTGAGGGGTATTTATCCACATACAGACACTGTCAGGGATGCTAAGCTGATGGCTGAATCCTGACAGTCTTTTCTTTGGTTGAGAGATCCTGGGGAAAAGTGTGGATAGTTATTCTGTGCTCCAGAGACAGCCCTGTAAATGTTCATTAACGATAGTGGAGGATGTGCATAACAATTTTGATAAAAGTAATTTCAGGGCACCTGGGTGGCTCAGTCGGTTAAGCGTCTGACTTGGGCTCAGGTCATGATCTTGCGGTCCGTGAGTTCAAACCCCGTGTCAGGCTCTGTGCTGACAGCTCGGAGCCTGGAGCCTGTTTCGGATTCTGTGTCTCCCTCTCTCTCTGACCCACCCCCGTTCATGCTCTGTCTCTCTCTGTATCAAAAACAAATAAAAGGTTAAAAAAAATTAAAAAAAATAATTTCAAACTGCAGAAGAGAATGGGGAAATAAGAGTGTCTAAAAATGTGTGTATTCTTTGCAATAATCTATCTTAAATTATTTGGATTTTGGATATCCAAAATTGTAGCAAAGCTAATTCTGAAACTCACTTTCTAATATGAAATAATCTTTTTTTTCTTCCGTAAATTTCCTCTAAGATGTCCTGTGGATGCTAAATTCAGGCAAGTTAGATTGTCTTTGTGCCACTGATGTATCAATACCTGTGCTCTTGTGCATTCACAGGAGAACCTTGTCCTTTTCAAGCAACTCCACTTTATAATTAAAACAATTCACTTCTCAATCCCTACCTTTCATTGCAGAAATGTCTTTTGTTTCATTTCTTTCGTTAAATGGTAAGGCCTAGAGAGAGAGGTACTACGAGTACCACCCCTATTTGCTTACATGATCATTGGAAACTCAGAAATTATGAACTGATAGCATGAAGAAGCCCCCTTGCACCTGGATTTGGACCCACAGAACCTGGTAGAAGAGTATTTTATCTTGGAAACAAGGTACAACTTTACAACATTGTTTTAAAGTTTAGAATTCCAAGAATGGGATGCTTTTCTTTTATAGTTGGTAGGGACTTACTTTGCTATGTATCCTGCCACAAGCCACATGACCAATGTTGCGATCTACAACCCCAAAGTCACTCCTTTTATCTTCTACACTGTATCACCTGATCTTTAGTTGAAAGGTTCATCATAGTACAACATCATGGCTATGACTTTCACTGTTTTTGCCTTTTCCTCTGCAAAAGAAAATGTAGCAATAGAGGGAAAATGCAACAGGTCTTTAAGAAGAGATGATAGGTGAGAATGAAGCGAAGAATTTAAAGATGTAACTGGGTATGTGACTCCTGTTATTGTCAGGGAAGGGAGGAAGCTTCTAAGACAGCTTATATTATGGAAGCTGTCTGGTGTAATCTACCACTAGTGTCTGAGACATGGGTTCTGGTCTCAGTTTGGCAACACTGATTGAAAGATGTTAGAGCTAAGGTTTACAGACCTATAATAAAAGCATAGTAAGAAGTTAAATCACTGAATCTTAATTTCTGTAGCTACAAAATATGAAGAATTATCTTACTACCCAATCTTTTTCAGCTTTGCATAGTCTTGTTTCCCTCCGTTTAGCCCTTAAGTAGCTGTGTTTCCAGTACTCTGTTCTACAACCTTTGTTTTTGTTTTGTTTGTTTTTGTTTTGGTCTGTCTAAAACTGTGTAGTTTTCTTGAGTAAACTTCATCCAAGCCAGTGACCTTAAGTGCATACCATACAGGTTATGACAATCTTTGTTTTTTAATTTATTTTTTATTAAGTTCTTTAAAGTTTATTTATTTTGAGACAGAGACAGCATAGTGGGGGAGGGGCAGAGATAGAGGGGGAGAGAGAGAGAATCCCAAGCAGGCTCTGCACTGTCAGTACAGAGCCTGATGCGGGGCTTGAACTCACGAAACCATGAGATCATGACCTGAGCTGAAACTGAGAGTCAGACACTCAACTGACTGAGCCACCCAGGCACCCTGACAATCTTTTGTTTTTTAGTGGTGTGTGTAGACCATTTACATTTAATGTTAATTGTTGATACGTTTAGATTTAGGTTTACCCAGGCACCCTGACAATCTTTTTTTTTAATGGTGTGTGTAGACCATTGACATTTAATGTTAATTGTTGATATGTTTAAATTTAGGTTTACCATTTTATTATATACTTATGTTTGTTGCCTCTTTTTTGGTTCCTGTCTTTTGTTTCCCCTTTCTTGTTTTCTTTTGCGTTATTTGAATGTTTTTTTGTTATTCCATTTTAATATATCAATTGTATTTTTCATTATATCTCTTTTAGTGGTTGCTCTAGGGACTAAATATGCATGCCTAACTCTTCACAGTGTAGTCAGAATTAAATTACCATTATACTTTACCACATCTCCTTAATGTTGTAGCTGTCTTGTGTATTATATGTACATATATTGCAACCCCACTGAAAATGTAATATTTTTTGTTTTCAACTGTTAAACATTGTTTAAAGAACTCAAGAGAGGAATAATACTATATTTACACAGATATTACTATTTCTGTTGCCTTTTCTTCTTTCTTGATGTTACAAGTTTCTTACTTTTTTCATTCTCTCTGAAAAGCTTCCTTTAGCAATTCTTTTAGAGCAGGTCTGCTGGCAACTAACTCTATCTTCGTCTGAGAATGTCTTTATTTCACTATCATTTTTGAGGACTATTTTAGCTGTATATAAAATTCTGGCTTAACACATCTTTTCTTTTAGCACTTTGAAATGGTGTTCCACTTTCCCTTTCTCTGAGTACTCTCAGTCCTCCTGGCACTTGTGGGTTGACCAGATGTGTGCATTTTTTTTTTAACCTTCATTTTTATCACTCTTTATCTGTCTTCCTCAAGGAGGTTCTGTTACAAAACTCTTTTCTCCTTTCTCTCTTCTGCCACTCAAAATGTACTTTTCTGTAGTTTTTTCTTATTTAGAACTAGTTATAAAGTATCTGAGGAAAATAATTCCCAAAGGATATCAATGATGAATAAGTGGTTACCGTGTTACCCTTTCCCAGGGGGAATGTCGTTTAGCCACGGAAGTCTTAAAGACTAGGACATGCTTGTTTTGTTGTATTACAATGTGTTGTAATACAGAATTCTAAGCTCCATATTTCTTGGTCTGGGGGGAGAGGAGGACGTTAGCCACAAAGACATTCCTGGTATTCCTCAGATCTCAGGAGAGAACAGCCACCTTCACTGCTTATGTGACTTTTCAGCTCCTTTTTTTGGTAAAGACATGGAAAGTCCATACAAGGCCAGCAGTAGCATATAGATATTTGCTTTTTCTCTGTCCTTCCATTTGGCCTTAAATGGGCAAGAAGTTGGGAAAATGACAAACAGTCTTGATTAAGACCCCTGAATTAATTAAATTTCAAACTTAAAAATTTTCACTTTTAACTGTTTTGGCAAAGATATGTGAGTTGTATTCAGGAAAGACTCCAAATTTGTGGCCTAATACCTTTCCCTTATACTGCTTTAAGTGAAATAGATAATTAATCTCAAATGTTAACAAGTACTTTTTGGAGATAAAAAAGCTTGACTCATTTTTGCAAATATTGCAAACACAAGTTCTTAAAATGTCTATGTTTTCTAAGGATCTCAAAGTCCCTTTTCTGTGGGATTTCTGGGAGGTCTTTTAATTGTGTTTAATAGAAAAACACAAACTGAAGCCTAGAGAAGTTGACAGACCTGCTCTAGGGTATATTGTGATTCCCCTTGTGGGGAAAAGGAACTTTTGTCTTAGGGCTGAAATTAGAGCGCTCTCCCAACCCTCGGCTGTAGAAAAACTCTGGTCCAGGGTGGGATGGGAGTGGGGAAGAGGTTGCAGTCAGCTTTCTGGCTGGTGTGAGTTGAGTTGGTTGAGGCCAGCCAGAGAGGAAGGGTAGGTCATGACTATGCTTTGATTGATGTTGGCTTGTGATTTATGCAGTCTGTTACACAAGCTGCTTTCTTCCCCTGTTCTTCTACCAGGCAGTCTTGTTGCTGGAGATGATTGTCAGCTGCTTTCCCTGCCTAGCTACCATCACATGCCCTACCACCGGAGCCTGGGAAGCCTGACCACAGACCAGCATCTCCAAGGCATGAATAATTAGGTAGGCATAATGGAAGGCACTCACTGCACCCTCCAATTGCGTAAGCCCATTACTGAAGTCTGCTACATCAGCTTCTATCTTCCAAGGGGGGAAGTCAGAGGATTTTCATACAAGGGCACTGTAACTCTAGACAGATCCAATAAAGGGTTTCATAACTGCTACCAAGTCAGGGGGGGGTCAGACGTCATCAGCCTCAGCCTGCAGCCGAATGAACATCCAGGCGACATATTTTTCAAGCAAACTCCCACAAAAGACATTTTAACTGAGCTGTACAAACTCACAGCAGAGAGGGAGAAACTTCTGGCCAATCTGCTGAGCTCAGACCACATCCTGGGGATTACGATGGGGAGCCAGGAGGGGAAACTACCGGAGCTGTCCGTGAGCCTGGCCCCTGAGGACGACTGTTTCCAGAGTGCTGGTGACTGGCCGGGTGAGCCCCCCGTGGGCTGTCTCAATAAGAGGAGTGCCCATGGGAACAAAAAGCCCCGGAGGTTTGGTGGAAGGAGAGGAAGCTTTCATGTGCTTCCACAGAAGAGGACAAGAAGAAAAGGGCGTGGGGGCCAGGAATCGGCTCCTCAGATGGGGAAGGACCAAATCTGTTCCAGTAACTCCCTTCCTATTTCTCGAACAAGGCGTAATCTTTGGCTTCTAGAGGAGAAAGGCAACTTGCTCCCAAGTGGGGCGTTCACATCTTCCGTACAGTGGAGAGGGAGCTGTCCCCCAGAGATCCCCGGTGCACTGGATGCCAGTGGGAGCTTCAGGAAGACTTCTGAGGGCACTGGGTTTGGAAGAGGAGGGCTGCCCCCTGACTGCAGCTCCACAGAGCCAGGAGATGATAGTGGTGCTAGAGTGCCAAAGAGGGGCCCACGCAGGCTGGCGCACCAGCAAACAGATTTGTCTGAACGTCGTGAGGACCCTGAGCAACATCCAGAGGCAGAAAAGGGCCGGAGGGAGAAGTCTGGTGAGCGTACATGCGGGAAGAAGCCTATTTCCAAAGTGGTGGCCAAAGTCCAGGACCTGTCCACTCAGGTGCAAAGAGTAGTTAAAACACATCTTGAGAGTGAGGAAAGCGTTGCCATTTGCCCAGCAGCCCAAGCTGAGTTTATACCCAGAGCAGACTTGTTTACCCTCCCTGGAGCCGAGGCCGGGACTCAGGGTTGCAGGTGGCCGGGCACGGAGCAGCACGGAGACAGGTCATTGCAGGCACCGGACAGGGAACGTATCCCAGCCAGCGCCGAGGGGGCTGTGAACAAGGTCCTGCTGAAGGTGATAGAGAGTGAGAAGGTAGATGAAGCCACCGAGGGGAAAAGGCTGGGCTTCCCCCTCAGCACGCTAGCCACCCACACCCTCCCAGAAACCAGAAGCAAGAGGAAAGCTGGGATGCCTCTGAAGGGTCACAAAACCTTGTTTCTGGATCCGCCCCCCAGTATAGGCCCTGACTGGTCACAACCCGGAGGCGATGAGAAGAGACCGTCCCCCCCAGCTCTGGCAGCCCTCAGCATGCCGCTGAATAATTCATCCTCTCAGTCCTGTGCATACACACGGATGTCACCTGTTCCCTCGCCTCCTTCTCCAAGGCTTCCCAGCCCTCGGCAGCATCACAGGGTCCTCCAGCTCCCTCCGCTGCCTGGTGAGAGGGAAGTGGCTCCCGATGACTCTCCTGGCAGAAAGAGCAGTACTTTCTCTGGGTCCTCCTCTGCTGACACCTTGGAGCCACCAACCTCTGCAAAGGTCACGGAGACCAAAGGAGCCAGCTCGACCTCCCTTGGAGCAGGCCAACCTCGCTTGGCGTCTGGGGAACCTTTGGAAAAGAGCTTGGGGCCCGGAAAGACCACAGCTTGGCCCCAGTACCAGTCACCTCCAGGTAAGTCCCCGTGTGAGATACTTTGCATCTGTTCTTGGGCGGCTCACAAACTGTAATCTGCTCATGCTCTTTAGAGCCTGGCTACTTAACCAGGTCTGTGAGTTCACATTGAGGCAAGAGAAGCGGGAGTGACCTAGGAGAGTGTGGAGATGGTGTAGATGGTGCTGACTTACAGGGTCAGGGGTCTAAGTGGCTCCTAGGAGCAATACTTTGTAAACATTTTTAAAAAATACTTTATTTTGGCATATTCTAAAGCTGCCTCCATGGTTGCTTACCTCAGGACTCTCAAAGGAAACAGGGACTAGCAGAAAGAAGTAGTGACTTGTCTCTGCCTTTGATGCCTCCGCTGCGTAATTGGCCCCTTGACCTAAATTCTGCTGTTCATGCTGCTGGAGTAGCTCGGGTTTGTTGGGATTCCCTAAGCAGAAGGGGGAAAGCGCGACGTGTCTGTTGTTACAGGTTTTTCGTTTTTGTTTTTTAATAATCAGTTTTATAAGCATCATTACTTTATGACAAAGACTTTCTTTTTGTACTAGAAGAGGGATGAATTCAGTCTCTCCTGTTGAAGAAACTTGGTTCTGATTTTCTTTCTTTGTTTCCTTTAACTCTTCGTTTCCCAAATGGGTATGAAGTAATGTGTATTCTAGTTTACTTATGGCCTATTTTACTGTTATTTTTTACTTGTGGGTCCTAAAGAGCTAATCTGGCTTATGTGTTTAATGTGATTTAAAATTTTACATGAAAATAATTTTAAGGGTTCTATAAAGCAGATTCAATAAGACCGAAAAAGACAGTGTATAAAAAGCGCCTCTCCAGTATTCCTTACATTTATTTGTCCAGGCCAACGTGGCCAGGGGTTCAGGGTTTCAAATGCCGCTGTGCAGGTGACGGAGTCTTTTCGAGGGGGGGGTACTCCCACAGCATGTGGTCATTGCTTTGTCCGGGGAATGGGTCGTAATACGATATATGGTCTCTTCGAGGTTAGAGAAAACCTCATGCACAATTTTTGAGATAAAAATGTCCATCCAGGAAAGAGGAATTTCAACAGCTTTCTGTTTGTCTGACTCTTGACATTTTTTTTTCTTGACATTTTAAAAATTTCTCTAAGTCATTGATCCAGGCGTGGTTCTTTATGAACATGGGGTAAATGCGTTTGATCTTGTGTCTGTGATATATTGATCTTATTTTGAGAAGACTTGTTGCTTTCGTGACATAACTAATATGCCTCACCAGGAAAGCCATATAGAATTACAGATTTTATATCATGTATCATAGAACCCTAGTGATGAGAATTCTCTCTCTGTACGGATGCTGGAGCCTTTGAAATTCTTGGAAAGGGAAGTCTGTGCAGTTATTAGATGAGTGACTTCTGGAGGCTTGGGTGTGGAATAGCTGCTTCAACTCTAAAAGTTCTTTTCAAGAAATCACACCAAATTCTAGGATTGTGTGCGTCCCTCATCCAGAAACTGGGCATATTTAACGTTGAGCTTCAGTAAATCTTTTTTTTTTCCTGATTAAGAATTATCTTTTTATTTTGTTGCCGATTTTCTGTATGAAAAATATTATAATAGCTCTGTTGTATCTGTGTCAAGGCAGGCACACGGTTTCTATGGTGACTGACCATAAAGCCACTGAGGGGTAAGTTCAGTGGATGGTCACACTTTCCCTTGGCCTCTCTATACAATTGCTCAGAACCATATCCTTTACTTTGGCCCCAGCCTTCCATAGCACTTTAGGAGCCAGTCCTTAGAATCATTATAATGTTCTTTTAACCTTATAAAAGAAGGAATTGGAAAGAAGGAGGATAAGAGTGGGAGAGACTGTTTCTTCCGGTATGGGTGACTTCCCTTCTGCTGGGACCTTCCTCTGAGGCCTCCAAATATTGTCTCTTGTTGCCATCCCTGGGAGGGGGTTCTTCAGATAGTGGGTCTTTGATTTATATCCTATGGTCCTGTGACCTTCTCCCTCGAATTCCCCTTTTTTGTGGTCATGAGTTCTTTTCATATTCTGGGTCCTTTAGTGACTTTCGGCTGCCCGTGGGTCCATATACGGGAGAATTTTCCTGCTTCCAGCTGCCTTTCATTTTATTTCCCCTGTCACTCTTTCCCAGCAGAGGCCTCAGACAGTCCCCAGCAGCCCTGATGGTGGGTGGAGGGGGCAAGGGGACGTAATTCATTTACTATCACTGCACCGTGGCCCTTTATCTGAGTCGAACTCCCACCTGTCTCCCATGTTAGCTATTAACCAGGTTGAGTTTATGGTCTGTGGACATTTATTTCCTGTGGAAATCACATTTAGGTATTTTATTGAAGTGATGTGATTAAGATTATTGAAAGCTCTCATTAACTGCTCAAGTAAGAGATTAAGTCTGGCAAAAGTAATCAGATCTGTTTCCAGTTGGAGGACTCTTTAGTGTTATGGGCATGTAGTAATTCTCAGAAAAGAGTGAAATCTGCTTCTCCTTCTCACAGGACTAAGAGTTAAAGCCAGTATTACCATCCACAGAGGAAATAGCATGAAGGCATCACAGAGGCTACTGGTCCACCTCCTATTTGCTTTGCAGTTTTCTTAATTCTTCATTCCAAGGGCTATACACAGGGATTCCTTGTCTGGTGGTGATATAATCAAATAGAGAATATACTGACAATGAACAGTAGCCAGATTTGTCTTCTTACGCCCTCCCCTCAACAGACACATTGCCTTCTCCCCACTCTCCCTTTGGGATTGGTTTTATAGTATTTTATTTTGGGATGGAAACTGCTGCCAAATGTTCCCAAGCCTTTGTGGAATGGGGTATTTTCTCAAACCTAGAGGGACTCTAGTGATGCTAACCTACACAGTGGTATCCTTGAGGCTGGGATTCATTTCTGTTTTGATGGCTTTCTTTCTAACTTTGATCTGAAACAGACCCTTTTTAATGCCAGAAGAATCACATGGAATTTGGCTCACCACACTTAGGAAAACGCCCCAGGTTTCTGTGTGCTCCTTGGCAACCTCATGATCTTTGTCCCCTGATTGAAGTCACTGAGGCAGTGGTAGAAGCAGATGCCCCAGGCGTAGTTCTGCTTGAAATTGTGAGTCACTTGATCGATTCTGGGGCCCATCAAAAGACATAGTTCATGTCAACTGATTAGGAGTTGAGAAGAACACTTGAAATAGTTGTTTTAATATCTGATGCTACTTTCAAAACTTCTGTCTCTGTAAGTGTTTTTTACAAGGAGTGGATAGAAATTCTTCCACAATAATACTAAGGTTTGATACAGTTCCATAAAAACGTAAAGACACTTCATAACATTAATGGGCATATGCAACCATTTAAGATCACTGCAGAAAGCATATAGTGCACAGAAAGTTATCTGTAATTCATGTTAAGAGAGCAAATAAGATTCAGAAATTACATATATCATATCATATCCGTATAAAACAAATATAAGAATTAAACAAGAAACACATTCCTATATACTTTTAAGAAAGTAAGGGGGTGGTGTTTGAAACTATAGGTAACTTTGACCTAGCAACCCTACATTTTGGAATTTGGTTTACATAAATAGATGCACTAGTAAACATAGATGCATAAGGGTGTTTACTGTAGCATTGTTTGTGGTGGCAAAAATAGCTGAAAATATTTGAATGTCCATCAGTAGAGAAATGGGTAAATAAATTCTAGTACATTTCTACTGTATAGTATTATGAGGCTGTTCAAAGTGTTGAACTAGATCTGTATCTATCTAGCAAGTTGCAAGGTAATGTGTAGCGTGCTTGCAGTTTTTGTAAAGTCAAGTATCACCCCTCTCCACATATGAGTGAATACATGTTTGGTATGAGCTTGAATGTCATGGAGACGGGTGTAGAAAAAGATTGACCAGGCTATTCACATTCTTTATCTGGGGGAAAAGCATGGTGAAGGTGGGGAATGAGGTAAAGGGGAAGGATCTGGAAGGATTGGGGAAGAGAATAAATTCTTTTCTTTTCTTTTAATTTTTTTGTTTTTTAATGTTTATTTATTTTTGAGAGACAGAGAAAGAGCACAAGCCAGGGAGGGCCAGAGAGAGAGAGGGATACACAGAATCTGAAGCAGGCTCCAGGCTCTCAGCTATCAGCACAGAGCCCAATGTGGGGCTTTAACCCACGAACCATGAGATCTTGACCCGAGCTGAAGTCAGGCACTTAACTGACTGAACCACCCAGGTGCCCCATGTAACTTTTCTTTATATATTTTTACATTACATCACTGGTTACAGTAAATGTATCACTTTTATGGCTTTTAAAGGGTGATTGAAATACTTTTAAAATGGTTGTCTTTTATTTATTGAAGTATGGTGGACATATATGTTATATTAGTTTCAGGTGTACAACATAGTGATTAGAAATTCTAGACACTATGCAATACTCACCAGTGTAAGCACAGTTACTGTCTGCTGCCATACAACATTATTATAATATTATTGACTATATTCCTTATGCTGTACTTTTTATCCTCATGACTTACATATTTTATAACTTTAAGTTTGTGCCTCTTAATCCCCTTCCCCTATTTCATCATATACCTACTCCTTTACAGAGTGATTTAACTACCTTCTAAAGGGGTGGCTCAGTCGGTTAAGCATCTGGCTGTGGCTCAGATCATCTCACGGTTCATGAGTTCGAGCCCTGCATTGGGCTCTCTGCTGTAATCACAGAGCTGGCTTCAGATCCTCTGAAGCCCCTCTCTGCCCCTCTCTCTCTCTCTGCCCCTCCCTCTCTCTCTGCCCCTCCCCTGCTCATGCTCTCTCTCTCTTCCTCTCAAAAATAAATACTAAAAAAATTTTAACTACTTTTTAAAGAGAGAACAAATGCACCTAGCATGATTACCTATGTGTGTAGTAGGATTATAACTAAAGTACCCTTTCCCATATTTTCCCCATATCCTTTAATAGGGTGAGAAGCTCAGCGCTGAGATTACTTTGCTACTCAGGGAAATACAGTTTGCTAGCGAGCTGGGAAAGCAGTGCCCACAGAAGACTAGTCAGACAGGGAGGATTAGGACGGGATGGAGCATTATCCAGAAACCAAGAGAAGAAGGAACTTTATAAAGGCTCCTGCTAGAAAAGGTCCTGATAGGGAATAGATACCCCCGGCCTGAGGTTGCGAGCAAGGGAAGCAGTGGTCACTGGAACCCAGAGAGGGGAGCTTCACAGAGGGGATCACATGGCAGCAGCAGTGGCCTCTGGTAGAAGCACCTTGCAGAGAGGAAGTTGTGGGAATGAATATCCTGGCCATTCTCTCCTTTGATCTTCTGCATGGACACCTCTAACTGAATCAGCCAGAAGGCAGAGTGTAAGGGAGCCGATGGATGTGGTCTGCAAGGTCAGCCTTCCAGGGCTAGGAGCAGGTGGAGAAGGGCGGAGAGTGGATCTGGAGGGGCAAAAGGAAGACAAGATGATGCAGATAGGTGAAGACCAAGAAATGCAGGAAGACAGAATGGTATTTTAAATGAGCAACAAGGTAATGAAGGCTGTATGGTGGATGTTTTGGTACAAAGCAGCGGTTATCTTGGTAATAAATGATAATTGCACCTTTCGTTTCTTTGTCATATGACCTTCATACCTCTAAATTTAAGTAGGTTGATTGTTTTATTGTGAAAAATTCAAAAATAGAGGAAGTAAAAGAATTAGAAGATCTTGTGATACAGGTTTCAGTCCATGGATTTAGAAAAACTTATCTGGTTTTTAAAAACGAAGCTCTCATACTTAACAATGATTGATATCACATTGTGTTTGGTTGCTTTTTGTGAAAAGCACAAAAAGAATTTAAAAATATCTGTCTTAATTATTGCAAATTAAGAATAGCTCATTAGCATATGAAATATGAAGTAGATTTTCTACCAATGAACAATTTGTATTTTGAAGTGAATTTCCATGTAAAATAAATGATGGGTGTTTCTCTCATTCAAATCCTGTTTTTCAAAAGACAGGATGTTTCAAAAGCCAGGACCAGGACCAAGATTTAATGTTTTAAAATCCTGAGCCAGCTCTATGTATGTGAGTTTTTCCCAGATTAATATCCAATTGTGTTTTGAGGATAGCACCTTCTACTGAATTGTTTTTCACTTGTTTCTTTTCTATTCTTGGATTTGGAGCACAAGATGTAAGGCCAGGGTGGCAGTCTGTAGTCCCCGGCCACACATATCCATCTAATGTAATTCTAAAGACACGTAGAAATGACAGAATTAGTTCTGTGATTAGAAGTAAGAGCCATGAAAAATCTAAAAGAGAAAACCATTTTTTAGAATAGATACTTTTTTTTTTTTTTTGGTCACATAATTCAATCATTCAGCTTCATAGCATTATTGGTTAGGACATTAAAAAAAACAACAACAAGCTTTTAAGGTGGTAATTGTATCAAAGGCATTTTATCAAATTGATAAAGCAAAGTACTGAATTTCAAAGGTGTCTGTTTTGTTTTATTCCTCATGGACTCTTCTGGGAGAGATTGCTTTCTGAAAACAGTAGACACCTCCTGGGCCTACTTTCTTCCTCTTGGTAGCTCCATCAGGTAAATGATTCCTACTGCCTCTTTTACTTTATCTTCTTTCTGATCACTTACAAGGACAGTGACTCCTGTTAGATAGTTCTTAAATACTGATGCAACCATATTACTTAGTAAATTTTTGTGGCCTCTGGGCTGTGATATTAGGCCATACCATCCTCCTAGAGTTTCTCTGTGTGCCCTGGTAGCTCAGCCTCCTGCTGTGGCATGTTCTGGAGTTTCTTCACTCTTAACAGGAGGCTTTTCAAGCTTTTCCCACAGTCATGGATTGTTCCAGTATGTGGACCCAGATGCTTTCTATATGCCCCAGAGCCTTACAGGAAAGAACTGGAAAGTAGGTTAGAATTGGGATTCACACATGTATAGGATATAGAGGGACTGTGGGGTCCTTAAAGGATATTGAGCAATAGAGAAGAACAACAGACAGTGGAAGGAGAAGAAGCATCATGAGAGAATAAGTCTGTGCATAGACGTTTCCTCCTCTTCCTACAAATGCTCCCATACACCAGGCTCTGGCATGAAGGGGAGGAGTAACTTTGTCATGAGAAGCCCAGCAGTCTTGCAGTGAGTGTGGAGGAGCTGTTCAAGAGAGGCAGGAACTTTCCTGCTGAGCCAGCTTCAATAGTCTGGAAGAGGTTGTTAGAAACCCAAGGGCAGAGAGTGACAGAGCCACAGAGCAGAGGGTGGCAGGAGCGGCCAGGCCCTTGAGCACGGAGACCTTGTGAGACCAGTGGCGGGCATAGCTGATGAGGAAGAGCCTGAGGAAAGACTGGATTTCACACTAAGCAAGTGAGTGGGGGCTTTTGATATTGAGGTTCAGATTTTCGTGACTCACGTGACAGACATAGTTTTATCCACGATGAGGCAGTAAGTTGGATCATCTGGGTTTCATGTATGTTCCCTAAAATGTTATGATACATGTTTTTTGCTGGTTTGTTTTAAATCCAAGTTAAAGTTTTGAGGTTGAATTTTGCACTTGGAGGGAGAACCCAAAAATAAGCCTGTGGTTGATTAAAGCTGTTGTTTTCCAAGTTAGCCCAGAGGAATTGTGGAGAGAGTAAATAACATGTACAGCTTGAGCATGAGCATAGTCTCTCTAGGATTCAGACATAGGTCTAGGCATGCCTGGGTAATTAGATGGTTAGAGCTGTCAAGAGGCTTTAGCTTGAGTGCTCAGAGGACGGTCACAGGGCAGGGCTCATCCTAAGGAAAGCAAGATTTGAGGCATATGAGCAAGATACCCGCCTCAGGGGGTGGGGCAACACCAAAAATAGCATAACGTAAGTCCTGTAGATTCTCTGCTGACCCAGCCCCCTGGACTCATGCCTGGGTTGTAGGGAGAGAGGGAACTATAAGAAAAAAGCACTGTGAAAATTGAAAGGGAAAGTTTACTAAAATTACCTTAAGATGTTAAAGGCAGGCTCTACACAAAAGAGTGTAACAAACTTGTAGATGAAGGGTCCCTACTCCAGGTGCTGTTGGAGCATGCACAGCATGACAGGGAACAACAACAACAACAAAAAGGCCTCCTCAAGGACAGGAAAGGTGTCACATTCATCATTATTTACCTGGAATCAGGTTCAATAACTGATACCTGGCATGGATTCAATGAATGTTTTTGTTGAAAGAAAAAGGAAGAGTGAGTTAGAGTTGGTGAATGATGAGAAAACATGATTTGCAAACTGGTAACAGGGGCAAATTTGTCCCATTTGTCTTATGCTAAACAGAATGGAAATGGTTTCATACCATATTAGGTGATTACTATCATAGTATTTTGGTAGATGATGCTTTATTTTTAAAGCAACATTAAAACTATTAATCTCTGCATAGATTTAGGAATCAGAACATACCCAGAGGATGGGAATGAAATTAAATGAAATTAAATTTGTGAAACACTTCACAAAGCCAAGTGTTTTTGTGAACAAAAAACCTCTTAATTGGAATAACTTTACAATATGATTGATTTTACTGGAACAGACCTTTTTTAGATATTAAAATGAGACTTACTTTACTCTCAAAGCCAGTTACTGAAGGATAGTCAAGTGATTCAATTTGAAATGGAAACCAGAGATGGCTTACGGTTTCATGCATTTTGCTGGTCACAGATTCACCATGTTGTGTTATGCGTGAACAAAGACCAGCACATTTTCACCAAGGTACACTTTACCACCCAACATGCTGGTGAAATAGAAGGCTGGGCATGTTCTCATAACTCTTCTAAGCTGTGATTCATGGGGTCCCTAAATGGCCCACTTGCCGGGTGCTTGACACCCACCATTGAAGTTTGCCTTCTGTGCGAAAGAAAGCACTGTTGCTAGAATGGTTGTGTATTATGCCAATATAATTTGAGGCTGCGTGATTGATTTCCAAAAGCTACACACAAAACTAAGTCATATCAGTTTGCCCATAACGCTCCTGTTATTACCTAGAAGAGCAGAATCCTTAAAGAATGGGTTATGGGGCAGGGTTCTAAGAGTGGAAGCAGAAGTCAAGACCCAGAAAGGAATGGGCAGACATGGCAGAAGTTGAGGCCCCCAAACCAGGACAGCAGTATGGTAATATCAGGGACCTCAGTTACATCTGAAAATTCCTTTGCCTTTGTCATACAACTTAACTGAATCATGGACGTGCCATGCCATCATCTTCACCAGGTTCTGCCCTGCTCACTCAAGGAGAGGGGATCATTGTAGGCATGTCCCCCAGGGAACAAGAATCTAGGAGACTATTTTGGAACTCTGCCTACCACAGTATCCTTCCATTATCTAGAATTTTCTTTTCCTTTTCTGGTCTTGTCTTTTGCTTCCGCTGTCAGAACCCTGTGCCTACAACTTTCCCTAATGTAACACAATCTGTATACACAATGGACTTTTGATTTCCATTTCTGGATCATATATCGTCCTATACTGGTTAAGAGGGTGTGTGCCGAAGTTGAACATTTTATTGTCAAACCCCAGTTCTGCTACCTACTAGAAGATTGACAACAGCCTCAGTTTCCTCATCAACAGGGGAGTGATGGTAGTATCCACAGAGCAGATAGTATAATAACTACTTATGGGATGTTGTAAGGATTGAGTGATATGCTATGCTTAAAGGGCTTGGCACAATGTCTAGCACATAATTCTCCAAAAATGTTCAGATGTTATTAGTGTATCGTGTCTCAATGGTTGTATTCATATATGATTTCTCTACATGGGATACCCTAATAAATTGGTAGGCACCCTTCAAAATCCATCTTAACCTTGCGTGTGCAAAATGTCAACATCTGTGTAATGTCGGGAAGCTGAGATATATAAGGAACTCTATTTGTAACTTCTGTAAATCTAAAATTGTTTCAAAATAAATAGTTTTTTTTTTAAAGTCCTAAGTGTTGTCTTCACTATAAAGCCTTTTGATTCCCCTCATTGTGGAGTGAACACTTTCATTCTACTCTCAGGAAGCTTTACATATAGTGTTTATCACATTGCATCATGATTGTTTGTTTACATGTCTGTCTAGAATATAAAGTGCATGGATGCAGGGACTAACTTTATTCATCTTTCTGTCTCTAATATATAGAGACATGTCTGATATAGCTTACCAGCATATGTTATGTAAATGCTGGCTTAATAACTAATTGTTGAATGAATTTTTATCTTTCATGCACAAGAGATTTATCAATAAACAAATGATATGTGATTATAGGAACCAGTGGGAGGGTCAGGGTGGTACAGAACAACAGTTTTCAAAGTGTGGTCCCTGGACAAGCAACATTATTAGCCACACGTGGAGACTTGTTAAAATGCTGTTTCTCAGGCCCCATCCCCCAGATCTATTGAATCAGAAATTCTGGGGGTAGGGGACAAGGTGTCTGTGCTTAACCACTTTCATGGAAACTAAGATTGAAAACATAAACAATTATACTAATGTATAGCTATGTTACATGAATTTAGAATCTTTTAAGTGCAAATATTTTATTAGAGCAAAATGACATAGATGAATTATCCTCAAGAAATAATTGAATTTAGGGGCACCTGGGTGGCTCAGTCAGTTGAGCATCTGACTTTGGCTCAGCTCATGATCTCATGGTCTGTGGGTTCAAGCCCCACATCAGGCTCTGTGCTGATAGCTCAGAGCCTGGAGACTGCTTCAGGTTCTGTGTCTCCCTCTCTCTCTTCTCCTCCCCCACTTGTGTTCTATCAAAAATAAATAAACATTAAAATTTTTTTAAAGAAATAATTGAATATCCACTTAGCCATATTTGTGATGATTTTGAATATTACAGAACTTACCAGATATAAGGATCTATGCACCTGTAAACATGTACAGGTTTTTAAATTTTGTTAGCCTTCTGCCAACCAACTATTGTGCATTGCTTTAATACAGGAAAGTAGAGGCTATTCTCGAATATTTTCCTGTTTAACATTTGTTGCTGTGATCACTTTTTTTTTTTTTACTGTAAATCATATTAACCATCCTGGCATCAACACAGATGTCTTCAAATATCTGTCAATGCCTGCCAAGTGCCAGCTGCTGCCATATGGTCCAAGGTGCTACTTCTCCAAATCGTAGTTAAGTGTCCATTAGGCTTTCAGTACGTCGCTTTTATAATCAGTTCCATGTTATCAGCAAATACTGGTGGAGTCATAGGATTTTGACTAAGTAATTAAAATATTACAATCACACATCTGCAGCTTTATTCTAAAAACCAGTGCTACTATTTTGTTATCGTCTTTCCAATTCTTTAAGAACAAGTGTCGTGGAAAATCATATGCTAATATATGACTAATCTCACCAAAAGCCTGAGTCAAGAAAGCATTTGCCTCTTTGCCACAGAAGTTGTTATTTGTTAGCCTCTGTGTTATTGGAGAAAAATCACTTCCTATGTCCTTTTGGTAGTATTTTACTTTCAGAGATATGGAGGCTGCCCTTTTAGAACTCACCTGCATTTTGATACTTCAGTTTTCTTCCTTTTCATGTGAAACAGACCATTCTTTTTTTTTTTTTAATTTTTATTTAATTTATTTTTTTAATTTACATCCAAGTTAGTTAGCATGTAGTACAACAATGATTTCAGGAGTAGATTCCTTAATGCCCCTTACCCACTTAGCCCATCCCTCCTCCTATACTTCTCCAATAACCCTCTGTTTGTTCTCCATACTTAAGAGTCTGTTATGTTTTTGTCCCCCACCCTGCTTTTATATTATTTTTACTTCCCTTCCCTTATGTTCATCTATTTTGTATCTTAAAGTCCTCATATGAGTGAAGTCGTATGATATTTGTCTTTCTCTGACTAATTTCGCTTAGCATACTACTACTATCTAGATCTATCCACATAGTTGCAAATGGCAAGATTTCATTCTTTTTGTTTGCCAAGTAATACTCCATTGTGTATATTCAGCACATCTTCTATATCCATTATTCATCAGTCGACGGACATTTGGGCTCGCTCCATAGTTTGGTTATTGTTGATAATGCTCTATAAACATTGGAGTGCATGTACCTTTTTGAATCTATATTTTTGTACCCTTTGGATAAATCTCTAGTAGTGTAATTGCTGGGTCATAGGGTAGTTCTATTTTTAATTTTTTGAGGAACCTCCATACTGTTTTCCAGAGTGGCTGCACCAGCTTGCATTCCTACCAACAATGCAAAAGAGATCCTCTTTCTCTGCATCCTTGCCAACATCTGTTGTTGCCTGAGTTGTTAATGTTAGCCATTCTGAGGGGTGTAAGGTGGTATCTCATTGTGGTTTTGATTTGTATTTCCCAGATGGTGAGTGATGTTGAGCATTTTTTCATGTGTCAGTTGGCCATCTGGATGTCCTCGTTGGAAAAGTGTCTATTCATGTCTTTGCCCATTTCTTCACTGGACTATTTGTGTTTTGGGTGTTGAGTTTGATCAGTTCTTTATAGATTTTGGATACTAATCCTTTATCTGATACGTCTTTCGCAAATACCTTCTCCCATTCTGTTGCCTTTTAGTTTTGCAGATTGTTTCCTTCGCTGTGCAAAAGCTTTTTATTTTGATGGGGTCCCAATAGTTCATTTTTGCTTTTGTTTTCCTTGCCTCTGGAGATGTGTTGAGTAAGCAGTTGCTGCAGCCAAGGTCAGAGAGGTTTTTGCCTGCTTTCTCCTCTAGGATTTTGATGAATCTTACATTAAGTTCTTTCATCTTACATTTAGGTCTTTCATCCATTTTGAGTTAATTTTTGTGTATGGTGAAGAAAGTGGTCCAGGTTCATTCTTCTGCATGTCACTGTCCAGTGAAAACAGACCATTCTTTACACAACTGTTCAGTTGAGCTGGATTGGGGAAGAAGTCCCTGTCTTGAAATCAGGAAACCCAAGTTCATACCCCATTTCTGTCAATTCCTGGCTACAGGTCTCAGAGTAAGAAACCACTTCTCCAACTGTCACACTTAACAGCAGGTTATTAATAACACTCTTTCAGTGATTACAAATGGCAGCCTTAAAAAGAATAATGATTTGTGAGTTATCCTTACTGAGCCCAATAGTCTCTATGCCAAAGAGACCTAAAAGTAGGTAGACATTGTCTGCAGACTACATTCTGAGAAGATGCATTTATGTTCTTATTCCCCAAGGGTACTATTTAACTGTCACATTTTCCAGATGGGGGGAATTGTAAAGGGTCACAACTTTGCCAACTTTGTATTTCACAGCAAATAGTTTTGGCAATAGTGAGAACATGATCAGTTGAAAACAGGGGTAAGAGTCAAAAAGGTCTGTAATGGTGTTGGTGACAGCGGTAACAAGGGATAGATTCCAGATCACTGTGGACTCAAAGCTAGATGAATCTGATTGGGTTTTCAGTTGAGGGGAAAAACAAAGCAAAACAAAACAGAGTCAAGGATCATTCGATGTTTCCTGTCCCAGGTGACTAGGAAAGAAAACCACTTTATTAAAACATGCTAGGTCTGCAGCTGGGCAAATAGTTAATCAGTGTACTTGTCTTGAAATGTAGAAGGGTATCATGGGCATGTCACAAGACTCATCACTGCCCACTGTCCTCTTTCTTTTCAATATCTTGTTGGCATTCTTTTTTTTTTTAATTATTTATTTTGAGAGAGAAAGAATATCCCAAGCAAGCTCTGCTTTGTCAGTGCAGAGCCCAACGTGGGGCTCGAGCCCACGAACTGCGAGATCATTACCTGTCCTGAAACTAAGAGTCAGACGCTTAACTAACTGAGCCACCCAGGTGCCCCTGTTGTTGGCATTCTTAATCAACTTCACAGAAAAACTTGAGTGGAAAGAGGTGTTAGATGACAGAATCAAAGTTTGTTAAATTCTTCCTAGGCTAAATTCTTCCTAGGCTAAATATAATAAGATTAAAGTCAAGAGGATACTAGAAACATCCTGCATTTGGATTAATATATCCACCTTACAAGCAAAGGACATAAGAGATTTCTGTTTCAGCTTTAGTTGACAGCGTAATGATTCTGAGCCAGTTGGGTCCGGTGGCTGATTCAAAGAAAAAGCTAGGCTATTTTAGTAATAGATATTCATATCAAGGGAGAAAATGTGCTACTGTACTACATATAGTCTGACATATCTGAGGTTTTGGGTATAGTTATTGCTATGTATTTGAGGAGGGCTGTTGACAAATTGGATTATATGTAGGGAGCAGGAAGGAGACCTATCTGGAAATTATATCATAGGAAAGAGAGTCCAAAAGAATAGTGAGCCAAGGGTGCCTGGGTGACGCAGTTGGTTGAGTGTCTGACTTCAGCTCAGGTCACGATATCATGGTTTATGGGTTCGAGCCCCCTGTCAGGCTCTGTACTGACAGCTCAGAGCTTGGAGGCTGCTTCGGATTCTGTCTCCCTCTTCCTCTCTCTGCCCCTTACCTGCTTGTATTCTCTCTCTCTTTCTCTCCCTCTCTCAAAAATAAATAAACTTAAAAAAAAAAAGAACAGGGAGCCAATAAAATTAGAAAGAGGATACATGGAAGAGGCTGTGTGGTGGATACTGTGTGTGCCACCCAGATCCTCCTATCTGGATCAAGACCCCAGTTTCCTTAGCTGCTGGGAGTGTTTGTTGCTGGCTGACGGCTAACAGGTGATTTCTGCCCAACGGGGCTGCCTTGCCTGAGCTTCCAGCCATTCCTCAGGGACAGCCCCACCCAGTGCCTAGTGTGGGTGTGAGAGTACAAAAGCCCAGTTCTGTTGCCTTGTGCAGGACAACTGCGAAGGGCCATCCCAGCTTTAGGACTCCGTGTGTGATCAGCTGAGGCCTCTGTTGCGGCCACATCTCCTTCTTCCTGGTCCCGCTTCCCTTGCTGTCTCATCAGAGTTGTTCTAGAAATCTCTCCCCACTAAGTCTTCTCCATGGGATTCTCTGCTCGGTCTGTCTTCCAGGGAATCCTACCTGCAACAGCTGACATTACAAAGACTGGGAAAGGATACATTATTCAGTACATGATGCTGGGACAATCGATTATTCATGTGGGAAGAAAAAAATAAAGTTGGAACTATCTCATGTACAAAATGTATTTCACGTGGATTTAGAATTGAAATATGAAAAGCAAAACTTTACCGTTTTTAGTAGAAAATATGTAAGGATTAGGAGAGGGTTTCTTAAAAGCACAAACCATGAAGAAGATTTGTGAATTTGTCTATATTAAAATAATATAAAATTTAAATTAAGTTAAAATCACTTGACTATGACAAATGATATCATTTTTAAAAATAATAGGAAAAGCTAGGAGAAGACATTTGCAACACTTACGACGAACAGATTTAGCATCGAAAATAGATAAAGAATTCATATAAATTAATAAAGGGAAGGGAAACTTCCCAGGAGAAAAAAAAATAGGCAGAGAAGATAGTCAGTTTGCTTAAGAGAAAGTCTGAATGATGAATGGGTATACGAAAGTATGTTAAGCCTCATAAGCAATTAGGAAAATGACAGTGAAAAAAAGATCCTAGTTCATACACATCAGATTGGGGAAATTATTTTAAATTGATTTTATAACACCTTCTCTTTTTAAAATTCATTTCCTCTTCCTTCCTTTCTCTGCTTCTGTGCCTTTTCACATGCCACATTTCCATATGGACTACTCACCTGTCAAGACCTAGGGCAAAGTCATCTTCATGCATTTCTCCTAACCTCCCTGTTCAGAGTTAAGCTTTTCCCCCATATATATTCCAGATAGTGCTTTGTGTTTGTTCCATTTAAAAACACTTTGCATTGTTGTAATTTTTTGCCTATGTGTGAGCCTCTGACGCTAACTAGATTATGGGCCCCTGAATGGCAGGAATCACGTTTATCTGTGTGCTCCTGGCATTTATCATAGTGCGTGGCACTTGACTGCTAAATATATGTATTGGATGGGTGAATGAACCAGTTCCTTGTCTCAGTGGCTTTTCCAGAAAATCAGACCCCTTCTAGACACAGGCATGAAGAGTCAAATGCTCTACAGTGGTTCTTAGTTTGCTTTTTGATGCATCCTCTAAAATTAGTTCAAGATAAACTAATTGCTCATCACCTGCAGTGGAGCATATGGTTAAATGTGGTCTTTACCCTCAGTTTAATTAAAGAGGATATGCAGAAAGCTGGTTCTTTTTATCATAGGTGGAAAGTTGCATAGGGACAAAATAAGTATTGTTTTCCTTTGTTATTCATTCTTTTTCCTCCAGGCTTATTGCTGCCTACTGGTACCGTCAGGATTTATTTTTAATCCTGAAAAAATGAAATAAGTATACTTTGGCTAGAGAGATAAAATATGTTGACATATTAAAAGAAATACATCTCCCTTAGGAAATCTAACTCTTTGGGAACATACACCCTCAAGGCGTTTGAAAAATTTCTAATCTCTTTTTTAAAAGCCAACAGCAGTGCTACAAACTCCAGATGAGAGCATATGATTTAGTTGGTATTTGTCAACTCTTACAGTGATTATAAAATATTAAAGCTGGGAGGGATCCTTTGGCCCAGTGCCTTCATGGTAAAGGTAATGAAAGTAAGGTTCCATCTAATGTATCATAATAGTGTAGTGATAGAATAATCCAGATCTCCCACCTTCGATTTTGATTCTTTCCTTTTCTCCATAGACTGTCCCAACACACACTAATTTGGTGGTAGCAAGAAAATTACTTGGATTTTCAGGGGTTTTGGGTTATAATAGCTACTTAGGTATTTACTTTGAAGTTCTTGAAATTTCCCCCGTAAACAATTGCCTGTTGGCCTTTGTACCATTAATAATTAGCTTTCATTAGCACCTAAACTCAAGGGGGTAGAGCAACTCGATTCCAGACCAGTATAATTGTTTGGGCTCATGGTGAATATGGAGTAAGAGGTAAAGATTTATAAAATAGATTAAAAATTTACTTGCTCATTAAGTAAATTATGATAAAGATTCTAAGTGTAATAATCTTATGTGATAATTGAAATAAAATTAGTAGTATCCCTGGGCTTCTATTTTCTCACTGGTGAAATGAATAACTTGGAATAAATCTGAGGACAATAAATCTTTGAGGATCTTTTACTTGTAAATATTTTGATTCTGTGACTGTAATAACAGAGGATTCACCCAGATTTTGCTTGCCTTGCAATGGTAACTAATGCTTGAAGTGTTTTTTAACAAAGAAAGTTTTCTTCATTTTTTTTTTTTTTTGGAAAAGTTACCTATGACTAAATTGTTGCTTTGTTTTTCTGAGAAGTTCTCAGGAATCTCACTCATTCATCTCCACATATGTGTTTTCTGTCCTTCATTTACTTGGCAAGACTATCATTCTTTGAAACTAAATTATTTAGTTGTTCAAACCATACTGCCTCTCTGTTCTTGACCAGATGCATGTAGTGTTGGAAGGAGGCATCATGGAAGAACACAGGTAATCATTACCTATGTTTGAATCTCAATTCTGCTGCTATGGGCTAATGCAAGTTACACAACCTTTTAGTTTCTGTTTTCTCTGCTCTCCAGTGTGAATCACACAATGCATCTCATAGGGTTCTTATGAGGAGTAAATAAGATGCCAAGCACAGTGTTGGGCACACCGTGTGCAGTCCATGCCATTAGGATGTATCAAATGCAACTGCAAGTGTCAATGAGCCCCCTTGTTCAACTATAGACCTCAACAGTTCAAACCAGAAATAGACAAGACCCTTTAACTCATACTCTAACTAAAACCCGTTGTGCTCATTTCTTATTGCACTTCCTTGAGGCATTGACTAAAATGTTTTGCAATGACTGGATCATTCCAACCCCTAGACCAGAAAAGCCCTGATAGCAATAGAATGCCTAGAAGACCATCCCCAGCATGCGCCCTTCCTTGCCCACGAACATAGGTTGAACACACTGACCCCACCCATGATCATGTGTTTTCTGTCTGCTCTCTTGCACATACCTCCCTGAACTTCTCCTATACAACTGTAGGTGTCTATCTTGTGAGTGGAAAGGTCCATTGTTAAGGCTTGGGACTGTCACCTTCCCTGGCTGCCCACACCTGAAATAAATCTTTCCCTTTCTCTTTTCCAAACCCTCACCTATTGAGTTATTGACTTTTTTTGTGATGAGGTTGACTGTTTGCTTGGCAACAGCATTGGTACGCCCACTCAGGAGCTATACTCTACCTTTGTCTAGCCCCCTTGGGGTTCCTGGGATGGAGCTATTGGTCTAGCACTCACTCTTCCATTTCCTGAGTTGGTGGCTGTGATAGATCAATTGGTAATACAACTAGTACTAAAAGTTCTCTTTTAGGTGCTGACATATAATTTTCCCTTTGATCTCATTGAAGCCTTAAGTATTTTGTTGTTCTTCTCCTGTAGTATGTGTTTCAAAAACTTAGTTTTTGATCGGATGTTAAAAAGTTGGTCATAATTTGATGTACCAGTGAAGACAGGAGTGTATGTTCCTGATTCCACTTCAAATTTGCTGCTTCCTTTCCCCACCACTCCTCTCTGTAGAAACAGCATCACAAAAGGGTTGCTGGATTTCTATAAAAGTCTTTGGAAAAGACCAATGGGCAGATTTTCTATTGTGAATTTCGTTAGTAGAGGGTTCTTTTTCATGTTTGCATTCCCAGCACCCAACTGGCATAAATAAATCCAGTAATGAACATTTGATAGAGCTCATGGGAGGAAGAAAACCTCCTTACAAATTCTCATGATAAAGATTTGGTACTTAAAAGGAACTTTAATCAATCTCATAAGCAGAAAATAATTTTCTGCCCATATTCTTAATGTTTCTGATATAGAAGAGCAACAAAAACCATTGAAGTCTGCTTGGGACCAAGCAAGGGATGTTCACGGTACTTGAGCAGTGAATGAAGAAGATTCCGTACCAGACTTGACCTCACCTGACAGTGTTCTCATATGCATCCTGGCAATGGGTTTTCGGTTGGCTCTTCATAAAGAGGATCTAGAACTTTCTATCAAAACTCACTGTATTGTTTATCATTGATAATTTGTTGCATATGTTTATGCTTAGGTTAATATGCACTGAATTGCATATAGTTCTTCAATGTTAATCAATTCTTTTATTGTCACCATAAAGTCATAACTTAAAGAATAGCCCCTGCCCTAGGTAATGTTATAACAGATTCAAAGGCCTTACCTAACTGTTGTAAACAAGATTTTGATGCCCAGGACAAGTGAATAAACAGTGGCTCTTAATAATAAAATAAAATGCTGCTTTCACAAGGATTATTTCTAACCATGTGTGTTATGCGTTATACCAGACCCAGTGCTTTTTTTTTAAGTGAGTATAAGAATATTAAAAACTGCTAATAGCAAAATAACTTTTTCCAGCAGTACTGTTTATTGGTTCAACAAATATTGCTTTGCATTGTTGAAGCATTTCATTCCTGTCTGTGAAAATCCTTATCTAAAATTGAGTTTTTGATCAACGCCCCACTGCTGCCCAGAATTCATTATTACAACTCAAAGCTATTTTTTATTTTTTAAATGTGTATTTATTTTTGAGACAGCATAAACGGGAGAGGCAGAAAGAGAGGGACAGAGGTACCCAAATGGGCTCTGAGCTGACAGCAGCAAGCCTGATATGGGACTTGAACTCACGAGCCATGAGATCATGACCTGAGCTGAAATTGGATGCTCAACTGACTGAGCCACCCAGGCGCCCCTCAAAGTTGTTTTTCCCCTCAACGGTGAAAATGTTCTCTGTTATGCACAGTTTAAATGATCTCTGCTTACACATTCCAGTGTGTCTTCTCAAGCTCTCCTACTCCTGCATTTCAACAGGAGAGTCTAGATTAGAGGAATCTAGTCACCATAATCCACTGACTGCCAGAACCCAGCTCTTCTCTTCTCCTTTCCCTGGGCATCGATTTCTAGAACAGCCAATAATAAGGTTCATAACACAGAGTGAATGAGACATGGGGAGTTAACATTTGTTATAGCGTCCCCAACGGTGCTAGGCTAATTACATGGAATTTCATTTCACGCCGAGCAGTCTGTGCCTTTCCTACCATCTCGTGCCTGTGTGGGTGCAGGAAAGGAAAAGAGATTAGCTGAAGGAGGGTTCTGGAACAGTACAGTCTTTGGCTTCAGCGTATTTATCCTTTGATTTTTTTTTTTAATTGTTCAATTAGGTAAGTGCTCTTTTGTGACTGAGAAGGTCATTTTGCCACTTTGCTTAAAGTCTAATCTACCAAAAGGACTTAAATACCATCTATACTTTTTTAGATTTTTAGGAATTGGAGTTTATTCTCAGCAAGCAGTCTCCTTGCTGTCTCATTCCTGTCACTTTTTTCTATCAGATCCTGTTTCATTCCCAAACAACTTGTTTTGTTTTTCCTTGGTTCATGGGTACCATCCAAACAGCAGCATGCCCAGCTGGGGAACTGTTTGAAAAGCAGGCGGCTCCTGTTTGGTGAGTGCTAGAGGACATTTCAGCTGGGATCCTAGATGCTGACAGGTGGATTTCAAGACAGCAGTAGCTCCATATACCAGACTTGGTTGTTTGGAAACGAAATCATTTTCCTCATCAGGTTTGTAGGCATTTCCTGGAATAAATGTTAGCTTATGGAGGGTTTTATTATACGTGGGTTGAGTGTGTGAATTGACCACTGTGATCAAAAACTGGGTTCCAGGCATGAGGCTTACTGAGGAATCTGAGGAATTATTTTTATTCTTAGGCAAAAAAAGAGGGATCCATGAAGTTCTAGTTGACGAATGTATGCTTTGGTGTAAAGGTCATGGATTATTTTTAAATGGTTTAAGAATAGGTAAGGTAGGGGCACCTGGGTGGCTCAGTCGGTTGAGCGTCTGACTTTGGCTCAGGTTATGTTCTCATGGTTCATGGGTTCGAGCCCCGCATTAGGCTCTGTGCTGACAGCTAAGAGCCTGGAGCCTGCTTTGGATTCTGTGTCTCCCTTGCTCTCTGCCCCTCCCTCTGCTCACGCTCTGTCCCTCTGTCTCTCAAAAATGAATAAAGCCATTAAAATGTTTTTTAATTTAAAAATAGGTGGGGCGCCTGGGTGGCTCAGTCGGTTAAGCGGCTGACTTCGGCTCGGGTCATGATCTCGCGGTCTGTGAGTTCAAGCCCCGCGTCAGGCTCTGTGCTGACAGCTCAGAGCCTGGAGCCTGTTTCAGATTCTGTGTCTCCCTCTCTCTGACCCTCCCCCGTTCATGCTCTGTCTCTCTCTGTCTCAAAAATAAATAAACGTTTAAAAAAAATAAAAAAAAATAAAAATAGGTAATATTTTAAAATGTAGGTTCCAAACATATGAAAACGTATATCCCAGATCTGAGTTTAATATTTAAACCTTGATGTTACCACACAGCCCCATCTATGGGGCTATAGAATATTCTTGCCAAAGAACTGAATCTATAGGTAATCAGACATCCAGGGCTTACTTCCAGTTCACAGGAAATATAGAAACCAGAGGGATAAGTTAAGCAACACCATGAGCAAGCAAACAGATAAGTCTATACATGGAACCATACTATGTTTTTTTAGTTGAAATATAATCAGCAAATAACATTGTGTAAGTTTAAGGTATACAGTGTGTTGATGTGATACATTTATATATTGCAGTATGATTTACCACCATAGCATTAACTAACACCTTTATCACATCATATAATTATCACTTCTTTTTTGTGGTGTGAACAATTAAGATCTGGTCTCTTAGCAACTTTGAAGTTTATAAAACATTAAACAAAAGAGACAGATTGGGGGCAAGGGGACCGCAGACTGATTGGTCTGGCAAATATATGAAAGAAACATAAGAGACATAGCAACCAAATGTAATGTATGGACTTTGTTTGAAATGTGATTAAAATAAACCATCTGTAAAAAGGTGTTTTGTGACAATCAGGAAAAATTGAATATGGACTAGATATTTGATCATACTGAGGAATTGCTGTGAAATTTGTTAGGTATGCAAATGGCATCATGAGTATCTAAGTAAATGGTTGTAAATGTGTGGCCTTGACAAGCATCACCAGCATCACCTGGGTATACGTTCAAAGTGAAAATTCTCAGCCCCACCCCAAACCTACTGAGTAAGAAGACCTGGGCGTGGGGCCCAGCAGAACTATGAAAATCATTGACATAAAAACATAGCCATGTTTTAAAATAGATACATACTGATGGGGTGCCTGGGTGGCTCCGTCGACTGAGCGTCCGACTTCGATTCAGGTCATCATTTCATGGCTCCTGAGTTCTAGCCACATGTCAGGCTCTGTGCTAGAGCCTGCTTCAGATTCTGTGTCTCTGCCTCTCTCTGCCCCTCTGCTGCTCACGCTTTCTCTCTCTCTCAAAAGTAAATAAATATTAAAAAAAAATTAAAAGAGATACATACTAAGGCATATAGGGGTGAAATGATACAAGGTCTGGGAATGCTTTCACAATACTTACGTTAAAATAAAGAGAAGGATTTGACGAAACAAGTGTGCCAGAATCTGGATAGTTGTTGTTCTGGGGTAATGCATTTGTGTGGCTGTGTTGTAGGCTTCTCTCCCTTTTGGAAATTTGGAAATATTCCTTAGAAATTTGGGGGAAACCTTACCAGACACATGCACGCACATACGCGTGTGTGTATACACACACACACACACACACACACACACACACACAGTAGACATTCTTCTCAGACAAAAGAAACAAGCAAAACTTGGTTTTAAGTTTTATAAAAGCTTTCATCTTGCCCCAGAAAACTGGCTTTTCGTCTTTGCTTTGCCACTAATCACTTTACTGGGCACTCTTGGTAAGTCGATTTCCCAGGAACCTCATCATTCTTACCTGTGAGACAAAGGAGCTTCACTATGTGATCTGTTGTGAAGGTTCCTCCTAGCCTGCTGTTCTTGATACCCTGTGCATTCAGGTGAGGGGTCAGGCTCCTCAGAAGCACTTTTGTCCAGTCTGGAGTGTGATCTGTGGCTGAGTGCTGTCTTGAGAGCATGCTCTCCCCCTCTCTTCCTCTCTCCCTCTTCTTCTCCCTCTCCCTCTTTCCCATTCTCTTTCTGTCTCTGTTTTTTTCTCGGGCTTTACATCCATCTCCCATCTCGAGGGACAGCACCATTCTCTGGGATGACCGAGGCCCAGGCACACCACCCTCTGACAATAGATAGGGTATGAAATTGCACGAAAAAATATCCAGGGACTTGAAATGTGGGGTGACTTCGAGGTTAGGTCAGAGATGGTGAAAGCCCAGAGTAGAGTTAGGGACCTGTAGCTCTTAGCGTTTGCCCTGAGCCTTTTCTCCTGCCTCCACCCCTGCTGTGGCCATCGCCTCCTTATAAACAGAGAGACAAAGCTTAGTGTTGTAAGTTCTGAGTGAGTTTGGGAGCTCTAATTGAGAGCTCTCATACTTTAAGAATCCCATTGATTCTTTTTTTTTTTTAATTTTTAATGTTTTATATATATGAGAGAGAGAGAGAGAGAGAGAGAGAGAGAGAGAGAGAGAGAGAGCATGAGCAAGGGAGGGACAGAGAGAGAGACACAGAGTCTGAGGACAGGCTCCAGGCTCTGAGCTAGTTGTCAGCACACAGCCTGACGTGGGGCCCGAACTCACAAACTGTGAGATCATGACAAAGTCGGACGCCCAACCCACTGAGCCACCCAGGTGCCCCAAGAATCCCATCGATTCTTAAGCTGTGTACCAAGTTTAATGGAAAGCAATGGTATCCTCATTGCTAGGCGGAATCAGGTTATCTAGTAAACCACAAAACTGCGGAATTGCTTGGCTAATTCAAGCTTCTGTTTGCTCATGCTGAACGTATAGACAAGAGGAAGACTGTCTCTCCCTGGGGAAGGTCTTGGGGGATACCCCAGGTGGTTCTTGGGGAGGGAATGGCTAAGGAGAAAATGATAGGAGCACAGGAACATGATGTGTGCAGTAGGCGACACATGGCATTGGCAAAAGGGAAGGAAAATGAAACAGGAGGAAGCTAGTGGGAATGAGGAACAAGATCTGCAGAGTCCAACAGCCAGGAGTTGGTGATGCGTCTTCAGTCTACTCCTCTTTAGATTTCCTGATGGAAATCTAACTCCCACAAGTGCAGGCAATCAATGATAGTGTTCCCACTGACACAGCAGTTCCTGGAGGCCTTTCCCCAGTGTTGGCATTTGTTCATTTGCTCTTCTCCTGTTCCTCCATTCCTTTCATTTTTCTGTGTTGACTTTGGCCCTGTCTGCTCCTTAGCAAACAGATTATGTCTATAGACATTGGCAAAAAACAAAAACAAAAAAACCCCAAAACAAAAAACAAACCAAGCAAACAAAACCAATAGCTGCAACAGTAGTTGTTTATTGAGCACTATGTACCAGGCACTGAAGTGAACACTTGATAAATATTATATTTCATTTGAGCCACTGTCTGTACAATAGTCGTTATCCCCATTTTACCAACGAAGAACAGAAAGTCAGAGAGGTGACGTTGCAGGGTCACTCAGCTAGTAAGTAGCAAAACCTAGAGTTAAACCCAGGTGTGACCAACTGCAACTATTGTCCCTCATCTCTGCACCCCATTACTGTACCTTTTTTCATTGGTGAGGAGAATGGAGTGAGAACCTGGAACCAGAGAGGTAGGGCAGTCTGTGAAGCAGGCCACATGGTAGAGAGCTCCTGGGGCTCCCCTAGTTGCCCAAGGCCCATAAACACATAGAGAGGTCATTCCCCAGTATAGAGACCCATGCCAGCATTTCACATGGCCATGTCAAAAGGATATATATTGTTTACTTTTAGTAGGATAATTAATCTATTGATTGGAGTATGTACAAAAATCAGAATCTTCCCTTAGGAATAAACATGGGTGCTAGGATACTTGCTTGGTGATATCATTAAACATTGTCCCTTGGGCTCATTAAAGGAGGGTTTTCCTGGAACGCCTGGGTGGCTCAGTCAGTTAAGCGTCTGAGTCTTGGTTTCAGCTCAGGTCATGATCTCACAGTTTGAGCCTTGTGTTGGGCTCTGTGCTGATGGCTTGGGATTCTTTGTCTCCCTCTCTCTCTGCCCCACCCTGGTTTCTCTCTCTCTCTCTTTCTCGCTCTCGCTCTCGCTCTTGCTCTCACTCTCTCTTGCTCTTAAAAATAAATAAACATTTAAAAAAATCAAGGTTTTCCTGATCAGTCTTGTCATGCTTGCTCTTTGGCGTCTATGTTAGTTCTGAATCATATAGGTTTCTGTTTTCTTCTTAAGAGTATATAGGTACCCTTTTCATTCAAAGTAGGCAGAGAGAAGGAAGATAGAATTCCAGATGCTTGTAAAACTCCTACCTTGCATATCTCTGCCTCTCAACTAGAAGAGGCAAATGTGGTAGAGTGGTTTAGGTGGTGTGGCAATGGTGAAGGGTCTCACTGCAACAGGAAACAGGGAAAGGCAGAGTTAGCATTGGCTGAAGAAGCTGTGGATAAGAACCACCAACTGCACCATTTACATCAGTGGATAGATTATCCACATGGAAAATCAGTAAGGAACCACTGGCCTGAAGTGACACATCATACCAGATGGACTTATATTTATACAGAACATTCTATCCAAAAACAACAGAATACAAATTTTTCTTAAGTGTACATGAAACATTCTCCAAGATCCTATGTTAGGCCACAAAACAAGTCTCAATAAATTCAAAAATATTGAAATCATATCAAGCACCTTTTCTAACCACAATGGTATGAAAGTAGCAATCATTTATTAGAACAACACTGGAGGGGTACCTAGGTGGCTCAGTTGGTTAAGCATCCAACTCTTGGTTGCAGCTCAGGTCATGGTCTCACAGGTCTCTTTCCCTCTCTCTCTGTCCTTGTGTCTCTGCCCCTCACCTACTTGTGTGCTCTTTCTCTCTCTCAGAATAAATAAACATTTTTTAAAAAGTGGGGGAGTGCTCCTGGGTGGCTCAGTTGGTTAAGTATCCAACTCTTAATTCTGACTCAGGTCATGATCTCACAGTCGTGAGGTAGAGCCCTGCATCAGGGATTCTCTTCCTCTTCCTCTCTCTGCCCCTTCCCCACATGATGTTCTCTCCCTCCCTCCCTTTCTCCCTCCCACTCTCTCTCAAAAAAAAAAAAAAAAGCAACCCAGGAAAAACTACACATATGTGGAGATTAAACAACATGTTACTAACAACTACTGGATCATAGAGCAAATCAAAAGGGAAATTGAAAAAAAACAAACCCTGTATATAAATGAAAACAAATGCAACATACCAAAATCTATGAGACACAACAAAAGTGGTTCTAAGAGGGAGGTTCATAGGATTACAGGCCTACCTCAAGAAACAAGAGAAATCTCAAACAATTTACACCTGAAGGAAGTAGAAAAAGAACAAGTGAAAGCTAAAGTTAGTAGAAGGAAGAAAATAATAAAGATCAGAGTGAAAATAAATGAAATAGAAACTAAAAAGACAAAAGAGAAGATCAGTGATTCTAAGAGCTGGTTCTTTGAAAAGATAAACAAAATGGACAAATTTAGCTAAACTCACCAAAAAAGAGGGCAAAAAAATAGAAATAAAGTCATCTTAATTGGAAAGAAAAAAGTAAAACTGTGACTGTTTGGTGATTGCATGATACTCCATATAGAAAACCTGAAAGATTCTACTGGTAACTAACTGTTAGAATCAATAAATGAATTCAGGAAAGTCGCAGGATATAAAATTCATATATGCTGTTGCTTTTCTATACATTAACAAACTATCAGAATGAGAAATTAAGAAAAAAAATTCTAAGGCACCTGGCTGGCTCAGTTGGAAGAGCATGCAACTCTTGATGTTGGAGTTGTGAGTTTGAGCCCCACATGGGATGTTGAGATAACTTAAGTAAATAAAACTTTAAAAAGAGAGAGAAAAAAATCCCATTCAAAATTGCATCAGAAAGAATATAATATCTAGGAATAAACTTAACCAAAAAGGTGAATGACTTTTAACTGAAAACTATAAGACATTGATGAAAGAAATTGAAGAAGACACAGATAATGCAAAGACTTTCTGTGCTCATAGATTGGAAGAATTAATATTACTAAAATGCCCATACTACACAAAGCAATCTACTAATTCAGTGCAGTTCCATAAAAATTCCAATAACATTTTTCACAGAGGTAGAACCACAAAAGATACCAAATAACCAAAACAATCTTGAGAAAGAACAAAGCTGGAAGTGTCATGCTCCCTGATGAAACTATACTAAGGAGTTTTAGTAATCGAAACAGTATGATATTGGCTTAAAAACTGATGTATAGATCAATGGAGCAGAATAGAAAGCCCAGAAATAAACACACACATATATAGTCAATTAATTAATGACAAACGAGCCAACAATATACAATGGGGAAAGGACAGTCTCTTCTATAAATGGTGCCAGGAAAACAGGACCACCATCTTATACCATACACAGAAATTAACTTAAAATGGATTAAAATAAGGATGGATTGAATATAAGACTTTGAAAACATAAAACTCCTAGAAGAAAATATAGGTGGTGATCTGCTTGACATTATTCTTAGTGATATTCTTTGGATCTGACTTCAAAAACAAGCGAAACAAAAGCAAAAAATATCAAACTACATCTAAAAACTAAAAAACTTCTGCACAGTGAAGGAAACCATCTATGAAACAGAAAGGCAACCTACTAAATGTGAGAAGATACTTGCAAATCACATATCTGATGAGGGGCTAATATCCAAAATATATAAAGAACTCATACAACTCATAACAAAAAAACCCAAACGATTTGATTTAAAAATGGGCACAAGATACGAATATACATTTTTTCCAAAGAATACATACACATGGCCACAGGCCAGTGAAAAGATGCTCAACATCACTGATCATTAAGAAAATACAAATCAAAACTACAATGAGATACCACCTCACACCTGTTAGAATGGCTAAAATTAATAACAGAGGAAAACAACAGGTCTTGACAAGGATGTGGAGAAAATAAACCCTCAGGAACTATGGGTGGGAATGTGAATTGGTGCAGCCACAATGCAAAACAGTGTGGAGGTACCTCAAACAATTAAAAATAGAACTGCCATTTGAAGTATAATTGACATACAATATTATATTAGTTTCAGCTGTACAACCTAGTGATTCAACATTTGTATAAACACTGCAAAATAATCAGTTTCTAGGTATATATCCAAGGAATATAAAAACACTAATTCTAAAATATATACACCCCTATGTTTATTACAGGATTATTTTCAACAGCAAAGGTATGGAAACAATCTAAAGTATCTGTTGATAGATAAATGGATAAAGATGCAGTATATATACCCAATGGAATATTACTCAACCATAAAAAAGAAGGAAATCTTGCTGTTTGCAATGACATGGATGAACCTTCAGGGTATCATGCTAAGTGAAATAATCCAGACAGAGAAAGGCAAATCCCACATGATTTTACTTATATGTGGAATCAAAAAAACCCAAAATGAACAAACAAAACAAAATAAAACCCAGACTCATAGACACAGAGGACATATTGGTGGTTGCCAGAGGGCAAGGGGTTTGATGGGGGCAAAATGGGTAAAGGGGATCAAGAAGTACAAACTAAGAGGTTTTATAATACAAGTGTTTATAATACAAACTTATTATAAAATAAGTCATGGGGATATAATGTATAGCATAGGGAATATGGTCAATAATATTATATTAACTTTGTGTGGTGACAGTGGTAACTAGACTTATGGTGGTGACCATTTAGCAATGTACACAGACGTTGCGTCACTATGTTGTACAGCTGAAACTAATATAGTATTGTATGTCAGTTACACCTCAATTTTAAAAATATGCCAAAAAGAACCACCAACTGCAATATCTGTGGATACGCATTGCTGCTTACATAGAACTTCCACATGTGTTATCATTAGATCCTCACAAAAGTCCCCATGAGGTGGGTGGCTATATTTCTCTATGCCTTTTAAAAAAATAATTTATTTGGCTTATGTCATACCTTGTTCCAGAAAGGATTTGAGGGATTTGCATTGAATATAGCAGATAAAATGCATTTACTAAAACAGATGATAAAACATTCTTCTAATAGGGTTGTATTGATCTGAACAAATTTTGGATCCAAAACACTATGGACCCTTCAACATGATCCTTGCTCTGTTTTCAGAAGGACATAATTAGAACATTGTTCAACAAGAAAATCACTTGCTTAGACACTTTCATCTTGAAATATCATGGTTTAAAATTCGGAAGCAGGAGTTTAAGGAGTATCCCATACTTTCTATTTGTTGGTTTGAAACCTTGGAAGTTCCCTGGGTGAAATCTGTGACTGGGCCCCATACATGGAGGGCAGGGAGAGACCGAAGAAAGAGGCAGGCCACTCCAAATTGGTAGGCGGCGGGTTTAATAAGCAAAGGAACTTAGGGGTGAGGCTTGTCTTGCATGGCTTCAAGACAGGTCGATCTCCATGCCTGCCCACCTGAATCTTCAAGTTTATATAGAGACCTTAACTGGGCTTAGTCATGTGTACCATTCAGCTGGTCTGAACAATACGTTGCTTTCTCAAGTCTGCATCTTTGAAATGGCTGCTAGCATGGGAATAGTAGGCGGATGTACGTTCCAAGGATGGGGATCGGGGAAAGGGAAAAGGAGCCTCCGATTGCCTGCAACCTGCGATCCTGTCCTCTTGATGGCCTCCAGCATTGTTCCTATTTGAAATTGTTCCCAAACACTCTTGTCTGTGTTTGTGCTTGTGCTTCTTTGTCTCTGTGAGTATGCAGTATATATGTACACAGATGTGTAGTTTTCATATTCTCCCAAGAGATGTAAACCTTTTCAAGACCCTTTGCTTTGTGTGTGATTCCTGACAGTCCTGTCCCTGAAGCAGGGAGTCCACCTCCATGTGACTGAGGATGGAGCTAAGATGCAGAGGGTGACTCACTAGGAAAATAGCAGATGGAAGATGTTGATGTTGAGCGACCTGTCCTCCCTGCTTTACCACGTTGCCACGTCCCCTGTGGCCATGGAACCATCTTCTCTATACGGTGACAGTGAACACAGCTGACATTGTGATCATTTGTACTTATATCTGAAGGCACTCACAAATCATTCATTGATTCAGCAATATTTATAGAGGTCTTATCATGTCTTCATCACTGGGCTAGGTATAGTGGACACAGCAGTGGACAAAATAGACCAAGGAAAGAAAGGTGATCTCCATCCTCATGGAACTCACATCTGTTCCAGAGGGGTGATGCCCAAAATATAAAGTAATCTATAAGTTCTGTACTGTTATCAGAGCATATGTATGATGGGGAGAAACAAGGCTGGAAGCAGGAGAGGGAGAGCCTGAGTCTGTTCCATGGTTTTATGGACCACAGAAGAGGAATTTAGTATTGGTATATAATTCACACTGATAAGTCTATCCAGTCTTAAGTAATATACTTTAATAATGTTGCATAACCCCAAGGAAGTAACCTAATTGATTCCAATAGCATTCCATGGAGAGAGTCACCTCTTACCATAGACCTTGCCAGCTAAGCTTTTGGTTTCTGCAGCTTTACTCCTGCCAAGAGGTCTCCTTATTCTTCAGGGGGTTGCTTTTCTCACATTTCAGAAGGACAGTGCATACTTATGTCAGGTGTGAAAGGGATCTTTCCTACTTGATGCCAACGACAAGAAGCACTAGGGAGGGCAGCCTGACAGAGCAGACATTCTCCTCTCTAACTGGGTTATCCTGCGCTCTGCCTTATCTTATTGTGAGATCTTCCTACCATTGTTCAGTTTGTACCAACATTCAAATTCTCTATCTTTTCAGGGACACATCTTTACAAAAGAGAGGGGGTGACATTCCAAACACTCTCAACACTTTGCACTGGCTTTTGAAGAAAACTATGTAGACAAACTTCAGGGACAAGGCCCCCCAAATAGTTGTGTGTTTAACATCTAGAGTGCTTACTGTTCTTGTGCGCAGGTCAAATAGCCCATCATTTGAATTTTAATACTTCCAGAAAACTTCCCTGGAGGACCATAAAAAAAGTAAAGAAGGAGGGGGATTGGAAGGTAATTTGAAGGGAGAAATCCAGTAAACAAAATATTTCAAATGTAGGCTGTCTTTATTTTAGCTGCAAAACACTGTGACTCAAATGTATTTTTTTTTAAGATTTTTTTAAAAAAAGAAAAGCCAAGATAACAGTGTCAGAAAGGTTAAGCAACTTTTCCAGAGTCGTAGTTTTCTTTTTCCTTTCGGTGCCTTTCCGTTTAACCTTGTGGCTGACAGTCCAACAGTTGGTTATGAAGCTGTCACAATCCACTGCTGTCTTCCTAATGTCAGCAGCCAACCCACTGGCCAGGTGCAGGGTGGGGTTGTGATGCAGCTGGAGCACTTGTTTTGAAACAGTGTTTGCACAGCGAGCACACTTTTTAGACAGAGACTGTCATTTACTGGGTAGTTTGGGGTGCTCGACCTATTAGCTTAGTGACCCCCTCTTGCACTGCTTCCAGAGCCCTCCTTGAGCCACTAGGAAGCAGCCTTGCCATTTGGTTTTTGTCTCTTCTTTTAAACTTTCTGCCAATTCCTATAACCCCACTTAAAATTAGTGGAATTACTGATCCAACTTGGTAATTTATTAGGTCTACTTATTATTTCAGAGAAAGCAGTGGTTTCCTTGCTGTTTTGCTGTACGGTTCACAAAAGCTTTGTGGTTTGATGATAGTCCCTTGAACTAATGTCTTGTCAACTGCTTACATAGGCTGGAAGTAAGTGTACCTCCTTGTGCTCTTCGGAGCTCAAACAAACTGTCTGGTGTATGTACCCTTAGTTATATTTATTATAAAACTTGTGGAAAGGTTAGTGGCTCCCTTCTTTGTCTCAAACACATGTGAACATGCCCCTGTGGCTTTAGGATCCTTTGAAGAAGGCATCAATACTCACAGTTGTTATTACTCATTATTGTAGAAAATTAGGGATTGAGAAGGTATAATCTTCCTACCAAGAAGATCATCTAGCTTCATCTGCATTCCTAGGACAGAGTTCCAGTGAGATGAAGTGACTTTCCTAAGATCAAGTAGCTAGTTGGTACCAGAACCAGGATTAGGACAAGGTCTCTGGCATTCTGGTCAATGTACTTCCCTCCACAATGCTGTGATCCTGTGTGCATTCTTTTCCCCAGTCATTTACAGTCTTAGACCTCATGGGTTCATATTGTGAGAGGTTGGCCTTCTTAGAGATCATGTGTTCTAAGTCTTTCACTTCACACATGGGCACACGAGGGAAGCCTAGAGACTCTAAGTGTGTTGCCCAGACTCATGGGTTTTAGGTGCTTGGAACTGGGACTAAAGGCCAGGTCCTCTGACTCCAAGTCTGAGGCTCCCTCAGCCAACACCCTGCTTCTCTGTTGATGGCTGTGCCTTGGAGAGTGTTTTAACTCAGAACCTAAGGACTCCCATGAACTCAGTTGCATAATCCTCTCTTAAGAGTTGTACTTTTGAAGGATGCACACGGTTCCACATTAATGATGGCACCTAACACGGGAGGCAGAGGGACGCTGTGCTTTGCCTCCAGTTCCCTTTGTGATTCTGTTGACTCATGGTCTGTCGGCTTAGCTTTCTCATGTACCAAGTGAGGGCCCTGAATTAGATGTTCCTGATGGAGAATTCTGTGGTTCTTTCCCAGATGGGTATGTTTCTTTGTGTTTTGTCCAGTAGAGGGGGGTGTGTGCTCACAGACCAACAGCCCCCTAGGCTCTCCTCCAGGTTGGATTATTGTGGAGACCCACAGAGGGTATAGAGAAAGAGATGCAGGTCTGGGCAAGACACCATGTGGGAGGAGATGGAGTTGGCGGTGGAAGAGCTGAGGTGGCTGGGCTGCTTGGAATTAGCAGAGGAAATTGAAGGTATTCCTAGGAGACAGATCATGGGGGCCCTAGCAAGTTTTTTTAGGTTGATATCACACCAAGAAGAATGATAGGCTGGGAAGCTGCAGGTTTGAACACTCCTGTTGGAATTTTACCCTCTGCTCTTAGATGTGGTTAGTATCCTGGGTGTAAGATAGCATGATGTCGTGCCAGCCCTGGTCTCGGGCTCCTTTTCCAAATGGCATAATGTGGGCTACATTAGGAAGAAATATAACATCTCCTTTCGGCACCCACTGCCTACAGGTAGCTTCTGCATACACGAAGCCTCTAAGCTGAGGTCTGGGAAAGATCAGCTGACAGTCTTTCATCTTTAGTTAAGGTCGTAGACCACAGTGGATCACAATGGAGTCCCAAGAAAAAACAAAATACCCATTTCTTCGGTACACAGTATGGAAGCACAGGAAGGAATATTTTTGTTATAGGCTTAGCCAGAGAAGTGGAAGCTGTAGAATGATTTTGGAGAAGTACTGCTTTATTGAAAATATCCGGCTAGTGATATTTTGGACTCTCAGGATTGAGACAAGCATATACAGCCAGAAAAGGAAGGAGGGATAGCAAGAGAGGGAAGGAGGGACAAGTTTTGGAGTTAGAGAGTTGGTGGTGGGAATGAAGAAAGGAAGAAAAAGAAAATTCTTGATTTTCTTCTTCTGACCCAGCTGTGGAAAATGTTATTTCAGGTCCCTTGCCTAACTGGTCTGAATGATTGCCCTCAGTTGCATAGGTCATTTCGGGGCAAGTCCTAGGACCTGAATGTCCTTATCTCTGTTCTTTCTTATAGAGTGGATCTAGGCAGGCATGGGAAAGTCTTGATAACAGGATTCATCTGATCAGTATCTTTCTCCCTGGAACTGAAAGAGCTTTTCTTATGTCTGTTTAAGTAACCTTTAGGGGCTGGAAGAGTTTCTGTCACTTGAGGCTGGATTACCCCCACAGGGCATTTATCTATTAAGGGTTGACTGCATTTCCCCTACTTTTCCGTGCTCTGCCCTGCCCACCTTCATCAATTTCCTGGTACCCCACCCTCGTGGCCACTCAGGCAGTTGCCTTGAGACCGTGGCCTGCAGTGAAGTGTTCATCTGCTATGTAAAACTCACACTGGTAGTTGTGTCTGCGAAGGATCTTCCTTGGGGTAAGGACTTGGCATTGTGTATCCTGTTCACAATCGGTGAGAAATCATGTAGAATATATAGTGATGTGATCCCTGCCCCATAGGAGCCAACCTGAATATGCTGTTGGCCACGCTGACACACGGTGAATGAATATACTGACAACCAGTTATCTTTAGAGACTTTTCAGAACCTATTTCCATCTTCAGTGACATTGATTTGTTCAGAAAGAGCACCGTAGATGTCAATAAAAACAATCACCATCCTCACCCTTGTTTCAATACGACTCTTTGTAATTTGCAGTGTACTTGAACAGATATCTTATTTGATTTTCCTACCAACCACCGTTGCAAGAAGTGGAGGAACTACAGTGTGGTAGACAGAATCCGATAATTTCCTCAGCCTTCTGGAATAAATTTTTTTCTCTGATTAAAAAAAATTTCATTTGGTATATCATATATGTGTTTATATGTCTCATTATGGAAATTTTACATATATATCTCATTATAGAAAAGTTTGGAAGCACATCAATTATTTGAAAAACTAATAAATAAAAACTGCCCAATCCTACAGGTCTAAAATAATCACTAAATATTGAGAACTTTTGGGGCGCCAGGGTGGCTCAGTCGATTAGGTGTCTGATTTCGGCTCAGGTCATGATGTCATGGTTCACGAGCTCAAGCCCCATGTTGGCCTCTGTGCTGACAACTCTGAGGCCTCTCTTCTCAGCTTGCAGATGGCTGCCCTCTTGTTGCCTCTTCCCATGGTCATCTCTCTGAGCACTTGTATGCTCCTGGTGTGTCCTAATCCCCTTTTATGAGAACACCAACCAAATTGGGTTAGGGTCCATGCATGTGGCCTCATTTAAACTTAATCACTTCTTTCAAGGCCCAGTCTGCAAACGAGGTCACATTCTGAGGTACTGGGCAAGGTTAGGGCTTCAACATAGGAATTTGGGGGAACATAATGCAGTCCATTATGTTACCCTATACATATTTTTATTGTGAAGTATCTGACATGCTCGTAGATGAATAAGAAGATACTATTTACATTCCACCCTCCTACCTTCTGGGTGAGAGTCCCCTCCTTTCTGGCCAGAGGTCTGAACAACAGAAGCAGTCTGGTATCTTACAGAATGTGACAGACTGGGAGTCAGAGCGCTTGGGACCGTACCCTGGCTCTGCTGGTTCCCAACTGGGTGACCGCCTCTGGCGTCAGTCTCCTTGTCTGTAGAATTGGGATAACACCTACCGCAGTAGCCAGTTGTGACACTGGATGAGGTTATGCATATGGGGGCGTCTAGCATAATGCATGCCGTGAAGTAGACATCGGAAAATGCCACTTTAATCTGTCAGTTGAGAAGTATGTTAGAAATAAGAAATATTTCACTTTAGTGACAGGGAGAGCACAGGTATTAACAAAGCCCTAAAGTCTCACCATGGTCATTTATACACACTGCTACTCCAGCCCCACATTTCTTTCAGCTCAGTTAAGATTAGCAGTTTACAGGGGCACCTGGGTGGCTCAGTCGGTTATGCATCTGGCTTCGGCTCAGGTCATGATCTCACGGTCCGTGAGTTTGAGCCCCATGTCGGGCTCTGTGCTGACAGCGCAGAGCCTGGAGCCTGCTTCGGATTCTGTGTCTCCCTCTGTCTCTGCCCCTCCCCTGCTCATGCTCTGCCTCTCTCTGTCTCAAAAATAAATAAAAACATTTAAAAAAATAAAAAAAAAAAAAGAAAGATTAGCAGTTTACATAGGGGAAGGGAAGGAAAAATAAGGTAAAAACAGAAAGGGAGGCAAACCATAAGAGACTCTTAAATACAGAGAACAAACTGAGGGTTGCTGGAGGGGGTGTTGGGTGAGGGTATGGGCTAAATGGAGGATGGGCATTAAAGAGAGCACATGTTGGAATGAGCCCTGGGTGTTATATGTAAGTGATGAATCACTAAATTCTACTCTTGAAATCATTATTACACTATATGTTAACTAACTTGGATTTAAATAAAGTTAGGGGCACCTGCATGGCTCAGTCGGTTAAGCTTCTGACATCGACTCAGGTCATGATCTCTCCTTCTGTGAGTTCAGGCCCCACATCATGCTCTGCACTGACAGCTCAGAGCCTGGAACCTGCTTTGAGTTCTGTGTTTGTGTCTCTCTCTGTGCCTGTCCCTTGCTTGCGCTCTGTCTCTGTCTCTCTCTCTCAAAAATAAATAAACATTTAAAAAAAATTAGCAGTTTACTAATCTTTTTTTTTGTTTGGAAAAAAATATGACTGATTACTTTAAGATTTAAGCCATTTATTTATCTATAACCTACAAGTTCCAGATTTCACTGAGTGATTTCATGTCTTACTCCAAAATTCTGGCAGCCAATTGCAATTGTGGGGTTGCCTCGCTGCTCTTTTCATTATGAGTTGTGTTTCTTGAGCTTTAAACTGTGTCTTTACATACAATATGATGTCTCAGTATAATGTTCATGATAATTTCTGTGAGGTAGGTGTTTTATACATGGACCTTGAAACGTCATAGGAATAAAAATTCCCCTGTTCAGACGTGGAGAGTATTTTTACTGATGACCAAATGGCAGGCTGTGGCAGCACGGATAGAAGCCGGTGAATCTTTAGGATCCTTCCAGAAGTGGAGCCCATATTGCTGGTCTTGTTGAAGTTAAGTGTCATGGCCAGATTTTTAGCTGATCAGCTTCTTGTTGCCTCCCTCTGAGGATGTTAGAAATTATGCTCTTTGGTCGTTTACAAATATGCTTTTCAGTGTCTTTTTCCAGGTCGAATTGTTTGCTCTCTCTGTTTCTCCATCGTGCTTCAGTGAGGCGTCTCCCCTGGCCTCATCACTATGCTCTCCCCTTCTTTCTCCTCCCTGCCTTATTCCTGGTTTCTGTTCCAACAAGCCTGTAGTCTACATCTCACTTATTGTCCTTTCTTCCCGTCTCCAGACCTGCCTCCATGTCTGGGCATCCTGCCATGACCTGCTTCTCTGTCTCCTCTCCTACTGCTAACTTTCCCCCTTCAGTCTCTGGATCCTCCTCTAGAATGAGCGGAGGCGTGAGATCCCCCTGTGATACAGCACTGTCTGATCCTTGTTACCCTTCCAGGGAGACCTCGGGTTAAGGTCTTGGATCTGTTGCACCTACTTCTCCACAGACACTGCTAGTGGGTGCGGCATCGGTGTCAGCAAAAGCATCCCTACAGCAACATCTTTCTGAAGTCATCTCCTGGGCTTGGGAGGGATAGCCTCGACCTGAGGAGGAAGTTTCACTGCCCTGGCCAGGGGAGTGGGGGGGGAACGGGATTTTGATCGAGTAAATGAGAAGGAAACTTTGGCTGGAATGGAGCTGGGCTGAAAATACTTTCATTTCAACTTTTATGCTGGTTGAGTTGCTTTAGGACACTTGCACATTTGGCTTCTATTTAAAAAACATTTTTTTAATGTGTATTTATTTTTGAGAGAGAGAGAGCACATAAGCAGGGGAGGTGCAGAGAGAGGGAGACACAGAATCCAAAGCAGGCTCCAGGCTCTGAGCTGTCAGCACAGAGCCCTATGCAGGGCCCGAACTCTTGAACTGTGAGATCATGACCTGAGCTAAAGTCAGATGCTTAACTGATGGAGCCACCCAGGTGCACCTCCTGGCTTCTATTTTAAAAGGCTCACTAGTGTTTAAAAAATCTTTATTCAGGGGGTGCCTGGGTGGCTCAGTCGGTTAATTGTCCGACCTTGGCTTCAGTCACGATCTCATGGTTCATGGGTTTGAGCCCATGTCAGGCTCTGTGCTGACAGCTCAGAGCCTGGAGCCTGCTTCGGATTCTGTGTCTCCTTCTCTCACTGCCCCTCCCCCACTCATACTCTGTCTCACTCTGTCTCTCAAAAATAAATAAATGTAAAAAAAAATCTTTATTCAGTTTCATAAAGACAGTTATCCTTGAATTTCATTTAGTAAGCAATAGTGATCTGTTTTTGTTGTTTTGTTTGCAGTTAGATCTGGATTTATTTATTAACTCAACTTATTAGTTCTTTGAGTCCATCCCTCAAGACTATGGTTAAGTAGATGGTCCATGTGAAGACAGAATTGAGTTGGTTAGAGGGTCTTAGGGTTCACTTTGAACCCAGAGGAGCATTAATCATGGCATCACTGAAAATTATTGGATATCTGTGATTGGGTCTGGATGACCCAAGCAACCATTTGATTCATTTTGAGATCATAATCATGAAAGAAAACAGGTCCAGCCTGACCTCCTTTCTGTTTGAGGGAAGGTGAGCTGTGAAATCTCCTCATTGCTCCTTGTGGACAGGACTTGGTCCCCTTTGCCTCTCCTGCCCCAGCTCCTAATGCTCTATGTGTCTTTTTGCAGCATGCATCTTGCAGCTTCCTCAGACCCAAGCACGTAACCATGTATGCACTCTCTCTGCAGAGCCAGCCAGCCAAGGTGCTTCTTTGTCAGAAGAACCACTTTGCCTTTAATCAAAATGAAGCGTTTATCCCACTCCGCAGTTACACAGCCACAGTTATTTATGGGTATCAGTTTTCCTTCCCAAAGTTTCGGAGCCAGAGGAGTCACCAGGAAGGCACATCCAGAAGAGTTCAGGTTTCACGGCCCTGCAAATTGGCAGTTACAGCAATCTGTCTTCCTCCCTTTCTCTGGTTTCTGCTCCAGCCTGCCTGCAGCCTACATTGCTGCTGTTTTGCCCTCTCTTCCTGTCTGCTACGCCGCCTCCATTCTGGGCATGCCGCCAGGGCTTGCTGCCCTCTCTTCTCAGCCTGTTTCCTGCCTCTTTCCTTTCTCTGTCTGGCCTATGGCGGGATGAGTACAAGTGTAAGAAGCCCCAGCTAAATCCGGAGGACTTTCTCAATGGGTTTGGGAGGTTGATATATGATAACATTGGCCACAAATCATGTAAATACTCAGCCGATAAGAGATGTAGAGTGGGCCTGCCTTGAAAAACTGTTGGATATTGTAGGCATCCACTCTCCACGATCTGTACCCAGCTTCCTTTCCAGCTTCATCTCACGCTCTGCTTCCCTGCGCGAATGCCGTGCCTGAAGGCCCTTCGTTATTCTTGAGTCCTCTGTGCTGCTCCTTCAGACGCCTGCCCTGCCCATGGCGTCCTTCTGCTTCCTCTGTGTCCCACCCTTGCCCATCCAGGAGGCTGAACCCCTCCCTCATCCTGCCCCCTTTTCAGTGTCACTTCCTTTGGTTGCTCCATCCATGTCTTCCTCCTCTGGGTCTGGGAGAACTCTGCATCTCTTCCCACGGAGCTTAATCACACACTGTGTCTGTAATGAGGATGGAAGTGTCTCGTGACCAGGGATAAACTTTTAGTCAGCAGCTGCGGCAGCTGCCTCTGCCAAAGCGTAACGCTTACACGGTGCTTCATCCTTTGCAAGGTCCTTTCATCTGTGTTATCTCTTATGGTGTTCAGAATTGCACTGTGAGATCGGTATTATTATTATCATCTTGTGTATAGATTTTTAGAAGCCACTGTCCCAAGCTTCGTGACATATTTCAAAGGAGAGCCCTTAGCCATAAATTATTAAAAAGAGATAGGTTTGACAAAGAAATTTGGCATTTTCAATGGGCTATAAATAACCAGTCAATCACACTTGGGAAGCTAAACATTTAGACACTTACTATTAACGAGAAGCTTCCTTGATAAACTCACACGAAGAAAATTCCAGTCACTAAAACTGTGGGAACTTTTATGAAAATTTCACTCTGCAAAGTTGAACACTTAATGAACCCTATTCTTATTTTGTAGCTATAATTTAGATATCCAAATTCAAGAAGTATTTGAACACCAAATGCTACTAATTTGTAAACCTCAGTATTTTCTTTAAATAATTGTTTACAGGGGTGCCTGGGTGGCTCAGTCAGTTAAGCGGCCGACTTCGGCTCAGGTCATGATCTCACGGTCCGTGAGTTCGAGCCCCGCGTCAGGCTCTGTGCTGACAGCTCAGAGCCTGGAGCCTGTTTCAGATTCTGTGTCTCCCTCTCCCTGACCCTCCCCTGTTCATGCTTTGTCTCTCTCTGTCTCAAAAATAAATAAACGTTAAAAAAAATTTTTTAAATAAATAAATAAATAATTGTTTACATGTGTTATCCTAGTGTCTTGGTACTTACAATCCAGGAAAAGTCTTTCTCCATTTAGAACTCATTCTTCGGGACTGAATTTTAAAATAAAATTACTTTCCCAAATGACAATAGTTAACAATTATTGACAGGATACTATGTGTCACATGCTTTCTATGTATTATGTCTAAACCCTTCAAGAGTCTTCGGGAAAGGTTATTTATTGCCTCCGTTTTATGGAAGACAAAAATTAAGCTTAGAGAGGCTAACTTTCTTTGGCTGAGTACCCATAGCTAATAAGTGTTGGGTCAGGGATTCAAAATCTGCATTGCACTATATCATGTGGCTTCCCTGATAAATCTTATTGTATAGCCTCATGCTACATTAGAGAGAGTGGTGATACAGAGAAACTCAGTCCTTTTAAGTTATGTCAAAATTCCATGATAGAGTAAAATTGGGCTTAAGAAGACATTTGGTATATTCCAGGCATATAACCTCCTTGAATTGCTTCTGATTTCAAAAAAGTCAAAGCCTCAGAAGATGAGAGTAGGACGTAGGAGCTTTAACATTTCTCCTTATGGCATTCAGGGCTCCCTGATTTGTTTCTCCTTCCAAATTAAAAAAAAAAAAGGCTAAGCAATAAAAATTAAGCCCGCTTTTGCCTTTTCCCCCCAATCTAGTATTGAAATGATCTTGTGTAAAGAACATAATGAAAGGGCAAAAAGTGCTTTGAGTGTAGTGTTTGCTTTATGGATATTACTGCCTTCGCTCCAAACTTTGTGGATTAGTTTCTGCAAATGAAAGCAACTGTCTCAGATTTGTCCTCCAGAACACCAATTATTAGGGTAGACAAAACAGACACTATAAGATTTAGGCAATACTTGTATGTGCTGACAGTGAAGACCAAGTGCTTTTCTCAGCCCAGGCTACATATTAGGATCATTTGAGAGCTTTAACGAAATCCCAATACTCAGTCCCAGATGGTGAATCAATAAGGCCATTGCAACTGACTTCACCTGCCATGTGATAGGGCCATGGAAACCATGGAAAGCATTACTGATGAAATGACAAAGGTGGGTGAAATGACCAAAGGAATGTACAGGGACACTTGGGTGGCTCAGTCAGTTAGGCATCCAACTTCAGCCCAGGTCATGATCTCATGGTTTGTGAGTCCAAGTCCCATGCTGACAGCACAGAGTCTGCTTCAGATCCTCTGTCCCCTTCTCTCTGCCCCTTCCCCTCCCCCAAATAAATAAACATTATTTAAAAAACAAAACAAAACAAAGGGATGTCCAAAGGTATTCTGTACTGGACAAAAGCTGTGAGTGGCACAGAGAAGCTATAACAGCATAGGAAGCTGGCTACCTCCATCTTATTTCTATGTGTCAGAACTGTTCTACAGCGGGCCCTCAATGTTTTTTCAAACCACATGGAATTAATTGTCCCTTTGTCTTGTAATGGTACCCCATTTTTCCTTTGAGTAACCACCGCTCACTTCCTCACTTGATGTGATAAGAATGAGGCTGATCTCCTGGATTTAGAGGGGATCATGAGATCCAAGACTGGGCAATGGGAATTCACATCACCTGGCTGCTATGATCAGTTCAGGGATCATCACATTTCCAAGATATACTATGGAGAGTGATTCTAGGTCTTTTTCTCTAGAACAATCTGGGACACTTTCTTAGTAACGATGAAAATGAAGCTAGAAGGGCATAATTCTGAAGCTATGCTGGACCATCTTGACTCCACAATGGGAAACTAGAATCAAAAGGTGTAGAGATTCCTTATATGATCTGAGTACCTAGATTCCACCATGCCTGTACCTTGGACTTTTTGGTTATGGGAGCTAATAAATTTTAAGTCAGTTTAGTTGGATTTCTGTCACTTGCAACATGAGGAGTTCTAACTACATCTCCTCAGTGAGGCCAAAAGGCCAAAAAGAGGAATAAATATGTTGATACTGGGGCAAAGAGTCATGGAAAGGTCATATCTTTCTTGGATATCTAGGTCTGTGTTAAGCACATATTGCATCAAATAGCTACCTTTGTTTGACCAGCAACCTTCACCATATCTCCAGCCCAGGTGTATTAGATTTAATTTTTCTACTTCTGGGATAGACAGATTCTAGACCTTATTATTTATCTCTTGAAGACATGTTCATACTTAATATGCTATGACACTACTTTGGGGGACTCTTGCCACATACAGTGAGCATTAGTTTTGTGTCATGTATTCATTCAACAAATATTGATTCAATCAAATCCAGATCCTGTATAGTGTAAGGGGGCCTTGAATGCCAGGTGAAGGAGTGTTTACCTAATTTAGTAGACCATGAAGAACCATGGAAGTCCTTTGAGCAGAAGGGTGATATGATCCCAGCTATGATGCAGGAAGATTAACCAGGGAGTAGAATGAAGGGTGGCAAGAGATTAAAAGAAGGAAGGTCAATTGGGGATGATTGAAACTGATGAGAACTCAAAGTGGAGCTGGAAAGAAAAGGGAAGATATGAAAAACGTTGTACAAATAGATCCACAAGGCTTAACCAACTGGCATTGAGAGAAAGAGAGGGGTCTTGGTGATTCCAAAATTTAAGGCTCAGCTGCAAGGCTCTGGATATGCTCAAACCCATTTAGGTGTGTGAGCATAGAAAGATTATTTAATCTCTCTTGGCCAATCTTTTCACTTTTAAGTGACATTAATAGTAACTATTTAACAGGGTGTTTTGAGCAACACCTATAAAGTGTTTAGCTCAATGTCTGGCACCTAGTGAAGGCTAAACAGAAATTTCCTTTATTAAGATTGGATAGCCTGTACTATGCCAACCTTCTACCATCCCCACATATAGGAGATAAGATTCAAGAAGCTCCTTCTCCCTTCAGATTATGTAGCAAGATGATGGCAGCAGTCAGAACAAAGACCCTAATTCACAGCTGTTTAGAGGGGCACACTTAGAGTGGGACAGGCCAGCACAGGTCAATTCAGCATTTAAGGATTTGACACGGACTTTACGCTTTCTCTTTCTCACATTGTATGTGCCATCAGTGACTATTGGATTCTCATGCTGCTGCATTATTGAGTGGAACTGTTTAGAAGGTGATGTCAGGATGTATCTTGGCTGTTTATCCTGTTGTGTTTTATACATTCAGGATGCCTAGAAGGCACACATGAAACTTGCTGTGGGATAGCATTTTAAAAATGAACCTAATGTACGTAGCCTACAATGAACATAAAGTCTATTCTGAACTACCTTATATTCCCACTATGACATGTATTATCTTATTTATTTATTTAATGTTTGTTTATTTGTTTTTGAGAGAGAGAGAGACAGCATGAGCATGGGAGGGGGAGAGAGAGAGGGAGAGAGAAAATTCCAAGCCAACTCTGGCTGTCAGCACAGAATCCACCAGTTGGGGGAGGGGGGGGGTGGTGCTGGATCCTATGAACCGCATGATCAGGACCTGAGCCGAAATCAAAAGTCAGATGCTTAACCAAATGAGCCACCTGGGTGCCTCTGACAGGTCCTTTTAAGAAGAAAATTGTTACTATGTGACTGGATTTAAAAATAACGTTTCTTCTGGAAGAGCACAGCTACTTGATTACCTGAACCTAGAGAAGACATTTTAAGAAAGGAAAGACACAAATAGAATTAGAATATGGTACGAATGCTTAAGAATATGGTACGAATGCTTAAGAATGAGGTTTCTCAGCTTATTTGCTTTTCTAGAGAAGATTTTCAAAATCTTTTAGGTGTCACATGACCAAAAGCATTCTACTCCATTCTGCTGGCAAGATATTTGTTTTTTGTTTTTCTGTTTGTTTCTCTGTTTAATTAGCTGTGAAAGTCTCCAGGAACCCTTTCCTGCATTTCCAGAATATTATTATTCATTTGTTATTTTCTTTGTCGGAGGCCTTGACGATACTATCAGCCCCTTGAAAGCAGGAACTGTATGTTGTTCACATTGTTTGCTTCAGTACATATTTGGTAAGTGAAGAAAGGAATAAATTAATAGAAAAAACAATGAGTAAGTCAAGGTCTATCGTTTGCTTGTTTTGACTGTAAGTCTATGGCTTTCTTTTTGTTTTATTTTTTTAATGTTTATTTATTTTTGAGAAAGAGGGTGTGAGTGGGGGAGGGGTAGAGAGAGAGACACACACACACAGAGTCCAAAGCAGGGTCTAGACTCCGAGCTGTCAGCACACAGTCCAGCGCAGGGCTCGAACTTAGGAACTGTGAGATCATGACCTGAGCTGAAGTCGGACACTTAACTGACTGAGCCACCCAGGCACCCCTAATCTTTGTTTTTAAAGTAGAAAAGCAATGCTTGTCAACCATGTACTTAATTCAGAAGTAAGATAATTGACACAGGATGTCCACATAAGCATGATACTAGGGCAAATCCCACTAGAAATGAGAGAAGAAAGCACTCCTTTTGGGCTTTTAATTTATACATGGTCCAAAAAACTGTAAATGATAATGCCATTGAATTGAATATGACACTGAATCTCCCAGGCAGTCTGAGGGAGCAGGGGTGCCAAGTAGTCATTCATTCTGATACTCAAACTCAGACATAGGCATATGGTCGAAGTCCTATTTGTAAAACACTTTTTGTTCTAAAACATGGGCCCACCACTTCGTCTATTGGTGAAAGGCCAAGATTTAATTTTTCTCTTGAGCTAAGGCCTTGGAGAGAGTGGGCTGTTGTAATCAATGGGTGATTATATGCATTGATTTCTTACATCATCTAGCCGTCTTTCTATAGGTCCCATGCGGAATGGTTTCCAGTTCACATTTGTGGGTCATATGGATAAAGGCAGGCTAGTGTCCTACAAGTAAAACCAAAGCCTCTGCCAAACAGTGATAGGAAGAAAGAGGGGAACTGATTTCCATCCAAAGCCGCAGGCTCATGATACAATCAGCAGCTCAGTGCATAGATTAACAGGTTTATTTCCATAAGTAAGGAGTCCTAGATCATGTAAAAAATGGGAAGTAGGTCCAAAAGGAATATTTAAAAACCATATAGAGCTAAATATATAAGGATATTTATTGTAGTGCATAGGAGAAAAAGAAAAGAAATACCCAAATGTCCAGTGAAAGGAGATTGGGTAAAATAAATTTCTGTATTGGGGTGCCTGGATGGCTCAGTTGGTTAAGCGTCCGATTCCAGCTCAGGTTATGCATGATCTCCTGATTCATGGGTTCAAGCCTCGTGTGGGGTCTGTGCTGACAGCTCAGAGCCTGGAGCCTGCTTCGGATTCTGTGTCTCCCTCTCTCTCTCTGTCCCTCTCCTGCTCGTGCTCCTTCTCTCTCTCAAAAATAAATAAACTTTAAAAAGAATAAATTTCTGTATATTCTTACACATCTTTCCATAGAAATGGATATATAATCAGTTAAAAGAATGCTGTTGATATATATATGAACTGACAAAGGGCATTGACCAAAAAATATTGGAAGAGGAAAAGGCAAACAGAATAAGCAGCAAAATATGGTCTGGTATCACTATACATGTGTATTCATACATCCCTACACGTAACAATGGTAACGTCAGGGAGTGGTGACATGAGATTTTTTTTCACTTTGGCACTGTACAATTCTATACTGTTTGACTGTCTTACAATGAACTTGCATAGGATTGCTAGCATTGATAACCTCTTTCCTCCTGGTGCATAAAAAACAGTACACTGGCTAGCCATTCTACATGGACAGCGTGAGCACTGTGTGTGGTCTGATCCATTGATGGGAGATAGTGGTCGCCTTTGGAAAGGGTAAGGAGGGGAAGAAAGTAACTGCAGTTAGCACATCTGTGATCTTTAGCTCATGTGCCATAATTTGAGAACATTAAATAATTTTTATTTGATTTATTTTTATGTTTTTCGAAGTCTTAGAACAAAAGAACAGATTTTTTTTCTTTTCCTGAGAGGTGAAAACAAATTCTCATTTTAGCATGAAGCTCTCTGTTGGTCAGTTGGATATGTCCTTGGAAAGAGAGGTCAGAGTCCTGAATCAAACTGTGCCTTCAGCCAGCACTGTGACCTCAAACTGAGTCATTTAATCGCTAATCTCTGTTTCCCCACCTATTAAAGTGGATAGTAATAACCCTTTACCGTCGCATTCTTGAGTGGGGTGTTGTGAACCTTAATAAGATCATGTTAGCAAAATGCTTTGAGCTCTTGAGATGAAAGATGTAATATAAACACAAAGTCTCATTAAGATAATTATACAGTGGGTTTTTTCATACTCCAAGTTTATGTCCCAGGCTCAGTGTAGTGATGGAGGTCATTTTTTTAGGGGCAGGGAAAGAAACTGGCTTTCAAAATCTGGAAATAAAATCCCTAACACATTTTGAAGACAGCTATAATAAAAATCATTAGGTTTTAGAAATGGGAGGGCGGGATTTGGTTTTTGAGAGCTGATTCTAAAAGTGAAAACTAAAAAATTTTTAAGTTTCTGTATTTCATCGGAAATGTCTTTTGAAAAGCAAAGGGATCGCTTTTCCTATTCCCTGAAAGAAGACAATGAAAAGAAGCTCTCAAAGAACATCGTTGTTATTTTTTTTTAATAAAGTTTTATCATTAATATGATGATAAGGTGGTGAAACCAGTCTGGCCCACTGTGCGTAAGGAAGGTTGACTCATTAATGCGTGGTGGAGTCTCTTCCCAGGTGGCACTGTACCAGTTGGCTCCTATGATGGAGCCAGGAAAGTACATCCTTCACACATTCCTTCTTCTCAAGCTGCCCTGAGATCCATCCATCATGTTTGCCGCAGGCTCCCCGCCCTTTGGCACCATGGGTGCATGCTACTACTATAGCCCAAGACATGGACAGTCAATTCCAGTTCCCAAGATTTGGAAGTGCCGACACAGGAGGTCAGTAGCGCCAGAAGAAGGTAAGCTTGAAAGCCAAAGCCCATGCTCTTGGTTGCAGGTGGGGAAAGAAGAAAGGTTTGTGTCCAAAGTAGGAAAAGTAGTGTAAATCTATTCAGATGATCAGAATTGAAATTCCTCTTTATGCAATGAATGCCTTAAATTTGCTGGTTTTAAAGGGCTCAACTATGAAAGAATTCTTGGTGAAAGGTCATTTTTTGGCATAAGACAAGTTTGTCCGGGTGTCCTCCAATTGTATCCTGCAGGACTACTGATCTCAAATTTTAAAAATCATACCATCTGAATATTAATATGTTCACTCAATTGTGTTGGAAAAAACCTAAGTATTAGTGTGTTTATCCTTTTTTTTTTTTTTTTTTGTAAAGGAAGGCTTAAGGATAATCTTCATTAGAGAGATTATTTTCATCATAAGGGCTCTGGAGTATGAGTGTGACTAATTGTATTTTCAAAATACAAAGATTGGATACAGCTCTTCGAAGATAGATTGATGTAACCAAACGCTATATCAATATCAAGAAATATTTAGTCTTCATTATTTAGCCAGAGTAGGTGAAAACACTTTGTATTTAATTTTTAGTATGGATATTAAAAAATACTCTTTGCATTTAATACCTAATATGGACATTACTAGGATGCAAGAAAGAGCAATTGTCTGATTTCTTCTTTCCTACAAGAACTGTCTCTCATTCCCATTAAACAAGTTTTTGTGGTAGGGAGGTAGACACTTTCTAACTTTATATTCAAATTAGATAAATTACCTAGGAAAAATAAGTTATGTAGAATAAATCGATTTCAACCTTAAGGGGACATTGACATTTTTTACTCTCCCATTTCTTTCTGTTTGCTGATGCTCATTTGAAGCTATAATCTCTATCTTCCTGGCTTGTTCTAATCTTTTAGATGGACTTCTTAGCATGCCCTTGAGAATCTCTTTGTTTGGAAAGCGGGGGTCATCAATGATTCCAAATAGAGTGGATATTAAACTGTGATGAAAGTTATTAATAAAACAAATGAGAGAATTCCTTAACTTATAATTGCTTAGTGGGAACTAGTAATTAAAACAGAAGAAGCTCAAGTTTCCCATGAAAGATATTAGGCAATGAGTCAAATAATTTTAAGTTTGCAAGCTATGTTTTGAGATCTAAAAACATTTCTTAAAGAGACACATGCACACATACATTTGCTTGGGATTCATATGATTTCATTTTATGACAAAATCAGAGTCAGTTTAGAAAACGTTTGTCTGAATTCACAACACGTTGTATCATTATTTTGATTTGAGGAAAAGAAGATTTTCTTTCTAGGAACATAGAGGAGAGTATTATTTCCCTTCCCTACTATCCATGCCATCACCAATAATCTAGACTAGATAAAGAAGAGGCATTTGAATACAGGGTAAATCTGAATTTTATTTCTAGTTCAAACACTTAACTTGTTACATGGCCCTTGAGTATGTTTTATAACCATTGTTTTGCTATAGTGGTTCTTCCTTTGGGAGGTAAAGTGTGCCCTTTCCGTCTCATCAAATTGGTACAAAAATGCTGTTTGCAGTATGGTAACTATCTCTGGTAGATAGAGGTGAAGCACATATCAGAAATTAATGTTGTTTACTTATTGGAATCACAGAACAGTTATTAACTTTAATTTCTTGTTCTCTAGACCTATTCATTTTTTGCGTTTCTATTAATTTTTGTCTCTGAAGTGGATTCGACAAATTATTGAGGTGCAAGGAACAAATATTGAGTTCAGTCCCTAGTTGAGATTTTCTAACAGCAATTGTCAAGGTTAAATAATTTGGAGGATGTGGAGGAGAAGCTATTCAGTAGCGTACCCCAGTTAAATAAGAATACTCCAAGAAATGAATGCACCTTGTAAAACTCATGGCCCCTGTATTTCTCAAAATGCCAGTTATCAAAGTGCAACTACAGTTTCTAAAACTTCCAGATTTTAAAAATTACTCTTACATAAATGCAGGATTTCCGCATTGTCTTCTTTACAGCAGGAAATTACAAATGCTTTTGTTGTTATTGCCAGAATCTGAGGGCGTATAGCTTCCAGCCGTGGCACCTGGATTTGTTTTCATTCTCTGTCTTTTGGAGTGGGGGTTGGGCAGTGCTTAGACCTGGTGGAGGAGAGTAAGGTCTTTGCCAACATTCAATAGTTAAAACAGTTTTTCCTGTATTAATCATCCAGAAACTCTACTAGTAAAGACCTGTCCCCCTTTGACTACTGGAATATTCCCCAAATTAGATCTCTTATTTTCTCCTTACACAATACTTACACCTCTCTCTCAATATATGTCACTCAGATGCCTGGATCTGAGGCTAAGTCTAATTTCAAGTAGAATATTCCTACATGTTTGCAGTATCATCCGTTTGCTCAGCTTAAAGGTAGGTCATTGACTTTAGTGCCATGTTTCATTGATTGTGATAGTAAAAGTCATAGCAGTAGCATCGGTGGTAATAAAAGTATTAACAACCATTTATTCAGTGCTACATAAAGTACCTTAAATATTTCATACCGTTTAATCCTCACAAAACTCTTGGGGAGTCTCTATTATCTCTGTTTTATAGACAAAGAACCTGCTCAAATGGATGTCAAGTAACCTTTCTGAATCTCCAAGGTCTATATATTTGCCACCGTTGTATATCTTTTGTGAGAAAAAAAATTCATATCTGGTATTATTTATCTTTGTAGCTTTTAACCATGTTTGGGCCTCAGTATGAATTTTCCTTCTACAAGTGCTTTATCACAGGCAGTTTTGCGGGAGAGGTTGGAACGGAGTGCCAAATAGTGAGCAGAAGTAATTTAATTGTGGGAGGTTGAATACACATCTAGATTTTTCTATGTTTTGTCTTTGGGTGAAACAAGAATTAATGTGAGCCAAGGATACTTTGAAATAGCTACGGGGTTTTTCCAACCAGATGGAAAGAGAAAATTAGGCTTCCTAGTCTATAGATGAACTCCAGTGAAAAAGTTAATCTAGGTCTCCATTTTTTCCTCTGTAAAATGGGGATTCAAATGACTAGGGCTAAGGAATATCACAGGTCTAACTAAACACCAGGGATATTGCTAAAATATGGAATCCCCTCTTTTTCCTTTTTTAATGATTAGATCTCTAGTCTTCCTGTATATGCCTTTAAGGTGAGAGACTACCATCCCCATCCACCCCAAGAAAATGAACACAGCCCAGAGCCACCTGAGAAACTTAGTGTTACTGTTATTGCAAGCAGGTGTGTGAGAGACTAGTTGCAATGAATAGCAATGCAAATGAGTCTGCTGGTAGAGGGCTATATTGGAACCTGAAGTTAAGGTCTATAAAATCACCAGGTCATAAAGGGTAAAGAACCAAGCAAAAATGCAGAAAGGGAACTCATAAGTGGTAAAGAAAAACGTGGCCAGAAGCAGCAATACGGAAGCTGACAATAATTTAGGGATTTGAGAGTCAAAAGTAGGAAGAGCAACAGGTGAGGAGAAAACTGGTAAGCAGTTGCAGATGCGGACCTGATGCGGTGATGTCCCCAGTTGGATTTCAGGTGCTGATTGCATTGTAGCTTGTGGGAGAATCATTTGCATTTAAAAGGCAGGGGCGAGGTGCTGAGGGGGGCTGTCAAGACATCAAGTCTCTCCCACATCAAAACATTTCTAAAAAAAAAAAAATTGTTTTTCTGTGACTTGGGGATGAAATCCAGTCTCCTTAACAAGGCTGCACACATGTCCTTAACCACCTGGTCCTTGCCTGTCTTTTCCATAAGCAGCCCACGTTCCAGTCGTATTGAAACATGTGCCATCTGTTGGGCACACATTCTTTTATGTGTACGTGTCCTTCCTGATTTGCTGAGCTAAATCATTCTTCTAATATCAATATTATGTATCTTGAGAAGTATCCCATCCCTGACCCCCAGCCCCAACCAGTCCCCTTGGGACTGCCCTAGGTGGCTCTTCCCTTTATTCCCTTACTACTCTCCTTCACACATTTACATTCCAGGAAATGTATTTACTTCTTCATTTTCCCTATGGGATGCTGGGCTCCTTAAAGGCAAGGACTTGTCTTGGTTATTCTTTGTATTACGTGACTCAGTGCCTCGCACACTAGGTGCTTAATCAGTGTTTTGACTGAATGAATGAAGTTTTGATGACCTTGTAAATATTACTTGTTAAATCAATACACTGATCATGCATTGAATTAAAGATGGGCACAGGTCACATACCTTCCCAGCTATGTTCAGTGACCTGAGCCCTGAATTTTTCAGTGGCTGATTGACCATTAACTATAGAGATGTTTGCATCTTTTCAATCAAACATGGATAGGTGAAGTCAGGGAGAAAAATGAGATAATTTCCGGAAGTCAAAGATCTTAACATTTATCAGCGAAAGTAGGATTGTTTTCTTTCTTTTAATTTTAGTACTTTATGGGCATTTGGGGGTGGGGGTGCCTTCATTCGTTCAAGTGATGAGAAATACAGGCTTTATGGTTCAAGGAAGAGATGGTAGCGACCATTCCTTTTTATTTAGTGGCTGTGCCCAAGAAAGGAACATTGTTGATCATGTGGCAGGGGAAGGAAATCTTAAGTGCTTTGTTCATGAGGCAAGGAGAGACTCACGTTTGCGTGGTGTTCTTGGGGTGTACACAGACAAGCGGCCGGATGACTCAAATGGTTGAGCCCACAGTGACTTGTTCCAGAAAAGGAACAGATGTGACAGAGGCGGGCTTCTGGGAATCCAGTGACTGCACACTACATATCCAACTCTGTCGTGAAAATTTCTTTGCAAACATTCACATTTTCATTTCTGTGTATTTATATTTAGGTTCAGGAAGTGAGAGGCCAATTATTGCTTCTTATATCAGTGAAGTTAAACTCTTTGGAGAGTCCTGGGCTGCTTAATTTTTCCTCGTTGGACAAACAGGGCTCACAGGAGTAATACCCCACAGGCCTGGACTGAGCAGAGGGTGTAGAGCCCCTGTCCTCACTTGCCCCAGATAAAGGCCAGACAGCAGCCATGGGGTCCTATGGAACGAGTAGTCGCAGAGGGAAACCGAGTTGACCTTCTGAACCAAACTATGTAAAGAGCAGGAACGTAGGAAAGAAGTAAGAAGCCAGTTTAGGAGACCATGTATGGAGAGCTGACAAGGGAGGATCTTGACTTGGACTTGGGGGAGCTGAACCTGGGGAAGTTCATGTACTAAAGAGTAGGCAGTTGGCTGTTTATCTGGTTTACCACCCTTACAGGTAAAAAGCATGAGGAGAGTAATCAAAGGGACAGTAGAAGCAGTTTTTAGTCAGGAGTTTATTATTACAGTAAGTTCTGCTTTGAAATGTGGTGGTACCTCAGGGACCTGAACTATAATAGGGGGGTAGTCCAGAAGGAATCAGGGCTGGAGGAACTGACCTGGCCATGGGGCTGGCTCTTTAGGGGGAGCACCAAAAATCCCATACACAGTGGTCAGAGTGATGCAGTAAATCTGTGCTTGCTTGTAGCTGGTAGTATCATCCAAGGGGCTCCTGTAAGAGTGGGGAGAGTAGGAACAGAATGGAGACAGTGGTACTATTAAAATCGGGGTGTGAGGTGGATGTAAAGGAAGGTGCCTCAGTGTATAGACACAGGGTGATTTTTCGGTTTTCTGCAGGAGCCCAGGTATAGACTGGAGCATGACCACAAAAGTTGGGTAAAGAAAGAAAGTATAGAACAAAATCCACTGAAATAGTATAATAGTCACCCCTGAATATGGGGACTATGGCTGTTTTTTCTTTAACTTGTAGATATTTTCTAAATCCTCAATATAAGCAAATTCTAACTTAATGAAGAATAAAACAATATTTTTTTTAAAATTTAATGTTTATTTATTTTTGAGAGAGACAGAGTGAGACAAAGTGAGAGTGGGGAGGGGCAGAGAGAGGGAGACACAGAATCTGAAACAGGCTCCAGGCTCCAAGCTGTCAGCACAGAGCCCGACGCGGGGCTCAAAGTCATAAACTGTGAGATCATGACCTGAGCTGAAGTCAGTCACTTAACTGACTGAGCCACCCAGGCACCCCTAAAACAATATTTTTTTAACCGGAAAATAGTTTATTAATTCATTTCTTTAAATTGAAGTATAGCTGACATATAGTATTATATTAGTTTCAGGTGTACAACATAGTGATTTGACAATTATGAGCGTTTCAAAGTGCTCACCATGATAAATGTGGTTACTGTCTGTGACCAGAGTTATTACATTATTGATTATCTTCCCTATGCTGTACTTTTCATCCCTGTGATTTATTTATTTTATAACTAGAAATGTGTACTTATAAAAGAAAAATTTTTTAATGTTTACTTATTTTTGAGATGGAGAGAGAGAGAACATGAGCAGGGGAAGGGCAGAGAGAAAGGGAGACACGGAATCCGAAGCAAGCTCCAGGCACTGAGCTGTCAGCACAGAGCCCCACGCAGGGCTCAAACCCACAAACTGCAAGATCATGACCTAAGCCAAAGTCAGATGCTTAACCAACTGAGCCACCCAGGAGCCTCTACAAATGTGTACTTCTTAATCCCTTTCACCTGTTTTACCCATCTCCCCATTCCACTGTTTTCTGGGAGTCATATTTGTTCTCTATATTTATGAGTCTATTTCTATTTGGGTTTTTTTGTTTGTTTTTTGCTGTTGTTTGTTGGTTTGTTCATTTATTTTGTTTTTTTAATTTTTTTTTGCATGTTTATTTACTTTTGAGAGAGAGAAAGTAAGAATGTGAGTTGGGGGGAGGGGAGAGAGAGGGAGACACAGAATCCAAAGCAGGCTCCAGAATCTGAGCTGTCAGCACAGAGCCCAAGATGGGGTTCGAACCCATGACCCATGAGATCATGACCTGAGCTGAAGTCAGACTCTTAATCGACTGAGCCATCCAGGCACCCCCATTTGTTTTGTTTTTTAGATTACATATAAAAGTGAAATCATATGATATTTGCCTTTCTTTGTCTAACTTACCTCAAAATAATATCCTCTAGGTGCATCCACGTCATTGCAAATGGCAAGATTTCATTCTTTTTTATGGCTGAGTAATATTCCATTGTGTATATATACATACCACATCTTCTTTATCCACTTATCTATCAATAGACAGGTTGGTTCCATATTTTGGCTGTTGTAAATAATGCAGCAGTGAACATAGGGGTGCATGTATCTTTTTGAATTAGTGTAAAACAATACACTTTTAAAAAGGTAGATTGGAGGGATCTTAAATTACACTGGCTTCATGGGGCGCCTGGGTGTCTCAGTCAGTTAAGCATCTAACTTCAGCTCAGGTCATGATCTCACTGTGAGTTTAAGCCTGCGTTGGGCTCTGTGCTGACACCTCAGAGCCTGCAGCCTGCTTCGGATTCTGTGTCTCCCTCTCTCTCTCTGCCCCTCTTCTGCTCACTCTCTCTCTCTCTCAAAAATAAATAAACATTAAAAAAACATTTTCAAGTTCCACTGGCTTCAGAGTTTTGCTTCATTTTTATTAACTACTAATGAAAAGGATAAGATGCTTGGATAGTTCAAAGCAATAGATGATTCAAACTTTGTAGTGGCCCTAAGTTACAAATGCACAGGAGTACTCATTTTGTTTAACTCCTGTGTGGACGTTGACTGAACCCCGTGTCCAGGAGCCTGCTGTCCTGTGGAGAAGCATATGTCAGAAAGTAAGTAATCCATGAACAAATGATCACACGATACACAGGTCGAGCTTTGGGAGTGAGGCATCCAACTTACACCAATAAATTTGAAACATAATGTACATATATGCCTTGGGGGTATTAAACATTTTGATTACACTTTGCCTGTAAAGATTTTGTTTCTTCACCCCTGTACACTCTGCGACACCATGGAAAAATAAAGCCATTTTCTCTATTGTCAAAGTGCCTAATAACAAAGGTTTCATTAGCGCCTCTCTGCCTTTAACTTGTTCCTTGGACACCTACAGCGCTGAGGGCAGCTGTAATGTGGAGGCTAAACCTTTCTGACAATAAAAACACAGTAGCTGTAGCCCTCGGGATTTGTATCCTTCTGCTCTGAATGCCCTTCCTTTTTTGCCATCTTCACTCATCACTTCCCAGCAAACCACATTCATGGCATCTGTCTGTATACTCCTAGTACTTAAGTATTAATTATTATGCTATTACTTAACTTTTAGGTAAAAGCTCTAGGAGAACAAGGACAATATCTTAAACTTGTGTTGATTGAGAAGCAATGACTGTTACCATGTACTTGATCAGTACTAGGGAAAAAATACCAGATGTACAGGTAGAACATGTGCCAGTCACTTAATGAACTGGAGTTTGATTTTTTTTTAATTAATTAATTTTTGGGGAGAGTGGGCATGAGCGGGGGGTGGGGGGGGCAGAGAGCGGGGGGGGGGGGGGAGGGCGGGGAACAGAGGATCCAAAGCCGGCTCTGTGCTGACAGGCTGACGGCAGCATGCCAGATGCAGGGCTCAGACTCAAGAACCGTGAGATCATGACCTGAGGCTAAGTTGGACGCTCAACTACTGAGCCACCCAGCCGCCCCATCAACTGGAGTTTTTGTAACCACCTTGTTGCCTCTGATATCATCAGAGTGGTTTTTTTGTGTGTGATAGAATTTAAATTAACACTGGTACCTGAAATTCTTCCCCACATGTAGCCAGTGCTCTTTCATTAGTCATCTCCAGGGAACCTTTTCATTTTATTGGATTGCTCTGCTTACTAGTGGTTTAAGGAGTAATAACAAATTCTTTTTTTTTTTTAATTAAAAGGATCATATAAGAAAACTACTGCAGAAAACAAAAAGATGACAATAAAAATCTTCCATAATCCAATTCTTTTCACAGAGATATGTATTTTAAATGACTAAGGTTATTTGCTTTTTTATATACTTCATACCTATCTAGGATTTTTTTCAAACTTTTTATATTTCTAAATGATCTCACTAACTACAGCTTTATACTTTTAATGGTTGATAATATTCTGTCATGCAGATGAATCATAATACCAAATCCATTTTTAGACATTTAAATTGTTTTCAAGTTGAAACTAATAGAAACTACTGTGGTTCATCTTTAATCATGTAGCTTTTTGTTTTTATTAAATAATTTCTTTAAATGTGTAGAAATACAGGGTGCCTGGGTGGCTCAGTTAGTTAAGGATCTGACTCTTGGTTTTGGCTTGGGTCATGATCTCACGGTTCATGAGATTAAGCCTTACGTTGATCTGTCCTGTGCTATCAGCACAGAGCCTGCTTGGGATTCTCTCTCTCCCTCTCTCTCTCTGACCCACCCCTGCTCACATTCTGTCTCGCTCTGTCTCAAAATAAATAAATAGACTTTAAAAAATTGTAGAAATATAAGAAGTAAAAAGATACAAATACTTTGTCTGTGCTGCTTTTTTTTCCAAAGTTATACCAATATATAATATTACCAACTTATGTAAAATGGTAACTCACAGGTCTGAAAAAAAAAAAAAACTTTATGGAGATGCAATATACATGCCATACAATTCACCCATGTAAAATGTACAATTCGGGATGCCTGGGTGGCTCAGTCGGTTGAGCGTCCGACTTCGGCCTAGGTTATGATCTCACAGTTTGTGAGTTCAAGCCCCACGTCAGGCTCTGTGCTGACAGCTTGGAGCCTGGAACCTGCTTCAGATTCTGTGTCTCCCTCTCTCTGCCCCTCCCCCACTCATGCTCTGTCTCTCTCTCTCTCTGTCAAAAATAAACATTAAAAATAAATTAATTAATTAAATAAAATGTACAACTCAACAGTTTCTGCTGTATTCACACAGATGTGCAACTATCACCACAATCAATTTTCAAACAGTTCATTATCCCCTCTAAAAATACCATTCTTACTGGCAATCACTCACCATTTCTCAATTCTCTCCAGCCCTACGTAACCACTAAATTACCTTCTGCCTCTACAGATTTGCCTGTCTGGACATTTCCATAAAAATTGAATCATTCAATATGTGATTTTGTAACTGGCTTCTTTCACTTAGCATAATGTTTTCAAGATTTACCCTTTTTTTGCCAAATAATGTTCCATTATATACATATAGTACATTTTTAGATCTATTCACAAGTAGATGGGCATTTGGGTTGTTTCTACCTTTTGACTATTATTAATAATTCTGCTATGAACATTCATGTACAAGTTTTTGTCTGCACATATGTTTTCATTCCTCTTGAATATAAACCTAAAGTGGATCTGCTGGGTCGTATTGTAATTCTGTATTTAACCTTTTGAGAAAATGTACCAGATTGTTTTCCAAAGCTGTTGTACCATTTTACATCCCCACCAGCAATGTATGAGAGTTCCAGTTTCTTCACATCCTTGCCAACATTTGTATTATCTGCCTTTTGGACTTTAGCCATCTTAGTAGATATTAAGTGGTATTTCATTGTGGTTTTGGTTTGCATTTCACAAAGTTCTTTAAAATTGTTTTCATATTTTAAATGACCTGTATAAGATTGAAAACATTTTACAACATACATTAAAAAAAAAACAAAACAGTGTAATTTATAGAGGACATATGCAAAGCACCATGGAAAACACAGAAATGAAACAGTTCTGGGGCACCTGGGTGGCTCAGTTGGTTAAGCTTCTGACTACAGCTCAGGTCATGATCTCACGGTTTGTGAGTTCAAGTCTTGCATCGGACTCTGTTCTGACAGCTCAGAGCCTGGAGCTTGCTTTGGATTCTGTGCCTCCCTCTCTCTCTGCCACTCCCCTGCTCATACTCTGTCTCTCTCTCTCAAAAATAAATAAACGTTAAAAAATTCTTTAAAAAATAAATGAAACAGTTCATAGAATGGAAGGGAAATGTGCCATCAGAAATAAATATAAAGTAAGAAATGGCATACCATAAAAAAGTTTAAAACTAACATTTGATAGCTGTTTATAATTACCTAGTACTTATTTACATGTATATCTCATTTACTCTAAATAATTATTATCTTAGGTGCTATACAAAGACAACTATAAGAAAATGTAGAGGAGCTGTCTCTAGAACTTCATTAAGGTTGATAAAAATATACTGTATGCCCGAGGCATTAAAAGTTATTTTAATGTATAAAATTTTAGTTGATCAAAAATAGTGACAAGTTGTCTCTATCTTCACTGATTACAAATAGAAAATGGCTGAAGGAATACCAGAAGGATTTTAATTGAGATTTAATAATTTTAAAATAAAAGATGTGTTAGTCATTAGAATGCCTTGATTTGCACTTATAAAAATCTATTCTGAATATAATTAACCATTAAAATCAAAAACAGAAGAGAAGTGGGGTGCCTGGGTGGCTCGGTTGGGCGTCTGGTTTCAACTCAGGTCTTGATCTCATGGTTCTTGGGTTTGAGCCCCATGTCATGCTCTGCTCTGACAGCTCAGAGCCTGGAGCCTGCCTCAGATCCTCTGTCTTCTCCCTCTCTCTCTGCCCCTACCCCACTTGTTCGTTCTCGCTCTCTCTCTCTGTCTCAAAAATAAATAAATAAACTTACAAAAAAAAAAAAAGGAGAGAAGAGAAGTGTGAGGGGCTATGGGTGCATATCTTAATGATTTTTTAATGTTTATTTTTGAGAGAGAGACAGAGTGTGGGCAGGGAGGACAAAGAGAGAGAGATACAGAATTTGAAGCTCCAGGCTCTGAGCTGTCAGCACAGAGTCTGACACGGGGCTCGAACTCAGTAACTGTGAGATCATGACCTGAGCCGAAGTCAGATGCTTAACTGATTGAGCCAACAGGCATCCCTAATGATGTTTTTTGGAGTGTGTGACAGGATAACTCTTCTCAGAAAGTGATATTTCTGTTCTATTAATAAAGAATTTTACTTTTTTTAATTAAACAGTATTCTATGGCCATTATAGAAAAATAGGGAGAGATTTATAAGTATAGGAAAAAAAAACCTTCCATCATCATGGCACACAGAAAAATCACTGTTAAAATATACATTTCTGTCTAATTTTTTTTACCTTGCCTAAATAAACTTTGTATACTCATGAGAATACATAATATTTGGCTTAACAGGTATAAACCTTTCCCCATATTTTTAAATATTTTATAAAATTATTTTAATTATTATGAACTATTCTGTCCAAAGAACGGGCCATCCATTCACTATCATTTACCTAGTTTTGGACATTTGGCTTATTTATAATTGTTCAGTGTTTTAATAATGTAACAAACATTTTTGCATAATAGTATGTTTGCAGTTTTAAAGAATTATTTGGCAGTGGATTCCTAGGAGAACAATTACAGTGTCAAAAGTATGACTACTCTCTATATTTTAATATGAAGTTGTTCCTCTAAATTTTACTCATCTCCCATCGACAGAGTATCCATGCACTGATTTTATTTATTTATTAATTTATTTATTCAGCAAATATTCAGTGGGAACTTGCTATGTCCAGGTACCACGTGAAGTGCTGTAGCTAACTTAGGGAACGTGATAGGTTACGTATTTTCAAGGTTTAATCTTTCTGATTTGATGGGGTCACAAGCCTGATTAGAATAATCAGAGACATTAACAAATATTTTAGTACATTTGCTACTAAATCGAGTACCCATCTTTATCTTGAATAAGGCCTTGAAGCATACTCTAGACTGACTATGGATCTTTCCCTTCTTGACTTGGGGGGTAAGGAATGGATTGCAAATGATTTCAAGTTATGACAAGTTTGCTAGGTTGTTTGGTTTCTTCTTGGGTTAATTATAGGTCTTGGTGCATTAGACTGGATAACTCTTTCCCTTTTCTGGGAAAAGATTGATTGTCTGAAGGATTCATATTGGGAGGCAGAGTGGTAATCAATATTGTAGGCTGAGGTCACTGACAGGGGCCAGAGACAATAATGTGTGAAATTTAGGATGAATTGTGTTTTGGGTTTTGTCTGGATTTACTAAGACAGGGGAGTTGTTTGGGCAAATGCTGCTTCTTTGGAGTCTCTTTGAAGTGACCATCTAATGAATCAAGGAAAGGGCAGTTAAATACCTCTCAGTGAGAACATCAAAAGAGGAGGAGGATATAGTTACATGTCAGGAGCCAAGGGCTATCAGTTGACCTTTCTTAAGAGTGGGGAGAGGAATTTGGATGGTTGGGAAGTTTTTGTTATATATGACCTTTTTTATCCTTTCGCCTTTTTTTCTTCTTTTTCTATCTTTAGTGTCTCTAGGCCTGTCCTTGCTTAATCATTCAATAGCAGAGTTAGGGAATTAGAAAATAAAAGCAATGTTTTATTAATGACAAAGACTCAAGTGTCTTCCAAGAGGTAATCTCATAATTTCATCACTCAATATATCTTTTCTTGAAGGGCAAGGTAAGAAAGATAATCTCACTCTCTTATAAAAAGGCCTTTGAAGTCATCTCCTTCTCTCTTGTATGCCATTATCGCCTTTCTCTACTTGTGGGAGTTAAGAGATACATAGCTGATTCATACTTACTGAGTGTTTCAGCATATCTTTTAGCCTTATGTGGTTTCCTCCCCTCCACCAAAACTTTTGCAAAAGCAGCGACTGTTTAGTTATCTGATTGAGTTTCATATCTCTTCTGTTTTCTTGTTACACTGATGAAGGTGCCAGTGACTAAGAACTGCCAAAGAATGAGCAGACAAAGGAAGAATCAGAGGGCTTAGTTAAAGGATGGCAAAAACATGTCACACACCCTGCCACTCCTCCCTCCTGTGTCAGCAAAGGCATTGCGAATCAATCATAAGACTCTTTCCCACTGAGCCTGAACATGGCTTCAGAATTCTTGCCAATGCTGCGTTCTAACCATTCAATCCCGGTGACATAGCATCCAAGCTGAAACCTAATTTATATCTATTTAAACCTAACTTCGTCTGAGACTAAGTAATTTACATAGTTCCAGGTAAGTATTACAGATAAAATACTTCAGAGGGAAATGTGGGAAGAGGGGCAGCCAAGAGAAGACTTCTTGGCTGAAAGGATATTTTAGCAGAAACCTGAGTGATATGAAGAAATCAGCCATGTGATGATCGGAGAGACAGAATTCCAATAGAGGAAACACCAATGTAAATGCCAGAGGAAGGAGTGAAGTTGTTTTGCACATAGAACAGCAAGAAAGTTGAGGTGGCAGGAATGCATGGAGTTAGTAAGGGAGAGAGTAGGAGATGGAGAGAAGGAGGTGGACAGGGTCAGTTTAGGTGAGGTTCTTTAAGGCCAGGAATTGCCGTTTTTTAAAATTTTATTTTATTTTATGTATTTATTTTTTTTAACTAGGATAGAAAGCCATTGCAGGGTTTTGATCTGAGGAATGGTGTGAGATTTTTACAAGATCCCATGGATGCTTTTGGAGGACATTATAGGGGATAGGCATGGAAGAAGGGAGAAGAGCTGAAAGATATTATTTCAGTTGGTCAGATCAGAGTAGATGGTGGCTTAGACAGGGTGTTAGCAATATGCCAAGTGGTCAGGTTTGGGATACTATTTGGTGGTAGAGCAAAATCATCTTATTGATAAAATGTATGTGGAATGCAGGAGAAAGAGAGGACCCAACGATGAAGCACGTTTTAAATCTTAGAAACAGAGTGAAAATTGATGGAAGGTTGAGGATGTAAGGTTAGGAGGAAAACCAAGAGTTTGGGAGGCATGACAGCCATGCAGTGAGCAGTCAGTGCCTGCATGAGACTGGAGAGAAGTCCGGGTGGAGGTATAAACATGGAAGTCACTAGAATTTAGATGGTATTTAAAACTTTGAGATTGAATGAGGTGACCAAGGAAGTGAGTAAAGATGGAGAAGAGAAAGGGGCCCAGGGCAGATCTGGGGGGAGGACTGAAGCATTTAGAGCCATGGTTCTCTGCTAGGTAACACTTGGCAATATCTGGAGACATTTTTAATTGTCACAACTGTCTGGCGAGGAAGAAGAGGTGTTCCCGGTAAGTAGTGCCTAGAGGCCAGAGAT